>NC_037286.2:24610876-25240043 GCF_000002775.5 Populus trichocarpa | reverse complement strand
GAAAAGAAAAAAAATAACAAGGGATCGGTGAAAGATAATATGGAGGCTGTTTGATGTAAAGTTGTTCGGTCAAGGGTTAAAGCAATGGAGATAGAGTGTTTTGGCAAGGAGATCAGTGTTGTTTAAGGTCACCGGCGGTCAGGCTATGGGCAGCAGTCTTCTTCTTCGCAGTCGCTCGCAGCAGCTTTGCTCTCACAATTGTTTTTTTTCCCTCCCCTAAACCCTAAACCCTAAACCCCTAAAACCCCTAAACCCGAAACTCGAAACCCTAAAACCCTAAAACCCTAAACCCCTAAAACCCTGAACCCTAAAACCCTTAACCCCTAACCCCGAACCCCCAAACCCGAAACCCTAAACCTGAAACTCGAAACCCGTAACCCTAAACCCCTAACCCGAAACCCTAAAACCCTAAAAACCCTAAACCCAAAACCCTAAAAACCCCTAAACCCAAAACCCAAAACCCTAAACCATATTTTAAATTGGGCAGGTCACCCAGTATTTTTATTAAGGGTGCTATTTGTGGTATGATGGCAGTGATGGGGAGGGGTAATGTGGGTTGGATGTGGGACGTTGGTGCTATAGGTTGTATTGGGGCCATATGTAAAGTGGCTATATTGGGAGGCTGGTCAATGGGCAGATGACACTAATCATGTAGTGGCTGATCATTTGTGGCTGGTATTGGAGGCAATGCCTAAAACCGTAAACTCCAAACCCAAAACCCCGAACCCTAAAACTCCAAACCCCAAACGCTAAACCCTAAACATTTTTTTTGGGATTCGAGGAAACCCCACCCCCCAGAAAGCGCACTTTGTGGGCCCAACTGAGCAAGTAAAACCTCGGTTGTCCCAAGCTCTTACAAGAGGTGCAGGCCTTGACTCGAACTTGAGACCTGCTGTGTAGATCTCAAGTCCTTTGCCATCACGCCACGCCCCTTTGGGACCCTAAACCCCAAACCCTAAACTGTAAACCTCAAACCCTAAATAAACCCGAAATCCTAAACCCTAAACCATAAAGCCTAAAATCCTAAACCCTAACCCCCAATCCTAAAACCCTAACCCCCAACCCTCAATCCTAAAACCCGCAACCCTAAACCTAAACCCCAAACCCTAAACAGTACTCCTAAACCTCAAACCCTAAAACTCTAAACCCTTATACCCTTAAACCCTAAAACCTTAAGCCCCTAAACCGTAAAATCCTAAACCCTTATAATATTATATTTGTTTCTTTTCTTTTCTTTTTTTTTTCCTCTTTTCTCCCTCCTGTTTGGAGTTTGTGCCAGGTTATTTGTCATCTTTCTTTTTCAACAGTAAGATCTGCTTGTTCGTTTTTCTTGTGGTTGGATCTGATTACTTTTATGCAGCTTTGACAATGCAATCTTCATTTCATGTCTTTTTGTGCGGCAGTGTGTGCATTTTTTTTTTGTTTTTTACAATTTGCTAGAATATAAAAACTTGAGGTGAGAACTATGATTTTTTAAAATACCGCAATTCTCAATTTAAAAAACCACAAGTGGGAGCCGCAGTATTATTATTTTTTTACTGTGTTATTTTTTAAAAAATCCCTATGCTATTTTTTTCGAGTGAGTTTAATATTCTTAACAAAAAAAAACAATTGCCAAATAAACATAGGCAACATCCCACCTAATCAAATTAAGTAACCATCTAGATGGTGGTCCAGTGGTAAGAGTTTGGGACCAGGAGGTTTGCTCCCTCTGTAGTCTCAGGTTCGAGCCCTGTGGTTGCTCATATGATGGCCACTAGAGGCTTACATGGTCGTTAACTTCAGGGCCCGTGGAATTAGTCGAGGTGCGCGCAAGCTGGTCCGGACACCCACGTTAAACTAAAAAAAATTAAGCATTGGCTTTCATGTGTTATATGATACAATTTTCAAAAGTATCAAATTTTTAGAAAAAGCTGTAGGATAAAATTTAATTAAATTTGGTGATCAACTCCAATTCACAATAATTATCATAACTGTTTCATAACGTAATAAGTTAGCATTAATTAAATTTGGTGATCAACTCCAATTCACAATATTTTTCATGACTGTTTCACAACGCAATAATTCTTTTGGACTTAATTTGGCATGCCAATAATAAATCTCATAGGGTAAAGTTCAGTTTTGGGTTTTAGGAATCCAAATCTTGCAAATTTAAATAATGACATAAAAGACAAAACAACTACCGTTGGATTGTCGAGTACACAATAGACAAACTGTCACCACTTCTTTCCACGAATTAATAATCATTAATTTCCATAATATATCTTAATTTAGTTCTGTTCAATTTTCAAGCATGCCAATGGAACACCTTACACCTACCATTAGAAAAATTTGCGCAGGCCAAGAAAGAAAAAAAATAAAAAAAGCATGCCTGCATATGGGAATATGTTTCCATCACTGTCTCTTAGCTTTGACAGTTAGTTTGCAATTTATAATACTCTACAATCAATTAATTAATCATGTTCCATTGTTGAGCCCTCAACCATCATTTTAAGTGCGTCCTCGAACTCTCGACTATTTTTTTTTAGTGCGCCTTCGAGGCCTCACCTCCTTCGAGTGCGTCTTCGAGCCCTTGACCATTATTTTGAGTGCGTCTTCGAGCCCTCACTTCTTTTCGAGTTTGCCTTCGAGCCCTCATCTTCTTTTCGAGTGCTCATTTGAGCCCCCATCTTGGGGACAGTGCATCTTTGAGCCCTATCATGTCATCTCTGTAAGACTTTCTTTTTCTACTTGGATAGGTCACCCATTACAATGAGACCCTTTCTTGGGTAGGTCACCCATTACAATGAGACCCCTTCTTTTTTTTTTTGTAGGTCACCCATTACAATGAGACCCTTTCGTGGGTAGGTCATTCATTACAATGAGACCTTTTTCTTCATTGTTTTTACTTGGGTGGTCACCCATTATAATGAGACCCTTTCTTTGTATTTTTTTTCACCGGGTAGGCCACCCATTACAATGAGACCATTTAAAAAAAAACTCAATAAAAAAAAAGAAGAAAGCTTTTCACAATTATTCTTCTTTACAAAACTTACTATACAAAGTCAAAAGAAAATAAATTTTCTAATGCCTTTGCACCGTAAGCATTGTAAAGAGGGGACAACTATTGTAATACAATTTTGGCCCATTGGCTTTTTAATTTAATTTTACAGGGTTTAAAATGTAAAATTAAAATATTAGAGATTTATTTTGATGAAAAGTGTGATTTGTCAACTTGCGTGAAAACTAGAGATTAGAATGTGCTTTTATCATTATATCCTTATCTTCAAGATAATCATTATCTTCAAGATAATGATAGTTATCCGCTTTTAAATTTGATTCTTAATCAAATTCAAATTTCAAAGAAGAGAATGAGTTTGATTGAAATTTTGTTTCTCACACACGAAGGGACTCTGGCACTATAAATACAGATCTCAGTGTATGCACAAAGGGGGGAGACGATATAAAGAAAAAAAAACAAAGCAGAAAAACAGGGGAGACGACAAAAGTGAGAAAACAGAGGAGAGAACGAAAAAAAAACAAGAATAGAGGGAGGAGAGACTGAAGAGAGGAGGAGAAGGAGAGCATTCTCCAGCCAATGCCTGCACTGTTACCTTCACTTTCACCTCCGGCTTCACCAGGTAAAGTCTTCTTCTTCTCTTTGTTTCTGTGTAATTGTTGCACGAAAATAGTGTGAAGGTAATTTAATTACCTTTGCACTATAAAGTGCACGCGTGGGTTGAGCCACGCGTGCCTGCTAACCAGCCGGGTCATTGGCTTGAGGCCAGTGACCAGGCTGGGTCCAGCCCAACCCATGTTGGTTGGGCTCGACCTAACCCCCCGCCCCCTAAAAAAAAGAAAAGAAAAGAGAGTGGGCCGGATCTGGGCTTGAGGCCCAGCCGGCCCAAATTATGTTTATTAAGGGTATGTTTGGTAAAACACACCCTTATGCCTTGGCCATAATTTTTATGCCCATTTTAGTTTGATATTTGGCCAAACGAGCCTCTTTTCGATATCAGAAAATTTTAAAAATATTTGGGGATTTTTGTAGATTTATTTGTGGGCCCCTCACACTTTGATTTATTTTTTTTCTTTGCATTTTGTATTTTTTTTAAGTTATGTGCTCAATCTGTGGCCTATTATTGCTAAATAGAAATCTGTCGTGCAATGTTTTTTTATTTCCATCTAAAAAGGGCAAATAATAATAAAGGATAAAAAAGAAAAATGACATAGAAAATTTCTTCTTCAAATTCATTTTTTGTAAAAATATTCATTAACGCCAGAGTCAGGAGTATTATTTTTTGGATTTGTGTGATATTTACCAACGCTAGAGTTGGAAATATTCGTAGGAATTGTTCACTGATGCCAGAATCAAGAACATGAAAGGAAGAATAAAATAAGGGAAAAAGGAGAACAAATTCTTAAGCAATTAGCCTGCCTCAGGTAGGACGCTTAGAGGGTGATAACATCTTTCCTTTTGCGTAACCAGTCTCATACCATAGAATCTCTGTTGACCAGTTAGGGTTCTTAGTAACCATAATGCTAGGTGGCGACTTTTTGAACAAGACATTTTCCCCTAAAAGAACAAGATATCAGATATTTGTTCTTTTTTCCAATCGAGTGATAATTTTTAATCGGTCGTCGCGATGTCCGGGTGTGACAAATATATCAATTCCTTCTTTGATTTTCATGGTAGTAATATTTCACACAATCTCAAGAATCAACACAAGTGCTCAATGAAAATTAAGAAGTTGTAAAGAGATATTCTAAAATAGTTCTACTTACTATATTATTCATCAATTCACATCATGGAGTATAAAGCGTTAACATAGTAGCATAAAACAAGATTGAAAGACTCCCTTAAGTTTTCTCCTCTAGGCTGAAACTATTTAATAGATGAAGGGAAGAATTTTATTTTATTTTCTTTCATTCTCTAATTAATCATTTCTTCAATAAACCAATTTTAATGCAACTGCATGCTTATGAATTTATCTCTTAACAAAACTTATTCACAATTAAATCCCCTAAAATCTCTCATCATTGGTCGGCCACTAGCTCTATTTAATTATCAAAAGTTTTATTTCAATTATAATAATTTAATCATTTTACTCTAATTTTCACATTATTCCCCATGACAACTTATAATAAATTTTTATTTCCCCCAAATTATTCAAGAACCCTAACTTTTCAATTTCAAAAATTCAATCAATTAAGGACTTTAAGCCATTAAAATTAGATCAGGAGTCTTTAGAATGCCTTACCAAGCAAGTAATTAAACTCTAAACACTTCCCAAATCAAGTTCCAACTCCTTCTCTTCTTTAATCTTGGCCGAACTTCCTCTCTCCTTTTCTACTCACCTACACTTGATTATTTTTTTCTTCCTTCCAATTAATGCTTACTAAGCTTGTTTAATGTTTCCCCAAGATCTTCTCTCAAGATTTTATGTTTCCTTTACAATTCTATCTCTCTCACATGTAAATGGTAGGTTTCCCCTCATTATTTTTCTCTCCTTTTCTTCTTGCCAGAGCACACACATGCACACTTACATATATATACACACTACCTTTTTACCAAATTTTCTCTATATCCCAAATAGTAAATTTCATGTTCACAGGATAAAATTCCTAGATCCCAACATTTGTCTATATAAAATTTTTACCCGGGTGAATTTGAGTTTCATTTATTTACATATTGATAATTTTATTTCCAGGTAACTCACTCCTAATAATATTTTATTCACATTTCTGTATTTTTTTATTTTTTGAATTTTTTTTTTTGTATTTGGTTCGTTCTAATACTTATTTGGTACTTCTGTTAAATCTATAAGCACTTAGAATGCTTTTCTGCCTAATTTTCAACCAGGGTTTACATTGCGACCTATGATATCATAATTCAATAACCTCTTGTAATTTGCCATAATAATTGTTGCTACCTAATTTTTGACCTAATCTTTGATAAATTTTTGAAAAAAAAAATAAAAAATAGCAAAAAACAACAAAAACTGAAAAAATTTATTTTGACGCTTGTTAAAGTTCTTTTGGAATTTAAATGGGAAGGTCACCCATGAAAATAGACTAGTGTTTGAATTTCAAAATGGGCAAGTCGCCCGAGATAATGAGACCAATTTTAGAAAAACATGGATGCTTGCTGAAGTTCTTTTGGAATTTAAATGTGCAGGTAGCCCATGCAAATAGACCAATGTTTGAATTTTAAATTGAGCAAGTCACCTGAGATAATGAAATCAATTTCAGGGAAGTTGAACGCATGTTGAAATTCCTTTGGAATTTAAAGGGGCAGGTCGCCCCATGAAAATGGACCAATGTTTGAATTTAAAAATGGGCAGGTCACTCGAGATAATGAGACCAATTTCAGGGAAGTTGAACGCTTGGTGAAATTCTTTTGGAATTTAAAGGGGCAGATCACCCATGAAAATGAACAAGTATTTGAATTTTAAATTAGGCAGGTCACCCGAGATAATGAGACCAATTTTAGGAAAGTTAAACGCTTATTGACATTCTTTTGGAATTTAAAGGGGCAGGTCTCCCACAAAAATAAATCAGTGTTTGAGTTTCAAATTAGACAGGTCACCCGAGATAATAAGACTAATTTCAAAGAAGTTGAACGCTTGCTGAAATTCTTTAGGAATTTTAATGGGCAGGTCATCTGTGAAAACAAACCAGTGTGAGTGTGTATGGGCAGGTCACTTGTGAAAATAGACCAGTATTTGAATTTCAAAGTGAACAGGTCGCCCATAAAAATAGATTAGTCCGAGTGTGTGTGGGCAGGTCGCATGTGAGAATAGACTAGTTTTTAAACTTCAAGAAGGGCAAACCACCCATGATAATGAGATGATTTTCTTTTAAAATAGCAAAGTCTTTGGATGAGTGGATCACCAAGCATGCCGAGTAAACACTTTTCTTTACATGCTTAATATGCAAAACATTGATAAGGTTTTGATTTGTAAGCATTGTAAAGAGGAGGAATCT
Source organism: Populus trichocarpa (assembly GCF_000002775.5). Lineage (NCBI taxonomy): Eukaryota > Viridiplantae > Streptophyta > Magnoliopsida > Malpighiales > Salicaceae > Populus > Populus trichocarpa. The sequence goes on along the minus strand of NC_037286.2, from coordinate 25,233,077 downwards.
GTTGCTATCCAATTTTTAACCCAATCTTTGATACATTTTTTTTAAAAAAAACAAAAAATAGTAAAACACAACAACAACCCAAAAAATATGTTTTTGACATCTTTCCGTCATTTGCAACGATTTTCTCCTCTACGTTCAGTTGTTAATGTGCTTTTTAAGTCGACATTGAAGTTACTCTTTTTCAAAAAAAATCAAAATACAAAAAATAAGAAAAATCAAAATATATTAGGGACTAAATATGAAAAGAAAGAAGTTGAAGGATCAATTTATTTATTGGATTGCTTGGACACCAAGTTTGCTTAGGAACCAAACAATTAAAAATAACAAAATAGAGGGTGGTTACACACAAAATTTAGGGGGGCAGAAATTTAGGTGAAGGAGAAAATTAGTTAAAGCAAAAATTACACACCAAAGCACTCCCCTACCTTCCAGCTCTCAGCCAAAAAAAAAAAAAACTAAGAAAAAGCCAAACAAAAAATATAAACACACAAAAAACGGGACAGCTATCTCCTTCAAGCAAAAGAATTGCAAAAGAATTAACCCTTCTCCTCCACCATGCACAACCATCCTCTGCATTCAACATCTTTGGTTCCACCGTGATCTGCTCCATCAGTAGCTCTCTCCTCAGTTGCACAACAGAAGCAGCACTGGTTTTAGCACCATTTACACCATCAACAACAAACTCCCGTAGCCCCTCTCAGCAGTAGAGGCATGCCAGCAAGCTACAGTACTGTGAGCAGCAGAAGGCTTTCTCTCAAAAAAACTTTGACCGTGAGCAACGTCTCACAACCATACGAGCAGCGTAATCTTCAGCAGTAGCAATAAAAGATCTTTCAACAGCAGCCATGAAAGTTTCTCCATCACAGCAGCACCAGAAGCATTCTTCCTCATAGTCGTGGTTTTCCTCAGCAGCAGCAGCACCGTAGGCTCCTTCCAGCCAGACTAGTAGCTTCTGGTAGCAGCACCGTGAGCCTCTCAAGTGAAACTTCTTTCATCTCACAGCAGGTTCCACCGTAAGGCACCGTGAGCAGCAACTTCATCCTCCACAGCAAACTGCAACCGAAATGCCACTCAAGGCCAGTCATCGTGAGCAGCTCCTCATCAATTAATTCTTGTCTGCAACTGCACCAGCAGGCAGTGAAGATCTTCCTTCGTCTTCGTGCAGCGAACATAGCAGCTTTAACTGTGAACGACACAGCCAACATCCCTCACCAGCCGTTATTCCATATCATAGCTCCACCGCCTCTCTTTCTCCCTTCTCCAGCAGCTACAGCAAGCCACCAAGGACAGTAGTGCCACAAGCCTCCACCATGAATCGCCAGCAACCGCCATGATTTCAGTCTTTGCACCTGCCACCATGGACCTCTTCTCAACGTAGGAGAGCTCCCCCTACAGAGATCCAGATATCCGTTTGTGGCACTGCTAGTGTGGGAACCAAGAGGAGATGTATTAGTTTCATATGCTGTAAAACGTTCTCCCACCAGTAACAGCACCAAAAAGTAGTAGTAGAGAGAAGCGTCTCAAAAATAGGAGCAGATATCGAACTTCAATATAGCAGAGCTCCCTCTACAGAGGTGCGTTTCTAAATCTTCTAGTGGACATATTAGTTTCATACATGGTAAAACTTTCTCTCACCAGTAGCAGCACCTAAACGAAATAGTAGGGAGAAGAGACAGGCCTGGTCTGAAAAACAAGTGTAGCAGAGCTCCCTTTACAAATGTCTGTTTTTGGCTCTGCTAGTGAAGAATCTAAGAGAGGATGTATTATTTTCAGACCATCTATAATTCTCCACTACCAGTGTTAGCATTAAAACGCAGTAGTAGGGAGAAGAGACAAACCAAGACTGAAAAACAAGAAGAAGACTAAAACTTCAACAGAGCAGAGCTACAAGCATCTGTTTGCTGCACCGTTAGTGAGGAATTAAATAAGAGACAAGGGAGTTTCATATTCACCAGGTGCTCCTCCTCCAGCAGAGACAACGCGTGATTATACACGTCAGCAGTGGCGGTGCTTAATGATGATTTGTGATTGATTGAGCTATTAGGATAAAAATTATCAATTTATTTTTATTGCACACAACCAAGTCTTTTAAAAATACAAAATAAATTGTATTGTTTAATACTTTCATAGAAAAATTCAAAATACGTATTTGCATGTATTTTAGGATTTAATAACCAGTTTATTAAATTCATAAGAATTTAGCCAATATTTCAATAAATCATTTTTAAATTCATGAGAATTAATGGTTAAAAATTATGGTATAGAACGTTGGACCTATAAGTGAGGCTGGTATTTGAAATATCAGAGTTAACCGGAAAATTCTCAAAGTTATCCTAAATATTCATCAATTTTAATTTGGAGTATTTTTCACCATAATACACAAATTATGAAGAACATTTTCCTAAGAATTTATGTGGGTACATGAATCCATAATAAATTCTTAAACACTGAATTTATTCATATGAGTAAATCTCAATCCTAAACTACAAATAGACCACCGACCAAAAAACCATCAAAACCTCTGAAACCACATCAAATCACAAAGCAGCTTACCTTAAGTAGGATGCACTAGAGGTGCTAATACCTTCCCTAACTACAATCAGTCTCTTACCCTCAAATCTCTGACAAGACCAATACACCCAGGTTCCCTAGCGACCCTAAACCAAACAACTAGGTGACGACTCCCTCGACCCCTTTGACGTTGCGCGTCCACGTGCGATAAGAATTATCTTCAAAATCATTGGAAGTTGAACCCTTTATACAAACCTTACTATTATAGGTCTTTTTAACCTGTCATACTGTTCAGTATAAAAGATATATCCATTGACAAAAATACTTATTATAACACTAGACCTTATTTTTAGGACCCAAATATAAGAATTTCAATCTACCAACATTGGCTCCCATGTTGAACACCTGATTAAATTTAACAGCCATTAATGGTTGATGAAAAAAGATAGGAGTTAATCAAATCTAAACTTAGGAGTTGCAAATTTATTAAATACTAACATGTGTTTTAAGTCACATGGTAAATTGTTCATCTTGTAATTGAAAATTTTAAGATTCACTAACATTTGAATTTTGAGATAACAATAATTGATAATATTGCCTACAAGAAAGTTAAATGAATTTAGATTTTAAGAGAATATAAGAGAAAATGGTTTAAAAATATATAATTGTAATACTTACTAAACAAAAGGTATCAATTCATCACAATTAAATAACATATAATTATATACTTGCCTGAATTCGATGTCTATCAAATATCTTCTTCTCGTTGCATTCTTCGATAATGGTCGTCTATGATGGCCAAATATTGACAAATTCCAAGTCGAAGACAGTCCACCATCATCATCATTTTTGAAATGAAGTTGATTCTTGTTTTCAAATAAGGCTCAAAATAATATGAGGTAAATGTTGAAATTTCTTCAACAATATAAGCTTTCATATCCAAGCCTTAATATGCACTTTGTTTTTAATATATTTCTTAAGGTTCATAAGAAATAGAACTCAGAGAGGGAAATTGACACTACTAATAGATGTAACTTGATGCTATCGGGTTGAGTGATCGGATTTGTGAAGGGGGTAGCCAGATTCGCTAATTATTTTTTATATAAGGGATGATGTTTTGAAAAAGAAGGAAGAAGAAAGAATAGGGGAAGAGAGAACTGTCTGGTTTTAATTTATGTAAATTGCCTGACAAAATTTTCCATCGGCATTGTTGTGTCATGTGAAATTGCCAATGAATTTTTTATTGTTTTTTATCCCATTGCAATTTCCATCAGAAATTAGCAATGGAAAATATTTCATCATTGTTTACATTGAAATTACCTATAAAATATTTTTCTTCGGCATCTTCATTGGAAATTACTGACAGAATATTTTATTTCGATGTTTCCGTTGTTTTTTGGAAATTTTCTTGTAGTGAATATGAAAAGCAATCATTAATGTAAACATCTAAATTTTAGTATTCAATTAATTAAATATGGGCTATTGTCTTAGCCATCCAATTTTTCTAGAAAGGTTAGATTTTTTTAAAAAAATCGATAGTCATATTAAAGGAAATTAACTTGAGAGGATCCTAAGGGGAGGGTCATACCGATCCTATATTGCTATTGATATAAGCAATGTTAATTTGTATAATATTTTTTCTCAATTAACATTTTAGAAAAAATTAATATCTTATTCATTAAAAGAGAATCTCGAATTAGCATGTAATTAAGAAAATATCGTTTATTATTTTCCTTAGCCATCCAATTTCTTAGAAGGGTTAGATTTAAAGAAAATGATAATCATATGGAAGGAGATATGAGAGGATACTAATCCTACATTAATATAGATACAAGTAATGTCAATTTTATAGGATGCTCTTCTTGAAATGACTTTTAAGAAAATCTTATTCATTTAATGAGAATCCCGAATCTTTTAAATATATCCTATAAATCCAATTGTTGAAATCTTTTTAAGGATTGATTGAGATAGATTTACTACTATTAGTGGAAATTTCAATTACTAAGAAAAGAATGGATATGGTAATACGAGAATTCGAATGACTTTCTATACTTGAAGTATTTTCTATATTATATGTACTCTCTCTAAAGAAGGTATCTACTGCGTGTATTTTGATAAATAATACTTCACAAGTTAAAAAGAAAATTGTTTTTTTTCTTAATAGCATGGCCACTTGGATCCACTTTCTTCTCTTCTTTAATTTTGCACTATGTGTTTTGAGTGCAAGATCAATTGAAGATCAGGCCGAACAAAATCTACCAACTATTGAAATCATCAATTCTTTGCCAGCAAACTCGGAACCAGTGCGATTTTACTGTGCTTCCAATAATATCAGCTTGGGTATGCACTCACTTTCTGTGGGTGAAGTCTTCCAATGGAAAGTTGTGGAAAAGGATACATATTACTGCGCAGCTGAATGGAAACAATATTTTGCAGCGTGGTATGGGTTTGAAGTACCTAGAGATGAGAATCATGGAACTGTGTATTCGTTGATGAAGGAAGATGGGATCTATCTTAGTTGGGATAAAGCCAATTGGGTGCTGCAAAATACATGGAAAGCAATATAGATGGACAATATTTTGAAATTTTGTGTTCGGTTTTATGGTAATTATCGGACGAGTGCATTAGTTTACAACGCAACTCTTTCATCTAACAATAAATTGATTGTTACCAACCCTAAGGGTATAGCTCAACTGGTCATGTCCTTAGTTTGCTCCTTAGAGGTCACTAGTTCGAGTCCCATAAACCTCAGGGCCACGGGAGGCTTACATGGTCGTTAACTTCAGGGCCCGTGAGATTAATCGAGGTGCGCGCAAGCTGACCCAGACACACACGTTAATAAAAAAAATTGATTGTTACTGATATTGGTTGTTTAATAATATTATAATACATTGCAGGTTGGATACAAATTGACCGGAGTAAAATAATTAAGTATTTCTCATCTCAATTGCACAATAAAATAATCAAAATATCATTAGATGTAAAAAATAAAAAACAAATTTAAACAAGTGTCAAGAGGTGTTTTTACGTTCTTAGAATGGTTTTTTCGTTATGATAATGTCAGCTTAGGAAAAATTTAGTATTTGACCAAATATAAAAAATAAAAAACAATTAAAAAGTATAGAGAAATGACCAAAATGCTCTTAAAAGTAAAAATTTTAAAATTGGAGTCAAAGGGCTTTTTTATCTTTTCATAATAGTTTTTTTATTATTATTAAGCCAGCTTAGGGGTAATTTGGTATTTCACTAAATATAAAAAATAATTAAGAAAAAGGTGGGGAGCGTGAAGCACACTCTCCGGTGTGTGGGAGGCACCCGATCCCTTTGGGCAGCGCATGCGACACGTCTCCGCATCAAAAAATGCCTTCCTGTTGTATCATTAGATGCGTCGCAGCGTCCTCTTCCTGTTGAAGTGATGTGTGTCGGCGTTGGTGGGCCTTTCTTTTTTCTTCCTTCTTTTCTCTCTCTTCCCTAAAAAATTATAGCATGGCCATCTTTGTTGTTGTTATTTCAACTTTAGTCCTTATTCATTTGATTTCTAATTTTTGTTCTTGTCCCTTTTAGAGAAATTTTACTTGTTTTCAATTTCATTCTTCCATCCTAATTTTGTATATATTATTTTTTTCTAATTTGGTCCTCATTCTTTTGATTATTTTTTGGGCCTTTTGTTGAATTGATTTTTCTATTCAATTTCACCCTTCAATCAACAATTTGTTTATATTTTTATTTTTATTTTGATCCTCATTCTTTCGATTGTTTTTTTATTCTTTTTATTCAATTAATCTTATGTTCAATTTCACCCTTTAATAAAAAAAAAATTATTTTGTATTTCAATTTTGATCCCCATTATTTTAATTGTTATTTTTTGTTTTGGGTCCTTTTGTGTAATTGATATTTTTTTTCCAAGTTAATCATTCAATATTTTATTGGTTGGGAATTAGGCTTCATGTTTTTTTTATAGGGTATTTTCGGTTTAATGCCCAAGGTCATGGGTTTGAAAAGTTAACGTAGGTTAACATTGCTTTTTGTTTTTTCTTATTTTCTTTTCAGCTTTGTGATTTCTTACATTTTCTTTTCGACCAAGTTATCTTGATCTCATGATCTGGGCCGTATATTTGGCGGGTTAACCCGGGTTGGCTCGCATCTTGTTCCTAAAGTTAAATTTATAGGTTTGTCATGTTAACTCAGATTAACTCGAAATGATTTTTTTGTCTTTTTTATTCCAATTATTTTGTCCTTCCATATTTAATGATTAATATTTTAATTATGTTGAAGCGCTATTGATGATGATGATTATTTATTTTCATTATTAATATAATTTTGTGATGTTCACTCCATAAATCTTTCTATAGCAATATTGTATTGTAAAATTGTTTGTGTTTTGCTTGGATAGGAAATATATGTTGTCGGATGAGCATAAGTTCACCCGAGATTGTAATAAATAAAAAATCCATGCTACTTAAGTAGTAAAATATTGGTTATCTTGTGTGCCCACATAATGATTATGTAGGGGGGTGTTACAAATACCCACCAAAAAAGGCCTTGACGGGTCAAGACCTACCAGGCCAAAATCCAAGGCAAATACCATCAAAACAGCCTGAGAACTATCGGGCCTGAAATCCAACTAAATACCTACCAAAATGAACCCCAATGGGACACGACTTACCAAGCTTGAAATCCAAGGAAAATACCAACCAAAATGGACCCCAACAAGCTAGGACCAACTTGGCTCAAGATCTAAGGCAAATACCCATTGCAACGAGCCTTGGTGGGCTAGAACTAACCGAACCCAAAAAAATTGTGGGCCTCGAAAGAATGATACAAACAAGCTTGAAATCCAAGGAAAATACCCACTAAAACAAGCCCCAACGAGTTGGGACCTATCATGCTTGAAACCCAAGGAAAATACCCATTCAAACAGGCTCTGACAAGCCGTGACCAAGCATACTTGAAATCCAAGGAAAATACCTACCAAAAATAGTCCCCAACAAGCTAGAACCAACTGAACAAGAAAACTAAGGCAAATACCAATCAAAACGAGCCCCAATAGGCAAATCCAACTAGGCCCGAAATCAAAGGCAAATACGCACCAAATCAGGTCCAGAAGGGCCAGGACTAATTGAGCCTAAAATCTAAGGCAAATACCCACTGAAACAGGCCATGACAAGCGAGGACCTACCCGAACTAAAATCCAACGCAAATACTAATCAAAACAGGTCGAGACCAAGCAGACCCAAAACCCAAGGCAAAATACCCATCAAAATAGGAACCGATGGGCTTGCGCATACCGGTCCTTAAAATAATGGCAAAATACCTAGTGAAACGGTCATCGATGGGTCGAGACAAATCAAGCTTGAAATCCAAAGTGAATGCCCACCGAAAAGGGCCCCGATAGGTCATGAGCAACCGACCCCAAACTCCAAGGTGAATACCCACCAAAATGTGCCCTAACTGGTCATGACCAACCAACCCTAAAAACCAAGGCCAATACCCACTAAAATGAAGCTTGAAGGCCAATATCCAGGATTGTACGTGTTGGAAATGGGATCATACTTATGATGGAGTTGTCCATTGAATGCTCCATCAACTGCATTAGCTTGTTCAATGTAATCTTTTGGCATTGTTGGGCACATATCTGAAGTATGTCCTTGTAAGGAGCATATGCTACAAACTTTTACTTGTTGTACATTTCCACAAGCCAAAGAATGCACAAGAGAAGTTAGATCATTAACTTTATTCTCAAGGTTAGATATATTTGCCTCATTTACTCGTTTGCTTGGGAAATCTCCACGAGTGCCAAATTGTGTCGAATTGGCTGTCATATTTGAGATCAATTGGCGTGCAGCCTCAAGTGTCTTATCTATCAATGCCCCTCCACTTGCCTCATCAATGATACTACAGTCAGTAGGCATCAGTCCTTTATAGAAATATTGAATGAGCAGCTGATCGGGTATCTGATAATGAGGGCATTGAATGCACAGTTGCTCAAATCTTTCCCAATACTCGGAAAGTGTCTCCCCATGAGATTGCTCAATTTTACATATTTATTTCCTTATGTTGGCAACACGAGATGCTGAGAAATACTTTTCAATGAAAATCTTCTTCATGCCATTCCAAGTCCCAATGGAACCTAGGAGAATAGAGAAAAGTCAGCATTTTCTGCCCCTTTTAAAGAGAAAGGGAAAGCTTTCAACTTAACTTGTTCTTCGTCAACTTCGTTCGGTTTCATGCCAACATAAACCATATGGAACTCTTTGAGATGAGTATAAGGATCTTCTCCAGCAAATCCATTGAATATTGGCAGTAGATGTATAAAACCACACTTGAGCTCGAAGTTGGCATTGTTGTCGATCTTTATGCACAATGGTTGATTCTCCACGTTAGGAGCAGCAAACTCCTTGAGTGTTTGTTGTCGTGCAACAACTATGGTGTTGACGCAAGCTTCCTTTCGTAACCTGCGTAAAGTGTTTTCTATTTCAAGATCTACCTGCAATTGTCTTTGGTTAGTAGAATGGGTTATAGGTATAAATTGTCAAGAAAACTAAAAAGAAACCTAAAACACAAGAGATTTAAAGTTGTGCAAATTGAATGAAAATCTTACGCTATAACACAAAAACTGCCAAAAAACCCTAGAAAACAACGGAATTTGGCCTCAATAGGATGGGGCTAGTGGCCAAAGGCCACTAGTCCTATTCAAAACATCGTTTCCCTTCAGGAAATAAAAGGTCGAGACCTAATTCCACCAAAAAATCAGTTTTGAACAGTAATTGTACCATACTGTACAGTACCATCGCAAGCAAAAAAAATATGTTTCTTTTTTTTCAACAAAATAAATAACAATCACAGCAAATAAAAATCACAGCACAAGAATCAACTAAAATCATTTCCCCCGCAACGGCGCTAAAATTTGTTGCGATGTCGCGGTCTCACAAATTAATTATCCTAGCTTAAATAAACAAGATAGTATAGAGCAAGCAAATGATCGATCCCACGAGGAAGGTTTAGTTCAGATTTTTATTCTATACGATATGCAATTGGGGGGGGAATTGTGAAGTTATTTATGTTATGCTATAGTAAATAGAAAGAAACAATCAATGTTAAATCAAAGAAAACTGAAATTTATCAAGAAAACAAACCTTGGTCACAAGTAAACGTCCACCTACAGAAATTGGAACTGATCATGGAAACAAAACATCAATTTATACTCTGAATATTTATCTTTTCTTACATTGATTAGTTAACAATTCCACTGTATAACTAAGCCTAACCATCAAACAACCACAATGTCTGCACTAGTAATTTAATTCAATAGCAGCCTTAAGAACTAGATAAGTTGATTAATTAAGAAATCATAATTGTTTGTAGTCCATGTTTGATTTGATCGAATGTTCTCCCTAAGATTAATAACGTTGATCTGGCACAATTATTAAACTTAGTTGCTTCACAAGTTCATATATCACAACTCTGGTTCTGATAGCAAACTTAGTAATAGATTGTTCACAATAATAACTTAGAGTCTGCTCTAGCAGTTAAAATAAACAATCCTAAGAAATAAGCATAGGAAAACAAACATATTCATTCATCATATAAATTGAAAAGAAGAGGTAAACTAAATCTCATAGTTCTTAAAATTCAAAGGTTTTCGTGTCCCTGCAACCAAGAAAAAGAATTTAGACTTGCATGTTTGTTGAACAACTAATCAAAAAGAAAGAAGAATGCATGACTTCAGGTTTATGGAGGAAAGGGGTGTTTTTTCTCTCTTGGCTGGTTGTCCCCTCTTCCTTTCTCTTTCTTTTTATATCCTAGGAAACCCTAATCCCTTTTCTACAAAATAGTCCTTTCCTAAGTAGACAATTTACATTTAAATAACTATTTTTCTAAAAAAGGAGAAATAGCCTTGAATAAAATCTTCAAGCTTTGACTTTTGACTTAGAGGAGCTAAATTACTGATGTAACACCCCACCTCACTAGCAAGATATTGTCCACTTTGGGCCTCCTAGTCTACCCAAATCCAGGGCTTCCACCCAGGTTCCCCTCACGGTTTTGTTCTTGGCAGCCACGCATGACCCCAAAACGCGTCTTACTAGTCAAGGTGAGCATGCATTTATAAGGCCCTGGCTTTGGACGCTCGCTTCCGATGTGGGATCTTACAATCCCCCCACCTTAAGACGAGCTGTCCTCGGCTCTGATACCAAATGTAACACCCCATCTCACTAGCAAGATATTGTCCGCTTTGGGCCTCCCAGTCCACCCAAATCTAGGGCTTCTACCCAGGTTCCTCTCACGGTTTTGTTCTTGGAAGCTACGCATGACCCTAGAACGCATCTTACTAGTCAAAGTGAGCATGCACTTATAAGGCCCTGGCTTTCGACACTCGCTTCCGATGTGGGATCTTACAGCTGAAATAAAGACTTGGATGTCGGTTTGGATGCTTTGGGATGTAATTTGAACTTGTTTCTTCACAAAACCTATATACTGGAAGAATTCATGTGTCATCTTAGAAAAATCATATCTCTAAAATTTGGTAGGCTGATAGGTCTTCAAGTCAGGAATCCAACAAAATTGAGTTTGCATCAATTGGACTTCTGTAGCTCAAGATATTCAAGTCGGAATGGTTGAAGGTCAACACTGGCAAAATGCGAGATTTGACTTTGAAGGCTGCGATTTCCATGCTCTTTCTTGTTTTATTTTTCTTGCCATATATGTATAGAAATTTATGGATGTTAGCTTTCTAATGCCACTAGAATCACTTCATTTCGATCTCTAGAGCTCAAGCTCTGCACAAAACATCGAGTGGAGGTCAAATCTACCAATTATTTCCAATTTACTTCTTTTTGAATTTTACATCCAAAAGTGCCTTCAAAACATAAAACCAAGAATATCAACGCATTTTATATATAAAACATAGGCAAAATACTAGGTTAATGTGGGTAAAACTATCAAATAATATGGTTGCATCAGTCTCTTCTATACCAGAAGGTCTCAATTTATCGACAACAACCTGTTACACTTCTATTAACCATTATCCAATCACACCCAGTCATCTTGGGTCTCAATTCCAACAATCAACATCAATGGAATCACAATCTCTCAATCATTAATATAATAGAAATGAAGTATTAAGTGACTCTAAATAAGTAAACACATATACATGTAGATTATAAGTACATGAAAAAAAAAATTAAGTTCATACATTCAATTTAAAAGATATTATTACAATTCAAGTCATGACAATTTCTTAAGATACAAAATACATAAGTATTCACCTAAACCTAGATAACTAAAGGATAGAAAGATTTGAAAATCACTCTTGTCGTGAGTGTAACGGATCTGGAACAAATATAACATTGAAATATAAATATAATGGAAAACACTATTAATATTGGTAATCAAGCAATTTATTCAAGACTAATATTCATTCATATTTCCTTACAATTTCTACTTAGTCATTTTTAGGATTTCTTTCTCATGAATTCACTAACATTTTCCATACCATTCTCAATCTCCAACCAATATCATATATTTATACTGAAGAACAATTCCTTCAAGAAAGTGTTGATACCAATTTATTGATATCATTAACCATCCTTCACTAGAAAGTTAATGATATTTTTGTTTTTATTTCTTCCCAAAACCTTGGGATGGTAATGCCGATACTACTAAATATCATTAGTATCATTAGTCTCCTTCACTAGGATTGTCACGGGTGCAACGTCGGGGCGACGACGAGCTATTTGTGCCTCCTAAAGAGGTATTGTGTTGTTGAGAAGGAAAAGGTTTTAGGTTTACTCAATAAATTATGATTATGGTTTAGGAGTCGTCACCTTGTAATATGGTTACTAAAAACCTATGGTCCGCGAGAGTCTAGGTAAGGGACTGGTTGTGCAATGGGAAGATGCATCACCCCTAGTGCATTATCAAACAGGTCATCTATCTTCGAGAATACTCTCACACCTTTCAACTGATCAAACAGGTCATCTATCCGTGGTAGCGGATACTTGTTCTTTACCGTCACTTTGTTCAGTTGACGATAATCGATACATAACCTGAATGTACCATCCTTCTTCTTTACAAATAACATCGGGGCTCCCTAAGGTGAATTGCTCGGCCGTATGAATCCTTTGTCCAACAACTCCTGAAGATGGATCTTCAATTCAGCTAGTTCTATAGGGGCCATTCTATAAGGGGACTGTGCTTTAGGGTTGACTCCTGGAAGAGTCTCAATGGAAACCTCAATTTCCCTTATGGGAGGTAGTCCTGGTAATTCCTCTGGAAACACGTCTGGGAATTCTTTTACAATAGGAATATTTGTTAATTCTATGCTCGCCTTCTTTAATTCTCTCACATGAGATAACAAGGCAGGGCATCCCTTTCTAATCAGTTTTCTGGCTGTCATGACCGAGATTATGGAGTTCGGAATCACCCTCCTCTCTCCCCTGAATACTACCCCATTTCCACTTACATCTTGGAGGTTTACAGTCTTTGTGAAACAATCTACTTGTGCTCTATGTCTACTCAACCAATCCATTCCCAGTATCAAGTCAAAATCATCTAATGCTAAAGGCATGAGATCCGCCCTTAGCTCTGCCCCCTTAATGTTTAGTATCACTCCCTTGTATACCTCATCAATGGTTATATTTTTCCCCAAAGGTGTACTAACTACCATACCCACATTCAATCTACTTGATAACACATTTAAATTTCTAATAATTTGGTGGGCCACAAAAGAATGACTGGCCCCAGGATCAATTAAAGAATAAACTTGTATTAAACTCAATTGTAGTGTACCTGCTACGACATCTGGCATTGCCCCCATATCTTCCTGGGTCATATGTTATATCCTGCCCCGAGTCCTTTCCTCCTGGAATTTGGGTTGGCCTTTATTGGCACTTGTCCCTGACTAAGTAGGTCGTATAGGTCGATCAACTGTCACTGACTGTTGCTGGCTTTGGGTAGCCATCCCCTGTCCCTGTACTCCTTCAGTGACTCTATATGGACATTCTTTCTTTATATGACCTGTTTCTCCACAATGGAAACAACCTCTTCCCAAATACTAGCAATCCCTCAATCGATGCCCTTCCCCTCTACAAATATAGCATCTTCCTGGTGTGGTTGAACAATCCTCAGGGTGTTTCTGATTACATCTCATGCATATCGGGTAAACAAGTCCTCTTTGCTCTATGGACCCCCTTATAACACTTGCCCCTTTGCGAGTCTGACCTCCCACGAATCCCCCATCATTAACTCATCTAACTCCTCCTGAACTCCCACCATGAACAAAACTCCCCCTTTTTCTCGGTAATGGCCCGAATGATGACCCACTCTTTCCTTTCTTCGGAGGAGGATTCCTCCCTATAGGAGGTGTGAAATCCCTTCTTTTGAATCCCGTGGTCTGACTCTGTTCACTTGTTGGCCTTGGTGTGTCATTCATTACTCTTTCTATACCCTAAGCAGCTCGCACTAACTCTCGAACCGACTGAAACTGCATAGCCACCAAAATTAATTTCAGCTCCTGCCTGAGTCCATCCCAAAACCGTTCCACTCGATGATGCTCAGTGGAAAGATGGGTGGTGGCAAAGATAGATAAATCCTGGAACCTCCTTTCATACTCTAGGACAATCATATTCCCCTGTTTCAGATCTAGGAACTCCTGCTCTTTCTCTTTTTGGTGCTGCCAGGAGTAATACCATTCCTCGAATTCTTCTCCTGCCCTTCTTTCTCTAATGGTCTCCTACCAGGAGTGGGCACTCTTCGTTAACAGCTGGGTCGCACAATCTACCCGGGTTTCCTCTAGCACCTACATCTGATCTATAACCCTTTCTACCTTCCTCAACCAATGCCCTGCTACTTTGGCATCTTCTTCCCCTGAATAGGTCGTGCAACCCATTTCTCGCATGCCTTTCACCTATTGAACCAGGGTGATTACTCTTTCTGCCCGAGGAGTGGAATTGGATGCACCTGCGCCCATCCCTGTTGCTACTGCCTTGACCAATTGCTCGAGAAATATGGGGTCTAAATAGGGATTCGAGGTAACCGTCGATGTCACTGGTGGTGGCCTGTCTTCTGATCCTTGGCCACCCGGTGTTTTAGCCGGCGACACTTCTGTCCGAGAAGTGACATGGTCAACCTGATGTCCCCCTGAATCTCCCCTCTCTGAATGGGACGATGCCACAGATTGATGGGAGGCAGTGTCCATTAATGGATCCCCTTCTGTTTCATTTCCAGAAAGTGAGTCATACTCTCTTCTATGCACGAGGGACGGAATAGCCCTTGCGGCTTGCCGTGTATGAGCCATCCTGCAACATTTTTCCAAAATCACATTAGTATTTCAATCCCTAAAACAGCAACCAAATGCTCTGATACCAACTATAACAACCCTAATTTTACTATTAGTTTATCCGTTAATCTTTCCCCCTATAAAAGGGTAGATGAAGCATATATTTTTTTTTACTCGTCGAAATTTCTCCCCTATTCTGGGAGATCCTAAGTTATCGACATTGTACCCTGCACACATTTAGAATCACATCTCATCCACAATCACATCCATGTTTAGTACAATCAACTGCATAATTCATTCCAGATTATGCTCAGTACCATATTCATTCCCAAACTCCATCTTACATCACACATATAAGTTAATAATTAAAAGAGCCAATTTGAGCACAAAGATTTCATATATATATATATATATATATATATATAACACAACACAGTTTAATATTCTAACATAATCTAGTACATTCTAATATCCCAAGCATAGGTTGATACATTTAATATTTTAGAAACAAAATATTATGAATAGAATATTCTATACAGGTTACATGTTTACTGCATGACAAAATTTCACCATAAATCCCTAAGTTCCTAACTTATACAAAAAGGGATCAAAGAACTTAAAATCTATTCCTGACGTGAATGGGAGGGACCTGCAAAAATATAATTTTCCATATAATTAAAAATAAATGATTAAAATACAAGCAATTTACAGAAGAAAAATTAAACAGCATATCTATCTACTTAAATCATATGAGATTCTAAATACAACCATAAACCCTTTTTAATGGTTATACAAAAATTTGTTTCTGTTAACTACTTCTTCCCCTTCCACATCGAAAGACTATTGCCGACACCAATGACCTCCATTAGTGTCTTTAGTTACCCATCCCAGGAACAACTAATCAGTTTCATGAAAATACTGACACAAATGTAACCGTTTATGTCATTAACTATTTTTAAAACTAAAATAGTTAATCACTGATCCATATTACCTTGGGAGGTTCTCAGATATGCCGATGTCCAGAATTATTGACATCATTAGCTTTCACCTCAGAAAGCTAATCAAGTTTATAAATTTTATCAATATCAACGTCACTCGTCGATATCATTAACTATTCTGAAACCGAATAGTTAATCAAGTTTATAAATTTTGCCGATATCATTAACTATTATGAACCCGAATAGTTAATCAAGGTTTATATTTCTCCTCCCATGTACCGGTAATGCCGATGTTAACCAGCTTGGTTAACATCATTAGCCTCCCATATCAGGGACAAACAAATCAAATTCGAGATTCGTTGTTACTGTTCATTTCCTCCAAAAGAACCCATAAACTAAATCTAGTCCTCAATTTCTATTTATTTATTTTGTCATTTTACCTTTCCTTTCCCCCTTTTCTTTTCCTCATCAATAAGCACCAAATTTTTATAGTTCAATAGTTAGTTAAAAATAATTATTAACTAGAGGAGATATAGGCACCCAGTACTTACCTGCTGTAGACGCTCGACTTGCGTTCCCCTATTGTTGTTGTACTCCTCCCGCGGTTCCTCCTGAAACCACAAACATCCATCATTATTCCATATTAGTCCACATATCACACGCAACAACAACAATGGAAATAATATTCATTTCTCTTTTATCAATCTTTTCTTTCTCACTTACATTCCTCATTATTATCCTTTAACTTTTCAGCTCATTAGTAGTCCAAGTTAACATCATAAATTCAATTTTGATCATAGTTTATTCTTTTTTTTTTTTAAGATCAAGACACACTTTATGAAGGGCAAGAAAACAAATTCTATCCGTAATATGGCTAAATTTCACCGTTTTATCAACTTGGTCAAATCTGCCAACAGGGGTGGCAGCTTGACCTCTCCTCAGTTTTTTATTTGTATCTGGAGTTCCAGGACTCCAAATTAGGCGGGGTCAGACTCGTTGGAAAGCTAACACTCCTGGCTACAACTTCTATGGGGGGACCCTCCCTGAATTCGGTAGTTTTCATGTCCAAATTCCCCCATTAAACAGGGCAACAAATCTGCCTTGTTTTGCTAATGGAGAAAGTATCTCCAATTCTTCTTCAATCTCTGCTTCCTCATCAATCACAGCAATGCCTTCCATTTATTCATGGCAACCCATCTCATTTATTTCCCCTTAAGGTCATTTGCACTAAGTTAATTAATTAAGCAAATCATAAGTTCTCATTCCCTCTCTACAGAATCATAAGTAACCCAGCCGAGAACATGCCGAAGGGAACCAAGAGTTCCCTTCCTTTCTTTTATGCACTCATTTCTTCTTCTTCTTTAAGGGACTTAGATTATTCTAGTCCATTTAATCTCACTCATTTCTGCATTTTCCCAACATTCTATATTAAAGAACCCTAATTCCCAATTCAAGAAAATCATGAACTTCTAATCAAATTGAAGTTAATTTCATAGAAATTGGAATTAGAACTCTGATTAGTACTTAAAAGTGTATTTTTATCAAGGTTTTATATCATCATTTTGCACTTGAAGTATCAATAACTCCTTAACTAAAGCATGTTTTATAATAACATATCTAATAATATAAGATACCTTTAATATATGGTAAATGTTCATCTTAAATACAAGCCTATCACATAAATGAAAGAATTGATTGATGAGTTTAAGTACTGAAATTGAAAGGACAAAGAGATGGCCAAACTTAGAAAAGAGATGTTGGTGCAGTCCAAACTGGAACATTGTTCGGTAATCGGGTCATATCTTGAGCTGTAGATCTTGGATATAGGTCTACTTTATATGGATGGAAAGGTAAGACATAGGCCTACAACTTTCATGCAGAGTCCAAGATTTAACAAGGCCGTTTTCAAGTCCAAATTGTAGCAACAACGAAGAAGTCCGAATCTGTCTTGCAGCTCAGACACTGTTCAGTGTTCAGCCCATATCTCGAGTTCTAGAAGTCCAAATGATCTCAAATTTTTACCCTGGAAAGATGAGACAATTTCCTAGAACTTGCATTTAAGTCTGTTCAAATTATGACGTTATTAATGGCATTTTTAGCAGACAAGAAGATAAGAATTGTCACCAAGTCAAGATGTGGCCACCCATTCATCAATTAGTCAACAAATCAATAGTTTTGAATTTTGGCCTATAAAAGGAGGCATTTGCCATGTATTTAGGCATCTTGGTGTTCAGATCAAGATCATGCTCTTGCTCTCTCTTTTGTAATACTTAAGTTTTGTTTATGCCTTTCATTTCCTTTTCTTTACTTAGTTAACTTCTTTCTCATTTATGTTCTTATCTTGTTTATTTATGTTTCTTTCTTTCATTATGTTTAGTTAAGTTAATTATGTCAAGGTGAAAAGGGTACACTAATGGTGTAAGAATAAGTATAATATAAACTTAACATGGACCTTAATGTTGGATACTAACATGCTTTATATTTGTTATCTTATTCACTTTTAATACTTTGCTTGTTAAATGGTTAATCTAGATTTATGTTGTATAACACTTGGTACAACAAATACTTGGCACTTTCATAGCCCATACTGTATGGTATAACCGACACCTGAGCTATGAAAGGAACTTGATTTGTTGTTAACATAAGTTATAATCATGAATGTCTGACAACATTTACAAGTATTAACATTATTCGAATAAGATAACTAATGTAATCATGTTAACAATTTATAATCTGATTGGAACCTCCTTTATGTGTGGTTTCCAATTGAATAAAAAGAGTTTATACTATAATTGTTTGAAATACCATTAATGGATCCTCTAACCTTGACATTTGTTGTTATCATTGTTTAATCCTTACGTTAATCTTCCATCTTAAAGTTCTCATCAACTTCTTCTTCTTCTTCATCTTTATTATTATCATTATTAATAGTATTTTTGGTATCATTATTATTATTACTACTATTACTATTACTATTACTATTATTATTATTATTATTATTACTACTACTACTACTACTACTACTACTACTACTACTATTATTATTATTATTGTTATTGTTATTGTTATTGTTATTGTTATTGTTATTATTGTTACTATTGTTGTTGTATTATTGTTGTTTATAATTTATACAATTAACCTTCCTGTGGTTCGACCCCGGTCTTGCCGGGTTATTTATTACTTCGACACTCATGCACTTGGGAGAAGACATCAATCTTTTGGTCGTGTCAAACTCCTTACTTGGATGGAATCTAAACTTTACTTCACAAATTTTAGAAGAATCTTAGCCTTCTTCCCCTTGTATATAGCCGGCCACTCTTCCCCCTCTTTTCTTCACCAATTCTTCACTTTTCTTCTTGTTAAATTTCCACCCGATTGTGTTCCTCCAAGGCTTACTTGGGTTTACTAATTTTAGGTGTTTACTCCTAGTTTTGATGAAGGAAAAATCAAAAATTCTCCCCCCCTCCTTGTTATCAGCCGGCCATAGATGAGAGAAGGGATGGGTATTTATAGTCCTAGCTCTTCTTAATTCCATTTTGACCCCATCTTTCTCCCTTTTTTTATTTCAGCCCCCCCTTTTTTGTATTATAACAACATTTTGAATTATTATAAACCTCCCCCTCTTTGTATACTTTATTCTCGGGCTTCACAATTTTTATCAAGGTTTTATATCATCATTTTGCACTTGAAGTATCAATAACTCCTTAACTAGAGCATATTTTATAATAACAAATCTGATAATATAAGATACCTTTAATTTATGGTAAATGTTCATTTTAAATGCAGGCCTATCACATAAATCAAAGGATTGATTGATGAGTTTAACTACTGAAATTGAGAAGACAAAGAGAGGGCTAAGCTTAGAAAAGAGATGCTGGTTGAATTCAAATTGGAACACCATTCGGTTATTGGATCATAATTGAAGCTGTAGAACTTGGATTTAGGTCTGGTTTATATGGGTAGAAAGCTAAGATATAGGTCTAAAACTTTTATGAAGAGTCCAATATTTAAAAGGACCGTTTTCAAGTTCAAATTATAGCAACAACAAAGAAGTCAAAATCTGTCATGCAGCCCATACACTATTCAGTGTTCAGCCCATATCTCGAGTTCTAGAAGTCCAAATGACCTCATTCTTGTTTTATTGGAAAGTTGAGACAATTTACCAGAACTTTCATGGATACTATCTGTTCAAATTCTGATGTTAGCAATGACGTGTGCTGCAGACAAGAAGATAAGGATTGTTACCAAGTCAAGAGGTGGCCACCCACTCAACAATTAGTCATCAAATCAATAGTTTTGAATTTTGGCCTATAAAATAAGGCATTTGCCATGCATTTAGTCATCTTGGTTTTCAGATCAAGATCTTGCTCTTGCTCTCTTTCTTTATATTTTGTAATGTTCAAGTTTTACTCCATGTTATATTTTCCTTAATCTCTTGTTTATGCTTTTCATTTCCGTTACTATACTTATATAATTATGTTCTTATCTTGTTTATCTATGTTTCTTTTATTCATAATGTTCAGCTAAGTTTATTATGTCAAGGTGAAAAGGTTACACTAATGGTGTAAGAATAAGTATAGTATAAACTCAACATGGACTTTAATGTTTGATACTAACATGTTTTGTATTTATTATCTTACTCACTGTTAATACCTTGTTTGTTAAATGGTTAGTCTAAATTTGTGTTGAACAACCCTTGGTACAACAACTACTTGGCACTTTCATAGCCCAACTGTATGGTATAACCGACATATGTGCTATGAAAGGAACTTGATTTGTTGTTAACATAAGTTATCACCATGAATACCTGACAACATTTACAAGTATTGACATTACTCAAATACGATAATTAATATAATCATGTTAATAAATTATAATCTGATTGGAACCTCCTTTGTGTGTGGTTTCCAGTTTAATAATAAAAGGAGTTTATATTATACTTATTTGAAATACCATTAGTGGATCCTCTAACCTTGACATTTGTTTTATCCTTATTTAATCCTTACATCAATATCACATTTCAAAAGTTCTCTTCAACTCCTTTTCATATATTGTTTATAATTTTATATAGTTCACCTCCCTGTGGTTCGACTCCGGTCTTGCCAGGTTATTTATTACTTCGACACTCTTGTACTTGGAATAAGACATCAATCTTTTGATCATGTCACTAGACCCTAAAAAAATTTTTGGTAAAGATTTTTTGATATTTTGGCCAAACCCTAATGGATAATCATAAACTGGTTACGATATCCATTTTGCATTTTAAAACATGAGAAAGATGCAAATTTTTTATGAAAATATGCTTGAAAAACATTTTAGTATATGGTTGTATACCTGAAAACAAAATATTTTTTTTCTTTTTTGACAAGGGAAATTAATTTAAAAGTTTTGAAATCTTTTTTAATGGTTTTTTTTTTGAAATATTTCAGAGAAAACCAGGTATTTTAATACTAGATTTGTATCTTATAGTGTAAAAATGCAACCTAATATTAAGCAAAATTGGTAGAAAAGCACACGAGAAAGTCAGAAATATTTTGAAATCCCCATTGGAAGTTTTTTTGGAATTTTTTTTTATTAATTTTTTTGGTTGGCTAGGCTAGAAACGGGTCCAGCCCACTAAATTTAGAAAAAAAGTGCCACTTGCATGTAGAATTTCTACATGCAAATGGCTATTTGGCATGTTTCAAAGTGGCAAAAGGAAGAGCAACCTTGCTTGGTCGGAGGTGAAGAGAGGCTGGGGGCATTCCAGGTGTTGCAGGGAAGATCTTTTATGGTGGTTGGAGGTGGTGGCATCGACGGAGGTGGGAGAAAAAAAGGGGGAAAGTGGGGTCAGCAGAGGAGAAGAAAAAACTGGAAAAAAATAGTTTTTTTGCCAACTTTGCACACTGATTTCTTCCTCTTTAGGAAATGGAATCCACTTCTATTTATAAGGTATGGAATAAGGGCATGTTATCTTTACTAGTGTCAAATCTTAGCTCCTGATTCGACCTGGAAGGATCCCAATTATTGGTTCAAAATTGCTATCATTGCCTGAAAAAGTGGACTGCTAAAAAAGTGATCGGGTTGGCTATGGGGCACATTTTTAAGGAGCAAAAGGAAGAGCAACCTTGCTTGGCTGGAGGTGAAGAGAGACTAGAGGCATTACTTGTGTTGCAGGGAAGACTTGAGAGTGGTTGGTGGTGGAAATGGTGGCTGAGGCGTGGCGGTGGAGCTAGCCAAATTGGTGACCGAGAGGGGGAAAAGTAGAAGAAAAATGGTAGAAAAACTGGGCAGAGATGGTTTTTTCTGAACCTTTTCTTCTGATTTCTTGATGTTCAGGCCATAACATCCACCCCTATTTTCAGGGGATGGAAGAAGGTAATCTTGTCTTCACTGGAGAAACATTTCAACCCTTGATTCGGCTAGAAGAATCTCAATCGTTGGTTCAACGTAGGCACCTTGAACTGTCAAATCTGACACATCAAGGTTGTTTGAGTTGTCCACTTTAGGCCGGCCTTGCGGCCTCTATGGTGTTAATCAGCCTGAACGGACCACATGAGGTTGTAGAAAAATGTTAGGGGATCATTTTGGTTTAGATGTTGTCAAATTTGGTAGCCATATAAAGTATTAAATGCACCTAAAAAGTAACCACTCAGACAACTTTTTCAGGAAAAATCGGCATAGACAATGAATAGTAATTGCGTCGTTTTATGCTTGAGTTAGGGATTTTGGTCAAAGTTCAATTTAGACCTCCATTTGTCAATTGTATTTAATTGCACCCCTAATTGACCCAAAACTTCTGTTTTGGTGCAATTTAGCCCCCTAGAAAACTTCCATTTTATCCCCGAATTTCGGGTCTTTTTCACTATGGTCCTTGGTCTTCAATTTCTTCAATTTAGCCCTTAATTGACCATCAAACTTTCAATTTCTTCAATTTCACCCCTAGTTTTTGTCAATTAAGCCCCTATAGTTCGACGCCTTTGCAAAATGGTCCTTGGCTGTGAAATTTTTTAATTTGACCCCAAAACTTTAATTTTCTTGTAATTTTGCCCATGATTTTCTTAATTAATAAAATATAATTAAGTCCTTACACTTAATTAAATTCTTCAATTGGACCCAAATTAATTCTTAAACTGAATTAAACTTCAATTTAGCCCCTTATTAAATCCAATTGGCATATTAAAAATTTATTACATCATTGGACTTATTTCTCATGCAGATTCGTCCAATAATCATTTAATTTGACATTGAATCTGCATTGTTTCTCCTTTTTTGGGCATAATGGGGTACAATTAGGCCTTGAATTTCCTCTAAAATTGCAGCTTGATTTTTATGTATTTTTAAAATCCTTCTTCACTTGCTTTCTCCACAATCACCAGCTTTTATTTTATTTTTTATTTTTATTTTGAAAAGAAAAATATATAATTTTGGGGAATAACCTAGATATGGGTTATGACAGGGACCAACTAATTAAATTTATTGTGAATGTCGATATCAATACAACCTCTTGATATCATTAACTATTCCTAACCCGAAATAGCTAATCAAGTCCCAACAATACTTTGAAATATCCTCGGAAATGTTGATGTCAAGAACCATTGACATCATTAGCCTCCATGCCAGGAATAGCTAATCAAGTTGCATGGAAATGCTGATATCGATGTAGCCCATCGATATCATTAACTTTTCCTAACCCGGAATAATTAATCAAGTTCAATATCCCTCATGTTACGAGATGATCATATTGATGTTAGTAAACCCTATTGACATCACTAGCTTCTAGTTCTCGGAACTGACTAATCGAATCCAGGAAAATATTGATATTAATGGAACCCATTTGTATGATTAACTATTCCCCGCCAGAATAGTTAATCATGTGTGTTTTCATTTCTCATTTATTTCATTAGATGCTTTCCTTTTGGCAACATTTATATATATAGTCTAAAAATGAAACAAGCTTTCATAATTATGTACATTTAAGAAAGATATGGGTGTAGAACACCTACCTGCTGTAGAAGCTCGGCTCGCGCTCCCTTCTTCTTCTTGTTGTTGTTCTTGTTCTTGTTCTTGTTCTTATGCCCCTTCTATGATCCCTCCTGAATCTACATGTATACCACATCATTTCTTACTTAGTTACATTTCTCACAACAACAACAACAACAATAATAATAACGACAATGTTGACTTCTTTTTAACAATTATTTCCTTTACATTTATGTTTCCCATTATATCTCTTTAGATCATTACTCTTTATTAAATTATAATTATCATCTCCAATTCGGTTTTGAATACGGCTTATATCCTTTGAACCCTAAGACATGGAACCACACATTTCCCAAGTGAAAGAAGTTTGATTCTTCCCTTAATGCAACTAAGTTTCCCCATTTTGTCAATTGGTTGAATCTACCAGTAGAGGTGACAACTCGACCTCTTCTCAAATATTTATCTATATCTGGAGTTCCAAAGCTCCAAATTAAAAGAGGTTGGATTCGTTGGAAAGCCAACATCCCTGGCTATAACTTCTATGCAGAACCCTTCCCTGAATTATATCATTTTTAGGCCCGAATCCTCTCTAGAATCAAGGTTATGAATCTGTCTAGTTTTCATCAACCGTTTTTTAGATGAACTTTCCATTATCCCCATTTTTCTTTTTCTCTCAAGACACCCATTCCTTTGTTTTTTCTACATTTTGCGACTCTTCCTAAGCCGAACCATAAGCTATACTCGTTGTTAATAATTTCATTTCCATCTCATGTAACACACGCATTTGACTCACAAAGTTTCCTATTATCAAGTTCTCATGTTTTTCCTATTAGTAAGCTTCCTACTCCAACTAATTCATGCATCACATATAACATGCCAAACATTGTCCTCCCTCCCCTCAATCTATTCTTAGCCGAACTTGGCCTAAGAGGATTAAGGGTCCCCTTTTCCTTTCTATGCAATGATTTGTCTCATTTACTCATTGTTCACATCATAACACATATTACAAGGTTTATCGGGTACAAATTCAGAATTTCTTTTCCTTCCATTCAACCCTCACATGGTCGGCCACTCATGTCCCTTGGGCGTTGATTTTTCTCTGATAATTTTGCATGATTTTTATGTTAAAAAAAACTTATAGTAGTTTAATTAACTTTATTCTAACAAATTCTGCAATTCCCTCAATTTTCACTCAATAACCTTAATTTACAAAATCTGAAATTGATGCACAATTAGTAATCAAATTTCAAATTGAATTTCACAATTAGGTCTAGGTTGTGTAGTAATGCAGTGGTTTATAGTAGTAAATATATTTATATATTAGATGCTTGTCTTCAATCGAAATCGAAAGTACACACTTAAGAATACTGCAACTCCGGTGATTTACAAGCCACGACATTACCAAGTTCATCCTAAACGATGTTCTGAGCTTATGTAACAATAAAATTCGATCCGTATTATTAAGATAATACATGATCCAAATATCCTTTCTTCAACATACCAGATCCACCAGCTGATCGATGTTTAATTTAAGATTTTCCTAAAAAGGATCTGCGCTCCATATTGAGGCTGAACGGTTAGAAATTCGGCCGGAGCATGAACATATTTTGGGGATACCACAAACGAAAATTGTCTAATGATCACAGCTAGAACAAGTTTGATCTCAACAAGGGCTAATTTCTGTCCAACACACGTTCTAGGGCCTAAACCCCATGGGAAAAAGGAGCTTGAATGCTTCCGAGGCTCGCAAAACCTTAGAGGATTGAACTTGTCAGCGTCTTCTCCCCAGACCTTTGTGTCATGGTGAGCTGCAATCACGGCTAAAATGAGTGGTGTGTTAGCAGGAATGTGGAGGCCCTGAAGCTTAACATCTTTGCATGTCTCCCTCACCAACATTGTGACCGGAGTGTAAAGTCGAATTGCTTCGTGTAGTATCATATTTATCTGTTCAGACAATGAGAACCAACAACAGACTAATAAGAGAATGAATGTTTCAAAAACAAACCATTGGACAAATCCAGAGCTTCGTAAATATTGTTCATAAAAAGGAAATTATATATATGTATCACCCTTTGGAGTAGTTAACATTGGATAATTCCATCATTTTGCTCCCCTCTTAATTAGGAAATTATATATATGTATCACTCTTTAGAGTAGTTAACATTGGATAATTCCATCATTTTGCTCCCCTCTTAATTATATAAGATTCAATTAGCAAATTAATTAAGAGCGGTGCATTATAGTACGAAATTGAACTCACAATCTTAAGTTCACCAAGAATATCTGCAGTTGGATGCTCCTTGTCTTTGCAAACAGCAACTACTTCTTCACGGGCCTTGATTTGCCATTCTTGATGGATTGCTAGAAGGATAAATGTCCAAGTTAAGACAGTAGCGCTTGTCTCCTTTCCTGCGAAGTAAAATGTCTTGCATTCGTCTATAATTTCCTCAACCTCCAATTTCTCTTCTTCACCATCATGATTCTTATAGGAAGAAGTTAACAAGCTAAGTAAGTTTCGAGATTTCTCCTCTCTCCTGTTGTTAGCAGCCTCCTCAATTAGCTTCTCTATTGATCCGCGAATTTCCTGGTCTAGTCTCCACTGCTCTTTATTCTTTTCTGTTGGCAAAAACCTGTGTCATCAATCATCATTAACAACCTGACAATTAATCATTAGAAACCATCTCATGATTAATTAATATTTTGGTTTGTTTCTTGGTATTTAACCTGAACCCTGGAATAGGGACATGCGAGTAATACAGGGAGGCAAGGTGCATTTGCTTTTCTTGTAGCTCAAAAATACGCTTTCCTTCTTCAAAACTACTTCCAAAAATTGTCCTGGAAACAATATCTGCTGAGAGGTTTTGTATTTCTTTGTGCACATCCATCTCGAATTCTTCTCTTCCTGCTCTTTTTCCCTCCCAATTCTCAAGCATGTCCGTTATGCTAGCCACAATTTTTGGCACCCACCCCTGTTGAAAGGAAAAGAAAGATCAGGTCGTTGTGTCCATGGCAAATTACTTATTTTGGCTTGTCACTTTGAAGTTTGAACTTTGACCAGCGAGCTCATTCAATTATCTCGCATGATTATAAACCTTCGATTATTGCCCATTGTGATTTGAAGCAATCGGCATAACAAGGCATATTATACAATGGTTTCTAATAATTTCAGTGGTCCAAGAGAGGACAGAAAAGTTTAACGGTCCAATTTTCCTCATCTTTCCAAACAGATTCTTCTTCTAAATTAGGGTACGTTTGGTTTTGTTGAAAATCAAAGCACACTAATGCTTTACCTATCAATCCGCTATAAACTTTGATATAGTCAGGCTTTGCTTCTGTTTGAAAAAATCTCAACTTTTAAAAGCAAGAAATTACCTATCAAAGTTATAAAAAACTTCAACGCAGAGCCCTGGTAAGATTTGTTTTTTAAAAAAGTTGTAATTTCTTAAACTTGGATAAATAAAAATATGATCAGTATTATTTGCCAGTAAAAAAAAGCTCAAGTAGACCTTTTTTTTTTTTTTTCCTAAACTGAAAGAAAGATGGGTCACCTTAACTTGCTCCATGTTCAAGGCCAAGCTACTGATCCTCCTGTGAACAGCCCACTTCTCACCCGTGAGCTCCATAAGTCCCTTGTCTCCCAAGAGCTGCTTTGTCACAGGGTCGAACTTCATCCTCTCAAATGGTCCGCCAGTATTTATCAGAACCTCTTTAATTGTGGCTGGGTCGGATAGAACCAACCTGGGCTTGGCTCCAAACCAGTATAAGTAGGTCTTACCGTGCATTTTAGACCACACGCTGTAAGTTGGAAAAACACGATGAAGAATATTGTGGTGAAATGGTGGAGCTATTGGCTTTGATAGAGCTTCTTTCACTAATCGACGCCTCTCAGCCGTGTTACCAAATATGGGACGGTAGCCAGGGCCACCTATGCCTTGTTTGTAGAAGTGGTGTTGGATTTTGTAAGGAACCCATAATATTGAGTAGACAAATTTGGTCAGGACAGCTACCAGAATAACCAAGATGGTTGTAGAAACCGAAACTAATATGAGATCATACATGGTGTTGATGGGACCTCAGAAGAGAGAGCTTAGGTAATATTGCTGAATCTTTTGATGAAGATCTCTACAGGGAGAGTGTTGATAATTAAGTCCATGTTCACTGCTTGGTTAATGCTTGCTCAATCAATCCACGCCATTCCTTTTTGAGATCCCCTAGGTAGCGGATGCCAGTGGCTTTATCTTTCTTTAATTTTCTTTGTTTATAGATTAATGCGTGCCATAAGACCGTACACCTCAGCAATCAGAACGTGATTTGGGGAGTTTTACAGATGGCCAAGTGCATCTTTTCTGAGCCAAAAATCATTTAAATACTAAGCACGGGAGAGAATCTTGTTCGATAATAATCAGCATGTGATTTGTGTAAGATAAACAAAAGGATGAATACAAAAGATGTTTTTGTTATGGCTAACACACTTAAGCCATGTAGTTTCCATTATATTTATAGATGTACAATGAAACTGCAATACGTATAATAATAAAACTAATCTGAGCATAATAAGGATGTAAATAGATATATGAAAGTCACTCTAAATAGCAGGATTATTTTGAATTGACAACAGAATGGATAGGATGAAGAATTGGTGCAGATGCTCCAGGATTTTCTGCTGAAGATTCTGATAGTCTAACACCCCCACTCAAACTTAAGCCATGTAGTTTCCATTATATTTATAGATGTACAATGAAACTGCAATGCGTATAATAATGAAACTAATCTGAGCGCGCATAATAAGGAAGTAAACAGATATACAAAAGTCACTCTAAATAGCAGGATTATTTTGAATTGACAACAGAATGGATAGGATGAAGAATTGGTGCAGATGCTCGTGGATTTTCTACTGAAGATTCTGATAGTCTAACACCCCCCTCGAATTAATGGGGTTTTGACAGACGATTAATTTGCTCGTGAGATATTGAAACCGTTGTGCAGTTTGCACTTTGGTGAAGACATCCGCTATTTGATTGACATTGGAGACATGTTGGACTTTAACATCATTGTTGCAAACTTTCTCTCGAATAAAATGGTAGTCAATTTCCACATGCTTCGTCCTTGCATGGAACACCGAATTTGAAGCAAGTGCAATGGCCCCAATGTTATCGCACCATATAGTCGGTGTGTGTACGAGACCAATAGCCAATTCTTTGAAGAGCATTCTAAGCCAGTAGACTTCAGCCGTAATGAGTGCCATTGAACGATATTCTGCTTCTATACTCGAACAGGAGACCACATTATGTTTCTTGGAGCTCCAAGAAACTAGGTTGTGGCCAAGAAAAACACCATAGCCACTAGTAGAACTTCTGTCATCTAGGTTGCCAGCCTAATCTGAGTCGCAGTAAGCGTGTAATTGTAGAGGAGATGGTGTATAGAACAAGCCATGGTTAACAGTGCCCTTTAAGTAGTGAAGGACTCGTTTCATGGCTTGCCAGTGTGGAGTTCCTGGCTAATGCATATACTAACATAGCTGGTTGACAGCATAAGAAATATCAGGACGAGTGATGGTGCAGTATTGAAGTGCCCGAATGATTTGGCAATAAGTAGAAAGGATCATAGATGAGTTCGCCTTCTGTACTGGACAGTTTGGTAGTGGCTACTGTAGGTGATGCAAGTGGTTTAACACCAGCCATGTGAGACTTGTCTAAGAGATCACAAATGTATTTTGTTTGACGTAAATGCAATCCTTCGAAACTTCTATCAGCCTCCACACCTAAAAAATAAGACAAAGAACCAAGATCCTTGACATGAAAAATGCTTTACAAATGATGAATGAGCTAGTGTAGAAATAGCTGAAGTATCAGAACCGGTCACCAAAATATCATCGACATAGATCAATACAAAAATTTTGATTTTTGCAGTATGCAGAACAAAAAGAGAGTAGTCATTAATGGATTCCTGGAAACCAAGCTCAAGAAGCTGTTGTGACAACCTGCGAAACCAGGCTCTTGGGCTTGTTTGTGACCATAAAAAGACTTGTGTAGTTTGCAAACATAATCCGGTTTGGTGTCATCAACAAACCCTTTCGGTTGTTCCATGAAAACTTCTTCCTCTAGAAACCCATGGAGAAATGCATTCGACACATCTAATTGTCAGACGGGCCAGTGAAAATGAACTGCAATTGCAAAATAAGATGAATGGTAGTTGGCTTAATCACGGGGGGGGGGGAAGTTTCATGGTAGTCCACCCACTCCTTTGATCATAGCTTTTGGCCACAAGTCTGGCCTTAAAATGTTCAATACTGTCATCTGGTCTTTTCTTAACTTTGTATACCCATTTATTCCTGACAATGTGTTTATCAAGCGGGCGAGGACAGAGGGACCAAGTGCCATTTATCATCAAAGCATCAAATTCCCTTCCCATGGCAGCACACCATTGTGGATCCGAAACTGCCTGAGTGTAGGATGTTGGCTCAGGAGTATTGAAGACTGTAGAAAAGGCTCGTAAAGGATGTCGAGTATTGTAGAACAATTTATAATCAGGAAAAGATTTGGGGCTAGAATGACCTGTCCTTGACCGGGTTTGAATGTGAGTGAATGTTGGCTGGACAATGGGATTGGGGGAGGTATTATCGGGGTCTTGCGGCAAAAGTGGAGAAGGAGATATTGATGAAGTGTCAATATCTATGTCAGTGGGATTTTCAGAATTTAAAATGGGAGGAGGAGGAGAATTATAATTGGATGCAGTAGCTGAGTAGGAGTGGGCAGAGTTTGATGCCGCAAGATTTAAAATTTCAGTTGAGTGGAAAGAAGGATTAGCTTGAGAAGTTATAGCTGCAGAAACGTTAGATAATAAAGTACTAGATATAACTGAACTGGGAATTATCAGAGGTTTACCTGCAGCAGGAGTCGTACTTCGAGATGTGGTGTGGTTGGCTAGTTCCTGAGCTAGAAAAGACTGCTCATCGAATATGACATGTCGGGATATGTATACCCGTTTAGTTCTTAAGTCAAGACACCGATATCCTTTTTGACAGTTAGAATAGCCTAGGAAGAGACATTTTTTACTTCGGAAGGCCAGCTTATGTTCAGTATAAGGCGGGAGAAGTGGATAGCAAGCGCATCAAAAAACATGTAAGTCCTTATAAAATGGCTCGGTTTTATGAAGTAAAAAGTAAGGCGTTTTATTATCTAAGACTTTTGAAGGTAATCTATTTATTAAGAACACTGAAGTGAGGAACGCATCAACCCAATATTGGGGAGATAGACTTGATTGGGCTAGAAGTGTTAGTCCCATTTCTTGGATGTGCCTATGTTTTCTCTCGGCAATCCCATTTTGTTGAGAAGTGTGTGGGCAAGTCAATCTATGGTATATCCCTTGTGTAGTTAGAAAATTTTAAAACTGGTTGGAAGTAAGCCACCATTATCAGTTTAGATTTGTTTGATTGAGGTAGAGAAAAAATTTTCAGCAATGGTTTTAAACTGAACAAAAGTTCTGAACACATCAGATTTTCTTTGCAAAGGATATAACCAAGAATATCGTGAATAATCATCAACAAAAAAAACATAGAAGGAACAACCACCTGTGGATTGTATAGGGGAAACCCATACATTAGAATTGATTAAAGCAAGAGGAATAGAAGATTGACGACTAGATGCTGGGAAAGGTAGTTTCTTAGCTTTGCCAAGTTGACAAGCTGAGCAAAAATCTACTTTATTTGAAGGACTGGTGACATAGAGTTTATTGGAATGGAATAAATTATCAAAAACAGAAGTAGCAGGATGTCATAGTTTGGAGTGCCAAGTGTCTGCAGTAGCTCGAACTCCTACTGTTGCCGAAAGACATATGAGATTTTGAAGGGAATTTTGGCACCCAGCTAGTGGATACAGCCCGGTATCAACCACACCTCGAAATAGGATTTTTCCTATCAGGATCTCCTTTACGAGAAAATCAGTAGCAGTTAATATAAAGTAACAATTGTTATCTAAACAAAATTGATTGATAGAGATAAGATTGGTGGCTTCTTGTGGGCAATAGAAAATGTTGTTTAGATGAAAATTGGATTTGCCAAGGTTAAATGTTGTAGAACCAGTATGTAGAATTTGCAGACCTGAACCATTTCCTACAATCACAGTGCCGGAGTCATGATAGGAGTTCTGATGAGTGAGATTTGATGCATTTGATGTAATATGGGCATTGGCACCACTATCCATGTACCAAACTTGATGATAAGTGTGGCATTAGCTTCAGCCACCATAGTTGCGAGATCTTGAGGAGGGAACTGACCCTGATATGAATAATCAAAATGATCAAAACAATCAATAATAGAATGACCAATTTTACCACAAATTTGACAAACCAGGCGGTTGGATGGAAGTTGAGGAGGAGTTGATCTGGTCTGCTAGTATGGCCGAGAAGCAGATGAAACTGTAGGCTATATTTTTGTGGAAGGTAGAGGAAGGCCTTTCTTTTTGCCATAGATAGGAGCTGATGCGAACCTCGTGATCACATGGTCCCTTAGATTTGTGGGCAGCAAAGGCAAAATGAGTATGATCAGTGTCGCAAGAAGAGTGATTGAAATCCAGAAGATTTTCATAGCCCAATAATTCGGCTTGAAAGTCTTCAAAAGTGAAATTAATGTCACGGGATGCAAAATTAAAGGAGGTGACAAATGGTGTATATGTAGATGACAGGCCACTCAGAAGAAAGGAGATCAAGTCTTGATCGTCCACAGGCTTACCAGCCGCTACTAATTGATCTGCAAGATGTTTAGCATTTTCAAGATACTCAAAACAAGATTTGGTACCTTGAGTCAATGTTTGTAATTGGCGTTTAAGATGAGAAATGTGAGAGCGAGATCGAGAAGAAAAACGAGTCTGCAGGGCAGTCCAGACTTGCTGAGATGTTTCCATTCCATAAACAGTGGAAACAAGTTTTTCAGAAAGAGATGCAAGGATCCATCCAAGGAGACAAACATCTTTCTTCTGCCAAACAACATAGGCAGAATTTAATGAACCAGAGACAAGATGTTTTGGAGGACAGACTTCAGTGTCATCAATGAAGCCA
This sequence comes from Populus trichocarpa, assembly GCF_000002775.5. NCBI lineage: Eukaryota > Viridiplantae > Streptophyta > Magnoliopsida > Malpighiales > Salicaceae > Populus > Populus trichocarpa. The sequence goes on along the minus strand of NC_037286.2, from coordinate 25,200,335 downwards.
ACTAAGTCGTGTCCTCGGGGGAGATTAAGGAATTGCATTTTCCAAGCCAAATAATTTTGAGAGCCATCTAGCTTAACGGAAATAGTGGTTGTAGATGGTGGAAGAATAGGGGCAGGGGTGGGGGTGTCATTGGTGCTGGCCATATGGATGATGTGGAAACAGGAGAAAGGATCGTATAAAAAAGCATGAGCTTGTAGTCAGTCTGATACCATGTAAGATAAACAAAAGGCTGAATACACAAGATTGCTTTGTTATGGCTAACACACTTAAGCCATGTAGTTTCCATTATATTTATAGTTGTACAATGAAACTGCAATGCGTATAATAATGAAACTAATCTGAGCATAATAAGGAAGTAAACAGATATACGGAAGTCACTCTAAATAGCAGGATTATTTTGAATTGACAACAAAATGGATAGGATGAAGAATTGGTGCAGATGCTCCTAGATTTTCTGTTGAAGATTCTGATAGTCTAACAATTTGGGGAGCGATAGTTTTTTTACCTGCGGCGTAACGTGATTCGGGGAGTAATAGTTTTTTTTAGCGGAATGGATTATTTTTTTCAATTTTAAAAAATATATAAATATATTATAAAGTTAAAAATTTAATGCATGTCAGATAAAAATAATTTTAAAATACTAAAATATTGAAATATTGGACAACATATTATTTTTTAAAAAAATATTGAGAATGCACCATATTGGATTGACCTCGGATAATCATGAAAATGCGGCATATTGGCTTGCACGATTGGATCCTTAGTTTTTTTTTATAATTGGGATAGACGACATGTCGTCCGTCTCAAATTGTTTTGAAAAAAAATGAAACAACGCGTAATGTGACACCCTCCATAAATACATGTAATCATTCCTTAGTTTCTCATGACTTTTACAACTTTTAGAGAGATATTTTAAAAATCTACTGAAATATTGGCAGTCTTCTTTGTACCGGGAGATCCCAAGTTATCGACTAAGAACTGTTATACTTCATTATTAAACCAATTCTCATTTCATTTATTGTCCAACTATCCTGGACTTATCTCATGACATCCATCACATTTCATTATGGTTCATGGTATGCATACAATTTTCAATATAAACTTTCAAATCTTCATAAGATTTAGGAAATACAAACACATAATAATTATATGAGACACAATAACATAAGTATACATGATTAAGTTAAATTTATAATGCATAAACCTCATGATAATTAACACTTAAGCATTGGACCATTACAATGCATAAGGGGTATTTAATATAAGTTTTGAACAAAATTATCAAGAGATTACTATACATATCTAACATCCCACTCGAGGTTAGGTTATGAGTTACCTGTAAATAATTTATAAATATCAATTAACTCAATAACATGCAATTTACATTAAAAAAAAATTATACAAAAGAAGTATTGTCTTTAAGTTATATCTCATCATTGTTAATTATACCAATTTATTTATCAACACAATCTCTCTTTTTATCTATGTTGTTCACTTGTCATATCGAGATTTCTTGTATGACATAAGTTTAATAAATCATATTTTTTCCTAACAATTTGTTTTCTAAAACTCAATCTTTCCCCATATTATCTAGCACTAGATTTTTTTTTATTTTCCTATGTAATGATATTATTTCAGTTCCTGGGAAACTAACTCATTCCCCCATTACCAGATATTAATTTCAATTTCCAGAAATCTAGTCTCATCTCTCAATGTCGGGCGCTAGTTCCAATACCTAGGAAAAACTAATCCTTTATGCCTTTTACCGTCATTAGTCTCATCATCAAGAAACTAATTCCTTCACCCATTATTGGGCATTAGTCTCATCGTTGGAAAGCTAATCCCTCCGCCTATTATAGGGCATCAGTCCCATCATTAAGATAATTTGGGTATTAATTTCCCCATTACCAGGTATTAATTTCAATTTCCAGAAATCTAGTCTCATCTAATTCCTTTACTATAAACTATAATTTAAGTATGGAATATCAGGGTATTTCCAACATAATACAATGATAGTTAATGGAGAAAATGACAAGGTGTATTACACATATCTGTTGCTGGAGCTCGAGTAGTATCTCCTTGTTGTGGCATAGCTCTCATGGCCTCTCATGTATCAACAAGTATACCACATTGCAGGCTCATCTTACATAATATTAATTTAAGTTTACTTTCATCAATTTAGCTCTTTTCTTCAATTAAATTCTTGTTTTACTAATATTTTCAACTTGTATTTAACATTAAGGTTTGCATTTTCTTATATTATTTTGCATTCAAAATATATTTCTCAAACATATGGAATGTATTAAATCCAAATCATTTTCTTTTCAATTATTCCAATTTCTAACTTTTCATCAATGATCTCTAATGTCCAATATTTTGTCAACAATGTTTTATGTCTTGCCTTTTATTAAACACTTGTGAGCACTAAATTCAACTCATCAATATCATAGAAATTTTGCATATGCCTCCTCCCAGACACACCAACAAGAATTCATACATCAACACTCAACTTAAATGGTCATAATCCAACTTAAACATACTAACGATAATCATATTATACATAATTAAAATTTCAACACCAAAACACGTCTAAATTCCAAAACTTCCCCAATTACATCAACATGGTTGGCCGCCCATGGTTTAAAAATTCATGGTTGGCCTTAAATTTGTCAATTAAAATACTAATAATACCACTACTACTATAAAATTCCCCAAAAGTTTTAATCAATCCAAAAATTTACACCACTAAGTTTTAAACAACATAATCTCACATTTTCCTGTTCTTCCAAAACATGTCAACAATACTCATAAATAAAACAACCCAATTTACTTTAATCATATTAAAATAGCTAACACACCAATTCATAACACAACAATTAACACAATTCTAGCATATGCACTTTGATCCCTTATTGGCCGGCCATTGAACCCTTGAAAACACTAGGATATTTTTCATTATTTCTTTCCTATTTAACACCCAACACAACCTAATATAACTCAATTTGATCAATTCATAGTCAATTATATTTTCCTTGAAATTCCACTATGAACCCTAACATTAATCTCATGATTTCTATCTCAATTGTTATTAGTTTCATATGAAATTGTTAGATTAGGTTTTGAACTCCTTACCAAACATTAAATAGTCTTTGAATCCCAACTAGTCAAAAATTTATGGATCCCTCTTTAAAAACTCTTGTTTTCATGATTGTGCATTGATTTCCCCTTGGTTTCCTTCACTTTTCTATCTTGTTTAGGTACTTAAAGATGTGGTGGTGAGTGTTTCTCTTAACCCCCCTTTAATTCCGTATATTATTTTGTGCTTTCTCTAAGAATTTTGAATAAAAAACTCAATATTTGTCCCCCTTCCTCTTTTGTTCCAATTGTTGCCAACTTGAGGGGGGGGGGGGAGATGGCTTTTACATGTTTTTTTTTATTATTTACATTTTAATCTCTTTTTTATACATAATCTTAATTTGTCCCAAAATTTCTAATTTATTCTCTCCCTTTTACTTGGTGTCACACACCCCTCTCCTTTTCTTTTCTTTTTTTATACTTGACATTAATTCTCAATTTCCTTAATTTATTTTATTTTATCTCTGGGTTAAAATTTTAATATTTCAAGACATCTAGCTGGGAGTTTACACGTCATCTGATTTACCCAAATTCCAGCCACTACGGTTGCTGGAAAATCGGGGCTTCAGTTTTTTACCTAAAACTCATTTTTCAACCCATTTCTGACCCAAAACATCGTAGGAACAGTAATAAATCTATCTATGACCTCAAAAAACCACCTCAAAAATTGAAATAAAGCCAAATCCAAAAATCAATCTAAGCTCAGATTTATTTATTTTTATGAACTTTAAAGGTACAAAAACACCTAATATGAAAAACCGAGGCTTAAGTTTTTTACCTAACACTCATTTTTCAACCCGTTTCTGACCCAAAACATCGTAGGAACAGTAATAAATCTATCTATGACCTCAAAAAACCACCTCAAAAATTAAAATCAAGTCAAATCCAAAAATCAATCTAAGCTCAGATCTATTTTTCATGAACTTTAAAGATACAAAAACATCTAATATGAAATCTTCTCATCAAATGGAACTATTTGACACAAATATAGTCCATTTTGGTAGTCTAAATCGGTGTCAACGACACTTTTCTCTCTCTACCATTGGAATCCGACAACCTCTTTCTCTCTTTTCTCAACCAGGGACTAAAAAATAACAAAATAAAATTTTCTGACAAAATTGAATTGAAAAAATATTGAGGTACTGAAATTGTATATTTTGCGTGATTTTAAAGTTTAAGGACCAAAGTGCATCTTTTGAGAAACTTATGGCATGCCACCTATATATGGTGCCTTTTTCATTTCGGTCCCTCTTCTTTCTATCCCATCTTTTCATGAGAAATCAAAATTAATTGGTCTTCAATTAGGATCAAATCGCCAGAAAAAATGTTGGAGGACTAAATTAAAAAAACATAAAATTTTGCACAACTCATCCACAATAATTTGTGAGAGGATAATCAATGAAGTCTTGCGTAGTGAATAATCCATGCCTTTTAGAGTAAAACTTAATTATAGATGGCTAAGTTTCTAAGCCAAAAATCATATAAAAAGTAAGCAACGGAGAGAATCTTGTTGGAAAATAATTGTTTTTCTTCTGTAAGATTTACGGGCATCGGATCTTTGTCTTCTAAAAAATAAAGAATCATATATATAAATAGTAAGCACGAGAGAGAATCTTGTTGGAAAATAATTGTTTTTCTTCTGCAAGACTTACGGAAATCTCGGATCTTTGTCTTCCAAAAAATAAAAAATACAAAAAATTGAGAGTCTATACTGAAGGATGATGGTCTCCACTATATAAAATTTTCATATCACAAACATAATTAATGTCCCTTCAACCACACATCACACTTATTTTGGCTAGTAGTAGAACATATAATTAGCTGAATGTGTCAAGAATAGCTGAATGTGTAAAGACTAGTGAATGATGAAAAATGCTTTCTGTTTTCTTTTTTTTCTTCTTCTTCTAACTAGATGATATGTTAAAACCAGCAGGAATTTTTGCATGTATAAGGGTATCTAATCTATATTTTTTTTAAAAGGAGCTCTTACGATAAAAAAAGAGAGACAGCTCTTGACGTGCATTGCCATATTCCGTGTCTTGAGAAAAATTAGGTAAGACGAAACCTACATATGACTCGACTCAAATGACTAATTAAATTGACAACAAAAATCACTGGCGAGTACCATGCATCTATCAAAAACCTTATTTATAAAAATTCAATGAGTCTTCCATAGACCAACCAATCAAGTTCTCATGTCTTAAGAAATACCAAATCTTGGAACTTAAAAGTTTTGGTATGTGGAAAGAAAAGAATTTCTTTATGTACAATCGTTCACGTTTTGTAATTATTTTATATACAGGAGCATCAAATAATATAGCTAACAATCTTCAATTGGAAATCCTACGTAAAAGGTGTTGGGTTTTGAAATGCATTCACATAGTGAAACAAAAATTACTTGAAAATCAAATATTTTTTTTCATAACTTTTTTATGATAGAGGGATTGTTATGCCTTTGAGAACTAGCTCTTTTCTTTTGTATTTTTCAGGTATTTTGTACTCCACTATTTACTTTACAGAAAATAAGAGGCATAACATTTTTTTTAAAGGAAAATCTAGAAACCCTGTAAATAAATAAAATATCAATTTTTCTCCTGAATAATATCACACATATTATGTAAAGACCTAAAAAAAAGATAATAACTGGTGATGAAAAATTAGTTGAATTATATGTGAGCTAATTAGTTAAATAATTAGATAGAAAAGAAGAATAAAACTAAACAAGTGGAAGGTAGATAAAGACCAAATAAGTAACAAAATAAATAAATATGGAGAGACCAAATTGAAATTTTACCTATTGTGGAAATATGAAAAATGAAGTGGGACTAATTGATTTAAAAGAATGAAGGATTGATTAATTAATGGTAAACTTATAAAGATGAACAAGTCTTGGGGACTTAAATTAGAAATTGCAAAGAGAGAGGAGTATAAATACCCCTCTTTTCTCTCCCAAATTGATGGAAAAAAGAGAGCAGAAAGGGATGGAGAGTTCTTAACCTTCAACCCCATTTTTCTCTATACAAACACCAAAAAGAGATATAAATAAGGTGATTAGGAAGAAGAGTGAGCATTTGTATAGAAGAAATTGAGTGAACTTGGAGACTTACACTACTAGGAAGTTAAAACCACAAGAATATTGGAGAAAAGAAAACGAATAGAAGTGCAAGGAACTCCAAATCTTGAATATTATGTTAGTTCATCCATCTTAACAAGGTAAGCAAGCTATTACTAACCCAAGATTAAGTTATTAATTGTTACATGCATGTTGAGAATGCTTAGTGTAAACTAAGAGCTAGAGTTTTGCTAATTATTATGGAAAGTTTATGTTTATGAACATGAGATGTTTGTGAAAATGTTAGAATGATGAGTAGAGTATTAAACATGAAGAATTGAAAAAGAAATCCACTTCCCCTTTTAGTTTAAGTTTCGGCCAAGAAAGGGATAAAATGATGGGAGTGGATTTCTTGTATTGTGATAAAAATTAAATTGAGTAAAGTGAGGAAATCTCAAACATGAATATGAAAAGTCAAGGAATTGAAAAGAAAAATACACAATCCATGTTTCTCCCCACTTGATAAATTGGTAACCATGGCTGAATTGTTGGCAATATTATTAGTTATGCCCTTGAAACTATGTCAATGTGACTTGATAATAAGAGTTAGGAAAAAAAAAACCATTTATGTTGAGTAAGTAAGAATTAAGGAAGGTAGGTTAAATGTGTTAGTTTCTTAATAAGAAATCATTGTAAGAAAATTCATTTTAAGAAATAAAACTCAAGGTGTGCTGCTGAAATTGTATGTGTTAGTGATGAGTTATATGTGCAAAAATTTGAATGATTGATGGGAAATACTAGCAGCAAATGAGAAATGCTCTAACTAATCATGCAAGTGTCCTTGTTTAATTTGTGTACTTGAAAAGTAACATGAATGATAATAATTTTTAGTGTTGACAACTTGGAAGATGTTGGTGTCTAAGTTCTAGAAATGGATGGTGAATGGCTGGAAAATGCAATTTGCAAATCTGGATAGCCTTGTTATGAAATCTATGACTGAGTTTAGACTAGAAATTTATAGAATTTGGAATGTGCTCTTTCATGAAAGTTGTAAATATATGTGTTAAGTTTCCATTTCAAAACCTATTTTGATATGTTCCTTAATAAAAAATGTGCACATGAATGTTAAAGTTCATTAGAAATTGACCTTACTTGATTTGGATCTACGAAACCCCAATTATGGTTGAAAAACCACGAAAAAGTCAAACTGTGAATTGAAAAATAGATACCCCAATTATGGTTGAAAAACCACGAAAAAGTCAAACTGTGAATTGAAAAATAGATTTACATGAATGTGTGAACTATATTTTATATGGGATTTTGAATGAAGAATTATGAAAATGAAACTAAGGATACACACATGTATATGTTTATTCATGGAAATGTAAGTGTATGTATATGCAAGAATTTGAGACACTCTTTCTACTAATAAGTATATGAAATGAATTAAATGAACATTCTATTGAAATTTCTTGTTGTAAACAAGAATATTAATTGAGAATTGAACTCCCTTTGATACAGGAAAGGGTGTTAGCATCGTGCAGCAGTCAAGTACTAGCTCTCGACAGCAGGCCCCAAGTAGGTAACCTATGCCTCAGGAAACATTGTTTAACATTATATCTTTTATTATGGTATTGCTGAATTAAATTTGAAAAATACTCGAGCATCAATAAGGAATTGAGAGTAAATGATATCGGGATGAGATATCAGGTAAATGTTGGCTTTTACAAGAAAAGCTGAAATTACATAATGATAGGCATTCGATTGGGAATGCTGGAATTGATGATATCCAAAGAAGATATCGAATGGATGTTGGCTTTGATAAGAAAAGCCAGAATTAAATAACGATAGGCATTCGGTTGGGAATGCAGGAATCGATGATATCCAAAAGAGATATTGGATGGATGTTAGCTTTTACAAGAAAAGTTTAAATTAAATAACGATGGACATTCAGCTGGGAATGCCAGAATGAATGATATCCAAATGAGATGCCGGAAAGATAATGGCTTATATAAAAAGATCTATAATGAACAATATGGGACACTCGATTAGAGTATTAGAATTATTGGCAATTAGTCTAGAGAATTGTCAGATTATGTGGTAATCAAAAAAGATTACTGAAAAGGATAGCATCCGAGGGAAGGATCGTTGATGGAATAATTGATAAATAAGTTAAATAGAATAAATAATTGTCCGGTCTGGGTAGTCAGAATGATGTGAATTATAGATGAGAAATTAGCTGAACATGAAAATGTAGTAATTGTATTGCCACACATCAAATAAGTAGACAATACGCTTATAAAAATAAAATTAATTGAATGGTTATGAAAGAATCCTTATAGTTTGTGTTGTGTGTATATATATATATATATATAGTAAAACTATTTTTGAACTATGTTAGGCAGATGCCATTTTTTATATAGAAACTATTGAAACTAAAAGTAGTGTTACAATGATAAGTAAATATCATGTTTTCTTATATGATAGATGTTAATATAAGTTAAGACATGTTAATAACAAACTTTTCTAAATATAAACATTGAAGTCCATGTTGAGTTTATATTATACTTATTCTAACACCATTAGTGAAACCTTTTCACCTTTATATAATAAACTTAGCTAAACATTATGAATAAGAGAAACATAAATAAACTAGTTAAGAACATAGTTATGATGAAAGTTAAATAAGTATAGTAAATGAAATGAAAAACATAAACAAGAGATTAATATAACATAAAATAAAACTTGAACATTACAAAATACAAAGAAAGAGAGTGATCTTGATCTGAACACCAAGATGTCTAAATGTATTGCAAATGCCTGCTTTTATAGGCTAAAATTCGGAACTATTGATTTGATGACTAATTATTGAGTGGGTGACCACCTCTTGACTTGGTGACAACCATTATCTTTTTGTCTGAACAAAACGTCATTGCTAACATCATAATTTGAATAGATCGTCTTCATGAAAGTTATGGGCATTTGTCTCAGCTTTCCAACAAAATAAGAATGAGTTCATTTGGACTTCTAGAACTCGTGATATGGGCTGAACACTGAATAGTGTCAAGGCTATAGGACAGATTCTAACTTCTCTTTTGTTGCTACAATTTGAACTTGCAAACAACCGTTTTGAATCTTGGACTCCTCATAAAAGTTTTAGGCCTATATCTTAGCTTTCCATCCATATAAACCAAACCTAAATCCAAGTTCTACAGCTCCAGTTATGATCCAATAACTGAATGATGTTCCAGTTTGAATTGAACCAACATCTCTTCTTTAAGCTTAGCCCTCTCTTTGTCTTCTCAATTTCAATAGTCAAACAAATCAATCAAACCTTTGAACTGTGAAACATGCCTGTATTTGAAATGAGCATTTACCATAAATTAACGATATCTTATATTATCGTACTTGTTATTATAAAACATACTTAAGTTAGGGAATTTAATGACATTTTAAGTGCAATATGATGATATAAAATCTTGATAAAAATGCACTTTTAAGTACTAATCACCCCCCAACCAGCTTATTACTGATCCCTAGTAATTAAAGCGTCAAAGTAGAAAAACAATGTACAAAATCCAAAAAGCAATGCATTCATCATTCATCTTCCATTAATCTATCTAAATAAATAAACTCTCATTAGATTTATTTATCTGCTTCATACTTCTTAAACAAGATATTAATAAATCTTTCTTTTGTACTCAATATATCAACACATAGTTATGGGGCTTTGCTTGGATGAAAACATAATTTTGTTGTAATGTTTTTCTAAGGTTAACTTTCTTGGGCTGGGATTTATTATCTTTTTTTTCTTTTATTTTTTTTTATTTTTTTATTCTATTTTTTTTAATATATATACATATAACTTAAAATACAATGCATCTTTAACCCATGTAATGAGCTTTAGGCTAATGACTCCTAGACCAGTTGGTTTTAGGGTATTATGTTTTGAGACACCCCTACGAGCTTAGTAACTCTGGTTGCAGATACTGATACGTAGATAGTACAATGTTTGATTCCCTTAGGCTTTTCTCCTCAACCCATGTAACAAGCACTGGGCCAATAGCTTCCAAGTTAGTTGACTTTAGGGTATTAGGTGTTAAAACACCCATTCGGGCTTAATTGCTTAGGTTAAGGAGGCTACGAAACCAAACTTATCTACGTTTTTATTATCATCAATATTATATTTAATTTTTTTTTTTTACAAATTATATCTTATCCCTTTCCCTTAGTTGTTACCTTTAACAAAAGAACATAATTAATGTAATAATCCAATGTGCAACCCACAATCATATGTTATAGTGTGTGTGTGAAAATGAAGGTTTAAGAATACTTGTTAAATGAGTATATGAGCAAAATCAAGTGATAACAATGTGAGAGTTTGTAAACCTTAATATTTCAAGAAGTGTTATGATAGACCTTGATAAAAATGTTTACTAAGATGCGTCTCAAGAGTCAATAAAATTCCTCCTTACTCTGTCATCCTAACAATAACAGTTTTTTCAAATGGTTTTAATAACAACAAAAGGTTAGTTTTTTTTTAACTTACGACTACTACCCTCTCCCCCCAACCAAAATGAGACGTTGTCCTCAATGTTTTAAGGTAGAAATGTAGAGTATAGAAGACATCACCTAAAGCAGCGACTACTGATAAGCTTGAAACACACTTAAACAAATATAAGAGATAACAAAACAAAAAAATATTATGCTATTAATAAAACCAAAAGGCACAAGTTTTTACAAAGTAAGGTTCAAATCCAATCTAAACTTTTTATGGCTTTCCTTGTTTGACCAGTTTATTCGACTCATGGAGGAATCAATTACAGGAATGAAAGATAGTCTATTCGACTCATGGAGGAATCAATTACAGGAGTGAAAGATTGCAATTGATCAATCAGTTGTTCAGCAATAGCAACAGAGATTATGATTTGTCGTGCCGAAGATGTTAGAAAATTCTGTTCCACAACATGATCAAGAAAAGACAATAAATTATCATAAAAACCATTAACATTTTGCAAACCTATAGGTTTCTGGTGAATGTTTAGTTGGGCCCAAGAGAAAATACAAAATATCTCTTATAATGTGCCCAGACCACCTGTAAGGCAATGAAGGCGTCAGCATGATCAAACATTGCATTCATTCATTTAGACATTGTGGAGACCTGTAGTTCCTCTCCAACTGTTTTTTCGATGATATCCACTTTGGCTAAAGCTTTGGGAATGATACCCAAAACTTGACTACCTCCTAAAAATGCAACAGTTGACACACTCCTCATTAACCCAAGGCTGCCTTTCCCATACACTAAATGAATCTTTCTCTCAGCTAGTACCCGATCAAGATGATTTACTGATTCTAAAAACTCATTTTCTTTCCCAGGACTGGATTCACCAAAAACACAAATATTTTTTATTTGATGACTTGAGGAACCTGCCATTTCTACACACTTCTATATCTGTTGAATGTATGGGTTGAGTAGAAATGAAGGGAAGGAAGAGAAGATTTTATAGATGAGAAATTGAAAATGTAATCACACCACCTATATGTAGGCCAGCTGGAGTCTCACTCACTCTCTCACTCTCTCTTTTCAGAACATGTGTATGTACAAATAGTTGTGATTGTGGCTCATATCTTCCCTTGGTTTTACGTCCAAGAATGGCTTTAACGCAATCTATGGGTCGGGGATAAGCTTCCCATCCAGTTTTCTTAAAAACTGACAAACATGGTCTTTTTTAGTTAGATTCCCAAGACTAAGTCGATCATGTTTTTTTATGAAAATAGGGTCATAAATCATGAATTACACGATGCATATCTCCACTAGGATGCGTCTCAAGAGTTAATAGAAGATTATCTAAAGACTCCTTACTCAGGCCATCCTTAATGAAATGTATTTTATCTTCACGGTTTATAGATACCATTCCTAAAGAACGACATTGTGCATTACAAGTCCATCTGGCAAATTGGTGACAGACTTACAGTCGTTTTGCATGATGTTTCTTTGCAAAAGTGCTTTTACTTGTCCCAGGCATGTATGAAATAAAAGAATTTGAAGACTCACTTGATAATTGGACCTTTGCTTCAATCATCCAATGAATATCTTTAGGAATTCCATGGTTCATTAATAACCTTAATTTTTCACACCTAGCACGGTAAATTTTTACATGAAAATACTTTTTTAGTTTTTCAAGAGTGGTGTCCATTTTTTTAGATGAGAAATGGAAAAGAGATGCAAAGAAAAGAGAAGGAATAAAGAATTGAACAAATATATACACAGATATGAAAGAACCGACATAAGAGTCACGAAGTTCCGTTATCTGCCATTTGACCAAGGTTGGAGAAAGACTAGGAAAACAAGAGTCGCACCAAAAAGAAACACAAAAACAATGTGAGGAAAAAAAATCAACCTTTATATACAGGATCATTCAAACCAATGGATTCATTTTAACTAGGAAAACTATCAAAGTAAGCTTTCAAACGATGTCCATTTACCTTAAAAACATTGTCATTCTTTGGATTCTCAATATCAAAGGCCCTATAAGGATACACATGTTTCACAATAAATAGACCACTCCATCTTGATCTTAGCTTTCCAGGAAATAAATGGAGTCGAGAATTATAAAGCAAAACTTTTTGACCAACATCAAAGGTTTTTCTCAAGATTCTCTTGTCATGAAACTCTTTGATTCTTGCTTTATGAATTTTTGAATTCTCATATGCATCATTTCTTATTTCTTTTAGCTCATTTATTTGTAACTTACGCAGCTGGCTAGCATCATCAAGGTTTGAATTGAAAGCTTTGATAGCCCAATAAGCTTTATATTCAAGTTCCACAAGCAAGTGACAAGATTTTCCATAAACCAACCTATAAGATGACATACCTAATGATATTTTAAAAGCAGTTCGATAAGCCTAAAGTGCATCATTAAGTTTTAAAGACCAGTCCTTCTGATTAGGGTTCACCATTTTTTCCAAGATTTGTTTGATCTCCCTATTAGCAAGTTCTACTTGTTCACTTGTCTGAGGGTAATAAAGGGTGGCAACTTTGTGTGTGATTCCATATTTCTTCATTAAAGACTCAAATGGCTTGTTGCAGAAATATGTTCCACCATCACTTATCATGGCCCGAAGGATTCCAAACCGACTCAAAATATTTTCTTTCAAAAACTTGATCATTGTTTTATGATCATTGTTTCGACTTGGAATTGCCTCTATCCATTTTGAAACATAATCCACTGCGACTAATATGTACACAAAACCAAATGATGGAGGAAATGGACCCATGAAATCTATACCTCAACAGTCAAAGATTTCAATCACAAGAATAGGATTTAAAGGCATCCTGTGACGTTTTGAAATCGATCCTAACTTTTGACAATTTTCACAAGTTTTGTAGAATGCATGCGTGTCCTTAAACATGGTGGGCCAATAATATCCACATTGTAAGATTTTTGCAGTCATCTTCTTTGATGAGAAATGACCCCCACATGCCTCAGAATAACAAAATTTAATGACACTACTTACATTATTGTCGGGAATGCATCTTTGAAAATATTTGATCAGGAAAATATTTGAATAAGCAAGGGTCATCCCAATAAAAGTTCTTTACTTCGTTCAAAAACTATCTTTTGTCTTGGGTACTCCAATGAGTTGGCAAATCTCCTGTTGCAAGAAAATTAACAATATTAGCAAACCAAGGCATTGTATGTAACACCCTGTAATTTAGTACATTCATAAAAGAACTTTGAGCCTTAACTTTTAAAAAAATGGGTATTTTTTTTTTCATCCACCGAACTTATCCGAGAGTTGCCGAAATTTCCATTGAAATTTCGGCAGAGTTTCCTTTATACCTGGAGGTCCCAAGTTATCGACAATCATCCTGTATAGTTATACTCATTTCTCAATCATATCATAATCATGTAGAACCTTAACAACACATCATTCATGGTACATGCCTCACATTTCGCATGCTCATTTCTTTCCTATTAACACACATAATTCATAACAATTGCAAGTAAACAAACTAAGATTACAAATACAGAATAATACATTTTTATGTCCGACACTTAATGTAAAAGGAGTACTATTACATATTAAGTCATTTAGTTCCTTAAAGACAAAATACATTAATGTTCATCTTCTTATTCAATCATACAAAAGGAGACTAGAGGACCTAAAACGCTACTCTTGGCGTGAATCTGAAGGACCTGCAATTTCATAATGTATATAATAAATATAGCATAAAAGGAAAATCACACAATACATGCACAAGTAATTAAACATATATTCAACGATATGCAATCATAGTTCCTTGAAATTCTCATTTATCCTTCCATTATTACGTCTTTATTCATCCTTCCTAGAATCATTCAACATTTTCATTTTGTGTCTTGTTTCACCTCACGAGCGCATTTAATCCATTATAATATCTACCATGTGATTTCTCTCCCTCTTACTCTATCTCTTTATATCAATTTCAATCCCAACATCTATTATACCCATTATGGCTTTTCCATATAAGTTGTCAAACTCGTCATGATTTCGGTCCAATTTTAGTTTATAAATATATTCAACTTACAAATTTCTTGTGCCCATTTCGACACATTCCAATGTTTCTTTAGATTTTCAGTAAAATCTCTCATTATCATGGAACCTGCAATCATTTTCACAATATTCACATCCGATCCATCTTCAAATAATATGAATACCATACATACATCATTCTATTTAATTCATCAACCTAATCTCATTTGACCACTATAATTAAGGCCAAATTTCATTATCTATCACTATTATTGGCATTTTATTACACTAGTATAATTATCACCAAATTCTTATCATGCCAGCAACAACACGAAACCTTACTACAACATATTTACATTATTAGTCATAATTTCTTTGACATCCTCCATGTGCGCAGGACATGATTCTCAAATTATATCAATTACAATTCATTAATTAATTCAAAATACATTTTATATATATATATATATATATATATATATATATATATATATATATATATAGCATTGCATTCCTTAAGTGTATAACACCTACCATGGTTAATGAACTTCTATTCTCACGTCCCAAGCGATACGATATTTGCCTCCATCCTTCACAAGAATTAGATCTTCATCAGTTTCTCTCTTTTTTTTTTCTTCAATAATCCATAACATAAACATAAATTACCATTTTTGTTTAACAATTAGGTATCGTCCAACATTCCATTTATAATCTGACAAGTCAGTCATCCTGACAATATTAACACCACACAAGTAAGTTTAACTCAAGTTGTATATTCCGGTCATTAGAAAACAAAACTAATGCCACTAGCCCATCACCGGGTTACTAGTTCCTCCGCCCATCTTATTCCATAATTTCCAATCAATATCCGCCTCTTCAAGGCCGAATGAATAATCCTATCAAGATGTCAATCCCCATTTCATTAATATTTTTAATTATTCCCTATCGAAAATATCATTATAATACCTCTCCCCTAAAACTTGGA
Source organism: Populus trichocarpa (assembly GCF_000002775.5). Lineage (NCBI taxonomy): Eukaryota > Viridiplantae > Streptophyta > Magnoliopsida > Malpighiales > Salicaceae > Populus > Populus trichocarpa. The sequence continues at coordinate 25,184,646 of NC_037286.2, read as the reverse complement.
AGGGAATGCTGACACTAATAAATTTTCATTAGTGTTATTAGTCTCCCATATCAGGATCGGCTAATCAAGTTCATTGTAAACATCAAAATTAATACCACTGATTGATGTTGTCGACTATTTCTAACATGAAATAGCCAATCAGATTTTTCTTTCCATAATATCTAGGAATACTTCCGGAAATATTGATGTCAAGATTCTTGACACCATTAGCTTTCACTTCAGGAATAGCTAGTCAGGTTTCATGTGACCGGTCGATATCATTAACTATTCTCACCCAAATAGTTAATCAAATTCAGTATCCCTCATTTTCAGGGATGATTATGCTGATGGATGATTATGCCGATGTTAGTAAACCTTACTAACATCATTAGCCTCCGCATTCGGGACCGGCTAATCAAGTTTCGTGTGATTGCCGATATTGACAGCACCGGTCAATATCATTAACTATTCTCACCCGAATAGTTAATCAAGTTTAGCATCCCTCATTTTCAGGGATGATTATGCCGATGTTAGCAAACCTTACTAACATCATTAGCCTCCGCATTCGGGACCGGCTAATCAAGTTTCGTGTGATTGCCGATATTGACAGCACCGGTCAATATCATTAACTATTCTCACCTGAATAGTTAATCAAGTTCAGTATCCCTCGTTTTCAGGGATGATTATGCCGATGTTAGCAAACCTTACTAACATCATTAGCCTCCGCATTCGGGACCGGCTAATCAAGTTCGAGGAATGATCATCAACGAAGTCTATTAGTGTAATCCATATTCTTAACCCAGTCAAGTACTCAAATCCATTTTTAATTTCTCGTTTATTTCACTTTATCCTCTCTCTTTGTGGTTTCACTCATAGACGCAAAGACCAAGAATTTAATAAGTTAGTAAATTAATGCTACGTAAAAAGTGTAGGTATAGAACACCTACCAGCTGTAGAAGCTCAACTCGCTCTTCCTTGTTGTTGTGCCCCTCTTGCAGTCCCTCCTTAAGCTCCTACTAAACGAGCTCCTGAGAAGTCGAGTGAATGCTTCTCCTACATTTTTAATATAACATCCTGAATCATTATTGAATCTTCCTGATTTATTCATAATATTCATAAATTCACAAAATCGAATACTTTCGTAAACAATTTCCATGAATGTATTTTATTTTCTTACTTGTCATTTAAATTCATTTACATTAGAATTTATTTACACTAACATTAAACGCCCATTTAATTCAATTTTTCATCGATGATCTTCAATGTCCAAAGGGCATGACTTTTAATCACCGATTTTCTTTTGTCCTAAGACATTTAATCTATCACCAAACAATGTAATTTAACTTAAATTTCATCAATGACTACACATGCCAAATTTTTCCAAAAGCACACTCAAAATGATTCCTTATATCATAATTCAACTTACAACATGATTTCCCATTCTAACACAACCAAAGTATTAGTCAATCACTATTCTTTATAGAATTTAACTATATCATCACTTATCAACACATCAAACATGACTCAAACATAACACAAACACAACCATCATCATTAAACCCATTGCCATTATCCTTAGTCCCAAAACATACTTTTTATGCTAAACCTCATATTCTCATTCAATATTTCTCAAACCAAACTTAAAACATCATTCTGTAAATTTAGAATTCAATAAATCCAAACGGTGGAATTATACATCATTATCATTAGAATAACATATCCAAAATTAACATACATCCAACGGTTAAACCTCCCGATATCAGAACAATACTGGACTGACCTGAAATTTGGAGACCTGTTGTTCGGGAAGTATAATTTCTGGTAGGAGTGTTCTTTTCCGATCCAAACCGTTCAAAATTTATATAACATCTGGATGAATAACATATCCAAAATCCAGACCAATCCAACGGTGAAACAATGATATAACGGCCGACGAACAAAGCTGTCTTGAAGGGTGATTTTCCAGAAATGTTCCTCCGGTGACAGACCTCAAACGAAGTCTGCTATTTGCAATCCCTCCGATCAGAATGTAGGTGACATTGAGTATAATAACATATCCAAAAATAAATCTAATCCAACGGTGCAAAGTCAAAATATGGCTGCCGAAGTTCCTGCCCTGTTGCAATCCCAAAACCCATAGTTTCAAATCAATTTATTCCTTCTATTTTTCAGCAAATCAAGCCATTATCATGCAATTAATCTTGAAATTCACATGAACAATTACTCCCCCAAAATGTTTACATGAACCCTAGAATTTTAAACTTGGAGGTTTTCTTCTCCTCATGCAAGAACAAGAGAGAAAAACGAAATTACTAAAGGGTATGTTGCTTACCTTTGCTACTTTAACTTATTTCAATGAATTCTTGCAAAAATTTACAAAAATCATGTCCTCCTCTTCCAATTTCCAGCTTCTTCTCTTTGTTTCTCTCAAGCTCTATAACTCTCTAAGTTGTCATTTAATTTGTTTTCTTGGATATAATCCTCCTAAGCACACTCCCTTTTGATTTAGCTTGAAGAAATGAAGAGAAAATGAAGAAAATGGGACAAAACAAATGGTCTCCCTCCTGTTTTTCCATTTGCAGAGGACGTGCTCTGTTTTTAAAGAGAGGAGAGGAGAGTATTTGTTTTGATAAAATTACAAAAATGCCCTTATTAATGCCCCTATGTCATCTTCTTCAATTTACCCGATTTTCAGTGCTCTCGTAAATCCTTCCCAAACTCCGATTGACACGAAATTTGAACCTAATATAAAATAATATGTCTGGAGATTTCTTATAAAATTTCAGCCCGATCCAACGGTCGGATTGAGATATATCATCGATACCGTAAAACTAGACAATCAATGTCTTTTACGCTAAAATCTGAATTTCATGCATTAATTTATTTACTTAGATCCTCGTGACATTTCCCCTTAATTTATACTCAATAAATTCAATATTACCACATTTATCATTAATTTGTCAAAATACGTGTTTTGACCGGGGTTTACATATCTTCTGGTTTTTTTTTTCTTATTCTTTTTTTTATTTACGGGGGTTTACATTGTAGAAAAAGAAAGTAAAGATTTGTCAGGAAAGTAATCATTGATTTGTGTGATGTTAGATGTGGAATCTATTGTCAATCCTGACAAATGATCAACGATAACATTTTCGGTGCCTTTCTTGTCCTTAATTATGATATCAAATTCTTGAAGTAACAAAATCCACCGCACCAATCTAGCCTTAGAATCCTTCTTAGAAAGAAGATATTTCAATGCTGCATGATCACTAAAAACAACAACAGGTGAGCCAACAAGATAAGACCTGAATTTTTCACATGCAAATACTACTGCAAGTAATTCTTTTTCAGTGGTAGTGTAATTCATTTGAGCACTATTTAAAGTTTTACTTGCATAGTAAATCACATAAGGTTTCTTATCTTTTCTTTGTCCCAAGACAGCACCCATGACATAATCACTAGCATCACACATTATTTCAAAATGTAATGACCAATCAGGAGGTTGAATGACAGGAGCAGAAGTAAGCAAGTTTTTAAGTTTAACATAGGCTTCTTCACAATATTCAGTCCATTCAAAAATATTATCCTTTGTCAGAAGGTTACTCAATGGCTTAGATATTACACTAAAATCTTTAATGAACCTTCTATAAAAACTAGCATGTCCTAAAAATGATCTAACATCTTTAACAGATTTTGGTGTTGGTAAGTTGACAATTAACTCGATTTTAGATTTGTCAACCTCAATTCCTATTGATGAAACAATGTGACCAAGTACAATGTCGTTTGTTACCATAAAATGACATTTTTCCCAATTCAGCACAAGATTCTTCTCTTCACACCTGTTCAAAACTTTTTCCAAGTTAGTTAAACAATCATCAAATGAATTACCAAAAACAAAAAAATCATCCATAAAAATATCAAGAAAATGTTCAACCATATCACTGAATATGCTAAGCATGCATCTTTGAAACGTGGTTGGTGCATTACATAATCCAAAAGGCATCCTTCGATATGCAAAAGTACCAAATGGACATGTGAAAGTAGTTTTCTCTTGATCTTCCAATGCAATTTCAATTTGGTTGTAACCTGAATAGCCATCTAGAAAACAATAAAATTGATGACCTGCAACTCTTTCAAGGATTTGATCCATAAAAGATAAAGGAAAATGATCTTTTCTAGTAATTGAATTAAGTTTCCTATAGTCAATGCACATGCGCCAACCAGTAATAGACCTAGTTGGAATTAACTCATTCTTCTCATTTGTTATCACGGTGACTCCAGACTTTTTAGGTACAACTTTGGTAGGTGATTAGTACTTAAAAATACATTTTTATCAAGGTTTTATATCATTATTTTGCACTTGAAGTATCAATAACTCCTCAACTAGAGCATGTTTTATAATAACAAGTTTGATAATATAAGATACCTTTAATTTATGGTAAATGCTCATTTTAAATGCAGGTTTATCATACAAATCAAAGGATTGATTGATGAGTTTAACTACTGAAATTAAGAAGACAAAGAGAAGTGATTATTACTTAAAAGTGCATTTTTATCAAGGTTTTATATCATTATTTTGCACTTGAAGTATCAATAACTCCTTAACTAAAGCATGTTTTATAATAACAAGTCTGATATTATAAGATACCTTTAATTTATGGTAAATGTTCATCTTCAATGCAGGCCTATCACATAAATCAAAGGATTGATTGATGAGTTTAACTACTGAAATTGAGAAGACAAAGAAAGGGCTAAGCTTAGAAAAGACATGTTGGTTCAGTCCAAACTGGAACACCATTCGGTTATTGGATCATAACTGCAGCTGTAGAACTTGGATTTAGGTTTGATTTATATGTATGGAAAGCTAATACATAGGCCTAAAACTTTCATGAAGAGTCCAAGATTCAAAAGGACCGTTTTCAAGTTCAAATTATAGCAACAATAGAGAAGTCAGAATCTGTCCTACATCCCAGACACTATTCAGTGTTCAACCCATATCTCGAGTTCTAGAAGTCCAAATGCACCGATTCTTATTTTGTTGGAAAACTGAGACAATTTCCCAAAACTTTCATGAAGACTATCTACTCAAATGCTGATGTGAGCAATGACGTTTTCTGCAGACAAGAAGATAAGGATAGTTACCAAGTCAAGAGGTGGCCACCCACTCAACAATTAGTCATCAAATCAATAGTTCCGAATTTTGGCCTATAAAAAGTGGCATTTGATATGCATTTAGGCATCTTGGTTTTCAGATCAAGATCATGCTCTTTATTTCATATTATATTTTTTTAATCTTTTGTTTATGCTTTTCATTTCCTTTACTATACTTATGTTCTTATGTTGTTTATTTATGTTTTTCTTCTTCATTATGTTTAGCTAAGTTTATTATGTCAAGGTGAAAAGGTTACACTAACGGTGTAAGAATAAGTATAGTGTAAACTCAACATGGACTTTAATGTTTGATACTAACATGTTTTGTTTTTTTTATCTTATTCACTCTCAATACTTTGCTTGTTAAATGGTTAATCTAGATTTATGTTGTATAACCCTTGGTACAACAAATACTTGATCCTTTCATAACCAACTATATGGTATAACCAACACCTGTGTTATGAAAGGAACTTGATTTGTTATTAACATAAATTAAAATCATGAATACCTCACAACATTTACAAGTATTAACATTATTCAAATAAGATAACTAATGTAATCATGTTAACAATTTATAATCCAATTTGAACCTCCTTTGTGTGTGGTTTCCAGTTGAATAATAAAAAGAGTTTATATTATACTTATTTGAAATACCATTAGTGGATCCTGTAACCTTGACAATTGTTTTATCCTTGTTTAATACTTACATCAATATCTCATAAAATTCTCATAAACTCTTGTTTTATTAAATATATATATTATTTGTAATTTATATAGTTCACCTCCTTGTGGTTCGACCCTAGTCTTGTCGGGTTATTTATTACTTCGACACTCCTGCACTTGGGATAAGACATCAATCTTTTGATCGTGTCAAGTTTTTGGCGCCGTTGCCGGAGAGGTAAATTCTTGTATAAATTATAATATTTATTTTATTTTCTCTTTTCACTTTTCATTTTATCTAACTTTTGTTTCTTTTTTTTATTTTGTTTTCTTCCTTTTATTCTCTTCCTACACGTGCATGAGAGTTTGGTCACGTACATTAAGTGGTAGACTTTGGAGGGTATCCTCATCATTTTTAGAAAATATGGCCGAAGAAGATAACCAGTTGCTTCATAATGAGAATAACCATGTTAGAACACTTAGAGACCACATGAATCCCACAAGAACAAGTGCACCCTCATGCATAGTTTTCCGCTCCGATGCATCTCATTTTAATTTTAAGGCAGACATTATTCAACTTTTACCTTCTTTTCATGGTTTAGATCTAGAAAATCCATACTTGCATTTGAGAGAATTTGAAAAGGTCTGTAACACTTATAATAACTCAAATTGTAGCACGAACACCATCAGATTAAAACTTTTTCCTTTTTCTTTAAAAGATAAAGCTAAAACATTGTTACAAAATTTGAGACCAGGATCCATTCGTGTTTGGGATGAAATGCAACATCAATTTTTAAAAAAGTTTTTCCCTTCTAATAGAACAAACTCTTTCAAAAGACAAATCACCACTTTAACTCAAAAACCAGGAGAAACATTTTACCAATGTTGGGATAGGTATCGAGACTTGCTTAATACTTGCCCTCATCATGGTTTTGAAACATGGAGATTGGTTTCACATTTTTATGAAGGGTTAACACCTAAATATAAACAAATGGTGGAATTGATGTGCAATGAAACTTTTGAAGATAAAGACCCTAATGAAGCAATGGAGTATCTAGACTTGCTAGCTGAAAATGCTCAAAATTAGGACACTACAGGCACTTGTGAGGCACCAGGTAAAACTCAACCTCATACATTTAGTGGAGGTATGTACAACCTTAGGGAAGATCATGACCTCCAAGCCAAGTTTGCATCTTTAGCTAGAAAAGTTGAGGCACTAGAATTGAAAAAGAGTGGTCAATTAAAATCTGTTTAAGACATTGTGTGTCGAATCTGTGAAACCAATGAACACTCAACCAATGACTGTCCAAATTTGTCTTCTTTCAAGGAATGCCTCCATGAACAAGCCCATACTTTGAACACTTTCCAAAGGCCCAATCAAAACCCATACTCGCAAATATACAACCCTGGTTGGAGAAATCACCCAAATTTTAGTTGGAAAGTGATAACAATAATGTATAAACTTCACAGCCACCGTTTCAAGCACATCATAATTTCCAAAATTTTCATAGATATGTACCTCCTTATGCTCCCCTTCCTAGAAGAAATCTTGAGGAAACATTGCATGCATTCATTGAAAAGCAAAAGGCAATCAACACTCAACTTGCTCAAACCATGATAGATTTTAAAGATACTCTTGCAAAATTCACATAAACTCTCAGTTTTCAGGAGAAAGGTAAGTTTCCATCTTAACCACAACAAAATCCCAAAGGGCAATATAATGCAATGCAAGTAGTTCTGGAAGCCAACACATGGATCAATTCCAATCAATCATTACTCTTCACAGTGGTAAGGTTATTGAAACACCCATTCTTGAACCTTATGAGAAAGATGATGAGTCAATATCTGAGGGTAAGAAAGGGGTTAAACCTGAACATTGCAAAGAAACCAGTACTTCCATTTTCTCATGCCATGACCAAACAAAGGGAAGTTAATCACGATTCTAAAATCTTTGAAATTTTCAAATATGAAGAAATCAAGGACGAAAAAGGCACAAAAAATATTGTTGCGCATCATTTGTCAAAATTAACAATAGATTCGACATCTAACATCACACCAATTAATGATTACTTTCCTGATGAATCTTTACTTTCTCTTAGTTCAATACCTTGGTCTGCTAATATTGACAATTTTCTTGCTTCAGGATTTTTGCCAGCTCATTTGGATACCCGAGACAAAAGAAAGTTTTTGAGCAACATGTATAACTTTTATTGGGATGACCCTTCCTTATTCAAATATTGTCCTAATCAAATATATCAAAGATGCATTCTTGACAATGAGGTAAGTAGTGTTATGAATTTTTATCATTACGAGGCATGTAGGGGTCATTTCTCATTAAGAAAGATAACTGCAAAAATCTTACAAAGTGGATTTTAATGGTCCATCATGTTCAAGGGCTCACAAGCATTCTGCAAAACCTGTGAAAATTGTCAAAAGGTGGGATTTATTTCAAAACATAGAGAGTCTTTAGATAATCTTCTATTGACTCTTAAGTCTCTTTATAGTGGAGATGTGCATCATGCAATTCATGATTTATGGCCCCATTTTCATAAAGAACATGCTCATCATAGTCTTGGGAAGCTGACTAAAAAAGACCCTGTTTGCCAGGTTTTAAGAAAACTGGATGGGAAGCCTATCCTCGACCCATATAGGGCGTTTAAACCGTTCTTGGATGTAAAATCAAGGGAAAATGGGAGCCACAATCACAACTACTTGTACATACATATGTTTTTTAAAAACAAAATAGAGAGAGAGACTCCAGCTGGCCTACATGTAGGTGGTATGATTGCATTTTCAATTTCTCATCTATAAAATCTTCTCTTCCTTCCCTTCCTTCATTTCTACTCAACTCACACATTCAACAAATATAGAAGTGTGTAGAAATGGCAGGTTCCTCAAGTCATCACATAAGAAATATTTGTGTTTTCGGTGGATCCAGTCCTGGAAAAGAAAAGGAGTTTTTAGAATCAGCAAATCATCTTGGTCAGGTACTAGCTGAGAGAAAGATTCATTTAGTGTATGGGGAAGGCAACCTTGGGTTAATGCGGGGTGTGTTAATAGCTGTATTTTTAGGAGGCAGTCAAGTTTTGGAGGTCGTCCCCAAAGCTTTAGCAAAAGGCGACATCATTGGAAAAACAATTGAAGAGGAACTACATGTCTCCACAATGTCTGATAGAATGAATGCAATGTTTAACCATGCGGACGCCTTCATTGCCTTACCAGGTGGTCTGGGCACATTGGAAGAGATCTTTCATATTTCCTCTTGGGCCCAACTGCACATTCACCATAAACTTATAGGTTTGTTAATGCTAATGGTTTTTATGATAATTTGTTGTCTTTTCTTGATCAAGCTGTGAAACAGAAATTTGTAACATCTTTGGCATGACAAATCATAATCTATGCTACTACTTGTTGTTACTCAATTTTGGACTCCACGTGCTGGAGACGGTGTATACCTCTTTTGAACAGAGTGTAGGAGTTTAGCTCATATTCGCCAGAAGATTGACAAAAGCACAGAAAGAAATATTTTGTTTTTTTAACCTTGTTTGAGCTGTTTTCTGCTTTTTTTTTTATCCTTCCCCTTTTCTACCAAAATCATCAGGTTTTTCTTAGGTTGATCAGGAGTCTTCATAATGCTAAATTCGTTCTTTTTTATCTGGTCTTTAAGGTTGAATAAATCCATCAGAATTTGCACTAAAAAAATAGTTCTGCTGCTGTCGTAATTTTTTGTTTCAACTTAGGCTCTAATTCTGACTCAGTTTCGTACGATATCTGACCATCCTAGGTATATTCTGTCACTCATTACATGTTGAAAAATTGACGTACACCTTTATTAGGTCCTAGGGATCATTTTTCTTAGAGCAGATTCTCAGTCAGATTTGGATGCTCAGTATTGTCAGATCAAGAACCTTTTTGACCAACTAGATTACTACCAGTTTCTGTTATGTAAATTTTTTTTATCTCACTTCGACTCCTTCATCAAAGTTATAGTGCTAGACACGTAGATGAATTTGAGCTTTTGAATCACTCGATTTCGATTTCAGAGGCTCAAGATGTTCCCGTTTGAATATCTAACGTGAAGGCAGAGAATTCTGCCGCGAGAAGGATATTGACCCGAGTCTGCACTAAAAAAACTCTATTTTTGGCCTAGTTTTTGTGATTTTTGTTCTTAGTTCATACTCTCAGTCATATCAGAATTCTCGGCATTCATCAGTTTTTGAGTTAGACCCGGAGATCCCTTTCGACCAACCAAATTACTGCTAGATTCTGTTCTGTAAAAAGATTTTATCTCACTTCGACTTCTTCATCAAAGTTTTATTCCTAGAAGCTTAGATGAATTTGGGCTTTTGAATCACTTGATTTCGATATCAGAAGCTCAAGATATTCCCATTTGAATATCTAACGTGAGGGCAGAAAATTCTGCCGCAGGAAGGATATAGCCCAAGTTCGCGGGACTGATTCGAAGGATTTTTTTTGGACCAAGGACTGAATTGAAAAGTGTTAAAATGAGGGATTTGAATTGAAGAATGATATTGAAAGCTGGAGAGGGGGGCTGGATCATCATAAATGACTGGATTTTCTCCACGCCAAATAAGGAAAATGAGACTTTGCAGCTGCACCCTCCATCTGATTTCTTTCCTTTTTTCGCTGCAAATTCCTGTTGTTTTTCCTTTATCATCATGCCTGATTTTTGGAGCTGCAACCACGTTTTTTCTTGCCTCATTTCAAAGGGAGCAGCTGGCCCTATGGAAGGAAAGAAAAGAGCCACACCCTCCTCTAAAACTGGAAAGAAATCAGACGTAAAGCACCAACACAAAATCAGAATATTGCAGTTTCCTTTTGCGTTTTTTTACTGCAAATCAGTAGGGATTTGCGTCCTAGGATTAATGCATTGAATCCTTCCTAAATAGAGACATATTTAGACTATATATAAGCCCTTCTAATGACCTAACGGGAGGACAGAAAGAGAGCAGAAAAATAGCAAAAGAGAGCAGAAAACACAGAAAAAAGAGACCAAAGAAAAAAAAAACGCAAGAGAGGCAGAGTAAAAAAAACACACAGTAAATAGAGGGATTTTCTTTATTGCATTCGGGTGCTATTGTGAAGAAAGAGGAGAGCAAAAAGACAAGACGGAGAGGGAGATTTGCTGTTAAATCTTGACAGCAACGTGCGGTTGGTTTTCCATTTCATCTTCTGCAGAAAAAAAAACGTTAAGACCTGCAGCCCATAGCTGAATTATTTCATCCACTTCAGTATCTCTATTTTCGTTCGTCAGTTACCAATATACAAGGAGCTGCAGGTATAAGTCCCAATCTCTACTCCTTTGTTATTTTTATACGAGACATTCGGTTGTAAATTTGTTTTCTTCCCTCTGAATAATTGGTTTCTATTTAGTAAAGCCAACGCTTGCCCATTATTGATTTCATGATGTTGAGTTCAGCTGCTGTCCATGTAAAAAGGGTGTGTCTTTCATGTTTAGAAATTTCTACATATAGGGATTTTCCTTTTGTTTTCCTTACACCCGCTAGAGAAGAAATCAGCCGGCCCTTTTTTTTTTAGTGATTGCTCCCAGTTTTATTTTTGTTCTTGCTGTCTGCGCATTGAGTTGGCTTTGATTTTTATTTTTTTTACTTAAAGCTTATTATAAATCTTAGAATCTATATCTGACGGCTGTTTTAGCTTTTATTGCGATTTTCTTTTGTGTTTAATTGTGATGCTAGGTGTTTTCGATAAAAAAATTTACAAGTTTTCTTGTGTGTTGCATACGGCCAATACCCTTACATGTTTTAGAACGTTTTTTATGTACAAAAATATTGGAAGTTTTAAAAATGTGTTTTCGCATGGATTTCTTAAACACCAAAAAAATTGTTTTCTTGCATTTCTGGATTTTACAACATGTTTGTAAAACTCCAAAGGGTATTGGTCAATATTCCAAAAAATACAAAAATCTTATTTTGGGGGGAATTCATCTATTATTCACCGCTAATGTTTGGATAAAGAAATCCTTAAAGGACGAATATCCAAAATATTATTGGGAGTAATAAATCCGCACAAATCCTTGAAAGAAGCCTTGATTATAATCGAGGACATTTCAATTTTTTACTCCACGGTTTACGAGCCGTGAGAGTATAAAACACTAAGACAAAAAAATAGGTTTTTAAAGCACCCCAGATTTCTAAATTTTTGTCCCTCCTCCTTGCGATTTACGAGTCGCAAACTCTTGAAAAACTAAGGGGAAAATGAGCTTTTAAAGCACATGGAACTTCCTTGGATTTCTATCCTAATAATTTTAGTTTGAATCAAAACCTAGAAAACTGATGGGATTAGAAAACACCAACACCATAGCAATTATAAGACAAACCAAACACCAAACAACTTACCTTAGGTAGGGCGTACTAGGGGTGTTAATAACTTCCATTTACGCAACCAGTCCCTTGCCTTAGAATCTCTGAAAGACCAGTTAGGTTTCCTAGTGACCATAATACTAGGTGGCGACTCCTTTACACAAAACAAAAGACCCCGAAACCAATCGAGGGTCGCCGCGCTCCGTTCGCGAGGGTGCGACAGGATGGCGACTCCGCTGGGGACCCTAGGACTAAGCTTGCTAATTTGTTTGTTTATGCTATGTATTGTTGGTTTTTGTTTTTTGTTTTTTTTTTTATACTTTGTTTAAAAGCTTTAGCATGCATCTTTACATTCTGTCATACATGATATAGTCATTCATCACTTTATGATTATTATCTTTTTGAGGGCACACACATTAAACTTTAAGTTAAGTGGGGAACTAGCAGCTTGCCTTATGACTTGAGTCAAGGTTTAAGTTTGTGTAAGCCCCAACTCTTTGCTGAGTGTTTAGACTGATAGTGATTGGTACATGTGACATCCCACTATCTGCTGAACCCCTATATTGCCTTTATGAGGGCGATCACTAGGACAGCAAGAGACCCTTTTTTTAGAGACCAAGTAGTAAACCTACCCTATGTCTCACGTAAAGGAACTAGAACCTATCCTTAGGGTGTATAATCCATAATATCTTTTGCATCAAAACAAGTCTAACCCCCAAGGCATTTTGAATTGCAGGACGAAGGAGACTGCCTTAGAAGCGATGCTAAGAAACTGTCACCAATCAAGAACCTGAATTGCATTATGAATGAGGTGAACAAGTTAACGACTCACTTTCAGAATGTGGATAAGGATGCATTTTTTAATAAATACGGACGTTTGATGGAAATTGCAAGGGTAGAAGTTTTAAGCCCAGCTGTGCGAGCCATAGTTCATTTTTGGGATCCAGACTACCGGTGTTTTTCTTTTGGAAGCATAGACCTATGTCCCACTATGGAGGAATATGGGATGTTGACTGAGTTTCCAAACAATCTGTATCGGATTTATTTGCCTTTGAGATCTGACAAAATCATCCCTGAACTGTCAAAACTGCTCAGAATCTCCAACTTGGAAAAGTTTTTGGAAAAGAATGCTACCGGTCTGAAATGGAGGATGCTAGAAATTGAACTGGAAAAGAAGTCAAGATTAGAAAAAGAGAGATTGATTGCCTTGGGCATATTTGGCCTTGTGTTGTTCCCAAGTCAGACGGGTTTAGTGAGTTTGGAGGCCGCTGCTGCTTATGTAGAGTATGAGAATACACAAATCAATCCAGTGGCTGCTATTTTAGCTGAAACCATCTTGATGCTTAATCATTGTAGGAGGACCGGAAAAGGGGCAATGAGATGTTGCACGCAGTTGTTGTATATCTGGATGGTTAGCCATATCGAAACAAAAAAAACCTGTCTTCAATAATTTTTGGTGGTTCACCCAAAGACCCCTGAAGTTAGTAGAAGAAGAAGAATGGGGAGATCTAGACAACCAAGGTTGGGTTGACAAATTAGAAGGTTTGCCTAATAGTGATTTTAAGTGGAGAGCACCATGGGTAACGACAGTGGAAGTCCTAATGAGTTGTGGACAAAGACGTTGGGTGCCATTGGTAGGGATTACAGGTTATGTGAGTTATGCTCCTGCCCTAGTGGTAAGGCAACTTGGGGGCATGCAGTTTGTTCCAAGGACTATGGGAATTGCTCAATTCTTTGGTTTGTTCAAAGATTCCATTGCACAAGAAGTTTTAGAGATCATCAAACAAGATTGGAAGCATTTGGTTTTGGTTGAGATAGAAGGTTTAAAGGATCCAAGTGCAAGTGAAGGATATGCAAGATGGAGAGACTTAGCTGCTTCAGCCATGCCTTGTGTAGAAGCCAAATCTCCCCAAACTATAGAAGAGCCTGTTAAGAGGAAAAGGGTCAATAATGAAGAGGAGTTGAGAAGACAAGTGGAAAAACTTCGGACAGAGTTGAGCAAAAGCAGAAAAGACAAGGCAATGTTGGAAGAAATGATGCTAAAAGAAGATAAAAGGAGAGCATTTCTAGATGAGCAAATACAATCTAGAGATGCGCGAATAACAAAGATTGAGTTAAAGCTGGGTGAAGAGAAGATTGCTAGGGAAAGGAGTGAGAAGGAGCTAAAAGGGATGAGTTTGGATTGGATGCAAAGTTACTCTGAACTTGAAGCAATGGAGATTGACTTTAACGATTGCCAAGGAAGTGCAGAATATTTCCAAGAAAAATTTGCACAAGTCCAGTTCGAATTGATGGATAGGATTGGGAAGTATGAGGATTTGAATAAGAAATATATGGAGTTGGAAAGCCGTTTGATGGGGATTGCAAAAGAAGGAAATAAAAGGAAAGGTTTTGAGGCTGTTGAAACAGAATTAGCGGTTAAGAAGAATGAGATAAAAGTTATGAGGATAAAACTTGACAAGGAACGTGAAAAAGTGAAGTATTTGGACAAGAAGCTAGCAGCAATGGAAAAACACAAGGATCAAATCGACGCCAACAACACTGCTTTGAACAGAACCAATATGTTGCTCATAGAAAAGATGACCAAGACAGATGCGCAAATGGATGAAGCTACTGCACATGCTCGAATTATTAGAATTAATGCACGGAATGTGGGAGGGGACATCATTCGCTATCGCCGAAGCCTAGCTGAAACCGATGCCTTTCTAGGGAAGATTGAGAACCGTGGTTTTGCCTTCTTACCTTTGGCTAGAGAGTTTGTGGAGGAAAGGGATTAATAAATTTTGTATTTCCTTTTTATTTATTAATGTAATAAACTTATCAAGCATTAATGAAAAGGGCGTTGACCCATCTTCTTATGCAAAATCTGTCTCTTGGTGAATATGGTTCAAGCAAACGACTTGAAAGGCAGTACTCCTAGCAATGTGACAAAAGAACCTATGTTTATAAGGTGGTGGCTATTATTCGTTCATAAGAAGGTTGCATCCATACCCAATATACAAAGCATTCTCAATCATGCATTTTCTCATACATCTATACACGCATCCGCAGACTAAGAAACATAGGTCCCCCTTCTAGAATCCACAACACTCGACAAAGAAAAAGGATGGAAAACGAAGAAAGGTCACAACCAGAAGCTCAGTATCAAAGGGAACTTGAAGGAGTTCGGAATGATGTGGCGCACCTGACCAGTTTGCTTGAGCAAATGTTGAGAGCCAAAGATGGAGAGGGAACGTCTACTCAACCTGATGAAGCACCACCAGCAGCTCAAATCCCTGTCGCACCTATAAACGTGGGGGCAAATACACCACATAAGCAGCATCCTAATCCCACTCGGCCCATCCAAATCCCTATTACAATGGATTTAACAAACGAGGATCCACAGGACGTCAGATTCTCTGATCATGTTGGGTATGATAAATGGACTGCGCTAGAAGAGAGGCTAAGGGCAGTTGAAGGAAATGATTTATTTGACCCAATTAGGGCCGCTGAAGTATGTTTGGTACCTAACATCATAATTCCAAAGAAGTTCAGAGTGCCGGAGTTTGTTAAGTATACCGGAATGGAATGCCCAAAGACCCATCTTCGTTCCTACTATAACAAGATGGCAGAAGTTATCCACGATGATAAATTGCTAATTTACTTCTTCCAAGATAGCTTGACAGGATCGGCCCTCAGCTGGTATATGAGGCTGGACAACGTTAGGATCAAGAAATGGACAGATCTGGCAGATGCTTTCTTAAAACAATACAAGTTCAATATTGAGATTGCTCCTGATAGGACCAGTCTGATTACCATGGAGAAAGGAACTCAAGAGTCCGTGAGGGCTTATGCTCAAAGGTGGCGAGACCAAGCTATCAATGTACAACCTTCACTAATAGAGACGGAGATGGTAACACTGTTTGCCAATACTTTTAGGGCCCCATACTATGAACATCTTATGGGTAGCTCAGCCCAGCATTTCTATGATGCTGTGCGAATTGCTGAAAGGATTGAGCAAGGAATCCGAAGTGGGAGAATTACGGAACCTATAGAGAAGAGGGGTTTTGTTGGGAAGAAGAAGGAAATTGAGGTAAATAACCTAGAAGACAGTTATAAAGGGAAAGGCAAAAACTACCAAAACTACCAAACACCTACCTCCCAAATCACTAGCATCAACTTTTCCAAACCCTCCGTCCTAAACCATCCCCATCAAACAAAATTCCCCACCAATAACCAAAACAATTACCAAAGGAGAGACAACCGACAATTAGAAGAACAATTACCACCTTTGCCAATAACCCTAAAGGAGTTATATGCCAAGTTGCTAAGTATTGGGCAGATAGCTCCCCTACCATTACCTCCTATGCAACCGCCTTTCCCTACCTGGTACAACCCCGAGTTGACTTGTGAATACCATGCTGGTAATACGGGTCACAACATCGAAAACTGCGTAGCTTTTAAGAAGAGGGTATCGCAGCTGATCAAAATTGGATGGGTCACTTTTGAAGATTCGCCTAATGTGAATTCGAACCCTCTACCCAAACATGCTGTAGGTGGTAATGGAGTGAATACTATGGAGTTCGGTAGCAAAGAGAAGGTGCTAAGGGTGACCATGGCAAGGCTGTATGAAATGTTGGTACAATCTGGACATTTGGAGAAACCATCTGAACATTGCATAAGGGAAGATGATTTTTGCCCATTCCATAAAAAGAAAGGGCATCACATTGATGAATGCATTGAATTTCATCAAAAGGTTGTGAGAATGCTGACTTTAGGAGAGTTAAGGATTGAGGCTGTAAAAGATAATGAAGAGATAGAGATGATAGAGAATCGAGGGAAATATAGAGTCCAATCAACAGCTAATGGGCTCTCAAAATTGGTATTAACTAAGCCCTCATATGCAAACAAAGTAGACTATGGAGCGATGCCCGGAGATTATGGTTATACCTCGAATATCGAAACTCCTTTGTCATTGTTCCGAAATGAGATAAGTGGGCTAACTCGGAGTGGTCGTTGTTTCACACCTGAAGAACTAGAGAAGCAAAGAAAGGCTAAAGGCAAGGAGGTATTGGACCTCGATAAAGAGCTTGAGGTAAATAAACCTGTGACTGAGGAAGAAACAAATGAGTTATTGAAATTGATGAAGCATAGTGAGTATTCTATAGTGGATCAGTTGAAGAAGACCCCTGCCAAGATCTCCATCATGTCATTAATACTTAGCTCTGAGCCGCATCGTAATGCTTTGCAAAAAGTACTGAATGAGGCCTACGTACCCCAAGATATTGAACAAAAAACTATGGAGCATCTAGTAGGGAGGATTCATGCTGCCAATTACTTATATTTCACGGAAGATGAACTTGATGCTGAAGGAACGGGACATAACAAGCCCTTATATGTCACGATCTGATGCAAAGATTGTCTTATTGGTAAAATTCTCATCGATAACGGCTCAGCCCTTAATGTGTTACCAAGGCATATGCTGGATGAAATGCCAGTAGATCCCTCACATATGCAACCCAGTGTGATGACGGCTAGATCGTACGATGGCTCGCCAAGGCAAGTGATAGGGACAATTGAGGTCGAACTAGCTGTGGGTCCACAAGTCTTTCTAGTAACCCTTCAAGTGATGGATATCCACCCTTCCTATAGTATGTTGTTAGGAAGGCCATGGATACATTCTGCGGGAGCTGTCACCTCCTCGCTGCATCAATGTTTGAAGTACATTGCCAATGGTGTTCTGGTTACTGTTAAGGCCGAGGAGACTATATCAATGGTAAGAAATGTGGTGGTTCCATTCATTGAAGCCGAAGATTGTAAGGATGGAAACTTTCATGCATTTGAAGTTGTGAATACCGAGTGGGTGCCCGAGAACACTGTGGTGAGGAAACAAGAAATCTCAGAGGCCACCAAAATGGCCGCTAAAAGCTTTTTGAAGCACAAGATTCCTTGCCCAAATGACATCAAGAAAGGAAGACTTGAATGGATTGATATAATCAAGCTAAAAGCTGCAGAACAGAGGTTTGGGCTTGGATATAAGCCCAAGAAAGAGGATTACAAGCGAACTGCTGGTGCAATAAGGGAGAAAAGAATGGCTAGGATTGAAGGAAGGAAGCTTGAAGAAGAAAGCCTAGCCATCCCTCCAATCAGGATTTCTTTTCCAAAGGCCGCATATGTGATGCAACCTGATAAGGGACATGGAAACCTTCTTCAGAAGCTTTTTTCAATGAACATAAACACTTTGGAGGAAGATCAAGTCGAGGACATTGCTAAGAAGATTGAATCCGGAAGAAGGGATGAAGAGCTACCGCAATTAACCATCTACACTCTAGAAGAATTTACAGCCAAGACTTTCGTTCGAAAGCTAGCCGAAGGAGAGAAGTTCCAGAATTGGGAGACCCAAGAAGCTCCATTGGTTCTCAAAATGTAATCAACAATGATTGTTGGATTATAATTTTATCTATGTTGTTTGCCTTTTTTCTATTTGTTTTATTCATTGACAATCGAAGCTCAAGATGTCAATTGGATTTTATTTTTGTTTTTTAGCCAATCTTTTCCTTTTAATAAGATCATGCATTTTCAAAATTCATCTTGATGTCGTACTGTGCACTTACACAACACTTCCTGCTTTCAGGAACCCTGAAAGCGGATCCTCCACAACAACACCTACACTTTACATTGAGAATGAATGGCCAAACTTTAAAGAATACATAGTAGCTGTAGAAGATGAGGAATGGGAGGAGAAAAACATAGGGGAATTCACAAAATTAATAGAACAGCATGAACAGGCTTGGAGGCCCGCTAAAGAGGAACTTGAAACCATAAATGTGGGTAATGAAGAAATTAAGAGAGAGCTGAAAATAGGGACTTTGATCACCCCTGAAGAGAAGGAAGAATTGATTGCACTGCTCCGAGATTACGTAGATGTCTTTGCTTGGTCCTATGAGGATATGCCTGGTTTGGATACGGATATCGTAGTACATAGGATACCATTGGTTGAAGGATGCAAACCGATTAAGCAGAAGTTGAGGAGAACTCATCCGGAGGTCTTAATCAAAGTAAAAGCAGAAATTGAAAAACAATGGAACGCTGGTTTTTTGGAAGTAGTCAAGTATCCACAATGGGTGTCAAACATAGTGGTGGTACCCAAAAAGGAAGGTAAAATCAGAGTTTGTGTGGACTTTAGGGACTTAAACCAGGCTAGCCCTAAGGATAATTTCCCTCTACCACACATAGATATGTTAGTTGATAATGCAGCACGCAGCTCCACATATTCCTTTATGGATGGATTTTCGGGCTACAATCATATAAAAATGGCACAAGAGGATAAAGAGAAGACAACCTTTGTAACACCATGGGGAACATTTTGCTACAAAGTCATGCCATTTGGTTTAAAGAATGTTGGGGCCACCTACCAAAGGGCTATGGTGACTTTGTTTCATGACATGATGCACAAAGAGATTGAAGTATATGTGGATGACATGATTGCTAAATCTAGAGAGGGAGAGAATCATGTCCAAATATTGAAGAAATTGTTTGAAAGACTAAGGAAATATAAGTTGAGACTTAACCCAGCGAAGTGTTCGTTCGGAGTGAAATCTGGGAAGTTGTTGGGATTTGTGGTGAGTGACAAAGGGATAGAAGTGGATCCCGACAAAGTAAAGGCTATTCAATCTATGCCACCTCCCAAGACTGAGAAGGATGTGAGAGGTTTCTTAGGAAGGTTGAATTACATTGCTCGGTTTATATCCCAATTAACCACGACTTGTGACCCGATCTTTCGTTTGCTAAGGAAGAAGAACCCTGGAATTTGGAATGAAGAGTGCGAAGAGGCTTTTGAGAAAATCAAGCAGTACTTGTTGAGTCCACCCCTGCTTGTTCCTCCTGTACCAGAAAGGCCATTGATATTGTACCTAACAGTAACAGAAACAGCAATGGGATGTGTGCTTGGGCAACACGATGAAACCGGAAGGAAGGAAAGGGCCATTTATTACCTGAGCAAGAAGTTCACGGAATGTGAGTCTAGGTATACTGTGATTGAGAAGCTGTGTTGCGCACTGACATGGGCTGCAAAGAGATTACGTCAGTATATGTTGTATCACACTACGTGGTTAATTTCCAAATTAGACCCGTTGAGGTACATTTGTGAAAAGCCCTATTTATCGAGCCGAATTGCAAGATGGCAAGTTCTATTGGCTGAGTATGACATAGTATATATGACAAGGAAAGCCGTAAAAGGGAGTATTATTGCCGATCACCTGGCTGACCATGCTATGGAAGATTATGAATCATTAGACTTTGAATTTCCCGATGAAGATGTGCTTGCAATCGAGGAAGAGAAATCAGATTGGTGGATTATGTGCTTTGATGGTGCTATAAATGTATGTGGTAACGGAGCGGGTGCAGTGATAATCTCTCCTGATAAGAAGCAATATCCGGTTTCAGTTAAGCTACAGTTCGGGTGCACCAACAACACGGCTGAGTATGAAGCTTGCATTCTCGGTTTAGAGGTTGCATTGGAGCTAAACATCAGAAAGATAGATGTGTATGAAGACTCAATGCTGATCATTTGCCAAGTAAAAGGAGAATGGCAAACCAAGGAAGAGAAGTTAAGGCTTTACCAAGAATACCTATCTAAATTGGCTGGAGAATTTGAGGAAATAGAGTTCACCCATCTAGGAAGGGAAGGAAACCAGTTTGCAGATGCTTTGGCTACACTAGCATCTATGGCCAAAATAGACTTTGGGCACAAGGTACAACCAGTACACATCAATATCAGAAATAACCCAGCTCATTGTTGCTCAGTCGAAAGAGAAGTGGATGGAAACCCTTGGTACTATGATGTCAAGAATTTCATCCAAAACCAGGCATATCCCATGGGGGCATCCAAAATCGACAAGAAAACCTTGAGGAGGTTGGCAATGGATTTTTATCTTGATCGACAAGAAATCATCCGACGGGACTTTGTTGAGATGTTTGGATGAATTTGAGGCAAAAAGCGCGTTACGAGAAGTCCATGAAGGGATTTGCTCAACCCATGCTAATGGACACGTGATGGCTAGGAAGATACAAAGAGCCGGTTACTTCTGGATGACATTAGAAAAGGATTGCATCGACTATGTCCGAAAATGTCATAAGTGCCAAGTATACAGTGACAAAATCAATGCCCCTCCAGCTCCTCTATTTAACTTGACATCTCCATGGCCCTTCGCGATGTGGGGAATTGATGTGATTGGGCCTGTAAACCCAAAAGCCAGCAATGGTCATAGGTTTATTCTCGTGGCTATCAACTACTTTACAAAATGGGTAGAAGCCGGGTCATTTGCTCATGTGACGCAAAAAGTAGTGAAGAAATTTATTGAGAGAGATCTGATTTGTCGATATGGTCCACCAGAAAAGATTATAACTGATAATGCCCAGAATTTCAATGGCAAGATGATAATAGAACTCTGCGCTAAATGGAAAATCAAGCATTCCAACTCTTCGCCGTATAGACCAAAGATGAATGGTGCGGTACAAGCTGCTAACAAGAATGTCAAAAAGATTATTCAGAAGATGGTAGTCACCTATAAGGATTGGCATGAGATGTTTCCATTTGCCCTTCATGCGTATCGCATCGCAGTCCGAACCTCAACAGGAGCCACCCCGTACACATTGGTATATGGAATGGAGGCGGTTATGCCTTTAGAAGTGGAAATCCCCTCATTGAGAGTACTGGTAGACTCTGAGCTGGAAGAGGTAAAATGGGCAAAAGTTAGATATGAACAGCTGAATCTGATCAGTGAAAAGAGGATAGCCGCAATCTGTCATCATCAACTTTACCAAAGAAGGATGGCCAAATCATACGACAAAAAGGTTCGACCTCGAGGATTCCACGAAGGAGATCTTGTACTGAAAAAAATATTGCCTTTACCAGGAGAAGATCAGAGTAAATGGGCACCGAACTATGAGGGCCCTTACGTGGTGAAGAAAGCATTCTCGGGAGGAGCTTTGCTGTTATCTAGAATGGATGGAGAAGATCTAGTTAGGCCAGTGAATTCTAACTCTGTAAGGAAATATTACGCTTGATGTATTTCGTAATCTCCCAATCAATAAAATAAAGTTTGGCCATGAATTTTCTCTGTAAAAAACCTTTCTTCATAAAAAGCATGATCTCATAGCATTTGAAATCTTTTACTTAAACAAACTCTTTTCTTACACATGACTAAGGAAACGACTCCATCAATTGGAGGGAACCAAATCAAATCTAAACTTGGCATATTTATGCACACCACACTGAGGGCAAGAAGTGTACGAAGTGCACATAGGGGTCCATAGTGAACCAAAGCCCAAAGGGGTATATCATAAAAACTTCTAAAAAAGCATCTTTTATGAGAATTGCCAATTGCATTGAAAGTTTCAGTTTTCATGAACAAAACCAAATCTTTTGAGTTTTCCTTTTAAAATAATAATAAAAGACAATACTCAATGGAGCAAGAAAGGGCCCCATAAGGAACCAAAGATCTCTTCACCAAGAGGATAGGAAGTATAGCGTGTGGAGCATATTCTGTTTCAAGAGGACGAGTCGGACAAACAAATGGAAACAAGAGCTCAATAAGTCTACAACACAAAGGGGGACCTATGTTTCCAAAATAGGTAACAAAAAAAACATGCATGCTATATTGTCATAACACTAACCTGGCAGGAGAAGGTGTGAGAAGGCCAAAATAGTTCCAAGTTTTTGGGAAAACTGCTGAGGTCCAAAATCTCAGGTCAACGGAACTACGAAAAAGGATAGGAATTGTGAACCAGCACTGCTTTATTTCCTCGAGGTAAGATGTTTTCTTTTGAAGTTTAAGATGGGCAGGTCACCCGATATTGAGACCATTCCTTAGAAAAGCGTGGAGTTTTCTAAAGAATTTTAAGAGGGGCCGGTTATCTGATATTGAAACCGTTTCTTAGAAAAGCATGGAGTTTTCTAAGAATCTTAAGATGGGCAGGTCACCCGATATTGAGACCATTCCTTAGAAAAGCGTGGAGTTTTCTAAAGAATTTTAAGAGGGGCCGGTTACCTGATATTGAAACCGTTTCTTAGAAAAGCATGGAGTTTTCTAAGAATTTTAAGATGGGCCGGTCACCTGATATTGAGACCGTTTCTTAGAAAAGCGTGGAGTTTTCTAAGAATCTTAAGATGGGCAGGTCACCCGATATTGAGACCATTCCTTAGAAAAGCGTGGAGTTTTCTAAAGAATTTTAAGAGGGGCCGGTTACCTGATATTGAAACCGTTTCTTAGAAAAGCGTGGAGTTTTCTAAGAATTTTAAGATGGGCCGGTCACCTGATATTGAAACCGTTTCTTAGAAAAGCGTGGAGTTTTCTAAGAATTTTAAGATAGGCCGGTCACCTAATATTGAGATCGTTTCTTAGAAAAGCGTGGAGTTTTCCAAGAATCTTAGGATGAGTAGGTCACCCGATAATCGGACCATTTCAAAAAAAAATTTGAAGTTTTTCTAGAAATCTTAAATAGGCAGGTCATCTGATAGGGAGACCATTGTTTAGGAAAAGCAGTGAGATTTAGCAGGATCAGACGGTTTATCTTTACAACACTTACTACGCGAAGCGCTTGACAAGTTTTGCTTCGTAAGCATTGTAAAGAGGGGGTAACTGTTGTTACTTAATTTTGGACCCCACGTGCTGGAGACGGTGTATACCTCTTTTGAACAGAGTGTAGGAGTTTAGCTCATATTCGCCAGAAGATTGACAAAAGCACAGAAAGAAATATTTTGTTTTTTTTAACCTTATTTGAGCTGTTTTCTGCTTTTTTTTTTATCCTTCCCCTTTTCTACCAAAATCATCAGGTTTTTCTTAGGTTGATCAGGAGTCTTCATAATGCTAAATTCGTTCTTTTTTATCTGGTCTTTAAGGTTGAATAAATCCATCAGAATTTGCACTAAAAAAATAGTTCTACTGCTGTCGCAATTTTTTATTTCAACTTAGGCTCTAATTCTGACTCAGTTTCGTACGATATCTGACCATCCTAGGTATATTCTGTCACTCATTACATGTTGAAAAATTGACGTACACCTTTATTAGGTCCTAGGGATCATTTTTCTTAGAGCAGATTCTCAGTCAGATTTGGATGCTCAGTATTGTCAGATCAAGAACCTTTTTGACCAACTAGATTACTACCAGTTTCTGTTATGTAAAATTTTTGTATCTCACTTCGACTCCTTCATCAAAGTTATAGTGGTAGACACGTAGATGAATTTGAGCTTTTGAATCACTCGATTTCGATATCAGAGGCTCAAGATGTTCCCTTTTGAATATCTAACGTGAAGGCAGAGAATTCTGCCGCGAGAAGGATATTGACCCGAGTCTGCACTAAAAAAACTCTATTTTTGGCCTAGTTTTTGTGATTTTTGTTCTTAGTTCATACTCTCAGTCATATCAGAATTCTCGGCATTCATCAGTTTTTGAGTTAGACCCGGAGATCCCTTTCGACCAACCAAATTACTGCTAGATTCTGTTCTGTAAAAAGATTTTATCTCACTTCGACTTCTTCATCAAAGTTTTAGTCCTAGAAGCTTAGATGAATTTGGGCTTTTGAATCACTTGATTTCCATATCAGAAGCTCAAGATATTCCCATTTGAATATCTAACGTGAGGGCAGAAAATTCTGCCGCAGGAAGGATATAGCCCAAGTTCGCGGGACTGATTCGAAGGATTTTTTTTGGACCAAGGACTGAATTGAAAAGTGTTAAAATGAGGGATTTGAATTGAAGAATGATATTGAAAGCTGGAGAGGGGGGCTGGATCATCATAAATGACTGGATTTTTTCCACGCCGAATAAGGAAAATGAGACTTTGCAGCTGCACCCTCCATCTGATTTCTTTCCTTTTTTCGCTGCAAATTCCTGTTGTTTTTCCTTTATCATCATGCCTGATTTTTGGAGCTGCAACCACGTTTTTTCTTGCCTCATTTCAAAGGGAGCAGCTGGCCCTATGGAAGGAAAGAAAAGAGCCACACCCTCCTCTAAAACTGGAAAGAAATCAGACGTAAAGCACCAACACAAAATCAGAATATTGCAGTTTCCTTTTGCGTTTTTTTACTGCAAATCAGTAGGGATTTGCGTCCTAGGATTAATGCATTGAATCCTTCCTAAATAGAGACATATTTAGACTATATATAAGCCCTTCTAATGACCTAACGGGAGGACAGAAAGAGAGCAGAAAAATAGCAAAAGAGAGCAGAAAACACAGAAAAAAGAGACCAAAGAAAAAAAAACGCAAGAGAGGCAGAGTAAAAAAAAACACACAGTAAATAGAGGGATTTTCTTTATTGCATTCGGGTGTTATTGTGAGGAAAGAGGAGAGCAAAAAGACAAGACGGAGAGGGAGATTTGCTGTTAAATCTTGACAGCAACGTGCGGTTGGTTTTCCATTTCATCTTCTGCAGAAAAAAAAACGTTGAGACCTGCAGCCCATAGCTGAATTATTTCATCCACTTCAGTATCTCTATTTTCGTCCGTCAGTTACCAATATACAAGGAGCTGCAGGTATAAGTCCCAATCTCTACTCCTTTGTTATTTTTATACGAGACATTCGGTTGTAAATTTGTTTTCTTCCCTCTGAATAATTGGTTTCTATTTAGTAAAGCCAACGCTTGCCCATTATTGATTTCATGATGTTGAGTTCAGCTGCTGTCCATGTAAAAAGGGTGTGTCTTTCATGTTTAGAAATTTCTACATATAGGGATTTTCCTTTTGTTTTCCTTACACCCGCTAGAGAAGAAATCAGCCGGCCCTTTTTTTTTTAGTGATTGCTCCCAGTTTTATTTTTGTTCTTGCTGTCTGCGCATTGAGTTGGCTTTGATTTTTATTTTTTTTACTTAAAGCTTATTATAAATCTTAGAATCTATATCTGACGGCTGTTTTAGCTTTTATTGCGATTTTCTTTTGTGTTTAATTGTGATGCTAGGTGTTTTCGATAAAAAAATTTACAAGTTTTCTTGTGTGTTGCATACGGCCAATACCCTTACATGTTTTAGAACGTTTTTTATGTACAAAAATATTGGAAGTTTTAAAAATGTGTTTTCGCATGGATTTCTTAAACACCAAAAAAATTGTTTTCTTGCATTTCTGGATTTTACAACATGTTTGTAAAACTCCAAAGGGTATTGGCCAATATTCCAAAAAATACAAAAATCTTATTTTGGGGGGAATTCATCTATTATTCACCGCTAATGTTTGGATAAAGAAATCCTTAAAGGACGAATATCCAAAATATTATTGGGAGTAATAAATCCGCACAAATCCTTGAAAGAAGCCTTGATTATAATCGAGGACATTTCAATTTTTTACTCCACGGTTTACGAGCCGTGAGAGTATAAAACACTAAGACAAAAAAATAGGTTTTTAAAGCACCCCAGATTTCTAAATTTTTGTCCCTCCTCCTTGCGATTTACGAGTCGCAAACTCTTGAAAAACTAAGGGGAAAATGAGCTTTTAAAGCACATGGAACTTCCTTGGATTTCTATCCTAATAATTTTAGTTTGAATCAAAACCTAGAAAACTGATGGGATTAGAAAACACCAACACCATAGCAATTATAAGACAAACCAAACACCAAACAGCTTACCTTAGGTAGGGCGTACTA
The DNA here is from genome assembly GCF_000002775.5 of Populus trichocarpa. Taxonomy (NCBI): domain Eukaryota; kingdom Viridiplantae; phylum Streptophyta; class Magnoliopsida; order Malpighiales; family Salicaceae; genus Populus; species Populus trichocarpa. The sequence goes on along the minus strand of NC_037286.2, from coordinate 25,157,903 downwards.
GGGGTGCTAATACCTTCCATTTACGCAACCAGTCCCTTGCCTTAGAATCTCTGAAAGACCAGTTAGGTTTCCTAGTGACCATAATACTAGGAGGCGACTCCTTTACACAAAACAAAAGACCCCGAAACCAATCGAGGGTCGCCGCGCTCCGCTCGCGAGGGTGCGACACTACTACTGAACAATTGATTGACCAACTACAATCTTTCATCCATGTACTTGATCCCTCCATGAGTAGCATAAATTGGTCAACTATGAAAAGCCGTAAAAAAGCTTAGTTAGATTTGAGCCTTCATTTGTGAAACCTTGTGTCTTTTGGTTTTATTAATAGCATAATATTTGTGTTTGTTGTTTCTTATATTTGTTTAAGTGTGTTTCAAGTTTGTCAGTAATCGTTGTTTCAGGTGATGTCTTCTATACTCTATCTTTCTACCTTAGAACATTGAGGACAATGTTTCGTTTTGGTTGAGGGGAGAGGGTAGTGGTTGATATTAAAAAAAAATTAACTAACTGTGTTTTCTATTATTAAAACCATTTGTAAAACTGTTGTTACTAGGATGGCAGAGTAAAAGAGGAACTTTAATGACTCTTGAGACGCATCTTAGTAAACATTCTTAACAAGGTCTATCAGAATACTTCTTGAAATATTCAAGTTTAGAAACTCTCGCATTATTATCACTTGATTCTACTCACATACTCATTTAACAAGTATTCTTAAACCCTCATTTTCACACACGCACTTTAACATATGATTGTGGGTTACACATTGGATTATTACATTAATTATGTTCTTTTGTTAAAGGTAACAACTAAGGGAAAGGGATAAGATATAATTTGTAAAAAAAAATTAAATATAATATTGATGATAATAAAAACATAGATAAGTTTGGTTTCGTAGCCTCCCTAACCTAAGTAATTAAGCCTGAAGGGGTGTTTTAACACCTAATACCTTAAAGTCAACTGACTTGGGAGCTATTGGCCCAGTGTTTGGTACATGGGTTAATGAGAAAAGCTTAAGGGAATCAAACATTGCACTATCTACGTATCAGTATCTGCAACCCGAGTTACTAAGCTCGAAGGAGTGTCTCAACACCTCATGCCCTAAGACCAACTGGTCTGGGAGTCATTAGCCGAAAGCTCATTACATGGGTTAAAAATGCATTGTGTTTTAAGTTATATATATATATATAATAATCTCAACCTAAGGAAGTTAACCATAGAAAAACATTAGAACATAATATTGTTTTCTTCCAATAAAAGCCTCATTATCTATGCTTTTATACATTGAACACATAAAACGAAGGTTTATTAATATATTGTTTCAACAGTATGAAGCAGATATATAAATTTAATGAGAGTTTGTTTATTTGGATAGATTAATGGAAGTTGAATGATGAATGCCTTGCTTTGTGGAACTTGCAAATTGTTTTTCTATTTTAACGCTTTGATTGATTACTAGGGACTAGTAATAAGCTGGTTGGGGGGGTGATTAGTACTTAAAAATGCATTTTTATCAAGGTTTTATATCATCATTTTGCACTTGAAGTATCAATAACTCTTTAACTACAACAAGTTTTATAATAACAAGTCTGATACTATAAAATACCTTTAATTTATGGTAAATGTGCATCTTCAATGCAGGCCTATCACATAAATCAAAGGACTGATTGATGAGTTTAACTACTGAAATTGAGAAGATAAAGAGAGGGCTAAGCTTAGAAAAGAGATGTTGGTTCAGTCCAAAATGAAACACCATTCGGTTATTGGATCATAACTGGAGCTGTAGAACTTGAATTAAGGTCTGGTTTATATGTATGGAAAGCTAAGACATAGGCCTAAAACTTTCATGTAGAGTTTAAGATTCAAAAGGACCCTTTTCAAGTTCAAATTATAGCAACAACAGAGAAGTCAGAATCTGTCCTACACCCAGATACTATTCAGTGTTCAACCCATATATCAAGTTCTAGAAGTCCAAATGCACCGATTCTTGTTTTGTTGGAAAGCTAAGATAATTTCCCAGAACTTTCATGAAGACTATCTGCTCAAAATCTGATGTGAGCAATGATGTTTTCTGCAAACAAGAAGATAAGGATTGTTACCAAGTCAAGAGGTGGCCACCCCCTCAACAATTAGTCATCAAATCAATAGTTTCGAATTTTGGCCTATAAAAAGTGGCATTTGCCATGCATTTAGGCATTTTGGTTTTCAGATCAAGATCATGTTCTTTATTTTTTTCTTTATATTTTTGTAATGTTTAAGTTTTATTTTATATTATATTTTCCTTAATCTCTTGTTTATGCTTTTCATTTCCTTTACTATACTAATGTTCTTGTGTTGTTTATTTATGTTTCTCTTCTTCATTATGTTTAGCTAAGTTTATTATCTTAAGGTGAAAAGGTTACACTAATGGTGTAAGAATAAGTATAGTGTAAACTCAAAATGGACTTTAATGTTTGATACTAACATGTTTTGTATTTGTTATCTTCTTCACTCTTAATACTTTGCTTGTTAAATGGTTAATCTAGATTTATGTTGTATAACCCTTGGTACAACAAATACTTGATCTTTTCATAACCAACTGTATGGTATAACCGACACCTGTGTTATGAAAGGAACTTGATTTGTTGTTAATATAAATTAACATCATGAATACCTGATAACATTTACAAGTATTAGCATTATTCGAATAAGATAACTAATGTAATCATGTTAACAATTTATAATCCGATTGGAACCTTCTTTGTGTGTTGTTTCTACTTGAGTAATAAAAAGAGTTTATACTATACTTATTTGAAATACCATTAGTGGATCCTGTAATCTTGATAATTGTTTTATCCTTGTTTAATCTTTACATCAATATCCCATAAAATTCTCATAAACTCTTGTTTTATTAAATATATATATTATTTCTAATTTAAATAGTTCACCTCCTTGTGGTTTGACCCTGGTCTTGTCAGGTTATTTATTACTTCGACACTCCTGCACTTGGGATAAGACATCAATCTTTTGATCGTGTCAAGAAGGCTAATATTAGAAAAGAGATGTTAGTTGAATTCAAATTGGAACACCATTCGGTTATTGGACTGGAGTTGTAGAACTTGGATTTAGGTTTGTTTTATATGGATAGAAAGCTAAGACATAGGCCTAAAACTTTCATGAAGAGTCCAAGATTCAAAAGGACCATTTTCAAGTTCAAATCATAGCAACAATAGAGAAGTCGGAATCTGTCCTACAGGCCAGACACTGTTCACTGTTCAGCCCATATATCGAGTTTTAGAAGTCCAAATGACCTCATTCTTGTTTTGTTGGAAAGCTGAGACAATTTCCCAAAACTTTCATGAAGACTATCTGTTCAAATTATGATGTTAGCAATGACGTTTTCTGTAGACAAGAAGATAAGGATTGTTACCAAGTCAAGAGGTGGCCACTCACTCAACAATTAGTCATCAAATCAATAGTTTTGAATTTTGGCCTATAAAAGGAGGCATTTGCCATGCATTTAGGCATCTGGGTGTTCAAATCAAGATCATATTCTTGCTTTCTTTCTTTGTATGTTTGTAATGTTTAAGTTTTGCTCTCATTAATCTCTTGTTTATGCTTTTCATCATAACTATGTTATTATCTAGTTTGTTTATGTTTCTATTCTTAATCATGTTTAGCTAAGTTACTTTCCTGATGAATCTTCACTTTTTATTGCTTCAATACCTTGGTCTGCTAATATTGACAATTTTCTTGCTTTAGGATATTTGCCAACTCACTGGAGTACCCAAGACAAAAAAAAGTTCTTAAATGAAGTGAAGAAATTTTATTGGGATGACCCTTACTTATTCAAATATTATCCTGATCAAATATTTCAAAAATGCATTCCCGACAATGAGGTAAGTAGTGTCATTAAACTTTGTCATTCTGAGGCATGTGGGGGTCATTTCTTGTCAAAAAAGACAGCTGCAAAAATCTTACAATGTAGATTTTATTTTCCCACCATGTTCAAGGACACACATGCGTTCTATAAAACCTGTGAAAATTTAGGATTTATTTCAAAAAATAAAGAGTCCTTAGATAATCTTCTATTGACTCTTGGGACGTACCTTAATGGAGATGTGCATCACACAATTCATGATTTATGGCCTCATTTCCATAAAAAACATGCTCGACATAATCTTTGGAATCTGACTAAAAAAGACCTTGTTTGCCAGTTTTTAAGAAAACTGGATGGGAAGCCTATCCCCGACCCATAGAGGGCGTTTAAGCCGTTCTTAGACGTAAACCCAAAGGAAGATATGAGCCACAATCACAACTACCTGTACATACACATGTTTTTTCAAAAAGAAAAGAAAAAAAAAGAAAGAGAGAGAGTCCAGCTGGCCTACACATAGGTAATATGATTACACTTTCAATTTCTCATCTATAAATCTTCTTTTCCTTCACCTCATTTCTACTCAACCCATACAGCCACTAATAATAGAAAAGTCACAAATGGAGGTTACCTCGGCTCTTAAAATAAAAAAATATTTGTGTTTTTGGTGAATCAAGTCCTGAAAAAGAAAAAGGTGTTTTTAGAATCAGCAAATAATCTTGGTCGTGTACTAGCTGAGAGAAAGATTTATTTAGTGTATGGGGGAGGCAGCCTTGGGTTAATGGGGGGTGTTAATAGCTGTATTTTTAGGAGGCAGTCAAGTTTTGGGGGTTGTCCCCAAAGCTTTAGCCAAAGGGGACATCATTGGAAAAACAATTGGAGAGGAACTACAAGTCTCCACAATGTCTGATCAAATGACTCCAATGTTTAACCATGTTGACGCCTTCATTGCTTTACTAGGTGGTCTGGGCACATTGGAAGAGATCTTTCATATTTCCTCTTTGGCCCAGCTGAACATTAACTATAAACCTATAGCACGACAAATCATCATCTCTGCTGCTACTGCTGAGCAATTGATTGATGAACTACAATCTTTCATCCCTGTAGTTGATTCCTCTATGAGTCGAATCAATTGGTCAATTACGAAATGCCGTAAAAAGCTTAGATTGGATTTGAGCCTAAGTTTGTAAAAACTTGTGTCTTTTGGTTTTATTTATAGCATATTATTTGTGTTTTGTTGTTTTTTATATTTGTTTAAGTGTGTTTCAGGTTTGTCAATGTTCTTTGTTTCAGGTGATGTCTTCTATACTCTATCTTTCTACCTTAGGACATTGAGGACAATGTCTCGTTTTGGTTGGCGGGAGAGGGTAGTAGTTGATATTAAAAGAAAAATTAACTAACTGTGTTTTCTATTATTAAAATCATTGCAAAACTGTTGTTACTAGGATGGCAGAGTAAAGGAGGAATTTTAGTGACTCTTGAGACGCAACTTAGTTTACATTCTTAACAAAGTCTATCAGAATACTTCTTGAAATATTCAGGTTTACAAACTCTCGCATTATTATCAATTGATTCTGCTCATATACCTAGCTAACAAGTATTCATAAACTTTCATTTTCACACACACACTTTAACATATGATTGTGGGTTGCATATTAGATTATTACATTATTTATGTTCTTTTGTTAAAGGTAACAACTAAGGGAAAGGGATAGTATATAATTTGCAAAAAAAAAAAACAAAATAATAATAATAATAATAAATAAAATAATAAAAACAAATTGAATAAATAAAGAACTAGAGAAGTTTGGTTTCGTATAATTAGTCATCAAATCAATAGTTCTGAATTTTGGCCTATAAAAGAAGGCATTTGCCATGCATTTAGGCATCTGGGTTTTTAGATCAAGATCATATTCTTGCTTTCTTTCTTTGTATTTTTGTAATGTTTAAGTTTTGCTCTCATTAATCTCTTGTTTATGCTTTTCATCATAACTATGTTCTTCTCTAGTTTGTTTATGTTTCTCTTCTTAATCATGTTTAGCTAAGTTTATCATGTCAAGGTGAAAAGGTTACACTAATGGTGTAAGAATAAGTATAATATAAACTCAACATAGACTTTAATGTTTGATACTAACATGTTTTGTATATGTTATCTTATTCACTCTTAATACTTTGCTTGTTAAATGGTTAATCTAGATTTATATTGTATAACCCTTGGTATAACAAATACTTGGCACTTTCATAGCCCAACTGTATGGTATAAACAACACCTGTGCTATGAAAGGAACTTGATTTGTTGTTAACATAAATTAACATCATGAAGACCTGACAACATTTATAAGTATTAGCATTATTCGAATAAGATAACTAATGTAATCATGTTAACAATTTATAATCCGATTGGAACCTCCTTTATGTGTGGTTTCTAGTTGAGTAATAAAAACAGTTTATACTGTACTTATTTGAAATACCATTAGTGGATCCTTTAACCTTGACAATTGTTTTATCCTTGTTTAATTCTTACATTAATACATTAATATCCCATAAAATTCTTATAAACTCTTTGTTTTATTAAACATATATATATATATATATATAATTTGTAATTTGTAATTTATATAGTCTGCCTCCATGTGGTTCGACCCTGGTCTTGCCGGGTTATTTATTACTTCGACACTCCTACACTTGGGAAAAGACATCAATCTTTTGATCGTGTCAGTAGGACTTACCCATTTGCTATTAGAAATAGGATAAATGATTCCATTATCTAGAAGCTTAATGATTTCATTCCTCAGTACTTCTTTCATATTAGGATTAAGCCTTTTCCTTTAAATAAATCTTGTGTGTGCAAATCAAAGGACTAATTCTATTTATGTCAGCTATTGTCCATCCTAATGCATTTTTGTGCATTTTCAGAGTCTGTAATAACTTACCTTCTTGATGTGCATTAAGTTTGGAAGAGATTATTACCGAAAAAGTTTCATTTTCTCCCAAAACTGAGTATTTGAGATTGAATGGTAACGGCTTCAAATCATGTTTTGGTGGTTGAACACTTGAAGGTGTGGACTCAATTGATCATGTTGGCAATTCCTCAATTTTTGGTCTCCAACTATTTGCTTTTAATTCTTCCTTCATTAAACTCAATTTCACTAGAAGTAGTTTCAAATTGATCATAAACTAATTTTTCAATAAAGTCTACTTCCTGTAAATCATTATCATCTCCAGGTTGCTTGCAAATGTTAAAAACATTCATCTCCAATGTCATGTTTCTAAAAGATAACTTCATCACTCCATTCCTACAGTTAATCAATGCATTAAAAGTTACAAGAAATGGACGTCTTAAAATAACATGAATTAAATTACATTCTTCAACAAGTTGTGTATCCAAGACAATAAAATCCACAGGATAAATGAATTTATCAACTTGTACTAACACGTCTTAACTATTTCTCTAGGCATTTTTACATATCTATCAGCAAGTAAAAGAGTTACAGAAGTTGATTTTAACTCATTTAGATTGAGACTTTGAAAAACTGAATATGGAAGTAAATTCACACTAGCTCCAAGATCAAGTAAAGCTTTTTTAATTTTATGTTCTCCAATAAAGCATGAAATTGTAGGCAACTAGGGTCTTTATATTTCAAAGCATTATTGTTTTGAAGAATAGCACTTACTTGTTTGGCTAAAAAGGCTTTCTTTTTCACATTCAGTTTTCTCTTCACGGTGCACAAGTCTTTCAAAAATTTAGCATAAGAAGATACCTGTTTAATAGCATCCAACAAAGGTATATTGATCCTTACCTGCTTGAAAGTTTCAAAGATTTCAGAATTGTGATTGACTTTTCTTTGTTTGGTCATGTCATGAGGAAATGGAAGTACTGGTGGGGAATTGGCCTTTTCTTTGCAATGTTCAGGTTCAACCATTTCCTTACCCTCAGAGATTAACTCATTATTTTTCTCGCAAGGTTCAAGAATAGGTTTTTCAATAACCTTACCACTGCGGAGAGTAGTGACTGATTTGACTTGATCCATGTGTTGGCTTCCAGAACTACTCACACTTGAATTGTATTACCATTTTGGATTTTGCTGAGGTTAAGATGCAAACTTACCTTTCTCCTGAAAACTGAGAGTAGATGTGAACTTTGCAAGAGTATCTTTCAAATCTGCCATAGTTTGAGCATTTTGAGTGTTGATTGTCTCTTGCTTTTCAATGAATGCATGCAGTGTTTCCTCAATATTTCTTCTAGGAGGGGAAGGATAAGAGGGTACAAATCCATGAGAATTTTGAAAATTATGGTGTGCTTGAAATGGTGGTTGTGAAGTTTGTGCATTATTGTTACTACTTTTCCAACTAAAATTTGGGTGATTTCTTCAACCAGAGTTATACGTTTGTAAGTATGGATTCTGATTTGGCCTTTGAAAACTGTTTAAAGCATTAGCTTGTTCATGTAGACATTCCTTGAAAGAAGGCAAAGTTGGACAATCATTGGTTAAGTGTTCATTAGTTTCACAGATTTGACATACAATTTCTTGAACAAATTTCAATTGACCACTCCTGTTTAATTCTAGTGCCTCGACTTTTCTAGCTAAAGATGCAAATTTGGCTTGGAGGTCATGATCTTCCCTAAGGTTGTACATACCTCCACTAGATGTATAAGGTTGAGTTTTACCTGGTGCCTCACAAGTACCTGTAGTGTCCCAATTTTGAGCATTTTCAGCTTACAAGTCTAGGTACTCCATTGCTTCATTAGGGTCTTTATCTTCAAAAGTTTCATTGCATATCAATTCCATCATTTGCCTATCTTTAGGTGTTAACCCTTTATAAAAATGTGAAACCAATCTCCATGTTTCAAAACCATGATGAGGACAAGTATTAAGCAAGTCTTTATACCTACCCCAACACTGGTAAAATGTTTCTCCTGGCTTTTGAGTGAATGTGGTGATTTGTCTTTTGAAAGAGTTTGTTTTATGAGAAGAGAAAAACTTCTTTAAAAATTGTTGTTGCATTTCATCCCAAGCATGAATGGATCCTGACCTAAGATTTTGTAGCCATGTTTTAGCTTTATCTTTTAAAGAAAAAGGAAAAAGCTTTAATCTGATGGTGTTCATGCTACAATTTAAGTCATTATAAGTGTTACAAACTTCTTCAAATTCTCTCAAATACAAGTAGGGATTTTCTAGATCTAAGCTATGAAAAGTAGGTAAAAGTTAAATAATATCTGGCTTAAAACTGAAATGAGATGCATCAGGAGGGAAAACTATACATGATGGTGCACTTGTTCTTGTTGGATTCATGTGGTCTCTTAGTGTTCTAACACGATTATTCTCATTATGAAGCGATTGATTATCCTCTTCGGCCATGTTTTCTGAAAATGATGAGGATTTCCTAGAAAGTCTACCACTTAATGTACGTGACTAAACTCTCATGCACGTGTAGGAAGAGAATAAGAGGATGAAGAAAACAAAAGAAAAAGAAACAAAACAAAAGAAACAAAAGTTAGATACAAGAAAAGTGAAAAGAGAAAATAAAATAAATATTATAATTTATACATGAATTTACCTCCTTGGCAACGGCGCCAAAAACTTGACACGATCAAAAGATTGATGTCTTATCCCAAGTGCAGGAGTGTTGAAGTAATAAATAACTCGGCAAGACCGGGGTCGAACCACAGGGAGGTGAACTATATAAAATTATAAACAACAAATGAAAAGGAGTTGAATAGAACTTTTGAGATGTGATATTGATGTGATAAAAGCAATTGTCAAGGTTAGAGGATCCACTAATAGTAATAGAAATAAGTATAGTATAAACTCTTTTTTTTAATCAACTGGAAACCACACACAAAGGAGGTTCCACTCGGATGATTTATCCTCAATAGTTCATTATAAATTTTTAACATGATCATATTAATTATCTTATTTTAGTAACACCATACTTTTAAATATTTTCAGGAATTCATGATGTTAACTTATGTTAACAACAAATCAAGTTACTTTGATAGCACAAGTGTCGGTTTTACCATACAGTAGGCTATGAAAGTGTCAAGTATTTGTTGTACCAAGGGTTGTACAACACAAATCTAGATTAATCATTTAACAAGCAAGGTATTAAGAATTAGTAAGATAAAAAGATAAGACATGTTAATAACAAACTTTCTTGGATATAAACATTGAAGTCTATGTTGAGTTTATATTATACCTATTCTAACACCATTAGTGAAACCTTTTCACCTTTATATAATAAACTTAGCTAAACATTATGAATAAGAGAAACATAAATAAACTAGATAAGAACATAGTTATGATGAAAGTTAAATAAGTCTAGTAAAGAAAATGAAAAGCATAAATAAGATATTAATATAACATAAAATAAAACTTGAACATTACAAAATACAAAGAAAGAAAGTGATCTTGATCTGAACACCAAGATGTCTAAATGTATCGCAAATGCCTACTTTTATAGGCTAAAATTCAGAGCTATTGATTTGATAACAAATAATTGAGTGGGTGGTCACCTCTTGACTTGATGACAACCATTATCTTCTTGTCTGAACAAAACATCATTGCTAACATCATAATTTCAATGGGTAGTCTTCATGAAAGTTTTGGGCATTGGTCTCAGCTTTCCAACAAAACAAGAATGAGCTCATTTGAACTTCTAAAACTCGAGATATGGGTTGAACACTGAACAGTGTCTGGGCTGCAGGACAGATTCCAACTTATCTTTTGTTGCTACAATTTGAACTTGCAAACGGCAGTTTTGAATCTTGGACTCTCATGAAAGTTTTAGGCCTATGTCTTAACTTTCCCTCCATATAAACCAGACCTAAATCCAAGTTCTACAGCTCCAGTTATGATCCAATAATCGAATGGTATTCTAGTTTGAATTGAACCTGCATCTCTTCTTTAAGCTTAACCCTCTCTTTATCTTCTCAATTTCAATAGTCAAACAAATCAATTAATCCTTTGAATTGTGAAACATGCCTGCATTTGAAATGAGCATTTACCATAAATTAAAGATATCTTATATTATCGTACTTGCTATTATAAAACAAACTTAAGTTAGGGAATTTAATGATACTTTAAGTGCAATATAATGATATAAAACCTTGATAAAAATGCATTTTTAAGTACTAATGTAAACCCCGGGGAAAAATAAAGGTTGCTTAGATTACAAACTAACTACATGAGAAATAAAAGTGAAGAAATTCATGCATATGGTTAAATAAAAACGGGAATTTAGAAATTTTTGGATATAAGTTTATGGACGAAATATTTCGAGACAATATAAATCAACCCGAAAATGTTGAGGGTTGGATTAAATTAAAGAAAATAAGATAAACTAAAAAGAAGTGGGGGCAAAACGAATACATTTAAAGAAAATGGGGTCTAAATGCAAATAAGAATAATTATAGAGCATAAATACTACTCTTCTTACCAAAAATAGATCTGCAACTATTGTGAAGAAAGAAGAGAGGGAGTTTTGGTATCTATTTCTACAAATCAAGAGAGAAACACCAAAATTTCAAGAACCCATCCAAGATTAAGGGTTTATAGATGGAATAAACACTGGTGGGCAAGTGATTAACAAGGAAATTGAACAAGAAGAGAAGATGGAGGGCTGGCTATCATTAGATAAGAAAGGAGGAAGTTGAAAATCTTCAACTGGTTGAAGATCAAAACCTTAATTCGTACCGGGTAAGGTGTTCTAAACATGATCTTATAAGTCATTTTAAATTCGATAAGGAATTGATGCCTTGATGTGAATTATAGATTAGGATTCTTAGACTTAAATTTGGGGGAAAAGTATTTGTTGTAAAAATTAAGTTAATTCATGTGTGGTATGTGATTGGGGACGTGAAACCATGATAATTTACCCAGAAAATATAGTTTGGGAAATTTATGTGTGAAGGGAAGGGGGGGTGACGAATCTGGACAGACTCGTCTCCTGACTTTCAGTAAGATTTCGGATAGGAGGATGAGGGAGAACCAGTGTCCCTCATAGAAATTATAGTTTTGGATGTTAGCTAACTAAGGAAATTGGTCTTGCTGAATTTAGAGCTGTAGAACTCCAGTTATGGGTTATCAACCGAGACTGGGTCATGACAGACCCTGTAGAGCAGCAAGTCTGATTTTTTTTATGAGCAATTATGACTATCTTAGGGGCAGAACTGGGTTCTCCTTCCTCAGGGGACTTGTAGCCCCATGTCTTAGTTTTCCAACGAGACCAATCTTGCTTGCAACGGAGTTCTATAACTCTAGATATAGTTAAAAATCTGAGGAGAGGTCGGACAGTAACAGTTCAATGTCTAGACAATAACAGTTCAAAAATAAGACAGTAACAGTTCAATATCTTGACAGTAACAGTTCAAGACAGTAACAGTTCAATGTCTAGACAGTAACAGTTCAAAAATGAGACAGTAACAGTTCAATATCTTGACAGTAACAGTTCAAGACAGTAATAGTTCAATGTCTACATAGTAACAGTTCAAAAATGAGACAGTAACAGTTCAATATCTTGACAGTAACAGTTCAAGATAGTAATAGTTCAATGTCTAGACAGTAACAGTTCAAAAATGAGACAGTAACAGTTGGACAGTAACAGTCCAAGCGTATGTTAATGAGCGATTTTGACTACCTTAGAGGCAGAACTGGGTTCTTCCCAAAACATAGAACTTGTAGCCTCATGTCTTACCTTTCCAACGCCATAAATTTCGCTTGAATCAGAGTTCTATAACTCCAGATATAGTTAAAAATATGAGGAGAGGTCAGACAGTAACAGTTCAAAAATGGACAGTAACAGTTGGACAGTAACAGTCCAAACGTCTGTTAATGAGCGATTTTGACTACCTTAGAGGCAGAAATGGGTTCTTCCCAAAACATAGAACTTGTAGCCTCATGTCTTACCTTTCCAACGCCACAAATTTCGCTTGAATAGAAGTTCTATAACTCCAGATATAGTTAAAAATCTGAGGAGAGGTCAGACAGTAACAGTTCAAAAATGGACAGTAACAGTTGGACAGTAACAGTCCAAACGTCTGTTAATGAGCGATTTTGACTACCTTAGAGGTAGAACTGGGTTCTTCCCAAAACATAGAACTTGTAGCCTCATGTCTTACCTTTCCAACGCCACAAATTTTGCTTGAATCGGAGTTCTATAACTTCAGATATAGTCAAAAATCTGAGGAGAGGTCAGATAGTAACAGTTCAAAAATGGACAGTAACAGTTGGACAGTAACAATCCAAGCGTTTGTTAATGAGCAATTTTGACTACCTTAGAGGCAGAACTGGGTTCTTCCCAAAACATAGAACTTGTAGCCTCATGTCTTACCTTTCCAACGCCACAAATGTTGCTTGAATCGGAGTTCTATAACTCCAGATATAGTTAAAAATCTGAGGAGAGGTCAGACAGTAACAGTTCAAAGAGGAAGCAGTAACAGTTGGACAGTGAAAGTCCAAATATAAAGAAAGGAATGATAACTAGGATTGGACAAAGAACGACAGTAATAATGAGTGAAATGAGAAAAACATAAAGTACTAAGAAATGACTGAAAGAAAGACTTATTGGTTGTTGATATGGTTATTATAAAACATATCCTTGAGTGAGGAAAATTTATGAGATAAACCTGTGATTTGTAGGAGGGACCACAGACGTGGTGCAACAGCAGCAACAGGGGAGCACGAGTAGAGCTTCTATTGCAGGTAGGTGATTCACACCTATGCTTCCTAGTTAAATTCCATGATTTAATATATTTTGATGTGAAATGTGAATTACTGAATGTATGTGTATTCAAGGTGAAAAGTTGTTATGTGAATTGCCAAGTGATGAAATTATTACTGAAAAAGGAAAATATGATAAGTGTGATTTGAGGCATAAACTAGCATACATTAAGTGTATGTTAGGATCCCGGGTAAGGGGATCACCCTGTATTGGCTAGCATACATTTAGTGTATGTTAGGATCCCGGGTAAGGGGATCGTCACGAATGGACTACCATACATTTAGTGTATGTTAGGATCCCGGGTAAGGGGATCTCCACGTATTGGCTAACATACATTCAGTGTATGTTAGGATCCCGGGTAAGGGGATCACCATGGAATGGCCAGCATACATTTAGTGTATGTTAGGATCCCGGGTAAGGGGATCACCATGTATTGTCTAGCATACATTGAGTGTATGTTAGGATCCCGGGTAAGGGGATCTCCACGTATTGGCTAACATACATTCAGTGTATGTTAGGATCCCAGGTAAGGGGATCACCATGGAATGGCCAGCATACATTTAGTGTATGTTAGGATTCCGGGTAAAAGGATCGCCTTATATCGACTCCTATGGGGTGGTGATGACGATACCAGTGAAATTGGTATCGGTAATGGGATAAGCAAAAGTAATCACATTGATGTCTGGAATGAAGGTTGATAACGGCAGAGGGAACGATTATTAATAGTTGAATAAGGAAGAGATTTTAAATAAAAAAAACTAGAAGGGAGAAATAAATGAAATATGAATGCATGTTGCCCTATTGAAATTATTAGATATTCATATTGTTATATTTATGGAAATATTCACCTTGCAATAATATGTATTTTGTTTCAGGATCATCGCATGCACGACAGGAGTAGATCCTAGCTTATGTTCCCTTTTTGAAGTCTAGGTTCTAGGGAGTATACCCTTGTATTTTGTAAACATGAAAATGGTTGTATAACTTAATTTGTATAATAAATGTTTAAACTTGATTGGATGAATTTAACGTTGTAGTTTATATAACCATATTTCATGTCTATGAATTTATATTTATTTAAATTATCCATCCATAATGATATTTTTGTTATATCATGCATATCATAAATATTATGGTTGATAGGTGTGAGTATAATTATGGAATTGAAACCCAGGCTGATTGGGTCGGAAATTAAGTTATGAGATGCGAACTGTTAGAAGTATAAACAGGTTACATGTCGGTAAATTAGGACCTTCCGGTATAGGGGGGACTCCGTTGAAATTTCTGGTAGATGTTAACACGAAGATCGTGAATATGTATATAAAAAAAATAAAAAAAATTTAACTACTCTGTTTTTCTATTGACATGAGATTGTGGTTTTATCCCAGAAATGGGGGATGTTACAACTAATCAATAGACTCTCTGTTCGATTTGGATAAATTTTAATTTAGTATTTAGTCTATTTATGATTCATGAAATGTGTATAATTGAGGAATGGAGGGATGGGGTCCAAGATGAATGGACAGATGACATCAAATGTGATTGTGATTGCAAGGAGGAATGATGATAATTTTGGCTTAAGTGCAAAGGAAACTCTGCTGAAAATTATATATATAAAAAATTACAGCTTTTTTGAATTCATCTAATAATCCTTAACAAGAATGCAACTGAGTTTGTTTTAAATTTTCCCTATAAAACGGGGGTTTACATATTATTTCAGGATAATTTTATAAATTTATTCAATCAAGTCTCTACTTGATTTTTTCTATGTTTAGAATTTTAATTCCCTACATAAATTACATTTTAGTCCTTAATTTCTAAATCTTATTTACAATCAAGTCACACTTGATTAATCATTTCATTTTAGTTTTTGACCAATGGTTCTTATATGTGTAACCCATTAGGTTCCTTAATAAGTTGGCTCAAATATAAATCACAATTCCAAATAAAATAGGATTAAATAAATTAAACAAATTAATTTATTATTAATTCAACAATTAATTGATTTATATTTAAAGATCAAGTACAATATCTAACAACCTGTCATGATCCCTCAAATATTAGGAAAGTCATAAGTGGTTTGGCATAACCTTCTAGTGACCAATTTCTTAGTGTAATTATTATTCTTTAATAAAAAATATCTTGATTTATGCATTATAACATGGAGTGTGTCTACTCTATCAAATCATGTTTGTTCTCAACATCATAGTAACTGATTCTTTGAATAAGATTTGAAACTTTTTTTCAAATTTCATTACACCTTGCGTAAGGATTTACAATCAATACTATTTGAGGACAGATGAAATGTTTTTCCTAATTCACTTAGGATGATAAATCCTCTCTTGATTACTCAAGTATCTTCATATAGTTCATGTTATACTTAATATCTGCTTATTTGTTACTCTTGATTAGGACAACATGTAAAAGAGTCAAAACATAACATTCCCTATATAAGATAACTCAGTGATCTCAAGTTTAAGGATCACTTACACAATCATCACGTGAGCCTTTCCATAGACACATGTGATCTCTCCAACCACCTACATATTAGTTTTAGATATCCCTCATACCTCAGTTTATGAGAACAAGTGCTTCCTTCTATAAAGGAAAGAACATAATGTGTATCAGTCTCAACAACTCTAATTAATGTCCAGTCTTAATACAATTTAACTAGGAACATCTAGGAACAATGCTTTGATGCAATAAGGACCTCATAATTATAACAACTTTATAATTTCATTTATAAAGTATTTTTGTCCCAAGAGCTTTATCTTTACTCTAGATTCATTAATCAAATATTAGATTTATTAAATAAATATTTGTACTCAACTTAAATTGTAGAATCTACTTTGGACTGTTATTTGGAACTCTTTCAACTCATAGCACCATTACTTAGAGTAAAAGATAACTAGACTGGATTTTTTTATTTCTGATTGAAAACTAGCATCCAAATAACCATGAACTACTAGTATATCTCCTTCAATGACCATACAAACATTCTTAGTTCTATTGGTACCAATGACTCTCACTTGAGTTAAATTAGTATCTAATCGTTATGCTCAAAACATAAGATACATCTAGTCTTGTGTATAGCATTCCAAAGTACATGGAATCATTTCCATTCTATCTCTCCCAATTTTTGTTTTAAGGCACATATCCTTGGAAGGACATATCTTATGTGAAATAGGTAAGTATTCTTTTTTGGATTTTTCCATGCTAAATCGTTTTAGTATCTAGTCTATGTACATGGATTGGGATAATCCAAGTAACCTTATAGATATATCTATATAGATCTTTATTCCTAGTATATAGGTTACTTCTCTTATATCCTTCATGGAGAGATTCTTAGACAACCATATCCTATTAATAATAGATAATAACTGGAGTAAAGAAATGTCATTTCTTATTAATAATATGTCATCTACATATATTATTTGGGAAACAACTTCACTCCCACTAACTTTTTTATAAACATAAAGTTCATCCATATTTTTTATGAAATCAAATTGTTTAACTATCTTAGCAAAATAGATATTCCAACTCCGTGAAGCTTGTTTAAGTCCATAAATGGATTTTTATACCTTGCATATTTTACTCATAAATTTTTTAGATTCAAAACTTTCAGGTTGTGTCACATACACATCTTCTTGAAGATTTTCATTTAGGAATACAGTTTTAGCATTTATTTGTTAAATCTTATTATCATGGTATGCAACTATAGCAAGCAAAATCCTTATGGATTTTAATATAGTTACCGGCAAGAAGTTTTCATCAAAGTCAACCTATTTATCTTTGTCTCTAACATTTGAAAACTAGTCTAACTTTGTATATTTGTACATTGTATCCATGTCAGTCTTTCTCGTAAAGACTAACTTACATCCAATGGATTTTATCCCTTCAAATAGATCAATCAAGGTTCATGCTTGGTTGGTGTACATGGAATATGTTTCAGATTTCAAGGTCTCAAGTCATTTCTTAGAATCAATATCAGATATTGGTTTTATATAATTGGTAGGCTCATCAAGTATGAGAAACTCATCATTTTCAGCTTCCATGAGAAGTTCATATCTCATTAGTGCATTATGTGTCTTATTAGATCTACAGAGTTCTTATGTTTCTTGATCTTCAGGTTGAACATCCAATGTTATAGCCTCAGGCTTAGGTTCCATTTGGATATCAGTTTGTGGTTCTTCAGCTTCTTCAAGTTTTGTTGTTCTCTCACTACTCCTTTCAAGAACAAGTTCTTTCTATAGAAAAGTAGCATATTTTAAGATAAACATTTTTCTCAACGGAATGATATAAATAATATCCGATGATTTCTTTTGGATATCTCACAAACCTACATTTATCTAACTTAACTCTAGCTTTTCATATACAATACGCTTCACATAAACATCACATCTCAAATCTTTAAGTATAATAAGATTAGTCTCTTACTATTCCATTTCTTATATGGAGTATTATCAATAGATTTTGATGAAACACTTTTTAAAAGATAAGCAGTAATTTGTAGGGCATACCCTAAAAGGAAAGTGAAAGGTCTTTATGGCTCATCATGTACTGTACCATATCCAATAGGGTGCAATTTATCCTTTTAAAAAACCTCATTATGTTGTGGTGTTCCAAAAGGTGTCCATTATGAGAGAATCTCATTCTCTTTGAGATAATCTTGAAAATCCATGTTAAAGTATTCAACACCTCGATCCGATCAAAGTATATTAATACTCTTTCTAGTTTATTTTCAACATCATTTATGGATTCTTTTAACCTTCGAATGATTCAAACTTTCATCAAATACACATGATCATATCCAATATGATCATCAATGATGAAACATGTATATCCATCTATGGCATAAATCATTATTGGTCCACATATATTTGCATATATTAGACCTAACAATTCATTAGATCTTTCACTCTTTTAGTAAAGGGTGTTTTGGTCATCTTACCTAATTAACAAGCTTTACAAGTGTCATATGATTCATAATCAAAAGGATTAAATATCTTTCTTTATATAACTTATGATTCTTATTTCATTAATACGACCTAGTCTACAATGTCATAAATAATATGGATATTTATTATCTAATATGTTTTTCTTGCTATTTATAATGAACTTGGGAATTTTAAGATCAGGTATATACAAATTATTTGTATAAGTACGAAATCCATAATAAACATCATTATTATACAAGGAACGATATTTGCCCTTAATAATAAATTTAAATCCATTCAGAAATGGATACAATGTTTCTATAAAGTGTTAAAACAAAATAACAATTATCAACTTCTAATATCAACTCATTTAGCAAAACTAATGCAGCAATTCATTTCCTACATATAAGTTTATTTTTCCTTTATTCAATAAATAAACATATCTAAAGTAGAAGCTTCAATAAGCTTCTTAGCCTTCATGGTTGCTGTTGCGATGTCGCGGTCGCACAAATTAATTACCCTAGCTTCAAACACAACACACAAGATAGTATAGAGTAAGCAAGGGGTCGATCCCACGAGGAAGGTTCAAGTCAGATTTTTATGCTAGATGATATACAATTTGGGGGGGGTTGGACGTTATCTAGGCTAAAGCAAAAGAAAACAGAAAACTATCAAACAAAATTTAATAAAATCAGAAAATTATCAAGAGAACAAACCTTGGTTGCAAGCACACATCCACCTACGGAAATCAGAACTGATCATGGAAACGAAACATCAATTTATATTCTGAATATTTATCTCTTCTTAACATTGGTTAGTTAACGGATCCACCGTATAACTAACCCTAACCATCAAACAACCACAGTGTCCGCACTAATAATTTAATTCAATGACAGCCTTAAGAACTAGATAAGTTGATTAATCAAGAAAACATAACTGTTTGCAGTCTATGTTTGATTTGATTGAATGTTCTCCCTAAGATTAATAACGTAGATCCGCCACAATTATTAAACTCAATTGCTTCACAAGTTCATATACCAGAACTCCGATTTTGATATCAAACTTAGCAATAGATTGTCTACAATAATAACTTAGAGTCCGCTCTAGCAATTAAAATAAACAATCATAAGAAAAATAAGCATAGAAGAATAAACATATTCATCATATAAACTGAAAAGAAAAGATAAAATAAATCTCACAGTTCTTGAAATCCGAAGGTTTCCATGTCCTTGCAACCAAGAAAAAGAGTTTAGCCTTGCATATTTGTTGAACAACAAATCAAAAAGAAGGAGGGATGCATGATTTTGGGTTTCTTAGAGGAAGGGGGTGTTTTTCTCTTATTGGCTGCCCCCTACTCTTCTCTCATTCTTTTTATATCCTAGGAAACCCTAGTCTCTATTTCACAAAATTGTCCTTTCTTAAGTAGATAAAATACATTTAAGTACTTCAATAACTATTTTCCTAAAAAATGAGAAATAACCTTGCATGAAATCTTCAAGCTTTGACTTAGAGGAGTTAAATTGCTGAAATAAAAACTTGGATATCAGTTTAGATGCTTTGGAACGTAATTTGGACTCGTTTCTTCACGAAACCTGTTTACTGGCAGAATTCAGTTGTCATTTTTGAAAAATCATATCTCCCTCATATGACATCATTGTTTGCTGAAATTTGGAGCGTTGATAGGCCTTTGAGTCAAAAATCCAACAAAAGTTAGTTTGCATCAATTGGACTTCTGTAGCTCCAAATATTCAAGTCGGAATGGACGAAGGTCAACACTAGCAGATTGCAAGATTTGATTTTGAAGTCTGTGATTTCCATGCTCTTCCTTATTTTATTTTCTTGCCTTAGATGTCTAGAAAAGTATGGATGTTAGCTTTTTAATGCCACTAGAATCACTTCATTTCGACCTGTAGAGCTCACGCTCTACACAAAACATCAACTGAAGGTCAAATCTGCCAATTACCTCCAATTTACTCCTTTTTTGCATCTTTCATCCAAAAATACCTTCAAAACATAAAACAAATAATATCAAGGCATTTTATATATAAAACATAGGCAAACACTAGTTAAATGTGGGTGAAACTATCGAATAATATGGTTGCATCAGTTGGAAGAAAATCTTTGTAATTCCTTTTGTAGTGACTTTTATTGCCATAATGATGACAAATACCCTTATTATTCTTAATGCCCTAGGTAGACTTCTATGTTTGGACTCCAAGACCAAGTCAACACCTAATCCATGGTCTATGACAAATCCCAATTAGGCTATTTTTTTTAAAATAGCCAATCATCCTCAATATATAGGTGTTCATCGAGGAACCCTCTATCATCTTGCAGCAAAACAATTTCTAAGACATCTCATACCTCTCAATCTACTAGCCGCATCAAACAACTCTTTGAGATGCGTAATTATTATATGAGCATCTATATCCCATGTTGTGTTTGAAGTTAAAGTGACATACTGGTTAACATTACACATGTAGCCTACTCATCGTTATCAATATGAAATTGATATTTAGTCCTAATTTTGTTATCAGTGTTCTCATCAAGAACAAGAGGAATCAGATTTTTAAGAACATCTAACCTTCGTTTTTGTTTAAGAACAATTCTCATATTTCAGTACTAGTCCAAGAAATTTGATTCAGTTAATTTATTAGCATCAAGTATGGTACATTGAGATATATTTATTTTTACTCATGGTAATCTATCAAGCTATTCATGTAAAGATAGCGAGTATTGGTTTCATTCATAAATATTTATAATCTAATTTAGATAAGGTCTTTAATCATAATTTGGTCTCCCATTATTTTTCTTCAAATTGATAACCTTCAATATTAATTCAAAAAATCTTGCTTGGAGCTCTTAGTGTGCTAGGATCTCATTTAATTTATCCGACCTTAAGTAACTCAACAAATGAAATTAAATTAAATCAGGTAGATAACATAATTTATCCATCGCATCTCTATGTGACTCCTAGATCAATTAGGTGACAACTCTTTGTCTAAACATATCATATATGTTTCGTCTAAATATTGCCTCTAATCTTATATGATCTTAAGTAGCTCATCCAAATCATATAAGTTAATTAAGTAGTACCCAATTTTATAACATTAAACATATTCGATTAAAAGTAACCTTAAGTAGCTCAGCAAGTTATCCATAAATAGAACTCTGGTTTTGTAACAACCCTGATTTTCTACATCGTTTTCGTGATACATTGAAAAATTTTAGTAAAATGTTTTTTATGCAGGTTCCACCGAAATTTTGACGGAGTCTCCCCCATGCTAGGAGGTCCCAAGTTATCGACAAAATCATATTACACTTCCAATTTCATTCACAACCCAATTCAATCATCCATGATCTCAACCCAACTCATCATCATCAACACAACACATCTTATTCAATAACATCATACAATTCATCACAAAATAACAATGCATAATTCAATTGTTACATAATATCATCATATAAACAATATCTTGCATAATAACATCATATAATGTAATTCAAGTGAAGGATTCGATTTCAACGATAAATATGCATGGTTAAATAAGTACTTAGAATTACAAACATTAGATTAAAGTCATACATCTAAATTTATAGGTTAATATTACATTTTAAATTTTAGGAGATGAGTCTCTTAATTTACAAATAATTACATGGTCGAAAGCAAAAGGTAACTAAACTAAGATCACTCCTGATGCGACCTTGATGCACCTGAAAATAGAAATTAACATGTACATATAAATATAAAAAAGGTAGTAACAAACAATAACAATGACATGTAATAATTTCCATGGAATTTCTTTTGATACATAAAATTAGGCATAAGCCTCTTTTACAACATACATTTTACATCTATTACTAATATTCATCTAATATCCTATTTCATTCGCCAAGAATAATTTCATCTTAGAAATCTCAACACAACTCAATGGTTTTGAACACCATCTCCTTATGAATGAATTCTCACTTGATACCATTGTGACCTATTGATATCATTAACTATTCCCGATCCGGAATAGTTAATCAACTTATCTTTTTCCCTTAACCAAGAGTGATCATGTCGATGTTAAAAATATTTACTAACATCATTAGTCACCCAATTACTCGGGATCGACTAATCAACTTAAGGAATGTCGGCACCTATGGAACCTTATCGATACCATTAGGTATCCAAACCCAGATAGGCTAATCAATGTCATCTGAAATGTTGGTACCAATAGAACCCCATTAATACCATTAGCTATCCAAACCCAGATAGTTAATCAATGTCTTCTCAACCTTCCATTTATATCGATCCCCTTTCATTTTTCTTATTAACATCATATACATTGTAATCACGGTTGTCAAGTATCATTCACACATATCCTTAGTTACCGATACTACGATCACTAAGCATCATTCACATAACCTTAGTCACTCATCACAATACTAAGTATCAATTTATGCCCTTAGCCACCCTCATCATGATGCTAAGTATCATTGTAATGTATCCTTAGCCACCGACACTTCGGTGACCAATTATCTATCATTTCTCCTCCAATCTCTAAGTCATTGTGTATACCCAATCCATACTGAGGTATGTTAGATAATCACGTCTATTCCAAAGTTATCATTGCTAATTCGATACCTATCAATATATGCAAGGTAATCATATCCATTCTAATAATAACATAATTAATTTGATACATAATAATACACACAAGGTACTCATGTTCATTCAAACATTATCCTAATTAACTTGATCCATACCATTGTACGCAAGGTACACATGTTCATTCAAACATTATCCTAATTAATTGATCTATACCATTATACGCAAGCTACTTTTATTCATTCCAATAATATCATCACAAGTTTGATACATATCAATGTACGTAAGTTACTCGTATCTATTCTAATTATATCATAACTAGTTGATAATACACATCAATGTATGCAAGGTACTCATATTCATTCCAATATTTATTGAAACAATAAAATAATAAATTCTAAAATTTATCAATAAGTTAACACAAATTGAAAAGACAAGGTGCAATGCACCTACCTATTTCCCCCAACCGACCGAGTCCCTTCAACTACTGACGACCCTGCTCTAAGCATCTCTTCTATTTGAGAATCAAGAGATGCAATCAATACCCTATTATAATTTTATCACAATGTGTGTTCTCATACTATTTTAATCTCATTCACATGAATTCATTGCCATGTTTTAATTTTATCACAATGTCCAATCCATGTATTATAATTTTATCACAATGTGAATAACCTCAGCTGAAAGGTGGGTGACCAAACTATTCAATCCTAATACATGGATTGGACAACCAATATCTCTCCTTTTCTACTATCGATAATCTGGCTGATCATGCCTAGGGAAAGACACCAAGGATTTTCTTCAATTTAAATCATAATTAACATGCTTTTGATGGTTAAACATAAATCAAGCCACCACACTTTCCATTTATTTCATTCTTGCTAACCTAATTTAAACAGACATTTCAGTAAGGTTAACGTTTCTCCCAACTCAATCAAAACTAATCAAATATGAACGGTGAAGTTAACCACCATTATATCATGCAACACATAACAAACAATCAGAGCATGTTAATGGATAGATCTTCCTAGGTCAAAACAAAACCAAATTAACCTAAAAACTGACAATATATTGTTCACCAATGAATAACATGTTGTAGTAGTGTCTAATCTCGATCTTCACCATTTATACTAAAGAGATCATCATTATGACCAACATATCCAAAATGTAGAAGGATCCAACAATCGACGAAGGAGGAAACCGCTAGTGGTCGTGACTGACCTGCAGACAGGTTTTCCTTGAAATGTTGCGAGGGCTATATCTCTCACACAAACATCGATTCTTCATATCCCAACGGTCAGATGTGAGAAGGTGGTGCGGAGCATAATATATCCAAAACATAGCCCGATCCAACGGTGAAATACGTAGATATGGCCATTTACGTTTCTGCTCTCAATGTACTTTCTCTCTCTCTCTCTCTCTCTCTCTCTCTCTCTCTCTCTCTCTCTCTCTCTCTCTCTCTCTCTCTCTCTCTCTCGTTTTCTTTCATTCGGCCATCCTAGGTATTTTATATAGCAAATCTATCCATATTTACTAAAACACCCTTATATCAAGTTTGGGTACCTTTTTCGTTCAACCAAATGTCTTTTCTTAGTCCACTTTTACAATACCATACGAAAAATCTTTCTCTCTAAAATTTATTTTTTAATAATTCGATACTATTCCATTTTATTTTATTTTAACTAACCCATCTCATTTTTTGTTCTAAATTGTCAATAATTTTATTAACATAATAAAATTTGATCTAGGGTTTACAATTTACCACCATTTCTATTTTATTTCTCATTATTCAATTCATCATGGTGAAGTCTTTTGTTGGGGTTTTACAAAGTTTCCACCGAGTTATCCGTATCTTTAAATTATAAATTTTC
The DNA here is from genome assembly GCF_000002775.5 of Populus trichocarpa. NCBI lineage: Eukaryota > Viridiplantae > Streptophyta > Magnoliopsida > Malpighiales > Salicaceae > Populus > Populus trichocarpa. The sequence continues at coordinate 25,132,925 of NC_037286.2, read as the reverse complement.
GGGGTTTCACAGGTTTTATGCATATAAATAGCAGCAATTCATGCTCTTAACATGTACTTAATATGTTGATGAGGGATTTATTGTTTTAATTAAGTCTAGTACCATGGAATTAGTGATATATAATACATAACAATTATATATAAACATAGAGTCCTAGCATGTCATTATAATTGGATGATTATGAACATATCTAAATTAATTTTCTCGAGCTATCGAAGAGAATTAGGTGGTCAAAACCTAGATAGCTATTACAAATCTTCATAAATCCTTTTTCTGGGCACCACAGATGTAGGCTTTTCCATCGTTTTTTCTTCATCTTGGATTACAAAATAATTTTTTTCTTGTATAAATTCCTACATTTCTAAATTAAATAACATTTACATATTTGTATAAGAAATCTTGAGTTACATTTAAGGGGAGTTAGATGAGAAAAGAATTTTCCAACCCCATAAAGAAAAAAAAAAAGAGCAAGACACGCAAGTTCTATTTACTATTACAACCATTCAACTAACAAAAACAAAATCACATTGGTTTTTAAATGTCCACAATCATCCATCATGCATAATAACATATTAATATGCATAAATAAATACATTGCAAGCTTTAATTATAATTATTGGCTTTGTGTGCAATTTTAAAATAATATTTCTAACACTTAAAAATATTGAATCAAATCCAATTTGATATTTTTCCAAACAAAATAAATTTTATTTAATACAAATTTTCTTTTAAAAATATTTCAAAATTTAATAAGAAAATTAATCACATTAAAAATCTTATTTATATCCTAAACTAGTTTAGGATCAAATAAATAAAATTGTACGGCTTAAAAACTCTCTTTATTTTAGAAAAACTATTTTTATAAATATTATTTAATCAAACATTTTAATTAAATCCTAATCCTATTAGGATATTACAAAACTAAAAAATTTTGAATTAAATATTTTAATTCAATCCTAATCATATTGGAAAAATTAATTATATAATTAATTTAATTTAGGTTTCAATTTTAAAATATAAAATCAATATTCTATATGTGTAGAGGGGTAGAATTTTAATGCTGTTGAAAATATCATTTTGTAATAAGAAATAAATTGCAAGGTTTAATTCATATGTAGCACCCCACTATTTGGAATTACACTTATAACCAAACATTTATCATATAGATATGAAAAGTAGGGATGTATTTATATTATTTTATTTTTTGAAATTCAAAAACTATTGATCGTGTTTCTTAAAATTCCATGATATTAAAGACTTATTAATTTCTTTCACTTAGTAGAAATTCTAGTAGAGTTTCCTCTTAAATTTTAACATTTTCATTCCTTCAATATTCCTTCTCCAATATAAAGAACTCTTTTTGACTCAACAATATCACATGGTAGCCTTAGGCATACCCTACCTCATTAATTATTTAGCTCATCATTAACAAAATAATCTCCATCTCAACATTCCATAATAACACATATAACTCTCCATATATCTAATTACATCAAACATTATATATATATATATATATATATATATATATATATATATATAAAGACAAGAAAGTAAATGTAAAACAACTAACTTTAAATGATTACAAAATGATTAATTACATAACAAAATAAGAACTACTAATCATACATAAAGGTGCATATGGAAAATAATATACCTAAATAACTAAAATATCACTAATGTCTATATCAGCCTTACCTAGTAGTATATGATGGACCTGCAACATCTACAACAATATAATAATAAACTGATTAATAATCAAATTTATAATTCAGATCTGTTCATTTCAAAACATGTTCAATAGCTCTTTACTATATGTATTTCCATATCATTTCCAATTTCAAGTATTCTTATTCTTTCATTAATTTTCAATTTAATTATATTCATATCATCACCAAGGACCATATATTCACATCTAAGTATCTATAGTTATGTCTTAAACATCCAACTATGATATTGTATTAATTCATTGGTCTCCGTCTGAGATTACAAACTACTAATATCATTGGTTTCCATTCAAGATGGTAGACGAGTCAATCATTGGTCTCTGACCGCGATGGTAGACTACCTCATTGGTTTCCATCCATAACAATAAACTACTCAATCATTGGTCTTCGTTCACAACGGTAGACTACTCAATCATTGGCTTTTCATATTTTCATTTTTAGTATTCCTTTTTTTTTTTTTGCTCAATTTCTATACTATTTCTTTCTCATTTTAATATATCATTCCATGTTTCACTTTCTTGATATACCACACATTACACATAGTTGATTGAGGAGAAATAAATACAATAATTTTAAAGAATAAGGTGCACAAACACCTACCTGCACCTCATGTTGAACCTCTTCCTCTAGTTACAGAAAATGTCAATCTTGATGCCTCTCATGATTCCAAAAAAGATACCATTATCAGTATCTCATCCATCTCATTAAATAAAAATTCACGAAATCTAAACCTTTTTACACAATTATTTTACATAACCCTTCTTTAACTTAACATATATAATTTCCTATTTTGTTTTCCATAACTTATATTTATATCCCATGCTATCCAAATTCCAAGACATATTCTCCCACATAAATTTCTCATATCCTATCATTAATCTGTTATATACATCCATTATGTCATAACACCATAATCTTGCATAATTGTCCAACACTTTCTAATTATACACATTAACCCTCCAATGCCTCACTTACAAGTGATTCATAAGTTTATTTCATTAGTCATCCATGTCCCATTATATGTATAGTTTAATTTCAACTTTGTTTCCATTTAAAAATTTCAAGTTATCCCTTTAATCATCTTACTCTATTTACCATTTATTCCATAATCATTACACTTATAATTTTCTTTTATTGTTATCTCAATCTCTTTTTATACAACTATATATGTCCAAGTATAAGGTTTACTAACTTAAATACTCAAATATAAGGTTACATAGCTTCTTTTCCCATACCTTTATCTCATCAACACACAATTAGTCACAATTTATAAAAAACTATCATCAACAACACAACCTCCCTAAGATTCATACATAGCCGGCCATAAAGGCCTTATTCTTTTTTATCCATTTATCTCATCAATTTATCATAAAACCCTATAATAAATCCCTTATACTTATGGAGCAAGACTAAGTGGAAAAATATAATGTTTGAAGAATCTATTTTTTAAAATTAATAATATATATATAATTATAATTTGAGAGATAATACGCACAGTACGTGTTAACAATCAATTTTACAGCTATTTATATTTCTTTGTATTGCTTTTTATTTTGAGATTTTTTTTAAATTAATATGAGTTTTTAAATCAGTTTACGTATAACTTGATTAATTCTATAAATCATGAAGTTAACGACTGTATAAACCTCTAATAATCATGAAATTTATAAAACTCGAATCGATAATTTTTAAAAAACAAACTTAAAATTTAACTAGTTAAATTATATTTATGTTATTATATTTTGCTGATGTGAAATCACGACGTGTCATAGTCGTCCTTCCACCTTATGCAGCATGGATGGTATTTATGTTGGAACAGTGAGAGTCAATTTGATCGGTGCGAATACAACTATACTAACATGTTCATAAATGAGTTGGGTCATAGAATTTAAGAAATAGTTGAATACAAATGGTATAATTCTAGAAAACATTATGATGCCTGTTGTATATGTTGTAGTGGTCCCTTTTTAAGTAAATTAATAATGTGTTGAGTATGAAAAAAATCACATTAATATGTATATATTATTAATTAAGGAAGTAATATAAAGATTTTTTTTGTGTTTTTTGTATATTTTTTTAACTTGAATTTAAATCGAGTGTTGTTGATTATTTATGTAAGCTGGCATATTTTTTTTTTCTGTGTGTGTTTTTTCTCTGTTTGGTTTGATATAGTTTTTCATATTTTGACTGGTATAGTAACTAGTAAAAACTTGAGAGTTTTTTATTTATTTATTTTGACTGGTATACAACTATATATCTTAAGGAATATTTATGTAGGAAGACAACGACGATGACGACGACGACAACAACAAGAAGGACTTTCTCCTTATTTTTCCAATCATGGTCGATGGTTTTAAGAGGAAGAGTTGAGATTTTTGCAAAAATTATAATTTTTCCACTTAGTCTTGCTCCATAAGTATTTTTAGGTATGTCCTCGGTTCTCGGTATAATTCGGTACTAAATTGACTGAATTCATTCATATTTTTCCGCCACTTATCTTTCGACAGTTTTATTTCCTTAACTTTAAATGTTTGTTGTTACTTTTCTATTATTTTCTCTCCCATAATTCTTTATCATTCTTGATAAAATTTCATACATTTTAAAGTAAAGGTTTACTATTCCCTGCCTATTTATCACTTATTTAAACTCATTTTAATTTTATTTTCTTATTTTTTATTTATTTTATTTTTAAGTTTCCAGGAGTTTACACATAAATTACACCCCAAAAAAACTATTGTAATAAATTATAAGGTGTAGGGGTAGAATTGTACTTATGCCCCTAAAAACCCTAAATTTAGCTATGGGGAAAGAATCATGATTCTGCCCCCTATCTTCTTGTCTTTGTTACAGCAACCTTCAGCAGCAACAGGAGTGATGCGGCCACACCTGGTGGCAGCTCAGGGTATAGTCCTCATGCTGCACTAAGAAGGTGCAACGTGCAGCTTCCATGGCAACACCTGGCACTATGCACAAGAAAGACCATAGCAACGCCTATCTCTACGCGCTAGGAGTGAGAAAAAACTGAAAAACCATTTAAACTGAGAAAACAAGGGGAAAAAATAACTGAAAAAACTGATTAAACTGATTAGAATATTTAAAAAAACCAACCGGTTTTTTTCGGTTTCGGTTTCATAAGCCTGAAACCGAAAAACCAAACCAAACCAAACTGTAATTAACAACTGAGCCAAACCGGAAAAAAACTGGGTCAAACCGAAAAAAACCAAACCAGTCGGTTGGGTTTCAGTTTTTGCTCTAAAATAACCAAAACCGGTCGGTTTGAACTAGTTTCGGTTCGGTTTTTGTTTTTTAAAAAATAAATTCAGTTAGGTTATTTTTTAGGTAAAAACCAAACAAAAAATGATCACCCCTACTGCCCAAAACGACGACCATGGCAGCAGCGCCCATGGAAACCAATTTTGTTTTAGTTATACTGCTAATTCTAGCCAGATCTGCCGAAATAGTAACATGAGTAAAATTTATATATATATTGTTTTTGAAAACCATAAGAGAATTATTTTTGGGATAAATAATTTTGAAGACAAAATTGATTCATAATTAACGACAATAACAATAAAAACATGCAACCAACAACCCTAATTGTCTAACAATGGCTTTGATACCATTGTTAGGATTTTCAAAACATATACACGCAACGAAAATAGTAAAATTAAAAAAAAAATTAGGCATCTCAAGATCTTGTTAGATAAATTTAGAGTTGTTTAGGGTTTATACAAAGATTATCTGAAGATCAGATGTTCTTTTTAGCTTTAAATAATTGTTTCAAGACTGGGTTATCGCAAACTATAAATCATCCAAGTGTCAGGCCATTAACAATAATCCACACAAATCACTAGTGAGAAATCTCTTAAACTCTTTTAGGACAGAGGAATTGTTATTTCTTTGAGTGTTAGCTCTTTTCTTGTGTGTTTTTCAGGTGTTTTGTACTCTACTATTTACTTCATAGAAAAATAAGAGGCATAACATTCTATTTATAGAAAAACATGAAACCCCTATAAATAGAAAAATATTAATTTTCCCTTTAATAATATCACACATATTACTTTAGGATAATTTTAGAAATTTATTTAATCAAGTCTCTACTTGATTTTTTCTAGGTCTATAATTTTAACTCTCTATATAAATTATATTATAATCCTCAATTTCTAAAATTTATTTACAATCAAGTCACACTTGATTAATCATTACATCTTAATTTCTAACCAATGGTTCTTTTGTATGTGACTTATTAGGTTCCTATAAGTTGGTCCAAATATAAATCACAATCCTAAATAAATTAAATAAAATTTATTATCAATTCGACAATTGTTTAATTTATGTTTAAAAATCAAGTACAATATCTAACAACATGTTATGGTCCCTCAAATATTAAGAAACTCATAAATAGTTTGACTTATCCTTTTAGTGACAAGTTTCTCATGTAATTATTATTCTTTCATAAAAAATATTCTGATTTATACTTATAGCATGGAGTGTGTCTATTATGTTAAATCATGTTTGTTCTCAACATCATAGTCATTGATTTGTTTTAATAAGATTTGAAACTTTTTTTTTCAAATTTCATTGCATCTTGCACAATGACTTACAATCAATACTATTTGAGAATATATTGAATATTTTCTCTAATTCACCTATGGTGATGAATCTCTCTTGATTACTCAAATATCTTTATATAGTTCATGTTATACTCAATATTTTCTTATGTTGTTACCTTTGATTATGACAACGTGTAGGAGGATCAATACATAACATTACTTATATAAGATAACTTAGTGATCTCAAGTCTAAATATCACTTACACAACCATCACGTGAGTCTTTCCATAAACACATGTGATCTGTAAACCCCAGGTGTAAATTTAGTGTAAAATTAAAGAAATGTTTTAAATCGAATAAAGAAAATAAAATGAATGATGTACAAAGTTTGATTTATATGACACTAAAATTGAGGGCAAGGATACGAAAATTGATCTGAAATCATTGTTTGTAATGTTGGTTAAGAAATGTAAACTTAATACAACTCAGGAGTTCCATAAAAATTCTAACAAAGTGTATAAGACAATTAAGCAAATAAATTATAAAAATTAGGATTTGATACTTGCAGTAAGGTAAGGGACATGAACCTTTGAAATTCAGAAAAAATGGTTAGCAAATAAATTTTTAAAATAGAAGTGCAAAAAATGCCCGAAAAATAAAAAGATCAAAATGTGAATTAAATTTAAACGGAAGTGATTTATGAGAAAAAAAGTTACTAGAGTATAAACTAATGAATTTTGATATCGCCTATTAAAAAACGATATTAAAAATATACCGGGACGCGGGAAATAATATCCAATAACTATAAAAATTACTATTTGAAAGGACATAGTGGGAATTTAACAAATTGTTGCCTATATAAGGCTTGTTGTGGCCGCCCATGGAGAATAGAGAAGGAAGAGAGGGAAAAACTCTATTTTGTTTGAAAATTCTTGAGAAAAACAAGGAAAAAAGAAGAGAGTTAGTGATACTAAAGGATTTAGGCAACAAAGTCCTTTAGATTTAAAATGTTTTGAGAGAAGAAATTTGGGGATAGAGTGAGGAGAAAGTGGTGGCAACAACAAGCAAGGGAGAAGAGGTGGAAATCCTTGATTGGTTAGCAATTAAAGCCTAGATTACTCTTTGATAAGGTGTCTCAATATCCATTTGACAAGATCTTACAATATTGTTAAATTTCCATTGAATTTTTCACCAAATTGACATTAGGGTTCATGATGAATTTTGAGGGAAATGAGAAATTGAATTGAATTGAATTGATGATTGTGATATAGAATAGGGTTGAAATGAGTTGAAATAACAAGTAATTTTAAAAGAAAATTTATAGCTCCATACTAAGTGTGTGGTCGACCATTGATGTAGAAAGAAGTAGGGTGTTTTATTTGAATATTTGACTTGATGATATGTGTTTATATGAATTAAAATGATGAGAGATGCATGAAGGAATAATAATGAAGATGTTTGAGAGGGTTGAGAAGAGTGTTGATTGATTAATTACTGAAAATAGGCAAACAAATTCTTAGAAGGTGTTTTTAGCATCATTATAGTGTATATAACATGGCAAGGAATTGGTTTGAATGAGGATAAGTTAAATTGGTGATGTATGGATGTTTATGAAATTGTCAACGAAAATGGACAGTTTCGCTTATTGGTCTTCCAAAGGGAATTTGAGCATGGAAATGAGGGCATTTGACATAAATCACTTCGTAAAAAAATATAGCCTTGAATGTTAGTTATCATAGGGAGTTGACCTTGCTAAATTTAGAGTTTTAAAACCCTAGTTATGGGCTAATAACCAAGAAGGGGTCAGGATAGACCCTAATGGACAGTTGGTCATCTTCTCGATAACGGGTAATTTTGAGAGCTTTAGGAGTAGAACTGGGTTCTTCTCCCTTCAGTGGACTTATATCCCTGTGTCTTATCTTTCTATAGGATTAAGCCACGCCTTAAACCTAACTATATAATGTTAGTTATAGACGAAACACAAAACAGTATTTGAATGAGGAATTACGTCGATTATAATGTTGATTTGCATTTTTGTTAAAGAACTTAAGGAAAAATATTTAATGGGAACATGAGATGTAAATTTAAAAAATAAGGATAATAACGAATGAGATTATTAAAAAAAATCATATAGATTATTGATTTAGAATAATGCTCATGTGATTAACGACGTGGTATGTGTCTGTTAATATAGGGTGATCCACAAGACCCAGACAACAGCGAGGGACTGCCAGTCAAGCTTTTATAATAGGTAGGTGCCCAACACCTAAGTCTTTTTATTTTCTACCATTTTAAATTTGCTAGGTATATAAGTGATTTGAACTTTGTAATCTATATATATGATTTAAATTTGATAGTCTATGTCTATGTGATGGGTATGAATAGAATGTTATGAAGACAATGATTAGTTATCCCAGAAATTGGAATAGCTAATGGTATCAATGGGGTTTCTTTGGTACCGGCATTTCAGATGATATTGATTAGCTATCTGGGTTTAGATAGCTAATGGTATCAATGGGGTTCCATTGGTGCCGGCATTCTTTAAATTGATTGGTCTATCCCGGGTAATTGGATGACTAATGATGTTAGTAAAGATTACTAATATCGACATGGTTACTCCCGGTTAAGGGAGAAAGATAAATTTATTAACTATTCCGGGTCGGAAATATTCAATGATATTAATGGGTCGCATTGGTATCGGCAATCATTTTTGGTGTGATTAGCTACTCTGAGTAAGAAAGCTAATGATGTCGAAGGTTCTTGACATCGACAACTTAGATGGTAAACCAGATGTGGATAAGAATTGATTAACTATTTCAGGTTAGGAATAGTTAATAATATCAATCGATTGAATTGATATTGGCACTTAAATGGAATTGATTAGTCTAACCTGGTAATAAGAGACTAATGATACTAATGAGGTTCATTAGTATCAGCAATTAACTTTCGGAGAATGAGAGGAGTGTTAATTAGTTATTCTAAAAAAGCAAGATAAGTTAGTGATATTGAGAGAAGAATATCTTGGTATCAAATGAGGATTGATCCATAAAGAAATGGCGTTCAAAATCATTTTAGTTGTGTTGTGATTTTCAAGATAAAATTATTCTCAATAATTGATTAGGATATTAGATGGAAAATGCATATTGTAAATAAGTCTAAATCTAAATTTAATGTGTCAAAAGAAAGGTCTTGAAAATCATTACCTATTGTTGTTATTATTGTTGTTATTACCTTTTTATATTCATATGTAAATGTTATTTGTTATTTCCAGGTCTACCAGGGTCATGTCAGAAGTGATCTTAGTTTAACTATCTTTTGCTATGTAATTATGTTGTAATTCAAGACACTTATCTCCTAAACTTAACATGTAGTACTGACCCGTAAATTCGGATGTATGACTTTAATCTAATTATGTAATTCTAAGTACATATTTTAACCATGCATGTTTATTGTTGAAATTGGATCCTTCACTTGAATTTCATTATATAAAATTATTATGCATGATATAGTTTATGTAATGATAATATGTAGAAATTAAATTATGCATTGTTTTCTTTTGTGAACTTGAATTTTGTAATACTATTGAATAAGATATATTGTGTTAATGATGATGATGAGTTTGGTTAAGATCCATGTCATTGGATCAGGTTGTGAAATGACATAGGAAGTGTAGATTTGGTATTGTCGATAACTTGGGACCTCCTGATATAGGGAAGACTCCGCCGATATTTCGATAGAAATTTCGGTGGATTTTAAAAAAAAACTTCCTGAAATTTCCAGTTACTTGTTGTGTGTTGTCCTCGAAATTGAGACTGTTACACGATCTCTCCATATATAATTCTCATGCGGGTCAGTTCAGTGTGCATGTAATCTAACAAACACTTACATATTACTTCTAGATATCCCTCATACCTCAGTTTATGAGGACAAGTGCTTCCTTTCATAAAGGAAAATGCATAAGATATATCAGTCTCAACAACTCTAATTAATGTCCAATTTTAATTGTGTATTGACCAGGAACATTTATGAACAATGCTTTGATGCAATTTATAGCGATCTCAAATTTATACCAACTTTATAATTTTATTTGCAAAGTATTTTTATTCCAAGAACTTGATCTTTACTCTAGATTCATTAATCAAATATTAGATTCATTAATCAAATATTAAATTCATTAATTAAATATTTGATGAATATTAAAGATAAATAAATCTTTAAATTAAATATGTTTATATAAACAAAATTAATATCATGTGTGACTAATCAATTGACTATAGAACATATATGCGAAAAAAAAGACATGTGCACCATGTTTTTGCTACTGCAGGATTATAAAGAGCATTGGAGCGTGAAAATAGGTTGGATATACTCGGAAAGAGTAATGTTTGATGAGCATGGCTAGGACAATTTTCGCCTCAACAGTGTCTAAATTTTGACCGACCCTAATTTTAGGGCCTAATATAAATGGGAAAAATGAAGCTAGGTGCTTTCGGGACTCGTTAAATCTCAAGGAATGAATTCATTGGTATATTCTCCCCATATATCAGTGTTGTCACACGTCCCCGCGCGGCGTTGATGGCAATTTAAATTCATTTGCTTGATTTGAAAGTCGCCACCTAGTATTCGATTCAAGGTTACTAGGAAACCTGAAAGTACTGGTCTTTATCAGAGATTTACGGGTAAGGGATTGATTGTGGCTAGGAAAGGTATTAGCACCCCTAGCACACCCTACCTGAGGTAAGCTGCTTCGTGATTTAATGTGATTTAAAAAAAAATTATTAACCAAATTCTCAAGGCTTTAATAAATCAGTTATTAAATCCTAAAATATATGTAGAAACATGTTCTTATATTTTCACGGGAAATACAACATGATTTTATTTGTCCTTCAGATACTTGACCATATACAAATTAAAACATTAAATTCTTTTTTTGTCTTTTTGATTTTATAATTCAATAACATACATAAAAAAAAAATACAAACACACCCCCATCACTTTTTACTATCTTTACTCACCCATAGCTACAAGCTTCCAATTACAAGTTTACAATGTAAACAGAAATCAAAATTACCCAAACAAAAACCTTGACAATTTCGAAGTTACAGAATACACTTCTTAAAATTAACAGGAGCTGAATGGAAGCCTTCTGGAATCTGCAAGAACAGTGGCAGCGCGTGGACCTCACGCACCCCCGCCACTGGCGGCGCGTTGATTAGTATTTAAAAGTGTATTTTTATCAAGGTTTTATATCATCATATTGCACTTAAAGTATCATTAAATTCCCTAACTTAAGCACGTTTTATAATAACAAGCATGATAATATAAGATATCTTTAATTTATGGTAAATGCTCATTTCAAATGCAGGCGTGTTTCACAATTCAAATGATTGATTGATTTGTTTAACTATTGAAATTGAGAAGACAAAGAGAGGGCTAAGCTTAAAGAAGAGATGTTGGTTCAATTCAAACTGAAACACCATTCAGTTATTGAATCATAACTGGAGCTATAAAACTTGGATTTAGGTATAGTATATATAGATAGAAAGCTAAGACATAGTCCTAAAATTTTCATGAGGAGTCCAAGATTGAAAATGGTTGTTTTCAAGCTCAAATTATAGCAACAATAGAGATGTCAGAATCTGTCTTGTAGCCCAAATATTGTTCAGTGTTCAGCCCATATCTCGAGTTCTAAAAGTCCAAATGAGCTCATTCTTGTTTTGTTGGAAATCTAAGACAAATTCCCAGAACTTTCATGAAGACTATTTGTTCAAATTCGGATGTTAGCAATGACATTTTCTTCAGACAAGAAAATAATGGTTGTCACCAAGTCAAGAGGTGGCCACCCACTCAATAATTAGTCATCTAATCAATAGTTTCAAATTTTAGCCTATAAAAGAAAGCATTTGCCATACATTTAGACATATTGGTGTTTAGATCAAGATCACTCTACTCTCTTTCTTTGTATTTTGTAATGTTCAAGTTTTATTTTATGTTATATTAATCTCTTGTTTATGCTTTTCATTTCCTTTACTATACTTAGTTAACTTATATCATGTTTATATTCTTATATTGTTTATTTAAGTTTTTCTTCTTCATTATGTTTAGCTAGTAATTTTGTCAAGGTGAAAAGGGTACACTAGTGGTGTAAGAATAAGTATAATATAAACTCAACATGGACTTTAATGTTTAATACTAACATGTTTTGTATTTATTATCTTACTCGCTTTTAATACCTTGCTTGTTAAATGGTTAATCTAGATTTGTTCTGTACAACCCTTAGTACAACAAATACTTGTTAAATGGTATAACCAACACTTGTGCTATGAAAGGAACTTGATTTGTTGTTAACATAAGTTACACCATGAATACCTGACCACATTTACAAGTATTAGCATTACTCAAATAAGATAATTAATATAATCATGTTAATAATTTATAATCCGATTGGAACCTCCTTTCTGTGTGGTTTCCAGTTGAGTAATAAAGAGAGTTTATACTATACTTGTTTGAAATACCATTAGTAGATCCTCTAACCTTGACAATTGTTTAATCCTTACATCAATATTACATCTTAAAAGTTCTCTTAAACTCCTTTTCATTTATTATTTATAATTTTATATAGTTCACCTCCCTGTGGCTCGACCCCGGTCTTGCCGGCTTATTTATTACTTCTACACTCCTGCACTTGGGATAAGACATCAATCTTTTGATCAAGGATCCATGTGCCATCACCGGCAAAGACCAGCAAACTGGTGGATCGGGATCGTCTCCTTCTTCTCTTCCCGCTCGTACCAGCGGTGGATCTCCCAGTCACCTGCAAGGCAACCCAACAAACACAAGCAGTAGATTTCACTTTTGTTTCCCCCTTTTTTCTTTTAGATCTACCACTATCTCCCTCTGTTAATCCTTTCTTCTTCTGGGTTCAACGTCACCATTGCTTGTTGTCGTCTGAATGGTTGAAGATGGGAGAAGAAGCTGTTGCGGTTGGTGGCGTGTCTGAACACGCAACGATGGGACTCAAGGGGAATCGACTTAAAGGACTGATCGCTACTGCTGGATGAGAGAGTGGTTTAGTGATTCATTTGCAAGCCGTCCATGGCCATTATAAGTGGAAAAGGAAGGGAACTGAGTGGTGGTCGATCTGTAGGGAGGCTAAGTTATGGTGGGGTTGTTCAGCTGGAAGTGAGGCTGGAAGGTGGTCTGTGCGGGCTGATCTTGGGTTTGTCGGGTGGAGATGGGAAAAGGCAAGTGATGACTGCTTTGGCCAAGGGAGGGGCAAAGGAAAAGAGAGGAAATGCAGAGGCTCGTCTCTGTGGGGAAGAGAATAGTGAGGGAGATAGAGAGGGGAGTGGTGGATAGTGTGTGAGAGGTAGAAAATGGGCGCTCTAGTTTGTTTTAGCGCAAGGGGGCGGCGACCTGGGAGAAGAAGGAAAATCTTTAGGTTCAAGTTTTTTTCTTTTTTGCGGTCCCCTAAATTTCTGATTTGTTTTCTCCCCTCTCCCAAAAAATTTCTCTGCCCTTGATGTTGACATTTTCCACTGTATTTATAGATAAAATGTTTTTAGTTTTTCAAACTGACCCCTGAACTATAGGCAAAGTGGTTTAGTCTCCAAAACACATTGGTCCTTCAACTCTTTTTTTGTATTTTGAATTTATTTTGAAAATAAACAATATCAACATCGACTCAACAAGAAAAATTAGTTATTGTAAAATTAACACGTTAAAAGTCGAACGCGTTCAAAATACCTTTGAAAATTTTAAATTCTTTTGAGATGACGTTGAAGATGATGAAAACGATGCAAATATATCAAGAATGCATTTTTTAGGTTTTTGTTGTTTTTTTGCTATTTTTGTTTTTTTTTTAATTTATCAAAAACATGGGTAAAAAATTGGATAACAACAGATGCCCCCACTTTACAATGCTTACGAAGCAAAACTCCTCCATGTTTTGCATAGTAAGCTTGTAAAGAAAACAAAACGTCTTCTTGGCTTGCTGAGTGATCCACTCTTTCAAGGACTTCGCTTTTTAAAAGAAAATGGTCTCATTATCTTGGGTGACTTGTCCCTTTTGAAGAAAATTGGTCTATTTTCACAGACGACCTGCCCACACATACTCAAAGTGGTTTATTTTCAGGGGAGACCTGCTCACGCATACTCACATTGGTCTATTTTCACGGGCGACCTGCCCACACATACTTATTTTGGTCTATTTTTATGGGCGACCAACCCACACATACTCATTTTGGTCTATTTTCACGGGCGACCTGCCCACACATACTCACACTGGTCTATTTTCACGGGCGACCTACCCTTTTGATTGGGTTAACCTGAGATCCCATCTGGCGATCTCCTTTAACCAGAACCAAAGTTAGTGTGTAGCTCGGTCAACGTAAAATCCCATCTGGCGATTCCCTTTAACCAAAGCTAAATTCTGTGTGTGGTTGGGTTAACCTGAGATCCCATCTGGCGATCTTCTTTAACCAAAACCAAAATCAGTGTGTAGCTCAGTCAACCTAAAATCTCATCTGGCGATTCCCTTTAACTAAAGCTAAACTCTGTGTGTGGTTGGGTTAACCTAAGATCCCATATGGCGATCTCCTTTAACCAGAACCAATACAAAAATGTGTGTGTGGTCTCATTGTAATGGGTGACCTACCCAAGTGAAAGATGGTCTCATTGTAATGGGTGACCTACCCTGGTGGAAGATGTCAAGTGGTCTCATTGTAATGGGTGACCTACCCAAATTGAGATGATGGTCTCATTGTGATGGGTGACCTACCCAAGTGGAAAAAAATGATGGTCTCATTGTGATGGGTGACCTACCCAGAAGGAAAATGGTCTTATTATGATAAGTGACCTACCTAGATGGAAGATGTGACTTACCTGGCAAAAAGACTTGGCTGGAAAAGTCCTGACGGGATAAGGCTGACAAACTTAGTGCTTCCTGATTGCAGGGTTGACTTGAAGACTCTTTTTGATGACTGGGTTGATCTCCTCATTTCTTTGAGATTTTCCTACTGACAGTGTTCATGTTCTAATGTCGCGGTCGCACAAATTAATTACCCTAACTTAAAACACACAAGATAGTATAGAGCAAGTAAGGGGTCGATCCCACGAGGAAGGTTTAGTTCAGATTTTTATGTTATATGTTATGCAATTGGGGGGGTTTGATTTGCAATGATTTAAACTATGGCAGAAATTAAACTAGCAAACAAAAACAATTAAAACTGAAATTTATCAAGAAAACAAACCTTGGTCGCAAGCACACATCTTAAGATCCTTGAAACGAAACTCCAATTTATATTCTGAATTTTTATCTTTTCTTAACGTTGGTTAATTAACGGATCCGTCGTATAACTAACCCTAACCAACAAACAATCACAGTGTCCGTACTAATGATTTAATCCAATGGCAGCCTTAAGATCTAGATAAATTCATTAATCTTAACAACCAAGTTGTCTGCTTGTGTTGCTTTGATCGAATGTTCTCCCTAAGTTTAATAACATTGTTCCGCCACAATTATCAAGCTTAGTTGCTTCACAAGTTTATATACCACAACTTCGGTTTTGATATCAAACTTAGCAATAGATTGTTCACAATAATAACTTAGAGTCCGTTCTAACAATTAAGATAAACAATCATAGGAAATATGCATAGGAAAACAAACATACTCATTCATAATACAAACTAAAAATAAATGGAAGAATAAATCTCACAGTTCTTGAAATCTGAAGGTTTTTGCGTCCTTGCAACCAAGAAAACGAGCTTAGCTTTGCATATCTATTGAACAACTACTCCTAAAGATGGAAGAATATATGATTTCTGATTTGTAGAGGGGAGAGTTTGTGTTTCTTCTCTTATGGTTGCCACCCCTCTTTCTTTTGTTCTACTGCACTCTCTCTCCCTCTCTCTTAGCTCTATTAATAGCATAAACTTAGCTGCCTATTTATACATAAATTGTAAGTAAGAAAAATCAAAGTTCAAGTGTGAACATCAATAGATGGTGGTAGTGTGAAGGCGGCTGGCGGCTGGTGGCTGGCGGCTGGCGGCTGGTGGCTGGTAGCTAGCAGCTAGTTTGTGGTTGGTGGCTACCTTCCTTGACCTTCTGGATTGATTTAATAGAGGATCTAAATTGCTGAAATAAAAACTTGGATGTCGGTTTGGATGCTTCGGGATGTAATTTGGATTCGTTTCTTCACGAAACCTGTTTGCTGGCAGAATTCAGTTTTCATCTTTGAAAACTCATATCTCCCTCATATGACATTTTTCTTTTCTACAATTTGGAGCGTTTATAGGTCTTTGAGTCAAGAATCTAACAAAATTGAGTTGGCATCAATTGGACTTCTGCAGCTCCAGATATTGAATTTTGAATGACCAAAGGTCAACACTGGCAGAATACGAGATTTGACTTTGAAGGATGTGATTTCCATGCTCTTTATCTTTTTATTTTTCTTGACTTAGATTTCCAGAAATATATGGATGTTAGCTTTCTAATGCCACTGGAATCACTTCATTTCGACTTTTAGAGCTCACGCTCTGCACAAAACATCGACTGAGGGTCAAATTTGCCAATTACTTCCAATTTACTCATTTTTGCATCTTTCATCCAAAAGTGTCTTCAAAACATAAAACAAAGAATATCAAGGCACTTTATACATAAAACATAGGCAAAACACTAGTTAAATATGGGTGAAACTGTCGAATAATGTGGTTGCATCAGTTCATCTCATTCTCTTCTCGTTCCAGGATCTAAACCGATTCTTTGTTATCATCAACTTAATTATTCTTTCTTTGTCCACAATCTTGTTGGACTTCATTGAGGAGCTTCCTGTAACAAATCACAAATATTGCAATGCTTTGAGGTTAGATGACATGCATGCATCCTTACCTAATTTGAAATATAGGTCCCCCCCTCTTTGATGCTCCATCATCATAGGATGCCTTTGTTTACATTCCAAAGCCTTCTTTGTTCTTCTGATTCACTGGCTCATTCATGTGCTAGCCTTCCATTCAAATGCGAGTGCAATGCCCATCATGGGTTGTCCATGATGATTACTACTCTCGTTGTTTATCAAGCTTGACCCTCCCCCTAAATGTGGTGTTGCTTGATTCATCATAAAGGAGTTTAACAAATCATTCATCTCCTAGATTCTATCAAGAATTGTTCTCTAATTGATTGTATGCATCTTGCCAACACCCATCAATATTGTCAATCAGTCATGAACTTGCCTCCAGTTGAAACAATACTCTTCAAGTATGTTATCATCAGCCTTCATGGAACTGCCAAGTCATCCAGACAAGCATCTCATAGCTTGCAGTAAAAAGCTCATCGTTGTATGCTCAATGTTCTTTCTCAATAAGTTCTTCTAAACTCATCTAATCAGATTGTGAAAAGAAATGTCTTGGCCTCATCAATGATGTTGCTTTTATCACCCATACTCATGTGGTGAAGTGCGCATTTGAGCTTCAAAATAGATGATCCCACAGTCAGTCTTGGTGGGTGTGGTGCATCCTTCCAACATTCATTCAAATACAACTACGCGATAACATCATTCAAAAGTCATAGCCATGTTGGAGATGATAAACCAAGAGGAAAATATGAAAATATCTTTCAAGTGCAGCGTTGCTCATCAATTACTGCTCCAATTCACTAGCATGGATTGTCTTTGCCCTCAATTGATCTGGATATGTTCATTCACTGATTATCTTTCTTTGAACTACATTGTCCTCAGTTCATTGATTCATCATTTGATCATCTTTCCTTGCCCCCAACTGATCTAAATACTGCTTGTTTTCTTTCTCAGGGTCCATTGTATTGCCCCTAGGTGGTCTTCTTTTCAAGGAATGTCGAGAAGTGTAGATGTCATTTCTGTCAAAGAGTTTACAAATTCGATCGATGTTCTTCTTGTTTGATAATCTTTCTTGTTCTGGAATCAAATCTCACATTTCAAAGGGCATGTCTATTCAAGTCTAAATTGTTGAAATGAAATCAAAGATGTCAATTTTGAAAAGCATTTTTGAAAATTAAACTTGTTCGGTCAAAGATCCAACACACGCCATTCAATGTAGTCCTTCGATTGTCTTGTATTTTGAAAATAGAAATTGAACCGTTGTAAGATTAAAATGGCTTTTCCATAGTTCTTTGTATCCATTTAAACTCTGATTTTGGGTACATCTTTTGATGGTCTATGATGAGGTGACTTTTTTGTGAATTTCAAGAAACAAAATGCTCAAGTCAAAACTCAAGGCTTTATCAAGAAAGATTGTTTTCTTTTTTTTAGCACCAATTTTATCAGCATGCATAATACTCAGTAGTTTGATTTATGAAGTCACCACCCTTATGGAACAACTCTTCAAGTTTTTAGATCGCCATTTATCGGTTCAGATTGTTTACTTGATTAAAAACGGCTTTTAAAAGCATGTAATGCAGGCTATGGTTCATGGCTATGAAAGAAAAGAATTTCACAAGCTCAAAAGGTGTTTGAGGGTTTCGAGAACCTAAGATCCACATCAATTATTCATCAATCTCTTTTCCTCTCATTGTCTTTGTAGAGGAAATGACATATAACCATGTTAGCTTCATCAGAATTTTCTTAACATGAGTTATAATGCAAATGCAACTTTTTCTTTAATGAATAACCAATCTAATCTTTTTAAAGACACTAGAGGCTTTATCATAGACACACCAAAAGACATGAAGCTCGATCTTTTTTGGTGTTGACTTTTGGCATTTGCTGTGTCTTTCTTCAATTGAAACCTCTTTTGCCCCTCTTAGAATTGATAGGCATTCTCCTTCCTTTCCACTTTTTTTTTTTTTTTTTTGCCTTTACATAGCCTTCCTCAAAGTTTTATTGGATGACCCTCAGTCCATGGCTTTTCTTCTTCTAACCCTTTCTTAATCTTTGGACTTTTGTTCTAAGCCTTTCTTTTATCCATTAATTCTATTAGTGTCTTCAAAATATCCCTTATTTGCCTCTAGTGTGGGGTGTGATCCTGGTCAGGGTTTCTTTTGAAAAGAAATATTCTATTAGGCTCAAATGGGGATTGCAAGGGATATATATCTCTAGAAAGTGAATGGATGAACAAAGATGGCCTTTTCTCATTTCAAGCAAGGTTGGTTAGAACCAATAAATTTTGACCTTGTCCAGTGTAATGATTTGGACTTGTAAGAATCATGATTCATGAGTCCATAATTACTGAATCCACTACATGTCATTATGCATATTGCTAAAACTTAGCTACATGATGTGTGGTTCGGTTTCAAGTGTGGGTTCAAAATTTGTTTTGTCACCTCATGTCATTCTAACAAACATCGAGTCATTTCTATAATCAAAACACTTTTAATCTTTTAGGATTGACTAACCTTAATTTTGCATGTTGGAGTTTGATCAAAATATTTCATCAAAATACCATATGAAAGAAGCATCCTTGATTTCAAAAATAATAAGAAGACAAAGAAAAGACATGTTTCGTTCAAGAATGAGATGTGACCCCAAAACAAAATGCAAAATGGCAAAAATCCATAACAAAAATGATTGACAGTTCAACACCCTTCTTGGATCAGTTTTTTTCTAGCAATATCAGTGTTTTGCCAAGCATTTTTTTATCACCTGTCAATTTGAGGATGTTGTGGTGACAATATGGCCGATGACATCATTTTTTACAAACTCAATTCACTTCTTACACACCAAACTCCGACTCAATTCTTCAAATTCTTAGAACTGTTCAACTAAGATGGTTCAGGACCCCACCATGATATTCACATCTCTTGTCCGGATTATACCACCTAGGAAACGATGGTTGCATGGGATTTGACAGAGTCGGGGCAACAAGTTTCGAATCTGGCAGATGTTGTTATGCAAACTTGAGTGGCGAAGGTATGTCAATCTTTGGCAAAGATATTTGAGTAGTTGATACTTGAGCGAGACTTGACTAGACCACATAACTATGGTTTCCCACCTTCAGAGTCATCTCCTTATTCATCTCTCATCATTGTTCTGGGATCCATGACAGTAACTTCAATTTTTCCCCTCTTCATAACTTGTTCAATTCTTTCAACAATCCTCACAACATCATGTCAATCTTCCAATGTTGTTGTGGTTGTTTGAGGATTGTTGGAACCTCCTAACAGCTAGGTAATCTTGGCAGCGCCCAAAACATGCAGCACTGCCACTATCGATGTGTGAAATGACGCATTGTCTTTAATAGAGGAGAAATTGATGAATCTGAAATTCATCTATTTCCTCTTTGATTCCTCACTGACAGTGCAGCAAACAGCCACCTGTAGAGGGAGTTATATCATGTTGAAGTTTCAGTCTTCTTCATGTTGTTTAGTCCAGGTTTGTCTTTTCTCCCTACTTCTGTATTTTAATGCTGACACTAGTGGAAGAAAATTATAGATGATTTGAAACTACTACATCCCCTCTTGAATTCCCCACTTGTAGATCCACAAACAAATATCTACAGAGAGAGCTCTGCCACATAGAAGTTCTATGTCTACTCATGTTTTTCAGACCAAGTCTGGCTCTTCAACCTACTACAATGTCTTGGTGCTGAAACTGATGAGAGAAATTTTTGTAGCGTATGCAACTACTAAATCCCCTCTTGCATTCCCAACTTGCAGAGCCACAAACAGATTTTTATAGAGAAAGCTCTGCCACATAGAAGTTCAGTGTCTAATCATATTTTTTTATGCCAACATCGTGTGCTGCTGAACTGGAATTGAGCTCACAGTAGGGGTAACTTTAAAGAAGGTTAATGCATCATGCATAGAAGGCTAGCAGCTATTGGGTGCCATTGGAAGATATGAAGGCTTTGAATGACTATCATTGCAGTTGAACAAGAACAAGGGTTGTCATTAGTTGATGACTGAAGGCATTGCTGCAGTTGTTCATGACTGAAAATGAGAGGTGCAGCTTCAATGGGACGTGGACAATTTGTGTTCCCACATAAGATTGTGCAGACATTCCCTTTCCATTTGATGCTCAACACTTGTTCAAGCAAATTTGAGTCTAGCTACTTCACCTTTGATGCTCCAATTTTCTTTTGATAATGAGCCTCTATCTGACCTCCTTCTTTATTTTTCATTTTTTTTTTCAATCAGTGCAATTGACCTCAGATGGGGGAACCTACTTTTCATCCTGGTGCATGCATGATAAATGTATGAACATGTAATCTATATGATGAACTCGCCCTTCGATGGGTGACATATGGTCATAACTCTTGCATGATGAAACAAGAATTTTTATTCTTGCTCAAACTCTACAATAGAAATTTCTTGAGTGATGACCATTATATCCCTCGTAAGTCATGAATTCAAGATGCTTCAAGAAAGGTTTGCTCAGATGCAAAACAATGTGTACGGAGCATACATCCTAAAGGCAGGTTCTAATCTTTTTAAGGGAAACAAAGAGTAGGTTCACTACTTGGTCTCTAAAAATGGTCTCTAAAAAAGGTCTCTCGTTGTCCTAGTGATCACCCTCTTGAAGGCAATATGGGGGCCCAGTAGGCAATAGGTTGGCACATGTACCAATCACTACCAGTCTAAGCACTCAACGAAGAGTTGGGGTTTACACAAACTTAAACCTTGACTAAAAGTCGTAAGGTAAGCTGCTAGTCCCCCACCTAACCTGAAGCTTGTGTGTGCTTTCAAAAATTAAAACATGTGATGCATGAGAGAATTCTATTCAATGCATGAATAAAACAAAAATAAAACAAAACAAAACACAATAAAACTTGAACACATCAAAACACAAAGCTTAGTTCGATAATGTCGAAAACAGTACCTTCCCCAGTGGAGTCGTCATTCTGTCGCACGTCCCCGTGCGGCGTTGATTGTAATTTTTATTCGTTTGCTTAATTTGGGAGTCACCACCTAGTATTCGATTCAAGGTTACTAGGAAACTTGAATGTACTGGTCTTTATCAGAGATTCACAGGTAAGGGACTGATTGTGGCTAGGAAAGGTATTAGCACCCCTAGCACACCCTACCTAAGGTAAGCTGCTTCGTGATTTAATATGATTTAAAAACAAATATTAACCAAATTCTCAAGGCTTTAATAAATCAGTTATTAAATCCTAAAATATATGTAGAAACATGTTCTTACATTTTCACGGGAAATACAACATGATTTTATTTGTCCTTCAGATACTTGACCATATACAAATGAAAACATTAAATTTTTTTTTGTCTTTTTGATTTTATAATTCAATAACATACATAAAAAAAAATACAAACACACCCCTATCACTTTTTACTATGTTTACTCACCCATAGTTACAAGCTTTCAATTACAAGTTTACAATGTAAACAGAAATCAAAATTACCCAAACAAAAACCTTGACAATTCCGAAATTACAGAATACACTCCTAAAAAATAACAGAAGCTGCAGGGAAGCCTTCTGGAATCTGCAAGAACAGTGGCGGTGCGTAGACTGACACGACCAAAGAGTTGATGTCTTCTCCCAAGTGTAGAAGTGTCGGAGTAATAAATAACCCGGCAAGATCGGGGTCGAACCACAGGGAGGTTAACTGTATAAACTACAAATAAAGAAATAGATAATAACAGAAAAGGAGTTGAAGAGAGCTTTGAGATATGATATTGATATAAGGATTAAACAAGGATAAAATAATTGCCAAGGTTAGAGGATCCACTAATAGTATTTCAAACAAGTATAGTATAAACTCTTTTTATTACTCAACTGGAAACCACACACAAAGGAGGTTCCAATCGGATTATAAATTGTTAACATGATTACATTAGTTATCTTATTCGAATAATGCTAATACTTGTAAATGTTGTCAGGTATTCATGATTATAACTTATGTTAACAACAAATCAAGTTCCTTTCGTAGCACAAGTGTCGGTTATACCATAGGTTGGGCTATGAAAGTGCCAAGTATTTATTGTACCAAGGGTTATACAACATAAATCTAGATTAACTATTTAACAAGCAAAGTATTAAAAGTGAACAAGATAACAAATACAAAACATGTTAGTATCAAACATTAAAGTCCATGTTGAGTTTACACTATACTTATTCTTACACCATTAGTGTAACCTTTTCACCTTGACATAATAAACTTAGCTAAACATGATTAAGAAGAAAAACATAAACAAACAAGATAAGAACATAAATAAGATATAAATTAACTAAGTAAAGGAAAGGAAATGAAAAGCATAAACAAGAGATTAATATAAACAAAACTTAAGCATTACAAAAATATAAAGAGAGCAAGAACATGACTTTGATCTGAAAACCAAGATGCCTAAATACATGGCAAATGCCTCCTTTTATAGGTCAAAATTTGGAACTATTGATTTGATGGCTAATTTTTGAGTGGGTGGCCACATCTTAACTTGATGACAATCCATATCTTCTTGTCTGAACAAAACGTCATTGCTAACATCATAATTTGAATAGATTGTCCCCATAAAAGTTTTAGGAAATTGTCTCAGCTTCCCAAAAAAAAAAGAATCA
Source organism: Populus trichocarpa (assembly GCF_000002775.5). Classification (NCBI taxonomy): domain Eukaryota; kingdom Viridiplantae; phylum Streptophyta; class Magnoliopsida; order Malpighiales; family Salicaceae; genus Populus; species Populus trichocarpa. The sequence goes on along the minus strand of NC_037286.2, from coordinate 25,109,164 downwards.
GTGCATTTGAACTTCTAGAACTCGAGATATGGGCTGAACACTAAACAGTGTCTGGGCTGCAGGATAGATTCTGACTTCTCCGTTATTGCTAAGATTTGGACTTCTAAACAGAAAAATTGAGTCTTTCACTCCCATCAATGTTTTAGGCCTATGTCTTAGCTTTCTAGCCATATAAACCAAATTGAAATCCAAGATCTACAGCTTCAGATATGACCCAATGACTGAACAATGTTTCAGTTTGGACTGAACCAACATCTCTTTTCTAAGCTTAACCCTCTCTTTGTCTTCTCAATTTCAGTAGTTGAACTCATCAATCAATCCTTTGATTTATGTGATAGGCCTGCATTTAAGATGAACATTTACCATAAATTAAAGGTATCTTATAGTATCAGACTTGTTATTATAAAACATGCTTTAGTTAAGGAGTTATTGATGCTTTAAGTGCAAAATAATGATATAAAATCTTGATAAAAATGCACTTTAAAGTACTAATCACACCCCTCAACCAGCTTATTACTAGTCCCTAGTAATCAAAGCGTTAAAATAGAAAAACAATTTACAAGTTCCACAAAGTAACTTAAAACACAATGCATCTTTAACCCATGTAACGACTTTCAGATAATGACTCCCAGACTAATTGGTCTTAGGGCATTAGGTGTTGAGACACCCCTACGAGCTTAGTAACTCGGGTTATAGATACTGATACGTAAATAATACAATGTTTGATTCCCTTAAGCTTTTCTCCTTAACCCATGTAACAAGCTTTGGGCCAATAGCTCCCAAGTCAGTTGACTTTAGGGTATTAGGTGTTAAAACACCCCTTCGTGCTTAATTGCTTAGGTTAGGGAGGCTACGAAATCAAACTTTTATATTTTTATTATCATCAATATTATCAATTTGTTTTTTTTTTTTTTACAAATTATATACTATCCATTTCCCTTAGTTGTTACCTTTAACAAAAGAACATAAATAATATAATAATTCAATGTGCAACCCACAATCATATGTTAGAGTGTGTGTGTGAAAATGAAGATTTAAGAATACTTGTTAAATGAGTATATGAGCTGAATCAAGTGATAACAATGCGAGAGTTTGTAAACCTGAATATTTCAAGAAGTATTTTGATAGACCTTGATAAGATTATTTACCAAGATGCGTCTCAATAGTCAATAAAATTCCTCCTTACTCTGTCATCCTAATAACAGTTTTGTCAAATGGTTTTCATAATAGCAAAAACAGTTAGTAAGTTAGTTTTATTTTTTTTTTAATGTCAACTATTACCCTCTCCCCCCAACCAGAATGAGACATTGTCCTCAATGCCATAAGGTAGAAAGATGGAGTATAGAAGACATCACCTGAAATAACGAACACTGACAAACCTGAAACACACTTAAACAAATATAACAAAACAAAATAATATGTTATTAATAAAACCAAAAGACACAAGGATTCACAAACGAAGGCTCAAATCCAATCTAAGCTTTTTACGGCTTTCTTTAGTTGACCAATTTATGCGACTCATAGAGAGATCAATTACAGGGATGAAAGATTGTAGTTGGTCAATCAATTGTTCAGCAGTAGCAGCAGAGATTATGATTTGTCGTGCCGAAGATGTTAGAAACTCCTGTTCCACAGCTTGATCAAGAAAAGACAACAAATTATCATAAAAACCATTAACATTTAACAGACCTATGGGTTTATGGTGAATGTGCAGTTGGGCCCAAGAGGAAATATGAAAGATCTCTTCCAATGTGCCCAAACCACCTGGTAAAGCAATGAAGGCATCAACATGGTTAAACATTGCATTCAGTCGATCAGACATTGTGGGGATCTGTAGTTCCTCTCCAATTATTTTGCCAATGATGTCTCTTTTTGCTAAAGCTTTGGGGACGACCCCCAAAACTTGACTGCCTCCTAAAAATACAGATATTGACACACACCCCATTAACCCAAGGTTGCCTCCCCCATACACTAAATGAATCTTTCTCTCAACTAGTACCTGACCAAGATGATTTGCTGATTCTAAAAACTCTTTTTCTTTCCCAAGACTGGATCCACCGCAAACACAAATATTTCTTATTTGATGACTTGAGGAACCTGTCATTTCTACACACTTCTATATTTGTTGAATGTATGGGTTAAGTAGAAATGAAGGGAAGGAAGAGAAGATTTTATAGATGAGAAATTGAAAATGCAATCATACCACCTATATGTAGGCCAGCTGGAGTCTCTCTCTCTTTATTTATTTATTTATTTATTTATTTTGAAAAAGCATGTGTATGTATAGGTAGTTGTGATTGTGGCTCACATCTTCCCTTGGTTTTACGTCCAAGAACGGCTTAAACGCCCTCTATGGGTCGGGGATAGGCTTCTCATCCAGTTTTCTTAAAAATTGGCAAACATGGTCTTTTTAGTCAGATTCCCAAGACTATGTCGAGCATGTTTTTTATGGAATTGTGGCTATAAATCATGAATTGCACGATGCACATCTCCACTAGGATGCGTCTCAAGAGTCAATAGAAGATTATCTAAAGACCCCCTACTCAGGCCATCCTTAATGAATTGTATTTTATCTTCATGATTTATAGATACCATTCCTAAAGAACGACATTGTGCATTACAAGTCCATCTGGCACATTGGTGATAGACTTTCAGTCGTTTTGCAGGACGTTTCTTTGCAAAAGTGCTTTTACATGTCCCAGGCATGTATGAAATGAAAGAATTAGAGGACTTACCTGATAATCGAACCTTTGCTTCAATTAGCCAGCGAATATCTTCAGGAATTCCATGATTCATTAACAACCTCAATCTTGCACACCTAGCATAGTAAATTTTTGCAATCACATTTGGAGGCAAAGCGGGAAAATACTTTTTTAATTTTTCAAGAGTGGTGTCCATTTTCAAATGAGAATTGAAGAAGAGATTCAAAGAAGGGAGAAAGAGCAAAGAATTGCACAAATATGTACACAAATATCAGTTATCATGGGAAACTGAAAGAACCGACTTAAGTCACGGAGTACCGTTATCCGCCATTTGACCGGGATGAGAGAGACTAGCAAAACAAAATTCACACAAAAAAGAAACACAAAACAATGTGAGAAAAAGAATCAATTTTTATATACAAGATCACTCAATTCAATAGAGTCATGTTCAGCTGAAAAATTGTCAAAGTAAACTTTCAAACGATGTCCATTTACCTGAAAACATTGTCATTCTTTAGATTCTCGATATCACAGGCCCTATATGGATACACATGTTTCACAATAAAAGGACCGCTCCATCTTGATCTTAGTTTTCCAGGAAATAAATGGAGTCGAGAATTATAAAGCAAGACTTTTTGACCAACATTGAATGTTTTTCTCAGTATTTTCTTGTCATGAAACTCTTTGATTCTTGCTTTATGAATTCTTGAATTTTCATATGCATCATTTCTTATTTCCTCAAGCTCATTTATTTGTAATTTTCGCAGCTGACTAGCATCATCAAGGTTAGAATTGAAAGCTTTAATAGCCCAATAAGTTTTATGTTCAAGTTCCACAGGCAAGTGAAAAGGTTTTCCATAGACTAGTCTATAAGGTGACATACCTAATGATGTTTTATAAGCAGTTTGATAAGCCCAAAATGCATCATTAAGTCTTAAAGACCAGTCTTTTCTATTAGGGTTCATTGTTTTCTCCAAGAACTGTTTGATCTCCCTATTAGCAAGCTCTACTTGTCCACTTGTCTGAGGGTGATAAGGGGTGGCAACTTTGTGTGTGATTCCATATTTCTTCATTAAAGACTCAAATGACTTGTTACAGAAATGTGTTCCACCATCACTTATCATAGCTCGAGGGATTCCAAACCGATTCAAAATATTTTCTTTCAAAAACTTTATCATTGTTTTGTGGTCATTGTTTCGACTTGGAATTGCCTCTATCCATTTTGCAATATAATCTACTGCGACTAATATGTACAAGAAACCAAATGATGGAGGAAATGGACCCATGAAATCTATACCCCAACAGTCAAAGATCTCAATGACAAGAATAGGATTTAAAGGCATCATGTGACGTTTTGAAATAGATCCCAACTTTTGATAATTTTCACAAGTCTTGCAAAATACATGTGAGTCCTTGAACATGGTAGGCTAGTAAAATCCACTTTGTAAGATTTTTACAGTTGTCTTTCTTGATGAGAAATGACATGCCTCAGAATGACAAAATGTAATGACACTACTTACCTCATTGTCAGGAACACATCTTCGAAATATTTGAATAAATAAGGGTCATCCCAATAAAAGTTCTTAACTTTGTTCAAGAACTTTCTTTTGTCTTGGGCACTCCAATGAGCAGGAAAATGTCCTGAAACAAGAAAATTAATAATATTAGCAAACCTAGGCATTGTAGAGACAGAAAATAAAAATTCATCAGGAAAGTAGTCATCGATTGGTGTGATGTCAGATCTCGAATCTGTTGTCAATCTTGACAAATGATCTGCGACAACATTTTTGATGCCTTTCTTGTCTTTGATTGTGATATCAAATTCTTGAAGTAACAAAATCCACCGCACCAATCTAGCCTTAGAATCTTTCTTAGAAAGAAGATATTTCAATGCTGCATGATCACTAAAAACAACAACAGGTGAGCCAACAAGATAAGACCTGAATTTTTCACATGCAAATACTACTGCAAGTAATTCTTTTTCAGTGGTGGTATAATTCATTTGAGCACTATTTAAAATTTTACTTGCATAGTAAATCACATAAGGTTTCTTATCTTTTTGTTTGTCCCAAGACAGCACCCATGGCATAATCACTAGCGTCACACATTATTTCAAAAGGTAATGACTAATCAGGAGGTTGAATGACAGAAGCAGAAGTAAGCAAGTTTTTAAGTTTAACAAAGGTTTTTTCACAATGTTCAGTCCATTTAAAAATATTATCTTTTGTTAGAAGGTTACTCAATGGCTTAGATATTACACTAAAATCTTTGATAAACCTTCTACAAAAACCAGCATGTCCTAAGAAAGATCTAACATGTTTATAGATTTTGGTGTTGGCAAGTTAGCAATTAACTCGATTTTAGATTTGTCAACCTCAATTCCTTTCGATGAAACAATGTGACCAAGTACAATGCCATTTGTTACCACAAAGTGACATTTTTCTCAATTCAGTACAAGATTGTTCTCTTCACACCTGCTCAAAACCTTTTCTAAGTTAGTCAAACAATCATCAAATGAATCACCAAAAACAGAAAAATCATCCATAAAAATCTCAAGAAAAAGTTCAACCATATCACTGAATATGCTAAGCATGCATTTTTGAAACGTGGCTGGTGCATTACATAATCTGAAAGGCATCTTTCGATATGAAAAAGACCAAATGGACATGTGAAAGTAGTCTTCTCTTGATCTTCCAATGCAATTTCAATTTGGTTGTAACCTTAATAGCCATCTAGGAAACAATAAAATTCATGACCTGCAACTCTTTCTAGGATTTGATCCATGAAAGGTAAAGGAAAATGATCTTTTCTAGTCATTGAATTAAGTTTCCTATAGTCAATGCATATGCGCCAACTAGTAATAGTCCTAGTTGGAATTAACTCATTTTTCTCATTTGTTATCACAGTGACTCCAGACTTCTTGGGTACAACTTGGGTAGGACTTACCCATTTGCTGTCAAAAATAGGATAAATGATCCCATTATCTAGAAGCTTAATGACTTCATTTTTCACTACTTCTTTCATATTAAGATTAAGCCTTCATTGCATTTCTCTAGAGAGTTTAGCATTTTCCTCCAAATAGATCTTGTGTGTGCAAATCAAAGGACTAATTCATTTTATATCAGCTATGGTCCATCCTAATACACTTTTGTGCATTTTCAGAGTTTGTAATAACTTACCTTCTTGATGTGCATTAAGTTTGGAAGAGATTATTACTGAAAAAATTTCATTTTCTCCCAAAAATGAGTATTTGAGATTGAATGGTAACGGCTTCAAATCAGGCTTTGGTGGTTGAACACTTGAAGGTATGGACTCAATTGATCGTGGTGGCAATTCCTTAATTTTTGATCTCCAACTATTTGCCTTTGATTCTTCCTGAAAATAAACCATTTGCACATCGTCAAATTCATCAATCTTAGTTTCACTGGAAGTGGTTTGAAATTGATCATGAACTAATTTTTCAGTAAAGTTCACTTCCTGTAAATCATTTTCATCTCCAGGTTGCTTGCAAATGTTGAAATTATTCATCTCCAATGTCATGTTTCCAAAAGATAGCTTCATCAGTCTATTCCTACAATTAATCAATGCATTAGAAGTTGCAAGAAACGGACGTCCTAAAATAACAAGAAATGAATTACATGCTTCAACAGGTTGTGTGTCCTAGATAATAAAATCCATAGGATAAATGAATTTATCAACTTGTACTAACACATCTTCAACTATTTCTTTAGGCACTTTTACAGATCTATCAGCAAGTAAGAGAGTTACAGAAGTTGGTTTTAGCTCACCTAGATTGAGACTCTGAAAGACTGAATATAGAAGTAAATTCGCACTAGCTCCAAGATCAAGTAAAGCTCTTTCAATTTTATGTTCTCCAATAAAGCAAGAAATTGTAGGACAACCAGGGTCTTTATATTTCAAAGCATTATTGTTCTGAAGAATGGCACTTACTTGTTCGGCTAAAAAGGCTTTCTTTTTCACATTCAGTTTTCTCTTCACAGTGCACAGATCTTTCAAAAATTTAGCATAGGAAGGTACTTGTTTAATAGCATCCAACAAAGGTATATTGATCCTTACCTGTTTGAAAGTTTCAAAGATTTCAGAGTTGTGATTGACTTTCCTTTGTTTGGTCATGACATGTGGAAATGGAAATGTTGGCGGGAAATCAGTATTTTCTTTGTAATGTTCAGATTCAACCCCTTCCTTTCCCTCAGAGATTGACTCATTATTTTTCTCACAAGGTTCAAGAATGGGTTTTTCAATAACCTTACCATTGCGAAGAGTAGTGACTGATTTAACTTGATCCATGTGTTGGATTCTAGAACTACTTGTATTTGCATTGTATTACCCCTTTGGATTTTGTTGTGGTTGAGATGGAAACTTACCTTTCTCTTGAAAACTGAGAGCAGATGTCAATTTTGCAAGAGTATCTTTAAAATCTGTCATGCTTTGAGCAAGTTGAGTGTTGATTGTCTCCTGCTTTTCAATGAATGCATGCAATGTTTCCTCAAGATTTCTTATAGGAGGTGGAGCATAAGGAGGTACATATCTATGAGAATTTTAGAAATTATGGTGTGCTTGAAACAGTGCTTGTGAAGTTTGTGCATCACTCTTCCAACTGAAATTTGGGTGATTTCTCCAACCAGGGTTATACGTTTGTGAGTATGGGTTATGATTAGGCCTTTGGAAACTGTTTAAAGCATGGGCTTGTTCATAGAGACATTCCTTAAAAGAAGGTAAAGTTGGACAATCATTGGTTGACTGTTCATTGGTTTCACAGATTTGACACACAATGTCTTGAACAGATTTTAATTGACCACTCTTTTTCAATTCTAGTGCCTCGACTTTTCTAGCTAAAGATGCAAACTTGGCTTGGAGGTCATGATCTTCCCTAAGGTTGTACATACCTCCACTAGATATATGAGGTTGGGTTTTACTTGGTGCCTCATAAGTGCCTGTAGTGTCCCAATTTTGAGCATTTTCAGCTAGCAAGTCTAGGTACTCCATTGCTTCATTAGGGTCTTTATCTTCAAAAGTTCCATTGCATATCAATTCAACCATTTGCCTATCTCTAGGTGTTAACCCTTCATAAAAATGTGAAACCAATCTTCATGTTTCAAAACCATGATGAGGGCTAGTATTAAGCAAGTCTCGATACCTATCCCAACATTGATAAAATGTTTCTCCCGGTTTTTAAGTGAAAGTGATGATTTGTCTTTTGAAAGAGTTTGTTCTGTGAGACGGAAAAAATTTCTTTAAAAATTATTGTTGCATTTCATCCCAAGCACGAATGGATCCTGGCCTAAGATTTTGTAGCCATGTTTTAGCTTTATCTTTTAGTGAAAAGGGAAAAAGCTTTAATCTGATGGTGTTCATGCTACAATTTAAGTCATTATAGGTGTTACAGACCTCCTTAAATTCTCTCAAATGCAAGTATGGATTTTCTAGATCTAAGCCATGAAAAGAAGGTAAAAGTTGAATAATGTCTGGCTTAAAATTAAAATGAGATGCATCAGGAGAAAAAACTATGCATGAGGGTGCACTTGTTCTTGTGGGATTCATGTGGTCTCTAAGTGTTCTAACACGGTTATTTTCATTATTCTCATTATGAAGTGACTGGTTATCTTCTTCGGCCATATTTTCTGAAAATGATGAGGATACCCTACAAAGTCTACCACTTAATGTACGTGACCAAACTCTCATGCACGTTTAGGAAGAGAATAAAAGGAAGAAAAGAAAAAAAAACAAAACAAAACAAAAGAAACAAAAGTTAGATAAAATGAAAAGTGAAAAGAGAAAATAAAACAAATATTATAATTTATACAAGAATTTACCTCCCCAGCAACGGCGCCAAAAACTTGACACGACCAAAGAGTTGATGTCTTCTCCCAAGTGTAGGAGTGTCGAAGTAATAAATAACCTGGCATGATCGGGGTCGAACCACAGGGAGGTTAACTTTATAAACTAAAAATAAAGAAATAGATAATAACAGAAAAGGAGTTGAAGAGAGCTTTGAGATATGATATTGATATAAGGATTAAACAAGGATAAAATAATTGCCAAGGTTAGAGGATCCACTAATGGTATTTCAAACAAGTATAGTATAAACTCTTTTTATTACTCAACTGGAAACCACACACAAAGGAGGTTCCAATCGGATTATAAATTGTTAACATGATTACATTAGTTATCTTATTCGAATAATGCTAATACTTGTAAATGTTGTCAGGTATTCATGATTATAACTTATGTTAACAACAAATCAAGTTCCTTTCATAGTACAGGTGTCGGTTATACCGTATGGTTGGGCTATGAAAGTGCGAAGTATTTGTTGTACCAAGGGTTATACAACATAAATCTAGATTAACCATTTAACAAGCAAAGTATTAAAAGTGAACAAGATAACAAATACAAAACATGTTAGTATCAAACATTAAAGTCCATGTTGAGTTTACACTATACTTATTCTTACACCATTAGTGTAACCTTTTCACCTTGACATAATAAACTTAGCTAAACATGATTAAGAAGAAAAACATAAACAAACAAGATAAGAACATAAATAAGATATAAGTTAACTAAGTAAAGGAAAGGAAATGAAAAGCATAAACAAGATATTAATGTAAACAAAACTTAAGCATTACAAAAATATAAAGAGAGAGAGCAAGAACATGATCTTGATCTGAAAACCAAGATGCCTAAATGCATGGCAAATGCCTCCTTTTATAGGCCAAAATTTGGAAATATTGATTTGATAACTAATTGTTGAGTGGGTGGCCACATCTTGACTTGGTGACAATCCATATCTTCTTGTCTGAACAAAACATCATTGCTAATGTCATAATTTGAATAGATTGTCCCTTGAAAGTTCTAGGAAATTGTCTCAGTTTTCCAACAAAAAAAGAATCAGTGCATTTAGACTTCTAAAACTCGAGATATAGGCTGAACACTGAACAGTGTCTGGACTGCAGGACAGATTCCAACTTCTCCGTTGTTGCTAAGATTTGGACTTCCAAATAGCAGAATTGAGTCTCTCTCATCAATGTTTTAGGCCTATGTCTTAGCTTTCTAGCCATATAAACCAAATTGAAATCCAAGATCTACAGCTTCAGATATGACCCAATGACTGAACAATGTTTCAGTTTGGACTGAACCAGCATCTCTTTTCTAAGCTTAACCCTCTCTTTGTCTTCTCAATTTCAGTAGTTGAACTCATCAATCAATCCTTTGATTTATGTGATAGGCCTGTATTTAAGATGAACATTTACCATAAATTAAAGGTATCTTATAGTATCAGACTTGTTATTATAAAACATGCTTTAGTTAAGGAGTTATTGATGCTTTAAGTGCAAAATGATGATATAAAACCTTGATAAAAATGCAATTTTAAGTATTAATCATGGACCTCACGCACCACCGCCACTGGTGGCGCGTGGATCCACATGCAGTCGCTGGCGAAGACCAACAAACTGGTGGATTAGGATAGTCTCCTTCTTCTCTTCCCGCTCGTACCAGTGGTGGATCTCCCAGTCACCTGCAAGGCAACCCAACAAACACAAGCAGTAGATTTCACTTTTGTTTTCCCCTTTCTCTTTTAGATCTGCCACTATCTCCCTTCATTAATCCTTTCTTCTTCTGGGTTCAACTTCACCATTGCTTGTTACCGTCTGAATGGTTGAAGATGGGAGAAGAAGTTGTCGTGGCTAGTAGCGTGTTTGCACACGCGACGATGGGACTCGGGGGGAATCGACTTAAGGGACTGGCTGCTGCTGCTAGATGAGAGAGCGGTTTAGTGATTCATCCGCAGGCCGTCCATGGCCACTGTGAGTGGAAAAGGAAGGGAAATAAGTGGAGGTCGGTCTGTAGGGAGGCTGAGTAGTGGTGGGGTTTATCAGTTGGAAGTGAGGCTGAAAGGTGGTCTATGCGGGCTGATCTTGGGTTTGTCGGGTGGAGATGGGAAAAGGCAAGTGACGGCTACTTTGGCCAAAGGAGGGGCAAAGGAAAAGAGAGGAAATGCAGAGGCCCGTCTTTGTGGGGAAGAGATAGTGAGGGAGATGGAGATGGAGAGGGGAGATGCGAAGAAATGTTTTGGGAGAGGGGAGAAAAAATTCAATTTTTGACCTATGTTTTTGATAAATTTTCAAAAAAAAACAAAAATAGCAAAAAAACAACGAAAACCCAAAAAAATTCATTCTTGATATATTTGCATCGTTTTTAGCATTTTCAACGTCATTCAAGAAGAATTTAAAATTTTCAAATGCATTTTGAACGCGTTCAACTTTTAACACGTTAATTTTACAATAACTGATTTTCCTTGTTGAATCGATGGTGATATTATTTGTTTTCAAAATAAATTCAAAATACAAAAAAACAATTATGAGGAATGGTGGCACCCAACCCTTTGGTGTTGAGATTACTAACAAATTTGCAAAGATTATGACGGACCAAAAGGATTGCAAGAAGATTTTGCATGCTTAGATGAGTGGGTGATTTTGAATTTGGGATTCGAGTTCTCTATCTTTTTGATATTCCATTATTATTGATGTTATGTTTTGTGAAGTTGATTCAATTTCAATTGAATGTGAAATATTTTTTAACTACTTACGCTCACATGATCCAAACCAAACTTTAAAACACTCTATAAATTCCAATCTAATAGTAAAGATTTGGACGGTTGCAGCCCAACTAATTGCTAAGACCCTGTTTTCTTCGGTCAAGTAAGCCCAGTGTATAAGATATTTGGGCCCAATGTGTAATAAATAATAATCGAAAAAAAGTAAGGTCTATTAAACCCAATTACAAAAATTGGTGACATTAAAAACTTAGTTTGTGATCCTCCTATGACGAGCCTATTTCTCAAGCCCAACAAGCCGCGGATTAAATGGAGTCTTCTCACCTGTATTTTTTAAAATCTTCTTAATCATATACGATCCAAACTAGATTGGCCATATACGATCTAAACTAGTAGAGAAAAGTCTTCACATACTTGCGTCCCTACTCGTGGTACAATGAAGCCACCCGGTGAAGGACGTCATGATTGATAGGCATTGATTTTGGCTGCCGCAGCAGCATATGAACGTCGGCACTCCGCCAAGTTGCCGAAGATAAGACTGTATTTTGGGCCACTTATGCCTTCCTTCTTGAAATGGATTTTGAGAGTGTGAATTTAAAGATGCAAATAAGTGGCGGGGGGGCTGAAGGAGTGTTTAGTGTTTGAAGTGATAATGGTGTTTAGTTAGTATTTATGTGGGTATGTAGCTGAAAACTAGAATATTTTATGTTTGTATAGCTTAGAGTTGATCAATTTCGTTTGCTGACTTCGGTTGGCAATAATTGAAATCGTGGGCTGCGTAAGGTGTCAATTATGGCCGGAAAGTAGCAAAGAAATGATTAAATTGTTTACAAGTAAAGGGAAAGAACATGTGCTTAGTGGAATACTTAGCTCACGTGAAAATCCCAAACTAATGGGTCACACGGTGGAACTAACTTCAATCCATCTCCAAATTGTTTATAAGTTTTACGTCAAATATGTTTTTGCATTGTGTGTGTATATTGCCACTTGAGATATATTGGAGGGTTATGATCATGTCTGTAAATGGGTTAATAACTCGGTGAAAATGACAGTGAGAACAAATAATTTGACCGGCCATCTCCAACGAGCTGAGCAGAAAACAAAAGCTGAAAATTGCAACCTTCCCTCGTAAGGGAACCCACAACGCCACAAATCATGACACGAAAGCAGCTGCCAACTCACCACATTAACGCACTGTTTTTTTTTTAAAATATTTTAAATTAATATATTTTTAGTATTGTTTTACTGTTTTGAAGCGGTAATAAAAAAATGATTGTAGTACATTTTCAAATAAAAAATAAAAATAATTTATATTATATTTTAATTCTAAGATATGTTTATTATTATAATAACAAGTATTGTTTTTTAAAATAGTTTTTGCTTATAAGTATATTAAAATAATATTTTTATTATTATTTTTAAAAATTTTATCTTTAATATAAACACATAAAAAAATCTTTTAAATAAAATAAATTAATTAATTAAAAAAAAACACGTTATCACAACGTAATCAAACACCCTATAGACTTGTGCAGGAAGGAGAACACTAAACAGAGTAACCATTGTTGAGTGCATGACCCCGGTTGACCGGCCTTTTACGAAGTACAACTATCATTCAATAAAAGAGGCCACCGTCTTCCATCTGATATCATTTTCTTGTCCCCCGCTGCTCATGTGTGAAAACACTCCCATGGATAGCTGCAGCCCTCGTAATCAATGTCCCATCCAAACTTAAAGTCCGCACTAAAATCTTATTTTCCTATCTTTTAAAAACAAACTGAAGTTCAAAGATGTGATCAAAAGAGAACAAATATTTAAGATGCTTGCTAGGTATTAATTAGTAGTAGGCAGTAACAAGTTCACTGTACACTGCGACCAATAGATTTCGATTCTTAACTTTGCCTTCAAAAAAATATAAATAAAGCAACTACGCACGATCGAGCCAAAAAAATATACAATGGTATGGAGACACAAAAGGTGTGTATCTATATATAAAGCTACGAGAGACGCCCGTGAAAGGCCAGCTTTTCCACCCGTGACAAAAAACACCTTGGAAAAGTGAGGGTACATGAATTGAGCTGGGAGCTCAAGCTCCTGTAGATCCATAAGGCTTCCTCTCAGGCACACCATCCCATGTTTCTTCAGAAGTCCCTCTCCCTCCTCCTCCACCATATGCTGCGGCAGTGGCTGCTCCAACATTAAAGCCACCACTATAGGAATTTAGCAAAGCAGAACTAGCAGCATCCATGCCAAGCCCGAGAAGGTCAAGTGTCGCTGGTTTGTTTCCAAACAATGAAGATGAACCCATCATAACATCACTGGAGGGAAGCCCAAGGCCGAGTCCAGCTGCAACAGTGGTGTTGTTCTCTGGCTTCACATCCCATTTATTGCAATTACTGTCTTGATTAGTTGAACGGGGTAATCCTAAACCACGGAGAAATGATGGGTTTGATGTCGTTGCACCCATTTGTGCTGCTTTTTGAAGCAATGCAGTGGCAGACATGGCTGGTTGCGGAGATGGTGTGTAATGGTAGTGCTCTTGCTCTGTGCTGAAGAGAGACGAAGTATTGTTGGAGAGATAAAAAGATGGTGAAAGAGAGAGTGATGGGGGTTCTATCGCTCTAGGTGTTGGCATAGTAGTGGGATAATCAGAGCGAGCTAAGCCGCAAAACAGATTTGGGAAAGAGGATGGTACTGATGCTTGTTGTGGGATAGCAGCTGGTGTTGCTGTCGAAGAGGCAAATGTAGTCGCAAATACATTACTGGTTGAGCTAGTTGAGCTTGTGCTTGTAGCCGAGGCACATGCTATTGGTGGTGGTGAAAGTCCAATTGGATTTTCTGCTAATTCTGTGACAAGAAACAGAGAGAAAACGAACATTAACCCAAAGTAAAGAAAAGGGACTTGAAAAAGAAAAAAGAACAATGCAGTCCAATGATCCCAAATACCAAAGAAAAAGGATATACTAGCAAAAAGAATGTACTTTTTGGAGGAACATGAGGGGTGTGGTGATGAAACTGCTGTAAAAGCTAAGCAATTATGGAGTCCTTTCTATCCATCTCTCCAAATCTCAATTCACTTTATTATTGCGTAAATGTTTTATTTTTAAGCTTATAATTTAAGTAGTATTGGTATTATAGTAACGATTGGTTTTCATTAAAATAATATTTTTTTTATTTTTTAAAATTTATTTTTAATATTAACATATTAAAACAGTATAAAAACATAAAAAATTAATTTAAAAAAAAATCAAAAACATGGTAAGACCACGAAAAAACACCTTATTGACTGTGGTGGCAGCAGCAGCTACTCGTGAAACACAACGTAAAACCCTTCTCTCCTCACACACACACACACACACCTACCACATCTGCTAATATTCTCTAGCCCAACATCCACACGAGAAGGACATCAACAAGAGACAAAACACTCGAACATAACCTAACCTGTTTACCCAAAACCATAAACTTCAATCTATTTTGTCCACGGCCACAAGAAAACAATAAAAAATACAGCCATGATTCATGAACCTTAGGCAAGTCAAATACTTGTCTTGGCCAACATAGCTAGGCAATGTATTAATAACGGATCGGACGCACTAGCTAGCAAGCTTAGGCTAAATTAATTACCTGAGCTTTGAACTGATAAACCCGGAGACACCACACTAGTAGACGGCGTAAGTGGTGGAGGCGGTGGTGAAGCACCCACACGCTTGATGTCACAACCATTCCCTTCCCTTCCCATTATCGCTAGGGTTTGCGCCCTTGCACTCTCCTCCGCTAACGCATCGCAAAATGCTCTGTGTGTTACAAAACTATCCCTCCTGTATAACAAAACAAAACCAAATAACATAACATAATTAAGTTAAAATCAATGACAAACAAAACATAAGGTATAAAAAACAAAATTAGTTGACATTCACCTTGAAAACAAAGTGCCACAATCACATTTATACTCTTTAGTGCCACAAGTTTTCAAGTGAGCTTTCCAATCAGACTGGACGGCATATTTCTTCGAACATCTCTCACACTTCCACTTTTTCTCACCATGCTTTCTGTAGAAGTGCTTTTTAATGCCAGTAAGATCACCAAGAGCTCTAGCTGGGTTGTGATGTACACAAGATGACTCTGGACAAACATAGACACGCTTCCTTGGCTCTTTGTTGGTTCGTTGCTTTAGCTTCCATGGTAAGTTATGGCCTCGTCTGTGAAGTTGGAGGTTCTGGTCTCTTTGAAAGCCCTTGTTACAGATCTCACACACGAATCTGATTGTGGCTACTAAAGTCTTTGGTGATAACGCAACGACTTCTGCATCTGGATCTGAGAAAGAAAGAAAATTGAGTCTATTAATAATTAGCTTACAAAAACATTACCAAGTTTTTGAAATGTTGGGGTCATGGTACCGGTGTTGAGAGTTAATTACCTGGCATTCCAGGGAGATTTCGCTTCTTCTTTGGTGGTGGCACTGTAATAGAGTGTGGCATGCCTTGGTTACCAAAAGAAGAAACATTGCTAATTGTGTCTTCTCCAGAAGCTTTAGATACTGTGATTCTGGATAAATTCTCACCACCCACCATTCTATTTCTTTCAGAAACTTCTAGTTAAGATGAAACGAATTCTTTGAAGTCACCAAGAAAAATTTCTACTTTTCCAAGTCTCTAAGGTTACAAAAGATATATGGGGTAGTAATAGTACTGTTCTAGGCTTTTGATTTAAAAGATCAACTGACAAGAGAGGAAATGGATGATTACACCTGACGTGAATCCTTGGAAATCACCAGAAAACCAATTCACTTGAACTGGTGTGTTTGAATGCTGAGATTCTGATTTCTTTTAGAATTCAAGAGAGAGAGAGATAAACAGCTATGTATGTTCAGAAAAATTCTTGGCTTGTGTTTCTTTGATCAGCTATCGATCACGATGGAGGGGAATGAGGCACCGTTTTGACTCATTCTGTGACTCGTTACCCTGAGTTTCATGGTCCTAAAAGGCGGCTACTTGAATCCATACTCATCTTCGCCGAGTGGGGGAGAGAGAGTGTGCAGATACAGACATGGATAACTTTGAAGAGAAGAGAGGAATTTTAAATGAAGTGGAGAAAGTAAATTTAAGAAAAAAAAAATTTTGAGTTAAAGCGGCGCCAGTTAACTATGGCTAACTTTGAACCTGGGCCTTTTGGATTTATTTAACTATAGTTAAGAGAGCATATGTATGCGTTTAGCCGGTGCAACAAGTCTCTCCTGCTGCCCTGCGCAATCAAATTCGTCCGTCCACGTGTCAAGCTATGCTGCTTGCTGAAATTTGTCGGAACTATCGGGCTAGGCGGTGCTTGTCGTTTTGTAGAAAAAACAATATTTTAATCATATCTCCCTGCAAGTTTTTTTTGAAAGAGCAGAACGGAAAGACATTAGTACCCATGCTTGGTTAAGATTTTTCATGAAATAAACTACCATGACAGTCCGGCTTATCGGCAAATATTTTTAAAAAATTTCTTTGGAAATGTAGGTAAATTTATGTTTTTAAAAAATTTAAAATTTTTATTTATTTTATTAAAAATTAAAATTTTTTTATGTTTTAAATTGTTTTAATACGCTGATTTCAAAAATAATTTTAAAAAAATAAATAAATAATATTATTTTGATGCATTTCTGAATAAAAAAAACTTTGAAAAGCAACCACAATCACACTAACAAACAGGTTAAGGTTTTTTTTGTTTTTTACTTTTAGCAGATTAAAAATGTTTTTTAAAGAAATTTTATAAATATATTAAAAAAATAATATTTTTTTTTAAATATCAAAATAAAAAAAACATTAATTTAAATTTTTAAAAATATATATAATTTCCTTTAAAAATACAATAACACTCCCATAACATTCTCTTAAACTAAATAAATATACAATATGTTATTAATGAATTATGTGATTATTTTTAGTAAATAATTATTTAAAAGCTGATGGATGTATAATAAAGGTGTTCAAATGTATATTATGTGTTTGCATTTAGTTGTGAAAAAAAAATGTATCTTTAAATGGGTTTGAGGATGGAATATCCACGCTTTTTTCGGTCAACTTCCATCATCTCTATGGCACCAGAGTATTTTCATTTCACAACTTTAACTTGGGTAAAAAAAAACAAAAGTGTTCAAATATATATTCTGCTGCTGTAACGTCTTGAGACTTGTACCATTTAAGATTAAAATAATTTAATTGAATTTTAAAATAATTATCTCAACTTATTTTTACATGTTCTTGCATATCTATTTCATCTTCATTTGTTTTTATTTTATTTTATTTTATTGTTTATCGCTCAACATTCTCTTCTAAATTAATAAAAAATACCTCTCAAATAATAAATTTAAATTCAATCTGATTTATTATAAAAATTACTTGAAAAAAATGAATCATGACATATTAAAACTCGGATTTTTTATATTTATTTATTTATTAGTGGATCAAGTGGGATTTTTGTTTTTTAAATAGCTATATATTGTTTTTAATTTAAATGAAAAAATGAACAAAAAATAGATTGAAGAGTAATTATATATTTCAAAGACAAATGGGATGCGATTAATTAAATTTATGCAAATAGATTGATACCTTGATTAAAAATTAAACTTATTTTATTTAAGTTGTACAAATAATTATTTTTCTTAGACATTGGAGAATATTTTTCATCATAGTTTGAATCATGATCGAGGCTAAATAATTTATTCTAGTAATTTCTAACATATATCATCCATGTTGATATAAATATACTAGTTTTGATTAAATAAATTATGATGAATGCTGACGTAAAAAAATTCCAAGTCAAAAGGTGATACAAGGAAATAAATCTATTTCATCACTTGGGTTACCCACTTTAGGGTTAACAACATGCACATATACAACGGTTTAACAAAATTATTACAAATAAAACTAAAACTTATTATTGTTTTATCATGGATTGTGCACGGTATAATTTATAATAAAACGATTAATAAGCTCTTTAATAACCAAAAAAAAACCACATACTTAAAATTAGAATAATATTTTCACATATTTATTGCATAATATAATTATTTTCATGCCCTTGAAAAGAAAAGAAACAACACAGCTAACGTTTGAGGGGTTTTTTTGAATTTTCACATTTTTATATAGTATAATTAGCATATGACTCTCAGGGTCAACTTTTTTTTTCTAAGATCAAGGGGGTACTTTTGTTTTTTATCCACAAGTTTCTTGCGATTATTCCAGGGGGTCAAGAGCGTTCTAATCTTTCTATAATTTTTTAAAAAAATTGATGACGTGTACAGAGTACGCGTCTGCAAATGGGAGGCATCTGCGCTCTTTGGGCAACACATATAGCGTCTCCCAGTGGCCAATGGTGGCCTTCTGGGGTGGTGTCTGAAACAGTACACCACCCGCTACATGGTAAGACGGTGCGTGTCAACATTCATGACATGAAGGAGCTTTGGTGATAATTCCACCCCCCCTCTTCTTTTCTATCTCCTCCACCTCAAAAGACATGATGGCCTTGCAAAATTAAAAAGTGGTCCTCAATCTTTTAATTATATCGAATTTGATTTATTCATTTTCAATTTCATCCATTGACATTTGATTTTTTATGTTTTTTTATCAAATCTAATCCTTATTCTTTTGATTCACATTTATTTTGCTTTTAATCTTTTTTCTGATTGGATTTTATTTTTCAATTTAATCCCTAATCATTTGGTTTTAGTTTTTTTTTTAATTTGATCCCCATTCTTATGATTGAAATTACTTTTATTTTGATATATCTTCTTGATTAATGGTTTAGTGGCAATTTCATATATCATTGTTTAATTTCATTGAATTTTCATATCATATTTGGTGTTTATTTTTTATCGTGCTTTTAAAACCCGACCCGAGAGTCGACCCTCGTCATGTCCTGGGTCCCGGGTTAGGTTGAATAACCAGGGTTATCGAGATTCAATCGGATTTTTTATTATGCATGAAATAAAAATGATATTATTTTGATAAAAAAAACAATAGGAAAACAAATAATCAACAGGTGTTGACATGATTTTCTTCTAACTAATCACTTGTTTTTTTATTCAGCTAAAAGTAAAAATAGTTTTATTTTGATATAAAGAAATAATGGAGAAAAAAAATCGATTATGATCCTTTTTTTTTATTGGTCTTTCTTTTTTTTATTTTTTTAAATTGTTTTTGTTTTTCAATTTTATCTCTTTCTATTTGATTTTGTTTTGTTTTTACATTAAATATGGTATTCATTATCTTGATTTTTGTTTTTTTATCCTTTTCTTTATTTCATTTCTTTTTTTCCCATATTAGTTCTTATTTTTTATCCTTTCCTTAATTATTTTTTTCATTCAATTTTTTCCCTCAACATTTTATTTTATTTTTCTATCCGATTTTGGTTATCATTCTTTTAATTACTCTTTTTTTATTCTTTTTCTTTTTATTTTATTTTTCAATTAAGTCCCTCATTATTTTCTTTCATTAGTTTTTATACCATATTTGGTCCACATTATTTTAATTGCTATTTATTTTATTTTTAATTTTTTTATGGTTAAGAATTTTGTTCTAGATTTTTTGTTGGTCTTTTGTATGGTCATTTTAGTCTCATGACAAAAGTAACTGGTTTCGAAGATTAACCCGATTTAACTTTGGTCTTTTTTTATTTTTTATTTTATCATTTAACTTTAGACTATTGGGCTTTGAGCTTTCTATTTTTTTCTCTTTCCTTTCTCTGGGTTATCCTGGATTGTGGGTTAATCAAGTTAACTCGGGTTCACTCAGATTATCACCATTTAAATATCTTTATTTATTGTTAGAAAACAATTGACCCACCTCACGGAGTATCGCAGACAAAAAAATCTAGTACCCTATACTAAAAGAGATCAGCATTTCACTGTGGATTCACACAATGAAATGTTGATTTTATCCTTTGGTGGGCAAACTAACAAAGCTTGGATTTAGGGATAGGAGAGTCTTTTTCACGTAACACATTGGTCATTGTTATAAAAGGAGGGGTTAGAGGGTATTTTTACATTTTCTTTGAACGGTGTGATTGCTTAATTGCCATTGAAAGACAAAAAGAAACTTGGGTCAATGAGTTTCTTAGTCTTTGACTTAATTTTTAAACAAGTAAATTACTTCATTGCCTTTGAAAATTAAAAAAAATAATTGTCTTTGACTTGGGGGTTCTTTTCTTATTTAAATCTGATGATTTGATAGTTATTGAGTGTCATTAAGGGCAATAGAGTGATTTGATAAATAAGAAAAATAAAAAAATTCAAAAACGTTCACACATTGTCCGTTGATTTTGGACAGCACGTGAGGCACCGTCCGGCGACCAAAACCATGATTCCAGGGCGACGATTGAAGCGTTTCAGTATTCCCTTCATGAATAAGTAACGCGTATAGCCCAATAGTGGTTGGGGTGGCGCATGTGGCATTTTGTTTTTTTCTCTTTTCCCTCTCAATTCCTCGATTTTCATGTTGGCCTTAAAAACTCAAATCAACCCCTAGGTTTGTTGTATTTAAAATTTCATCCCTATTCTTTTTATTATAATTTTTAAAATTCAAAATAATTTATGAAATTAAGGGTTTTTTCAATATATCATTGTTCTCTTTATTGCATTTTTTTATTTAGAATAATTTATTCAATTAAGAATTGTTTTCAATTTCATCCATAATAGATATTTTCATCTATTATATTTGGTTCATATTATTTTTATCACTATTTATTACTATTTTTTTAGATGATTTTTGTAATTTGTTTTTTTTTTTTTTGCAATTTCATCCTTCTTTAGTTTTTTTCATGTCAAATCTATTTTTTATTTTATTTTTTTTACCTTGAAAGATTTTTTTAGATTGATTTTTAGTTAAGTTCGGGTCTAGGATTTAACGGTTTGCTGATTTAAGAGATTAACTCTGATTTACGAAGTTAACACGGGGTTTCTTGGATTTTTTTCCTTTTTTTAAGCTTTTTTTTTCATCCTCCAGCATTTTGTTATTTTTTTAATTCACTTTCTATGGTATTTTTTTAGTCGTTTTGAAAACAACACAGGTTGTCATGGTTTTGGTTTTTTTTTGTTGTCTTTGTTAAATTTAGCTTTTTTAAAAGAATTTTGTTTTTAAATTGAATTAGATTAATTAATTTTATTTTTCCAACATTTAATTTTTTAAGTGTTGAGCTTCTGGGTTGAACCTGAGTCAAGAATTTAACGGTTGCAGGTTTGAGAGTTTAACTCAAGTTTACAAGGTTCGCTCAGGCTTGCTTGGTTTTTTATTTTTAATCTCTATTTTTTCTTTTCAGATTTCATCCTCTAACATTCTTTTTTATTCTCTTTCTATGTGATTCATCTTTCTTTTAAAATAACAAGGGTTGCATCAGGTTTTTTTTTCCGGTCTTTGTTAAATCTAGCTTTTTAAAAAGAATTTTATTTTTTAATTAAATTAAATTTATTGATTTCACCATCTAGCATTTAATTTGGAATGTTTTGAGCTATTTAGTTTAGCCCAATTATATAATTTAATGGGTTATAAGTTTGAGAGATTAACTTGAGTTTACAAAGTTCACCCGGGCTTGCTTGGTTTTTTTTTTTTGAAGTTTTTTTTTTTTAATTTCATCCACAAATATTTTGTTATTATTTTTTGTTTTTTTATGGGATTTTTTTATGGTTTTGAAAGAAACAAGGGTTAACTTAGATTTCTTCTTACCTTTGTTGAATCTAGCTTTTTTAAAAGGATTTTATTTTTTGATTAAATTAAATTAACTACATGAAAGTAAGCATGAAATGCTCAATTCATTGTGTTTTTATTTTTGCTTGTTTTCTGGGCTACTGCTTTGACAACACATATGACCTCTTTTAGTTACTAAATTCTTATATTTTTCTTATTTTTTATAAAACATTGATATCACATGAACATCCATTTTTAAATTTGTAAAAAATTAACTTGGTCCGTAGTGTAGCGCGAACCATTTATATAGTTTGAACTAAAACTGAATACAATTTGTTATTTTACCTTCATATTACTGTCAAGTGCTTTGCTTGAAGAATATTTTATGTTCCATAGAATCGACAAGGACGAGCAAGACATAAAAGACAAACATTAACAATTGGTCCCCGTGCTTTCTTGTATTTTTTAGTAGTGTTTGAGAATGCAGCCAAAACACTATTTACCTAAAATTTGAATTATTTTTTGCTTTAATGTTTTTAAATATATTTGAATCACTTTGATGTGCTGATGTCAAAAATGAACTTAAAAAATAAAACAAAAATATTATTTTAATGCATTTTCTAAGAGTGTGTTTGGTATTGCGGTAGCTGTTGTGGTTGTGGTTTGAAAAAAGTTGTTTTATAAAAAGTACTTTTAGTTGAGGTTGGTTTGAAAAAATAGGTGTTTGGTTAAAACTGTGGTTGAAATTGAGGTTGAAAAAAAAATGATTTAATGTGTTTGGTTAAGAATGCTTTTGAAATTGAGGTTATAAAATAATTTAAAAAAATATATATTAATATTGATGGTTTTTAATTTAAATATAGTAGATTTAACTACAATATTGTAGATTTAACTACCATTATTACATTATTAAATAAATAATATTTTATATCAAATACTTTTTATTATTCCATTAAATTATCTACAATTTCATCACGTATGAAATTCATCTAATAAGGACTATAGTTTCCATGGTTTTTTGAGCATGCAACAAAATCAGGTAAAATATCATCAGAAACAGAATTGGAATTGCGATCAAATTCCACAAATGCTACGTCATCATGCGATATTCTTCTAATTTATGTAGTGTTATTAAATAATATTAAACATTATTTTTTTGAGTAAAACATAATTTTAAAAAAATTAACTTTTTTTTTACCAGGTCGGACGCGGTCCAATAAATTTTACTCGCATGAATAGTGAAAAAAATTCACCTGGCACTGTTCACGTGAACAGTGCCAGGTGAATGCTTCTCGCGGGTGAATTATAATTCACCTTGGCACTGTTCACCTCTTGAGTGAACAGTGCCCGAGTGAATTATAATTCACCTGGCATCACCTGGAATGGGCTCTGTTATGAACAGTGCCCATGTGAATTAAGAGAAGCAGCTCCCAGCTGCTTGTGCAAAACGCCGGTTTGATGTAAAAAATTATGGGACCCACCAAACAATAAACTGCTGTTTAAATGTTACCAAACGCCTGGTTTACGCGGTTTGCTTTAAAAGCTAAAGCTACCGCGTAAACAAACGCCCTCTAAGTGAAAAACACTTTGAAATGCAACATCTACCACACTACCAAACAAGCTTTTTTAATTGAGCTCACACAACTATGTTGTGTTTTCTTATAATAGTAAATAACAATTTTTTTATGCATTGAGAAAAAAAGATCGCACTCCAATCGAACCTTCCTCCACGTACAAACAAAAGTTTACGTGTTTGATATTATGATAAACTATTGTACAAAAAGCAGGTTTAATTTTTTTATATAAATTATAGTTTTTCTCAAATCCAAGTTTTTTTTTTACTGTAATTCATGATTAAACATAGGTTTAAACAATGAAAATCAAATAATTTTTGAAGTTGTGGCTAGCATATTCAATCGTACTACACCACAACGTCAAATAGATAATAAATCTATTTGGTAATGCGGTGTATGATGTTTTTTCAAAATATTTTTAAATTAAAAATATATCAAAATAATATATTTTTTATATTTTATATTTTATATTTTTTTATGTTAGCACAACATAATTATCAAAAAAAATATATAAAGCATTAATTTAATTTTTTTTAGATAAAAACAATTTAAAAATCACTTTAAAAACATGTTTAACAAAAAATATGATTTTCATTATTTAATTTAATTTGTAGGTTGTCCGTGATAATACTCTTAGCTAATGACAAATGGTCCTTCAAGCCATCTATTGCTTATAGATCCGTACTCAACCCTTCATAACCGAGTATTGATCCCATTATTTCGACCTTTTCCTATGTTTGATTGTTATATGGTGTTAGTAAGATTCACGGTATGGAAACAAATAAAGAGTATAATCAATTGGCCTA
Organism: Populus trichocarpa; assembly: GCF_000002775.5. Taxonomy (NCBI): domain Eukaryota; kingdom Viridiplantae; phylum Streptophyta; class Magnoliopsida; order Malpighiales; family Salicaceae; genus Populus; species Populus trichocarpa. Next base: position 25,084,846 of record NC_037286.2, on the reverse strand, counting down.
GAGACGTGAAAACACTATTTTTAAAGTGTTTATTTGTCTCACACAAAGACAACCTCCAGGATACAATTAAGTCATCTAAACTTCTAAAAGAATAAGAAAAAAAGACAAAAGACATGAAATACTTTATATATATATATATATATATATATATATATATATATATATATATATATAGTTTTTCTTGGTGTAATAACAAGTTTATATAGTTTTAAAATATTTTAATGAAACTATATGACTGTTATTAAGACAATTATATTTTGACTTAAATTGAATAGTTGATATTTAGTTTTATCTCAACAATCATAAATGTCAAAATTAATTACAAAAATTTAAAGAAATTAACTCAATAAAAAATTAATCTTACTGGCAAATTAAGTTATAAGTTTCAAGTACCAAGTCCCATCTTTTGATATTATAAATCTATATAATAGCATTAGGAAGCCCGCTAGGAAAGTTCATCTACCATAACTCTCACTTAATTTACTACATGATAAAAACTCACACTAATAAACATTTAGAAGAAAGTGTTTCTTTCTAATATGATATATAAATCATTTTCTTCTTTATTCACTTATAAACTACACCAACATTTGGTATTGTGGCCAACGCAAACTCTAGCAGTCACTTGCTCAATCAATCTCTCCCTTGTTACCTATTAGATTTGGTCTAGATAGACTGTCCAAGGTGGCTAAAAATATAAAATTAAGATTAATATAAATGAGTATTTATATTTAATATTGATGATATGTCAAAAAATCCAAGTAGCTTAGGAATAGAGCTCCTAAGTTGGATAATTGGTTAATCAATTGGTCCTAGCAATCCCATCCATTCTCCTTGACTAGGGTGGTTGATAGCTTATATTTGATGTTTGGTAGACCAATATGGCTAGTACCTACAAAAGGTCCACTTTGATGGAGATGAGGACTTTCCAATGCTTAAATAAGTATCTTTTTAAAAATAAAAAATACAATAATATTCTAGAGAGAGATGCTCTGAAAATATACAAGCATTAAAAAATAAAGGCTGTGAACCTTTGTTCTGAAGGTCTTATGGTGTATTTATAGCATGTAACAGCCCGGCCCAACATGTTGCATATTGTCTGTTTTGGGCCTTACCGCCCTCACGGTTTTTGTTCTTGGTGACGCGAGCCTACTTCTGAGCCTGATACCCTAAAACGCGTACAACATGTTAGAAACCAACACTATAAATAAGGCCAGCTACCAAACCTTTACCCACCGATGTGGGATATTATAATCCACCTCCCTTAAAGAGCCTGACGACCCCGTCGGCACAATCGGACAGCCAGTGAGGTCAGCTCTTATACCAAATGTAACAGCCTGACCCTACATGTCGTATATTGTCTGCTTTGGGTCTTACCGCCCTCACGGTTTTGTTCTTGGTGCCACGAGCCCACTTTTGAGCCTGACGTCCCAAAACGCGTATAACATATTAACAACCAGCACTATTAATAAGGTCAGCTACCAAACCCTCACTCGCCGACGTGGGATATTATAGTAAAGTAATTGCATATGCCTCAAGACAGTTAAAGGCTCACGAGATCAATTACCTTGTGCATGATTTAGAATTAGCCACTATGGTGTTTGCCTTAAGAGTATGGAGGCACTACTTATATGGGTCTCGGGTTCAAATATTCACGGATCATAAGAGTTTGAGGTATCTAATGACACAGAAGGAATTAAATATGCGACAAAGACATGGGTGGAATTGATAAAGGATTATGATTGTGTAATCGATTATCATCCGGGGAGAGCAAATGTAGTCGCAGATGCTCTTAGTCGTAAGGTCAAGACAGTGGATGCTCAGTGGGAGGATTGAGATGAAAAAAAATTGCTAGAATTAAGAAAGATTGATGTCCAAGTAGAGGCGGGACCGAATGAGTCATTAGTGGCTCAATTAAAAGTAAGGTCAACACTCCGGGACATGGTACTAGAAGCTCAACAAAAAGATCTTGAAGTTTGTAAGATAAGAGAAAAGGTGAGGTCAGGAATCGAGACGTCGTTCCAAATTCAGAAAGATGGAATGGTAGTCCTTAGAAGACGAATGTACTTACCAGATGATCAAATGCTGAAAAGGGAAGTTTTACAGGAGGCCCACGAGTCTAGACTTGCAACACACCCTGGAAGTACTAAAATGTACCGGGATTTAAAAGATCTATATTGGTGGCCGAATATGAAGAAAGAAGTGGCTGAATATGTGGCAAAGTTTGGGGTTTGCCAACAGGTAAAGGTGGAACACCAAAAACCAATTGGGTTTTTACAACCATTATTGATACCTGTATGGAAGTGGGAAAGTATCATGATGGACTTTGTATCTGGATTACCTAGAGGAAAAAAAGGAAGCGATGCTATTTGGGTCATTATGGACCGATTGACTAAATCTGCACTCTTTTTGGCAATGAAAATGATAGACTCAGTGGAGAAATTGGAAAAATTGTATGTGGATGAAGTTGTAAGGTTACACAATGTGCCAGTGTCAATAGTTTCATATCGAGATCCAAAGTTTACCTCCCGATTATGGCCAAGTGTTTAACAGGCTCTCGGAACGAAGTTGAATTTAAGCACAGCTTTTCATCCTCAGACTGATGGTCAATCTGAGAGGACTATTCAAATATTAGAGGATTTACTAAGAGCCTGTATATTGAAGTTCGGAGGAAATTGGGAAGATCATCTACCGTTAGTAGAATTCACTTACAACAACAGCTACCAGGTTACAATAGGAATGGCTCCCTATGAAGCCTTATACAGTAGAAGATGTCGGACGCCAGTATGCTGGGAAGAAGTAGGGGATAAACAACTAATTGGACCAGAGCTGGTACAGATTACCTCTGAAAAGATAAAGATCATAAGGAATAGAATGAAAACGGCCCAGGATAGACAGAAGAGTTATGCGGATAATAGGAGAAGACCCCTAGAGTTTGAAATTGGTGACAAAGTATTTTTGAAAGCCGCCCCATGGAAATAGGTGTTAAGATTAGGCTTGAAAGGAAAATTGGCGCCGAGGTACGTTGGGCCTTTTGAGGTCACCAAAACGATTGGGCTTGTGGCCTACAGATTAGCTCTACCTCCATACTTGGCCAAAATCCATGATGTGTTTCATGTCTCTCTATTAAGAAAAGCTGAAGTGGATCCATCTCGGGTCTTGCCTCAAATTCCTCTAGAAATTGATGAGAATTTAACATTGGAAATGAAGCTGGTGAAAGTCTTATATTACAATGTGAAGGAATTGAGAAATAAGAAGATTTCAATTATTAAGATATTGTGGAGGAATTCCCAAATCGAGGAGGTGACTTGGGAAAGAGAATCTCAAATGAGACAGAAACACCCCAAATTATTTCTAGATTCAGGTACGAGGTTCAATTTTGAGGACAAAATTTTTTTTTAGAGGAGGAGAATGTGAAAAACCGCTAAATTATAATCTGAGTAAAATAAATAAAGTACCAAATAGATTAAATAAAAGGATTTCAAGTATTGTAATTGGATACAATATAATAAAAAATAAGATGTTATGGTGTAAATTAAGTAAAAATAAGAGTTGAGTGACAAAAATAGAAATGAGAAGAAATGAGGGTCAATGTGTAAATAGATAAAAGTTAGACTATAAATGCTCCATTTTTTTCTCTTTTGGCCGTGAGCTTGAAACAAAGAGAGGGGGGAAAGATTGTGTGATTTTTCTACTTAAATTCTCATTGATTTCACTAATTAAAGTGAGTAATTAGAGTGATTAACTTAATTAAACATTAAGAGGTGGTGATTTTAAGGTGGTGAGTGCATTGGAGAAAGGATTTCAAGCTAGGGTTTGAAGAGGGAAAAGAAGAAAACTTGATTTTTCTTGCTTTCTTTCCTTAAATCCTTATCAAAGTGAGGTAAATAACATGTTTCAAATGATTAATTCCTTTAATTTTATGTTTGATGAAGGATTATGCAAAATTATGATTATGTGAAGTTGTGGATTTATGTTATAATTTATAGGAATAATGCAAATTATGTTTGAACCATGTTAGAAAACATGAATTATGATTGGGTAAGTGTTTAATTTTAAATAAAAGAAACAAAAATTATTTTTCCCCATTTTAATTGAATATTTGGCCAAAAGAGGAATAATTTAGGGGATTTGAGGTTTTAATACAATTGTTTGGAAAATATGTGAAGATAAAGGTTTATAAGTGTTATTCTATGAATGGAGTAAGACTTTTTCAAAGAGAAAAGAAAAATCTTCACTTCCTTCCCTAGGTTATTTTTGGCTAAATGGAGAAGAAAAATTTAGAGAATGGAGTTCTAATAATATTATTGAGAAATCTTGCCAAATTGAAGACAATTGATGTTGATAGGTCAAATTGAATAGGGACTTTTGTGAGAAAAAAAATAAGTAAATGATTCAAAAAGGGGGGTTTTATCCTCCTTAAATTAAAAGTCAATTAAGCTTAATTAAGAGTATTGGATTTAATCAAAGAATATGGAAAGTGTATTAGAATTTTACCGGTTCAAATGAATGAACAATGACAAAGTAAATTTTGTTGGTACAGAGGAGTCCGCAGGACCTAATCAGCAACAAGGGACCTCTTCGCGCACACAAACACCAGGTAGGTGTTCGACACTTTGGAGTAATTAATTAGTTTATATTTTTTTTATTGTAGAAGAAATTTTTATAGATTGTAATTTTTAGTGCTGGTTACTGGAAATAATACCATGTTGAATGGGCAAGCCTTGAAAATATTATTTCCTGGTTACTGGAAATAATGCCCTGTTGAATGGGCAAGCCTTGAAGATTATTTCCTGATTACTGGAATTAATACCTGGTTGAATGTCCATGTTAAGAAAATTAACTTATGAATTAATGGGATAATCACTCGATGTATAATAAATTAATTGTAAAACTTTGTTTTGAAGTTAAATATGCGAGTTTGTGGGAGACACTCTTGATATTTTTATCTTAGTAGATTTATCTCTATGTCTAGAAGAGAATTTATGAAATTAGAAATTTTAAAAAGAAAATAAGACAATTTATTTGATGATATGTAAATCACTTTGATGTATATAAATAGTTAGTCCTTAATTAACTACCTATTGAAATGTGCAATTTTTAATCATGTTTAATGCGATTATGTTTTTAGGTACATTACATCTTCGATCCGGAAAGTAGATGCTTTGATAAATAATTTTGTTATATGATTAATGTAATTGTAATATTTTGTTGTAATATACTTTCATATCTAAAAATTATAATGTTTAACTTATTATCTTATGTATGATGTAATTTATAATGTTATTATTATTAAGTTGAAGTATGGTTGGTTGTATATATATTTTGAGCACAAATACTTTAAAAAAGAAAAGAAAAGAAAGAGACGATGCGTGTTATGAATTTATTAGCTTTTATTATAGTGTTCTATAGAAAATAGAATTAAGATATTGAAATATGCTTTAGTTTTGGAAGTCTAAATGATGGGACGAATATTGTGATTGATTTTACAGGTTGAGAAATGATTGAGTCGATAACTCGATATCTAAAGAATATAAAGGAACTAGATGCATCACTATAGACCACTAATCCTCCGGTTCCTGATGGGAGTGTTAACATCGGTGCAGTAGTGAGTCTTTTTTTTCAGTTCTTGGAAGCTTTCTTCGCATTCCTGAGTCCACTCCCACTTTGTCTCTTTCTGAGTCAACCAAGTCATGGGAATAGCTATGGTAGAAAATCCCTCGATAAATCTTCGATAGCACCCTGCTAACTCAAGAAAACTACGAATTTCACTGATATTGGTAGGTCTTTTCCATTTCAATACTGCTTCAAATTTTCTAGGATCCACCGATATTCCTTCAGTCGATATAATGTGTCCTAGAAAAATCACTTCCTTCAGCCAGAACTCGCATTTGCTAAGTTTGGCATATAGCCAATGCTCCCTTAAGGTCATCAATACTTGCCTCAGATGTTGTTCATGCTCCAAATATGACTTTGAATAAACTAAGATGCCATATATGAATACCACCACAAACTTGTCTAAGTATGGTCGGAAGACCCGGTTCATCAAATCCATGAACACAGCCGGTGTATTTGTTAGCCCAAACGACATTACTAAGAACTCGTAATGTCCATACCGAGTTCTGACTGCGGTTTTTGCTACATCTAGTTCCTTAATCCTCAACTGATAGTATCCCGGCCTTATATCTATTTTTTAAAACACTCTTACCCCCTTTAGCTGATCAAACAAATCATCTATCCGAGGGAGCAGATATTTGTTCTTTATTGTTACTCTGTTCAATTGCCTATAATCTATACAAAGCCTAAGGGTCCCATCTTTTTTCTTCACAAACAGCATAAAAGCTCCCCAGGATGAACTACTTAGACGAATAAACCCTTTATTTAGAAATTCATGTGGTTGGATCTTCAGTTCGACAAACTTGGCTGGCGCCATCATATACGGTGATTGGGCTATCGGAGACGTACCAGGCAGTACATCAATAATGACCTCCACTTCTCTCTCCGAGGGGACTCCCGGCAGTTCATCCAAAAATACATCAGGAAATTCCCTTACTATTAGAACATTTGACACTTGAATATCTCCCATTTTGGTCTCTAAAACATAGGCAAGGTAAGCCTCACATCCCTTTTTTTTATCATTTTCCTAGCGGTCATAGCTGAGATAATACAGTTTGAGATGACATTTCTCTCCCCCCCTAAACACTATCTTTTTACCATCGGGCCCTTGAAAAGTTACTGTTTTTATGAAACAGTCCATTTGAGCTTTATTCATACTTAGCCAGTCCATTCCCAAGATGACATCAAAATCATGTAATTCTAGTGGTAATAAATCTACTTTTAACTCACAACCACCTATATTAATCTGGACCCCTTTATACATATGATCAACATTCACAGTTTCACTTAATGAAGTGCTTATAATAAACCTATTTTCTATTCTACAAGGATTTCTCCCTAATCCCCCCATAAGTTTATTTGCAACAAATGAGTGTGTGGCACCCGAATCAAACAATACATGAATAGACATAGAATTTAACTGCAAAGTCATATTTGGAGCATGAACAAGGCAAGTATTGATGACCTTAAGGGAGCATCGACTATATGTTAAACTTAGCAAGTGCGAGTCTAGCTGAAGGAAGTGATTTTTCTAAGACACATTATATCGATTGAAGGAATATCGGTGGATCCTAAAAAAGTTGAAGCAGTATTGAAATGTGAAAGACCTACAAATTTCACTGAAATTCATAGTTTTCTTGAGTTACCAGGGTATTATCAAAGATTTATCGAGGGATTTTCTACCATAGTTATTCCCATGACTCGGTTGACTCAGAAAGAGACAAAGTGGGAGTGGACTCAGGAATGCGAAGAAAACTTCCAAGAACTAAAAAAAGACTTACTACTACATCGATGTTAACACTCTCATCAAGAACCGCAAGATTAGTGGTCTATAGTGATGCATCGAAGAAGGGACTAGGGTGTGTATTGATACAACATGGTAAATGTAACAGTCTCAAACTTGTAAACTTAAATTATATGACTTATATTCGTAGTTACCAATTTTTTTTTCTATATATTTTCCTGAAATTTTGGCAGGGTTTCCTTTGTATTCTTTAGATACCAAGTTATCGACTCAATCATTTCTTTACCTGTAAAATCAATCACAATATTCGTCCCATCATTTGAACTTCCAAAACTCAAGCATATTTCAATATCTCAATTCTATTTTCTATAGAACACTATGATAAAAGCTAATAAATTCATAACATGCATCGTCTCTTTCTTTTCTTTTCTTTTTTAAAGTATTTGTGCTCAAAATATATATACAACCAACCATAGTTCAACTTAATAATAATAACATTATAAATTACATCATACATAAGATAATAAGTTAAACATTACAATTTTTAGATATGAAAGTATATTACAACAAAATATTACAATTACATTAATCACATAACAAAATTATTAATCAAAGCATCTACTTTCCCGATCAAGGGTGTGATGTACCTAAAAACATAATCATATTAAACATGATTAAAAATTGCACATTTCAATAGGTAATTGATTAAGGACTAACTATTCATATACATCAAAGTGATTTAAATATCATCAAATAAATTGTCTTATTTTCGTTTTTAAATTTCTAATTTCATAAATTCTCTTCTAGACATAGAGATAAATCTACTAAGATAAAAATATCAAGAGTGTCTCCCACAAACCTGCATATTTAACTTCAAAAAAAAGTTTTACAATTAATTTATTGTACATCGAGTGATTATCCCATTAATTCATAAGTTAATTTTCTTAACATGGTCATTCAACCAGGTATTAATTCTAGTAATCAGGAAATAATCTTCAAGGCTTGCCCATTCAACAGGGCATTATTTCCAGTAACCAGCACTAAAAATTACAATCTATAAAAAATTCTTCTACAATAAAAAATATAAACTAATTAATTACTCCAAGGTGTTGAACACCTACCTGGTGTTTGTGCACGCGAAGAGGTCCCTTGTTGCTGATTAGGTCATGTGGACTCCTCTGTACCAACAAAATTTACTTTGTCATTGTTCATTCATTTGAACCGGTAAAAATCTAATACTCATTATATATTCTTTGATTAAATCCAATACCCTTAATTAAGCTTAATTGACTTTTAATTTAAGGGGGATAAAACCCCCCCTTTTGAATCATTTACTTAATTTTTTTCACAAAAGTCCTTATTTAATTTAACCTATCAACATCAATTGTCTTCAATTTGGCAAGACTTCTCAATAATATTATTAGAACTCCATTCTCTATTTTTTCTTCTCCATTTTGCTGAAAATAACCTAGGGAAGGAAGTGAAGATTTTTCTTTTCTCTTTGAAAAATTCTTACTCCATTCATATAATAACACTTATGAACCTTTATCTTCCTATATTTTCCAAACAATTGTATTAAAACCTCAAATCCCCTAAATTATTCCTCTTTTGGCCAAATATTCAATTAAAATGGGGAAAAATAATGTTTGTTTCTTTTATTTAAAATTAAACACTTACCAAATCATAATTCATGTTTTCTAACATGGTTCAAACATAATTTGCATTATTCCTATAAATTATAACATAAATCCACAACTTCACATAATCATAATTTTGCATAATCCTTCATCAAACATAAAATTAAAGGAATTAATCATTTGGAGCATGTTATTTACCTCATTTTGATAAGGATTTAAGGAAAGAATGCAAGAAAAATCAAGTTTTCTTCTTCTCCCTCTTCAAACCCTAGCTTGAAATCCTTCCTCCAATGCACTCACCACCTTAAAATCACCCCCTCTTGATGTTTAATTTAGTTAATCACTCTAATTACTCACTTTAATTAGTGAAATCAATGAGATTTAAATAGAAAAATCACACAATCCTTCCCCCCTCTCTTTGTTTCAAGCTCATGGCCAGAAGAGAAAAAAAAATGGAGCATTTATAGTCTAACTTTTACCTATTTACACATTGGCCCTCATTTCTTCTCATTTCTATTTTTTGTCACTCAACTCTTCTTTTTACTTAATTTACACCATAACATCTTATTTTTTATTCTATTCTATCCAATTACAATACTTGAAATCCTTTTATTTAATCTATTCGATACTTTATTTATTTTACTTAGATTATAATTTAGCGGTTTTTCACATAGCACATGAATTTTGTATTTTTAGTGAAGATAAGTGTCTAAGTGTAATTTTACCCTGATAGCATTTAATAAGGGATACATATCTCTTATATCTATATTAATATTTGATGAAAATATGATGGGTTCTTGGAGGATTTTTATACAATTAAAAGGTGTCGGAAAATTAAGGTTCCAGATGTTAAATGTAACTGAGCTCATAAAGACTAAGCTCTTCCTTTAGGCTAGACCCAAATCAGGTGGGTCCTTCCTTTAGCTGGGTCTAAAAGATGGTCAATTTGTCTCTTGATGAGCCCTATGAAGGTTGGGCACGTCCCTTGGATGAGCTCAAGGGATGCCGGGTTTGTCCCTAGGGCATGTCCAAGGGGAAAAACACCATTCCCTTGGTCGTGTCCAAGGGAGGATGGGTCCATCCCTTGGCTGAGCCCTAGGGAGGATGGGTTCGTCCCTTGGTTGAGTTCAATGAAGGATGGTCCTCAGGGTTTTTTTGGCCCATTAAATTTAGGTTTATCAAATATGCAGTATAAGTATAAAAATTCAGAACAATAATTGAGTGATCTAAACCAAATGAAAAAAAAAAATCCTTGGAGTTACTCTTATTGGTGGTAACACTAAAAGAAAAAAACACCTTAGACATTTGTTGTAAAAATACATCAAAATTAGTTTTTTTTTTTAATTTTTGATATCAGCACATCAAAATCATTAGAAAACAATAAAAAAATCAATTAAAAACTTTTTCAAGCCAAAAATACTTTTAAAAAATATCTAAAAACAAAAACAGAAGTTATATCAATCACCCCGAAATACGATGATGTGTTTCTAAATGTAATTACAATCCTTACTTATTTAAATTGGTTCAATTTTTGGATCCTTAAGAGTCATTTATCTAACAAACTTATTAATAGGTGATTTTGATATAGGCGATTTTGATCTATATATATATTATCAGTCAATTTCTAAAATTTAAATTACTACAATCCAAGCCATCTATACCTTATTTATCCTTTGTTTTGTTATGTTTGTAATGTTTTTTTTTATTGTGTTGTGTTATAAAGTTAAATAATCATATTTCTGTAAATGAATTATTGTGTTGTGAGTGAATTAAGTTAAATTAAAAAAACACCATTAGAAACATAATTAAAATCCTCATTTTATAATATTAAAAAAAAAACTAAATGAACAGTTTAAAAATAAATTTTATGTTTGAAAAGCATACAAATATTATAAAAAACAAATAAAAAAGCAACAATCAAAATATTATATTTCTCAAGTAAATAGAACTTTTAAATAATTTGATTAAGATTATATATATGTTTTTTTATTCCAGAAAAATGGTTTTCTAACTCTAACAATTTTAAAAGAAAAGTAAATTATTTCTACATTTACCGAAAGAAACAAAACACTGGTTCATCAAAGGTATTCTATTTCTAAAAGAAATAATAAATAAATTTTCAAAATAAAAAAGAAATCCAATTCTATTATTTGGATTTAGAGAAGTATATGAATTAAATGAAACTAAAAGTAAAAAAAATTCATCAATCAATAATCGGACTATTCATAAATTTTCCACTTCAATTCGATCTATGGATTGGATAAACTATTCACTGACAGAAAAAAATATATGAAAGATCTGAATGCCAGAACAAAGACAATAAGAAATCAAATAGAAAATACGAAAGAAAAGAAAAAATGATGTCTTGTATTTCTCGAAAAAGTGATTCGATTGATAGGATTTGATATGATACTTATGAGATCGATGAGATTGATATTCAAAAATTTCTTCTTAGAACGTATTGATTTGACCCCGTAAGCGGGACCACCACCCCATAGCATGTTGCCGCCAGAAGCAGAACCTCGTATTTCTTCTAGCAAATCTCCTAATTGTTCCAGAGTAACTAGAAATAAATTCTTTAACCAGAAAGAATTCAGTTCAGATGTAGGATACCTATCCAGAAGTTTTCGCAACTCAATCATGTATGATGGAATCATCAAAGATTTGACCTTTTCGAACTCTGTCTGTAACTCCCTATAGGCTCGGGAAACAAAGAGAAGATGTGTACGAACGAGATATCCTGCAACAAGAAGAAGGGAGGGCGGAGCTTTTGGTTTTTTTTTTTTCATTTTGTCAAAGAGTTCAACAATAAAAATAGATGGCGAGTACCTGATCAAATTGATCGGGTCATGTAGGAACAAGGTTCAAGTATACCGATCTGTTAGGATGCCTCAGCTGCATATATCACTGCACTTTCACTTGACACCTATCGTAATGATAAACGGCTCGTCTCGGTGTAGCATTCTCTTGAATTCTCAAAACTTTTGTCGCTCCATCCCCGCAGGGGCAGAGAACTCGTTGTTGTCTCAGCTGTGCTACCAGAAGCTCTAGGGAAGTCAGAATATGAGAGCACTTGCTCTTGCCGCCCATGCTTAAACTGGCTAACTTAGACTCCAGTCCTTTAAGAAGAAAGAGTGCTTCCGGAAAAAAAAAAAAAAAAACTGTTTTTCATTTGACTTCCTGATTTCATTGCTCGGAGAGCTTAGTGGCTTAAAATAGCTCTTTTCCCCTGATCTGGCTCTCGAAGACTCCTTCAGCAGGCCCTGGGAAGTGAGAGAAGGAAGGGCTGGCTTCGAATAACGTATATTTCTAAATGAAATAGCTGAACAAATCAACAAAAGTTAGGAAAATAGAGGTGAAAACAGTATTGGCAGTAAAAAGAGATTAGATTTGGTTGTCCTACGTAATCTTACTTTTTTTTTACTTGAACTGGTAAAAGTAGCTTGTCTTTTTACGTAAAGGGAGTATAGCAGAGACTATCAGATTAGATGAGCCACTACGAGGGGGCACAGTTTCAAATCTAAAATGATTGCTGCCACGTGCAGGGGTACTTCCGACTTTTGAGATTGCATGTGCCAATTAAAGCCACTCTGGCCTCCACTAACTTCAATCTATCCACTTGCTTAGTCCAGGTGTATCTATTGTGTGGCCCATCACTGTGGGTCTAAGACTAGATGCTATATGGCCGGTCTGAGCTCCAATCTGACGGGTGCTGGGATGGGCCACCGTTAGACAGACCATCTCACCACTTATTATTTTCTAGCTACTGATCATCAACAAATAATTACTAGTAGGATATTAGATCTTAAGCTATTAACAATTTATAAGGAGATCATTCACACGCACATAATCATCAGGTGTGAACATGAGGCAAGGCAGCGCAGCAAATCTTTGAAGTTTCCGAGAAAATTAATTGTCTGATGTCAAGATGCCGAGCCACACAAGCAAGAATCCATGATGGGGTTATGTGGAAAAGAATTGTACTCGCACTCAAAAAGTCGAATCTCTGTTTTAATATCAAATATTTTATATTCTTTCGTGTTGACCCTTATCCGAGCTTAATTATGAGGGTTTCGAGCTTATCTTTTCACGAGTGTATGTATCATCATGTTTTAAAAAAAATGGAGGAGAAAACACAAGAAATCTGAATTAGGTCAGGTTTGATAGCATTAATTTACTAGTTATTGATAAGCAACAATCAAAGTGTTAAGAGTTCGAGTTAAATTTTGTTTTTTTAAAAAAAATTGATTTTTTTATTTATTTCAAGTTTATATATATATTAACCATCACATTATCATATTCCGGTGTGAGATTTAAATTTTATTTGTTATCGTAATAACGATTGTTTTTTAAAATATTTTTTTATTTGTAAATATATTAAAATAATAAATTTTTATTTTTTAAAATTTATTTTTGACATCAACATATCAAGACGATATGAAAACATAAAAAAATAATTTGAAGTAATGAAAAAATTAAATATTTTTTTCAAAAATACTTTTAAAATGCAAAAACAAACAAGCTTTTATCTACAGAGTTACAAATCTATTTGTTGTTATTGGTACTTTTAAAAATATTTTTTAGTTAAAAATATATTAAAATTATTTTTTATATTAACATGTTAAGATTATAAAACAAAAACATCAATCTTTTCAAGTAAAAAACAATTTAAAAAACATATTCAACCATGAAAATAAATACTCTTGATTTCTCTTTCATTTGTGTACACTCATTTAAGTATTTGCGTGGATTATTATGTTACAAATCTATTAGTTTCTAATAAAAACCTATCATTGTTTTCTTTTCCGGAAAGAAACATAAGTTATGTCTGTTTGATTTTGTGATAAAAATTGTTTTTTAATTGAAAATATATCAAAATAATATATTTTTATATTTTTAATATTAAAATATCAAAATCATCTAAAAACACTTAAAAAAATATTAATTTAATATTAAATTTTTTTTTAAAAATTTGATTTTTTTTCAAGAAAAAAAAAAGATTATAACCTAGAAATAACACAGACGCTGAAAGAAAAGAAAAGAGGTGTCCGAGGAATGGAGTCTCCTTCCTCTCTTTCTTTCTATCAGGCTGCAATTATTGAAAACCAATGGAATAGATTAGAAAACACCCTTTACTAATTCAATTTCAAAGCAGTCTGCTACTCTTAACAAGCTTGGCAGTACTGAGGGGAATCTGAGAACACATACACTACACTACACATTTCTAAAACCTGTATACTAACAAAGTTGATGGACCAAAGGGAATAAAAAATAAGACTACTAGTCAGCGAGCAAAGAACAAAACAAAAGGCAGAGAAGGGTGACAGGTCCACGAAGTAATGATAGCCAATTTGATTATCTTGAGGTTGCTTTTCCGATTCCAGCAGGCACACCTTTAACCTTGATGGTTTCATCCCTCCCTCCATACCTTTTCTCCTTTATAAAAAGGTTTGCCCCACTCTTGCTATTCCGATTCCAGTACATGGAGTTGATTGCGTAACTTTAATTATCCAACCGAGGAGAAATGGGGTTTTTAAGTGTTAATCGGGACGGCATCAGAAATTTCTTTCAAGCCTCATCTCAAATATCCCAAAAGAATCTCTGAAACACACGGATTACACGTTGAAGGTCAGACGTCATGCCGCAGGCATTGCCTTCTCTATTTGCACACATGTATGTTTTTATTATGAAAAAACAAAAAACAAAAGATCAGGTACATTATGAACAGAATATAATGACGTTCAGGCAACATTTACATTTATGCTACTACTACATATGGCATAATACTGCTGATGGTTACGAGTCTTTAGTTTCAAGCAGGGGGGAGAAAGCACACACCTGGCCACTTGGAAGGGTAATGCCATGTGCTGATAGGCTAACGTCATGCATGCCAGGAGAATCCTAGCAATGGTTCTTTCAAAGTACCGTTATATTCTTGTCCAGAATTACTTTGCCTCAGCACCACCAGTAAAGCAGTTCATGCAGTTGGACAAACCATTTCATCTTTACAGTACAAAAAGTTTCCATGGATAATTACAAAAACAATATACTCAATGCATGGAACACTGCCAATATTTATGATCGGCATGCACTGAAGATCTCACCCCGCATGACATCTATATATTGGCATGTGCTCTAGCGTATAACGCTCCATCGATCTGGACCTAGATACATGCCTGTCTTTTCCAGAAGAGCAAGCCTTTCATCCCTCCCATATCTCAAAGTACAGATCTGCAGTACTCGAAAAGTCCTGATAGAATAACAAAAGGTGAAAAAATAATCAAAACATGAAACATGTATTATAGACAAACCCAGCACCATCCATCCATTCACAACTTCTAGCTTCCTCGTGGGCGCGTGTTAGAAAGAGTGCGCCAAGCATTGATAATTTTCAATTACTACATCCATGGCACTCGTGTGGGATTCCGAGTTTAGCATGGAGAATATTTGAATGGTCCATAATGAGCCAAAACAAGACAAATGTCTGCAATGGAAAAACAGGATTCAAGCCACTAAGTGTGCGCTATCTAGCATAATAGAAGCAACTGGCTGACGGGAAGATGAGAACACCTAGCCTGGATAGTACCTGAAGCTGATCTGCTTACAGGCTAACATTTCATTGCCAGAAAAAAAAAAAAAAAAAAAGCAAGGATTTATAACCAAAATCCATCACTTGGCAGTAGGCAACGCCAAAATCTTATCTGCTCGCAGGCAAACATTTCTTTGTCAAAGAAAAAGAAAGGGAAAGCAAGGATTTATAGCTGTTCTAATTTATGAATGAATGAGAAACTATGAATATTAGCCTTCTCATAGCAGTTGGCACCCCAGTACAAAAAACCGGTTCCACCTTCTTTCCATACACGCCTAAAGACAGCAAGGTGTTCAGTAACACATCCCAATATGCGAATTGGGATGAGGATCAGAGGGTCCCAAACACACATACGTTCACCATTCCTGCACAAGGAATAAGCTCACCTCGCTTCAGAATAACTACACATGACACTGAAAACAAGCACTGTACATCCAAGTTCTAAAACATGTTACTTTCAGAGAAATAACAGTCAAAATAAAAATTAGAACCCCGGGGATTAAAACTTATTGTAAAGCATGCTCGCTTCTAAATAATAATGGTAAGCAAAAGAATTTAAGCAGTCCTGAATAACAACACCCTGTGCCGATTTAGAATCCATCATATTATCAGATTGAAGCTACTTGTTTCTTTATATGGTAGCAGAGACTTGAAACTAGTGCTTCTATTAACAAACTGAACTACTACAATCTGTCTACTTCCCTTTATATGCCAGCAAGAACCAAAGCGTCATAGACTAGCCTGCAGTTACAAAGCTGATAAGAGAACTATGGGTGTCATGCTTTTTGAACTAAATGGGAATGATTTAGCATGCCCGGACCCAATTAATATGCTTAGTAACTCATATATTATGTATGGAACTTATGAACCTCCTATGGAACTTCCATTTTCAGCTGCGGAGAAAAGATTCCTTTTTTTTTTTAGTATTTTAGTCATGATGTCACAATTCTATTTGTAGAAACAAAGAGAAACATCTATTCCATACCAGAAGAATGTCAATAAAGTTGTTTAGTTCTCAAAATGATAGAAATTGATACGGTTCGATTTTATCTCTTGAGCTTAAAGGTCAAGCCGAGGCTTGTGATAAGATTATTAATCTCCTTGTTTCGACAATTTGATCTATTTTTCTTGGCGAAATGGTTGATGGTTTATGCTCAATACCTGCAAAAGGTCCCCTCCTATGAAACTCCCTTTTTCAGTTGCGGAGAAAGATTCCCTTTTTTTTTTAGTATTTTAGTCATGATGTTACAATTCTATTTGTAGAAACAAAGCCAAGCATCTATTCTATACCAGAAAAATATCAATAAAGTTGTTTAGTTCTCAAAATGATAGAACTTAATACGGTTCAATTTTATCTCTTGAGCTTAAAGGTCAAGCCGAGGCTTGTGATAAGATTATTAATCTCCTTGTTTTGACAATTTGGTTTATTTTTTCTTGACAAAATGGTTGATGATTTATGCCCAATACCTGCAAAAGGTCCCCTCCCTAAAGTTTTGGGACTTTCTGGTGATTAAGTCAATATTATATAAGGAAAAAAACATTCTTTTAAAAGATAGCCCTAGAAATAGATATATGTTATTTGTAGTAGAGAAAAATCGAACCTCATTAGTGGCACTATCAGTGGAAAAATGATCAAAAAGTCACTGATATCTCCTTCATGAGCCAGGCCATTATCATTCCTAATTACCAATGGATTTGGAGCCTTGAAGTTTTGGAAGATTTTCAACAAGTACCATCAGCATATTGGTTCAAATCGTGTAACTTTAAAAGTTATTGAAAACTAATGGCTTCGTTGCCATTATCATCCTTAATTACTATCATCATTGGAACTTCGAGGTTTTGAAAAGCCTTCAATGGCTACAAATAGAGAGTTGGTTCAATCTAATATAACTTTAGGAATTATTGCTAACTAAAGACTCCTACTAAGCTTATGGACCTTACAGGGTAAATGACCAGGGAGGTTACATTTTCTTTCACTAGTCATATTTTCATAATAATTGAAGGAACTATATTTATCTGGGAAGAGTCCTTTTAACGACTACCCATAAAACTTTCGTTGAAGAAACGCAATTTCCTCTCCTCTTTAAGGCCCCAAAGCATGATAGAAATGTATTATGGTCAATGACTAGAAATGTAAGTTTCTTGTATATAAATTATATTATTTAAAATAACTAATATTTTCTACTCTTTAGATCTCAAATCTTTCAAAGATGAGATGAATTTGCTTTTCCTAGTACGATAACACATTTACTTTGAAAGTAATGAATGTCTCCCTAGTGCTATGACACATTTTACCTTAGAAATGATTGACATGTTCTTCCTAATACAATCACACTTTTATCCAAGGATGGGATAGACGTTGTATCAGTAATGGGGATTGATACAGTCTCCCCAGGGCATAAGCCTCTCAAATCTTCCAAAGATGAGATAGATTTACTCTCCCCAATACAATAACATATTTACTTTGGAAGTAATGAACATTTCCTTAATGCTACAACACATTTTACCTTGGAAAGGATTAAAATGTTCTCCGTAGTATGATCACACTTTTCTCTAGGAATGGGATAGACGTTGTATCAACAACGAGGATGGATATGGTCTCTTTAGGGCGCAATACTCTCAAATTTTCCAAAGATGGGATGGATTTACTCTCCTGAGTGCGATAACACATTTACTTTAGAAGTAATGAACGTCTCCCTAGTGCTAAGACATATTTTACCTTGGAAGGGATTGACATGTTCTCCTTGGTACGATCACATTTTTCTCTAAGGATGAGATAGACACTACATCAATAACGAGGATGGATATGGTCTCTCCAGGGCGCAAGCCTCTCAAACTTTCAAAAATGGGATGAATTTACTCTCTCTAGTGTGATAACACATTTACTTTGGAAGTAATGAACATCTTCCTAGTGCTACAACATTTTATCTTAGAATGGATTGACATGTTTTTCCTGGTGCGATCACACTTTTCTCTAAAGATGGGATAAATGTTGCATTATCAATAAACAAACGTTTACAAATGATATCCCTTTTCGGTTCCTAGAAGGCATGCCTATCCTAAACTCTTATAAGGTTAGATGATTCATCACTCATTGCCATAAATTATTTTCTAAGAATGGGCATTGGACCTGGTAACGATTTTCTAAGTATGAGCGTTAGACCAAGAAATGATTTTCTAAGTATAGGTGTTGGACCCAAAAATGATTTTTTATGTATGGGCATTGAACCCATACAAGGAATCTAAACTCGTGGAAAGCAATATGGAGGTAAAAGAATTATAATATGAAATAATAATACATATATACAAAGGGGTCTAAAAATTTAGCTTAGGCTCCCCTACTAGATACTTCTCTCACTGGTCTACAGCAGCCCTGATCAGGAATGCATCTTTGAAATCAAGGAATGAGACTAAATGGAAGGCTGCAATGAAATCCACATGTATTCTTGTTGAAAGATTGAAGAAGTACAAGTCTCCCATCATCCCGGTCAAAGCTGCTAAACCCTTGAAAAATTCTTAAAACTCCCTAGGAAAGTCCCTTAAGGCCTTCAACTTCGTATGGGAATGCTGGGTTTTTTCCTTAGCAGTGGCAATAAGCTCAGTTCATGCAGCAGCAAGCTCACCTCACAAACTAACTTGAGAGGCCTTGGCTTCAAAAAGCTCCTGCCTTAGGGGAACCACCTTGTTATAGGAGGCCTCAAGTGCTTTTTCCCTGAAACCTAACTCAAAGGCAAGGCCTTGAGCTTGGTCCTTTAACGTGAAAGGGAAAGGCCTTGAGCTTGGTCCTTTAGCGTGATATAGGCCACCTCAATACTCTGCAGCTTGGCCTTTATAACAGTTTTTTCCTCTTGTAGTTGTTCAAAGGCAATCTAATTTTCCCTGTTCACAGCAACGACTGCCCTTCCATAACCCCTTTCGGTCACCAATGTCTTTAAAAGTGGGCACACATTATAAAGGTTTGCCAAGGATAAATGTTAAAAAATATAATCATCAAACCAAAGCAAAAAAGAAATAGGAGTTTATTTTTTCCTTACATTAAAAGTCATTTGTCTGATGATGAAAGCTTTCATCAGACATCGTTGAGATATCTGATGGGATGGTGATGACCCTCTCCAATATTCTCACCATCTCGAAGTCCGTTTTCCCTCCAAACATAGCCTCCATGAATTTCCTCTCCTCACTCGTTAGAGTTGAAAAATCAATTGAATTACGACCTAGAGCTAAGTTAGAGAAAACACCCTTAAACTCCTTAGTGCTAGCTTTAATGGAGGTCCTAGTTGTTGCTTCCTCAACTAGTAACACAAGAAGTTGAGGCAAAGGGAACACGGCCGCAAAAGCCTCTATCAGTGGGACTAGAACACGGGTTTCTAGTAGGGTAGAGATTTTTCCCTTCTTGAAGTGGATGGTTGCATCCGCAATCATGACAGGAGGAGCCAAGTTTACTTATTCCCGAGATAAAGGAAGATCACAGCCCTCAGCTTCTAGAGGGACTATATCCCCCACTATTGTCTCCATAGAGACAAGGCTCTCAAGAAAAAAAAGTTCTTCGATGAGGATGAGGGAATCTCCCCTCCCCTCTTCACCCCGGCCTCTACTAGTGGTATGAGACAAAAAAAAAAACCCTTGGGCAAGCTCTTTATAGGAAATCCCATGACACATCTCCTTCTCCTTTGGTTATTAACCCTGTAAGGATAAAGAGAGGTTAGATTTTGAAACAAGGCAAAAACAAAGAAAAATGGCAAAGCAACTTTATACCTTGAAAAATAGCCCGGTAACATCCCTTAGTCATCTTATCAACTTCATAGTCAGTGATTAGTACTTAAAAGTGCATTTTTATCAAGGTTTTATATCATCATTTTGCACTTAAACTATTAATAACTCCTTAACTAGATCACGTTTTATAATAACGTGTCTAATAATATAAGATACCTTTAATTTATGGTAAATGTTCATCTTAAATACAGGTCTATCACATAAATCAAAGGATTGATTGATGAGTTTAACTACTGAAATTGAGAAGACAAAGAGAGGGCTAAACTTAAAAAAAAGATGTTGGTTTAGTCCAAACTGGAACACTATTCGGTTATTATCATACCTGGAGCTGTAGAACTTGGATTTAGGTCTGATCTATATGGATGGAAAGCTAAGACATAGGCCTAAAACTTTCATGAAGATTTCAAGATTCAAAAAGGTCGTTTTCAAGTTCAAATTATAGCAACAACGGAGAAGTCAGAATCTATCCTGCAGCCCAGACATTGTTCAGTGTTCAGCCCATATCTCGAGTTCTAGAAGTCTATATGTGCTGATTCTTGTTTTGTTGGAAAGCTAAGATAATTTCATAGAACTTTCATGAAGACTATCTATTCAAATTCTAATGTTAGCAATGACGTTTTGTTCAGACAATAAGATAAGGATTGCCACCAAGTCAAGATGTGGCCACCCACTCAACAATTAGTCATCAAATCAATATTTTTGAATTTTAACCTATAAAAGGAGGCATTTATCATGCATTTAGGCATCTTGGTTTTCAGATCAAGATCATGTTCTTGTTCTCTTTCTTTATAATTTTGTAATGCTTAAGTTTTGTTTATATTAATCTCTTGTTTATGCTTTTCATTTCCTTTCCTTTACTTAGTTAACTTATATCTTATTTATGTTCTTATTTTGTTTATTTATGTTTCTCTCTTTCATTATGTTTAGCTAAGTTTATTATGTCAAGGTGAAAAGGTTACACTAATGGTGTAAGAATAAGTATAGTATAAACTCAACATGGACTTT
Source organism: Populus trichocarpa (assembly GCF_000002775.5). Classification (NCBI taxonomy): domain Eukaryota; kingdom Viridiplantae; phylum Streptophyta; class Magnoliopsida; order Malpighiales; family Salicaceae; genus Populus; species Populus trichocarpa. The sequence goes on along the minus strand of NC_037286.2, from coordinate 25,063,482 downwards.
AATGTTTGATACTAACATGTTTTGTATTTGTTATCTTGTTCACTTTTAATACTTTGCTTGTTAAATGGTTAATCTAGATTTATGTTATATAACCCTTGGTACAACAAATACTAGGCACTTTCATGGCCCAACCGTATGGTATAACCGACACTTGTGCTATGGAAGGAACTTGATTTGTTGTTAACATAAGTTATAATCATGAATACATGACAACATTTACAAGTATTAGCATTGTTCAAATAAGATAACTAATGTAATCATGTTAACAATTTATAATCCGATTGGAACCTCCTTTGTGTGTGGTTTCCAGTTGAGTAATAAAAAGAGTTTATACTATACTTATTTGAAATACCATTAGTGGATCCTCTAACCTTGACAATTATTTTATCCTTGTTTAATCCTTATATCAATATCACATCTCAAAGCTCTCTTCAACTCTTTTCTGCTATTATCTATTTCTTTATTTGTAGTTTATACAATTAACCTCCCCGTGGTTCGACCCCTGTCTTGTCGGGTTATTTATTACTTCGACACTCCTACACTTGGGAGAAAACATCAACTCTTTGGTTGTGTCAGTCAATGCGGGTTGAATCTAGCACAACACAATATTTCTCCTCATTCGAGCTTAAACGAGGCTTGATGTTTACTTCGTGGGGGTGACCTTCTAATAGTGGGAATAACTCCAAATTAACTGCAATGCCTCTCGATGATTGATCGTCCCAACATATATTATAACCAGTCATCTTCCCCTCCACTTCTTAACAGACGTTGGCTTCCTAGTCAACGTGTTCTTCATAGCACTATTGCTCCTATTAGCAAAGGTGAAGAACCATCGCACATTGTTGCTGTGATAAACCATTTCTAGGTTATTCCTCAAATTCACTTTTTTTTTTCAAAAAAAACTGACAACGTGGAGAAAAAAGACTGGGAAGGATTCCAAAAAATACATAAAAATCAAGCTGTAATTTTAGAGAAAATTTGAGGCCTAATTGTACCCCATTATGTCCCACAATAGAGAAACAATGCAAGTTCAAAGTTAAATTAAATGATTAAAGAACATAATTAAATTTTTAATAGGCTAATTTGATTTAATCATGGGCCAAATTAAATTTTAATTATGTTTAAGAATTAATTTGGGTTCAATTAAAGAATTTAATTAGATGCAAGGACTTAATTATACTTTAAAAAGGGTCAAATTAATTTTATTAGGGGCTTAATTGGTGAAAAATTAAGTTTGGGGGCCCAATTTGACTTTATTGAGAAAATTAAAATTTTAAGAGACCAAAATTAATTTTTATCAAGTCAATGACTTGAAATCAGGGGCAAAATCACAAGAAAATCAAAGTTTTTGGGTCAATTAGGGGTTAAATTAGAAATTTTCACAGCCAATAACTATTTTGCAAAAGATACCGAACTATAGGGCTTAATTGATTAAAATTGGAGGTAAAATTGAAGAAATTAAAACTAAATTAAAACCCTAAAAAACCCCAAAATGACATCATTTTGAATAATTATAAAAAAGGAACCAGACAACGTGTCGTGTGGTTACTGTTCATTATCTTCTTTAATTTTTGCCTGAAAAGACTACTCAGGAGGCTACTTTTCATGTGCATTTAATGCTTTATATATCCATCAAATTTGACAAAACTTGCACCAAAACGATCACGTGACATATTGTCCGTTCAGGCCAATTGACACCACAATGACCGCGACGCTAGCCTAAAGTGGCCGACTCATGTAGCCTTGAACTGTTAGATTTGACAGTTCATGGTGCCTACTTTGAACAAACAGTTGAGATCATTCCCAACCGAAACAAAAGCCAAGATTTGGCGTAATTAAAGAAAAAACTTCCCTCCTCCACCCTCTAAAAATAACGGTGGATTTCATGGCCTGAGTATGAAGAAAATCAAGTCCAAAGTTGGCCAAAAACCAACCTTCCCAATTTTTCCAGCCGACATCTCTCTCTCTCTTCTTTTTCTCTCTCCACTGCTTCTTTGTCCACCACAACCTTCTTCATGTTGTGACAAACAGCGGCTCAGCCTCCCTATGAACTCATCTCCTCGTCGGTGATAATGGCAACCACCGCCAGCTCCTCCCCTCCGCAGATTTCTTCCTTTTCTTCTTCTTCCAACTGCGATAGCAGCCAAACTCTCCACCAACGCTGCCATCGGCCTCTTGTCAGCCACCCAGACTAGCAGCTCCTCCCACTTGCATCAGGTGGCCTCCTTTTTCTTCTTCCCCCATTCCTTCCCCCGATTCTCGTGGCCATTGCATGCATGAGATATGTTGCATGCAATGGCAGAATAATTAACTCCTAAAGGTGGGCTGGACCCGTGTCAACTTAGCCCACGTGGTTGAGCTGAGTCTGGCCCACCCCCTAAAAAAAAGAAAAAAAGGGTCAGATCTGTTGGGCCGATCTGAGCCCAACTTGGGCTCGGCCTAGCCTATATATATAATTTCAAAAATCTTTTCAAAAAAAATTATGATTTTCTTACATGTTTTTCTATCAATTTTGCATAATATTGGGCTGTATATTTACATTGTAAGATACATATCCGATATTAGAATACCTGGTTTTCTCCAAAATATTTCTAAAAAAAAATTAAAAACAAATCTCAAAATGTTTAAATTAATTTCTCTTTTCAAAAGACAAAAAAAAAGATAAAAATATTTTGTTTTCATGCATACGACCAAATCCTAAAAAGTTTCCAAGCATATTTTTATAAAAAGACAAAAAATTGCATCTTTCTCATGTTTTAAAAATCCAAAAAATATGGATATCATAATCAGTTTATGATTATCCGTTGGAATTTGGTCAAAATGTCAAAAACCCTTCACTAATCATTTTAATCATTTTTTAGGGATTTTGATGTAGACTTTAATATTTGGAGGTGTAAAATAAATGTGATGCTAAAATTTGAATTTTAGAACGAAGGAAGATCCACCTTAAACCTTAGATGAGACCAACAAATAGAAACTCGACCTAGAAAAACAATCAAACAACAATGCACCTTACCTTAGGTAGGGTGCACTAGGGAGGATGTGTCTTCTCCTTGCTCAACCAGTCCCTTACTCAGACTCTCGCAGACCAAAAGTTCTTAGTAACCATAATACCAGGTGACAACTCTTAAACCTTAATCATAATTTTATGATTAAACTTTAAACTTTTTCCTTCCCAATAACAACACCTCCTCAGGAGGCATGAACAACTCGTCAAAGCCCCCGACGTCGCACCCACGACAGTTGCCACCATCAGTACTAGTGACCCAACGTAGCAAATTTTGAAAACATTTATCGTGGGCTCGAGCCCAACCATTCTATAGAATTTCTTGAAAAAGGACATAATTGTCCATCCTTGAAGAAGGAAAGAGTATCCCATTGCATACATGCAGATGGGAGCAGTAATTTCAAAATAACCCTGAGAGGAGCTCAAGGTCAGCTGGTCGATACACTCATCAGGGGTGAGGCACTTGTGCCATGTACTCGTTAGGTTGGTGACAAGTCATGAATTCCATGTCCACAACACATATGTTGCTAGGGACATCGTTTTTAAGAGTCCTAGGCAACCTCCCTCTCTCCTGAAAGTCTTTGAAAAGGGTAAAAGATGGACTCCTACAAGGGGATCTTCTCTCCTCCTCCCCACCAAAGGAGACCGCCAATGTAGCACTTTCTCTCGTCCTAGGTCCCAAAATGAGGGACCTGTGTCCCCTATCACTTCTTTCAGGTTCTGGTTGAAACTACCCTATCACTTCTTTCATGTTTTGGTTGAATCTCCTCGTTAAGGGATGAAGCGCTTCTCTTTTTAGAGATATGTCTGATGTTCCTAGGATCTATTTTTGCTCTGAGTAAAAGATAATTTAGGGTCTTGCTACGGGAGTAGATTTTCAAAAAGCACAAAGAATGAAAGTAAAAAAAAAGTCACAAACAAGAACTAGGGTTAAAAAAGAATCTCTTTACTCCAATCATCGGATGAATGATTTTTCATATTATTACATATCTCTATAAGTTCACTCAATTACCGTATTTAATGCAAACTGCCATTTTGTTTTCCAAGGGACACCTTCTTCCAATGAAGACAAGCCACCTAGGCATGACGATTCCAACAGTCTAGTCTTATATGGGACATGTAAATGAACATTTTTCCCCTTCCATGAAAGGAGAGGATCTCAAGAGCTATAAAAGAGACTATCTCCACGAGGCATGTTCGATTTTTCTCTACTAAAAATGACATATATCTATTTCTAAGGCTTTCTTCTAAAAGAAGAATGTTTTTTTTTTCCTCTCATATGATAATGACTTAATCGTTGGAGAGTCTCAAAACTCTAAGGAGGGGATTTTTTGCAGGTAGTGAACATAATCCATCAGCCATTTCACCAAAAAAAGACAAACTAGATTATTAGATTCAGTAAATTATTAATCTTATCTCAGGCCTTGGCTTGGCTTTGATAAAATCAGACCTCATTTGAACTGCATCAATGTGCTGTCAGTTCTATAAGCACCAATTTACCCCAAGCATTGGTTTATGCAAGGCCAAACAATGAAAGAAATGTACTAAACCAGGATGGCTGCAAAGTTAGTATTGCCAAAAAGAGCAAAGCACCTACACATGCAAGGCACATGTCATGACAGAAGGCCTTAAATCCCAAGTGCTGGATATAGAACATGTAGGTATGCTCTAAATTAAAAGCTCTATGTTTCAGATATTTAAATACAAATGTCATCATTCATCATGACAGAATCACAATAAGGACCAGGATATGTTTAGTATATCTTTTTTCTGTTAAGCGAAAGCACGACGTTGGTAAGAATTACCTCACCATTCTCTGGCAGCAGTTCAGCGACAGTTTCCTTGGCCAGACCCTCTTGATTACCAAGCACCCGCTCACTGCACAGACAACTAATAAATAAACCATACCACTTCCGCCTTTTTCGCTGATGATAAATATATCACTTCATTGAGAACACTTGGAAGGTCTTAGCTATATGAAATAATACTAGCATGTCCCAAATAACCTTATGCAAATAAATGAAAGTCAATTTAAGATAATTGACAACCAACAAAGTAGAAGTCCAACTTGTTATCTTAGGCGCACAACATGTGAGGTACGTACATCAACATACTCTTAATTGGAGTTCCCTCCAAAAAATGGACAAAATTATCAGCCTCTTAGATCTAAATAGCCATGGTAGTCCATATCCCACTGATAAGCTTTTGAATCCATATGGACTGCAAAGAAGGCCACTTACTATTGCATAACCATGCATCAACTGCTTTGACCGAAAAAAGGAAGGAAGAAAAATCCATAAAAAATGGAATATGCATATGTTTCTGAATCTGATGCAACTTTTATATATTGATTTGGATGGTGCAATGGGGAGACACAACATTCCTTAAGTATGGAGATGTATTGGTGGGGGTATACAAGCCACATTGATAATAAAATAGCACAAGTGCCTTGCTGATAACACGAGTATATAAAATGGCATGCATGCATGTGTGCAAAGTAACATGTATACGCGGCATGCACACCTACAAACATAAGTAAATGGCATGTAAAGAAGCAATTGACAGCAATACCTTGTACAATAAATTTGAGTATGAGGGCCGATACCTTGCACTTTGGAACTTTCACAAAAGCCTCGAAAGGAGCAGGCCCGATACCCGAGTGGTGCATCATTTGGTCCTTCATCAAAAAGATAGGACGGAAAAAAACCATAATCAACTAATGACTGGATTAATGGTTAAGCCATAGTTTCAGCCCAAGAAATCATTCACTTGCTTCGCACACTGCAACCGTCTTTTTTAAGGTTCAAAGCAGAATGAATATGGTGTTAAAGGGGAAAAGAAAAGAGAGAAAGATTCAGTTTTTTATGCTACATGAAATGCAAAATTCCGTTAATTGCAATTGGTCGGAGAAGTGTCACAATCACTACAATAAGAAAGAATACATCTTGAATCCTTACAAAATTTAAGACCAAGGTTTATAATCATTACATGGATGGTGCAGAATAAAGTCCAGTAAGAGAACCAAAGATAGGAAATTCTACTATATCATTCATTTATTCCAAATTGGCATTTCCCTTGTGATAATTCACATGACTGCAACATTTGATGATTGGGATTCACCACAGATGCCTGAAATCAAGAGGAGGAATTAGACTGCAATTTTCTTTTTTCTGAGACAAAATAATCAATTCAGGGACAATAAGCAGCATTTCAGTATCATTTTGTCGTGCCTGCTTGGATATTTTGATTGAATAGTAACACTATATTCCCCAGTTCACATCGCCAGAATGTCTTCATTCCATGGCACAGTGGGATGCATAAGGATTGACCAAACGATGTAAGAATTCTTAAATAAAGTTAATGTAAGATATGCATGGATAGCCATGAGCCAGTGTAGTTCCACTCTAGACGAAGTAACTCAGGATAGCCATGGGAAATCTAAGATAAGACGATAGTCTTGGAAGGACGGTGGTGGGAATCAGTCAATTAAGGGTAGAGGCAATAGATCGAAGAAATTGATTTTGGAGACTGAACAGTATCCAAAAATGTGATGGATCAAACAAGAAACTAAGATTACTAGAAGAATTGATGAAACTGACAGCAGAGAAGAAAAAGAACAAGCTCTTGAAGGTCAGGAGAGAACGAGAAGATAAGCAGAGTGCAGAATGCATCAGGAAGGCAGTTTAATCTTCATGAATGCATCAGGAAGGCAGTTTAATCTTCATACCAGAAAGAGGGAAATTGGAAGCTATGGAACTTCTTGATCGTCAAGGATTAAGAAAAGGCCTCCAGTCGTATAACATTATCTTGCAACAAGGACTAACCAAAGGATCTCTAACGCTAAAAAGCAATGTATGCATGGAATATCAGAACACTCACTCAATCCATTTCTCTCTAATTTACAAACCTTTGCCATTCTTGTTGCTCTCCGTTGTGACTCAAGACCCTGAAATTTTTATTGCTCTACATTCTAACATGGGGGGCTACAATCTAGTGATTATCCCCCAATATGATATTAAATCAACTGGACTCGGATTTGGTCTAATCGAATCTTTAAAGAAAAATCTATTTAGATATGCAGGGATTGCTGGAGTTTTGAAACAGTAAAAACTGAAAGAATTCCAAGTTCAAAAAGTTCAATTTCTAGAGATTCAAATTCGAAGATGGTGAGAGTATTGATGCTACGTACCTCTTGCAAAAGTCAGTGACATATCGCGATCCATTGTAGAAGATGAACCACATCAACACGATCACCAGAATATCTGCCAAAGTTTAGGGACTCGCAAACTCGAATTCTATATTCAGAATTCAAAATGAATTAAGACAGAAAGATGAAATATAACGGATCTATCTGATCTAATAAAATAAAAGAGGATACTGAAAAGGCAACGCTCCCACCAATCCAACATGAAAAGACCAAAAGTGACATTATAGAGGTAGATCTTACGTTGAACCCAGTTCATAGCTCTGACCCTAAAAACAACAACAGATTTGTGGGAGCCGGCAATAAGATCTGTTGAGAAAGAAGAGAGGTTGTTAATTTTGAAAGAGCTGAGTTCGGATCTCCGAGAAAGAGATTTGTCTTGTGATTTTGGAAGCTTAGTCGGTTGTAAGTCCTAACGGTTTGCCTAGCCTATTACTACATGTTATTGTATGGTAAGCTTATCTTGAAATTCTAGCCGTTATGCTTTGTACGTGTGGACGTCTTGCCTAATTGTTGATGGTTTTCTCAATCCAATTGTTGTCTGATTTTTTAGGAGAAAAAGGATGGATAGAATTGTCATCTCCTGTCTTAATAATGTTATTTTCGGCTTTATCCCAAAAAAATAAAAACAAAAGTTGTGTCACAATTCAGTTATTATTTTCCTTATGTTTGTTAATGTAAGAAAACTCATAGAAATTCACTAAAAAAATTGAACACTTTTTTTTATCTTCTATATTTTTTTTATTCTAAAACAATAAACAAATATAACCTAGATTTTTTTATTATTTAAAGTGAAAATCACATTGTTATTTTTAAATATGTAATTTCTATATTAAATTTCTAAAAACAAGGTTATAATACATGCAAATTTCAGAGAATTAGTACATGATCAATCATTTTTCCTCTGTTCTTATATTATTATTTTTTAACCAATAATTTTATTACGCGATCCTCTGTTATTTAAAGAAAAAGAAAATTATTTAGTAGGTGGTTAGTGGTAACAGCTTGGGATCAAGGGATTTGCTCCTCTATATTCTCAGGTTCAAGTCATATGGTTATTAATATTAATATTCACTGGAGACTTACCTGGTCGTTAACTTTAGGACCCGTGGGAATTAGTTGAGGTACACGGCTCAGACACCACACATTAAAAAAAAAAAAAAAACTATAAGCCGCTGTCAGTTATACAATAATACAAATCCCAAGGAGGTATATGTAAACATACCAACCAAATTGATGAAAATGCCATGGAGCAGCCATCACTCATAACGTGACTCAACTTGTTGTAAGAACAACGCTATAAACAATCTCTATGTCCTGTAAAAACACCGAATTTTATTAATGAGAGTTTATTTGATAGTTATTTTTTAAAAATATTTGCTATTTAAAAATAATTAAAATAATATTTTTTATTTTAAAAAATTATTTTTAATATTAATATATTAAGTTATCTGAAAATATAAAAAAATTAATTTTAAATTAAAAAATTAAAATTTTAATCAAACGTGTTTAAAACACAATTTTAAATAACATCTTAGTCCTCCATTGTTCTGGTGGTTAAAAAATTATAAAAAAATAATTTTTTTTAAAATATATTTTTAATATTTTTAAATAGTTAGTTGTGTTAATATTAAAAAAAATTAAAAAATTATTTTAATACTATAAAAATTAATTGTTATTACAATACTAATTAAAAAATAATTATTTTTGGAATCACTGTTGAAACCGAGAAGGAGCGCTAAATATAAAAGAAATTGGGGCTTAGGTCTCAACCAGAAAAGAAAATTGACAGACAAAGACATGGAGGGTGCCTTCGCCGGTGCCTCGGCTATTACTGACCAGAGGCAAAAGATCGAACAGTACAAGCACATTCTCTCCTCCGTTTTTTCCTCCAACGACATCGTTCAATCCAAGAAATTCATCGATCACAGTAGGTTTTCCTTCAACTGTTTTTTTTTTATCCTTTTAATCTCTTATGGCCTTACCCTATTGTTGAAAAACGACATGTAGTGTTGTCGGACGACGTACCGTTGGTAGTGTCGAGGCAGCTATTGCAGACTTTTGCTCATGAGTTAGGGAGGTTGGAGCCGGAGACTGAAAAGGAGATTGCCATGTATACCCTTGCTCAGATTCAGCCTCGAGTTGTTTCTTTCGAAGAGCAGGTCTCTTTTTTACGTTTTTGGAAGTTAATTTTCTTTTAACTAGGCTGAATTTATGAGAATGTGCTTCCTTCATAGGCGTTTCGCTACTTGAAAGTCCGATGGGCTGACTGTATGATTTTTCTTGCTAACAAAAGTCACTTCCTTTATTATTGGTGATGCGAAATTTTTTATTTTATTTTATGAGTAACAGGTGCTAATAATTAGAGAGAAACTTGCTGAACTATTCGAGTCAGAACAGCAATGGTCAAAGGCAGCTCAGATGCTCAGTGGCATTGATCTAGACTCTGGAATGAGGTCTGAGTTATATTTTTAACTATAAGAGCATGCATTTCTACTGATTATTGAGATACCCCTATTTGACATTCTATATATATATATATATGTATATTTATAATTTGTCCTTCAGGATCATTGATGATACATTCAGATTATCTAAGTGTGTCCAAATTGCTCGCTTGTATCTCGAGGTATTGAATTTCTCATGCATGCATAGGATATGTGATGAACTCATCAATAGTCAACAACTTGGTAGTCACTGGACTTCTGTGGATATTGTTTGATTTTATATGCTTATTAGAAATTAAAGGCAGTTGTCAAGCCAGACTGTTGGCTATTTATATGAAAGTGAACACATTCACCCATCACCTTTGTTGGCTTGACTGCCGTAGTACTTGCCATTATTCTTGCTTCGGGTGCACCTGCTCTTATCAGCATGTGCACTTGATTTTCTTCTAAAATTTTAGAGTGAGAGGAGTGGTTTTTTTTTTTTTTTTTTTTTGACATCAGTCCACATCTGGATGAAACTGTGCCTCCAAGTTCCAAAATCTGAGTTTATTTTAATGCAAGTTGAGGGAATTTTCTCGCTTATAGGTCTCATAAAACAGTTTGTGATCGCTACTGTTATTTCCCGCTGTTTATATATGCAGGATGATGATGCAGTTAATGCAGAAGCTTTCATCAATAAAGCTTCATTTTTGGTTAGCAACAGCCAACATGAAGTGTTGAACTTGCAATACAAGGTTCAGATAATCAATTGGTTCCAAGGATGATTTAATACAAGGCTGAAAAGTTCATTGTTTTGTTAAGTTGTTTGCTTCTTTTTTCATGTTGTCAGGTGTGTTATGCAAGAATTTTGGATTTAAAGAGGAAGTTTTTGGAAGCAGCTCTGCGTTACTATAACATCTCTCAAATTGAGAAGAGACAAATAGGAGATGAGTATGTAAAACTAGGTTTATATTTATCATGATTGTTTGGTACATTTATTTTTTCGTTTTCATTCTCTGTGGAATCTTAGATTCTTATCCAATTGTGTTTTTCTAGTTTTGTTTTTTTAGTCATATAGATTGTTATCCAAGCATTGAATCTTTCCTGCTTCTGCACTACCTGTGATTGTCCTTATAGCATCACTGAATGCCACATCTGCTATGATTCTCTCCAAATTACCTTAAATAAATTTTGGATATGGAAACATAATTCAGAAGACTTTACTTGTAACTAATGCAGTACCTTGCATTTTATGCTTATGAATTATCCAACTCCATGTGAAAGTATATCGTTTAATATAGCCTTTCATATTTGAATATTTCAGCTTGTTTTTTATGGTTGTCTTTGTGCTCAGCTTTAAAATATAAAATTTATCATCTGCAACAAAAAATTGCTGCTGTTCTCAACTTTTAATATATAAAATTTATTTTCTGCAAAGAGATGGTGCACATCCACTCTCCTGTTCCTATTTAAAAATTGTTGGTGTGTTGATACACTGATATACGTAGTTATTTACATTATTCTGTTGTGTTCATCATAGAACTATTGATGAGGAAGCATTGGAGCAAGCTCTATCTGCTGCTGTGACATGTACAATCTTGGCTGCTGCTGGTCCTCAACGATCACGTGTTCTTGCTACTCTGTACAAGGTAAACAATCCTAGCATATGCGCATGAGAAATTGATTCACATTATACTGCTGGGAGATATACTGATATATTGAAGCATGGTCTAGGATGAACGATGCTCGAAGTTAAAAATTTATCCTATATTACAAAAGGTTCTCTCTCACCCTCCCTCTCTCTCTCTCTCACACACACACAAACACACACACTTTCACCATACTGCACCAATATATCTGTTTTCATTTTTATGTTTTTTCACCCTCAATGCCTCCCAAGTTTTATTAATGGAAACCTTGTATGAATTTACCAGGTGTATTTAGAGAGAATTTTGAGAAAACCTGAAATCGATGCATTTTCTGAGGAACTCAAAGCACATCAGGTTAAAACATCTTTTCCACACTGTTTATTGATGCTACCTTCACTTGATTATGATTTATGATTGGTACCCTTTTGCTTATTCAACAGAAAGCACTTCTGCCAGACAATTTCACTGTACTGGATCGTGCTATGATTGAGCACAATCTTTTGAGTGCAAGCAAACTGTACACAAATATTAGGTTGGAGATGCAATGGTCTTGGTCCTCTTGGATTACCTTTTCCTTTAGGTTCCCTGGCATAACATCTGTACTGTTTTTGTTTTTGTTTTCCACTGTATTTTTGCTGTAGCTTTGATGAGTTGGGCACGTTGCTGGGAATCCCTCCGCACAAGGTTGGTTTGTCATGATTTGCCAAGGTTCTCACTTAATTGATGTTCCACTGATCATATTGCATGCCATGTTTTCCTTAAATATTTCCTCCTTTGATGTTATGTTTTGAAATCTGATGGGAGTTCGGTCTTCCTATGAATTTTCATGGGTTTTCCATATGCTTGGATCCATCCATTGACTGGTGCGTCTCAGATGATAAGAGCATGCATACTAGAAATTTTGTGCCTATTTAATCTTGTTTTACTCGTTTCTTTATCTGCAATGCTTTATGATGCTTGCTTATTTGGGTCATGCTTTGAATATCAAGTCTCTGCTAGTGTTGGTTCTGTCCTTTCATTTTCCTCTTCTTCTTTTTTCCTCCTCAGAATATGCTTTAACAGTGCTTATCGTTTTTGGAGCTTGAACATATTTACTTTGCTTTGCAGGCAGAGAAGATAGCATCAAGAATGATTTACGAGGATAGAATGAGGGGAACGATTGATCAGGTATGAACTATGAAATTCTGATTGTGGATTTCTAAATTTCACACTTGATATTCAGACTACTTATCATTTTGAGGACCATGATGGACTTGGGATCATTTTTATCCTATTTTTTATTATACTATAGTTGAGCTTTTGTTGTGGCTTGCCTCATTCATTTCATCATTTTTTCCTGCTAGCAACCACCTGTTTTGCAACAAAACTAATATGTTCTACTGGGACTGTTGCTCCCATCACATCAAATTTAAACTGTCTGGGGGTTAATCTTATTTGCTTTTTTAGCCTCGGGCTCGCTCTCCATCTGTTTCCTAGGAAGTTTAGGAACCTTGTCGTCCTTCATTTTGCTCTGCTGCATCTAATATACCTTCTTATGCTAGGTCGAAGCTGTCATACATTTTGAGGATGACACAGAAGAGCTGCAACAATGGGATCAACAGGTGATTCTTTGCCATGATTACAAATTTCATGGAATTTAACCAGTGCTAGGTTGCTTTTCAATTTGCCTCATATACTACATATAAGCAGCTCTTAACCCTTGTCTTCTACATTATTTTGCAGATTGTTGGGTTGTGTCAAGCGCTGAATGATGTCCTCGATAGCATGGCAAAGAAGGGCTTGTCTGTTCCTGTCTGATTGGTTTTTTTGATAGCAAGTTAGAAGATGGAGATGGATGACTTCACGTATATATGCACAAAGGCAGAGAAATTAACTTTCCATGGGTTTCTCATTATTTTTGTGAAGTTAGAATATTTTGTAAGTTTTATTTGCTTGTTTATCTTGTCAAGAAATTTCAGTATTTACTCTTAGCAGCACAACGTACAGCAATTGAGTAATTTATTGTTAATTTATTCTTTTCCCATCATGTTTTTCTTGCCAGAGGTACGGTGGCTAGTTGGTTACCGGTCTCGATTCATTGATTACATGTGTTAGTGTGTGGCCTTTTTCTAGCAGCCTTCGTTATTACTGTATAAGATGTCTTGAAATGAATGGATTGCGTTTGCAGTACCTCACGCTCAACTGAATGTTGAAAAGTTATCTTTCTACCACTCGTGTTGGTTCCTTTTCTCTGTTCACTCTGCAACCACTTGCTGGTCGAGGCGTTAGAACTGATTTCCAAGCTCGCAGCAGCAGGCTGCAATGCTTTTTTAAAAGGTTCAAAGCTGCACGTATGCAGTTGGTAGTTTCTGTTTGTTTTTGTGGTACTTGCAGTTTGCATTTTATCTCAACTATATAGGTGAAAGTGTTTGGTTAATTAATAATTTTGCATAGATTGCACTTTAAACTTTCTTGAAAGCTTGGTTAAAAAAAATCTATAATTCATAATTGTTTTTCAATCTATTTTTGAATTTGCAGTGGTTAAAATCTTGAAAAATATTAAATTGATTTTTTTTAGTAATTTTAATGCACAGTATATTTCATGTATTTTCAAGTGTATTAAAGCATAAAATACTTTTAAAAAAATATATGCATCACAATACCAAACAGAAACGCCACATGAACACGAAATTCCATCAATTGCAATTGATCGGAAAAGTTTAACGATCACTATAGAGAAGAATACATTCTTGAATCCTTGCAAAAGTTTAAGACCGAGATTTGTAATCATTACAAAGATGGCGCATAATCAAGCCCAAGAAGAGCACTAAAGGTGAAATCTTCATGTCAGACTAGATCCAGGAGCATGCCACTATCGCTTTTCCCCTTGTGATCCGTTCACGTTACCGGGATTCACCCTAGGTGCCTGAAATCAAGGGGAGGAATCAGACTGCAATTTTCTACTTCTTAGAAAAAAGAATGAATTTAGGGACAAGAAGCAGCATTTTAGTATCATCTTACAGTGCCTGCTTGAATATTTTGAATGGACAGCAACATTATGTTCCCCAATTTTTTTAAGGAGATATCGTCGGCCCAAACAATCCTCTAGAATGTTTTCATTTCATGGCACAGTGGGACACGGAACGATTACCCAAACGACAGAATAAGATTATTTACAAATCAAAGTTGAAGATCGGAAGCAGATAACTATCTGGAAGTTCATCATTCCCACATGCCAACTCATTCAAATTTTGAAATAAAGAAGCAAGAAAAATATTTTGTTCACTCATGCGCACTGTTTGTAGCACTGCATACAAACAAAGCCATCGGATATCGAATATCGATTTACTGATCCAGGATTTTTGGAAACATTGCTGATCCAAATGAATTCTTAAATAAAGTTGATGTAAGATGTGCATGGATTGCCATGAGCAGTGCAGTTCCATTCTAGACAGGTAGCAAGTAATTCAGGATAGTATGGGGAAACCTAACAAATGTTGGGGATCAAAACAATAAACGAAGATTACAAGAAGAATTGATGAAACTGACAAAAGAAAAGCTCTTAAAGGTCAGGCGTATGAGAAGATAAGCAGAGTGCAGAATGCATAGGGAAAGCAGTTTAGTCTTCATTCCAGAGAGGGAAATTGGAAGCTATGGAACTTCTTGATTGTTAAGGATTAAGAAAAGGCCTCCAGTCACATAACATTACCTTGCAACATTACCTTGCAACAAGCACTAAGCAAAGAGATCTCTAACACTAAAAAGCAATGTATGCATGGAATATCAAAAAACTTCGGGCAATCAAAAACGGATGTACTGAAGAAAAAGCATCCTGTACTAGGAGCAAGGAATTGCTTGACAACCTGATATAATTGAAATTTCTACTACTATGAATAATCCTTGTAAAACACCAACAACACGTGTTGGCTGTTACAGGTTGCTATTTCAATTCTAAAATCCACAACACTGTAATAACACAAAAGCTTAGTTCAATATACAAGGCAATGATCTGTATGTGTATCAACTTACTCACTAGAGGGGGGGAAGGGGTGTGGAATGCAGTAAGAAGTAAAAAATTCAAAGACAACAGAATAATAGAAAAGATTTGTCTTTTGAGGATTTGGAGCCGAAGTCATTAAATTCCTGACAAAATGGATACTGGACCAGCGAGATTGTTTGAACTAAAGCCCTAACTTCCCAGGTGACAGCTAAATCTCAAGATACTGGCCTAGTACTGCTGTAAACATACATGGGCATAGCTTCTAATATCCCCAGATTTCAACAGAGCGAAAATAAGGGCTACAATGAAAGAAACTCAATGGGAGGTCCAGATGCAAAGTCTAGAACTTCCAGTTTCACTGGAAGCATAAATCTTGTTAAAGATCTGGATGGTTCTATGAGGGTATTCTAGTACCTTTTCCTTAGCCAAGTGGAAAGAATAATAATCCAATCTAACAAAGGAATGTATTAAATCCAGTCTATGAATTCTTCAAGCATGCCAAATATCCAGAGCTCAAAGGGCGTGTATACTATCTATTGCGACCAGTTAATCCAATCCCTTCTCTACGACACAACTAAACTATGGTGGCTACAAAAAAGTGATTGCCCCCAATATGATATTAAATCAACTGGACCCGGATTTGGTCTAATCGAATCTTTAAAGAAAAATCAAGTTAGATAAGTAGGGATTGATCGAGTTTTGAAAAAGTTATATCTGAAAGAATTCCAAGTTCAAAAAGTTGAATTTCTGGCGATTCAAATTCAAAGATGGTGAGAGTATTGATGCCACTTACCTCTTGCAAAAGTCAGTGACATATCGCGATCCATTGTAGAAAATGAACCACATCAACACGATCATCAGAATATCTGCCAAAGTTTAGGAACTCGCAAACTCGAATTCTATATTCAAAATTCAAAATGAATTAAAACAGAAAGATGAAATAAAACAGATCTATCTGATCAAATAAAATAAAAGAGGATACTGAAAAGGTAACGCTCCCACCAATCCAACATGAAAAGACCAAAAGTGACATTATAGAGGTAGATCTTCCGTTGAACCCAGTTCATAGCTCTTGAGCCTGAAAACTACAGGAGGTTTGTGGGAACCAGTTAGAGTCGAGCTGATTTTGTTAAAGTCATTTCAAATAACCAGTTAGAGTCAAGCTGATTTTGTTAGTCACTTCAAATAAAAGAGGATACTGAAAAGATCTGTTGAGAAAGATGAGAGGTTATTACGTTGTTAATATTTGAAAGAGCTGACTTCGGGTTTAATATCCTACCATTTCAAGTACAATTCCTAATTACGTCTAAAACAAAATGGATACTGATTCAATTCCATAAAAAAAAACAGCCAAAAACAAAATTAAATTAAAGACAAACGAAAACAAATTCAAGCAAGAAATTAAAATATTCAGAAACTGTAGAATCAGAAAATTAAGCGGGCCAATCTCTTTCCTTTTTTTTTTTTTGCTAAACAACTAGGAATGGCAATGGATCGGATTGGGGACGGGTTTTTCACCACCTAATTCTGACTCAGAATATTTGCATCCACCACCCGTCTCCGACTCCAGGTCAGCTAGTAGCTGGGCACCCGACCTGATCTGGTTTTCTTTAAATCAATTTCTCAAAGATAAAGTCCAAGCTTAAATTAAATTACATCTCCATCTATAGATCATAAGACCATCAAATATAGTTCGAACTTCAAATCCTTGTATAAAATCATTAAAATCCTCCATGAAACTTCCGCATTATATTGAAAATTAAAATCTTCCAAGCATCATAAAAATAAGATTTCTATAAACAAATCCAAAATCAAGAAACTGTTAATTAAAGGCAACTTGTGCTACATTAAAGCAAAATCAATTAGTATCAGCAAGACAAGTTACTGATTGCAAATTCTGTTGAGTATAGACACTAAACAGTAATCCAACAAAATCTCAAATTGTCTCGTAAAATACACATTCAGTATTAAAAGCCAATTTCACAAAAATTCACTGTTGTTTGCAGTTCTCGGCAAATTGGAAGATAATTTCCAAAGAACCTAATTCAAGCGCGCTAAAAAACTGATGTAAAATTTCCGTCATCCCATAACATTGAATATCAAAATGTTATTCCGCTAAATGAGTACCTGTTGGTGCTGGAGACGCTGGATGCTTCTGTTTTGGGTGAAGAGGTTATAGGAATGAGGACAGGGGAGTGAAGAGCGGTGGGTGGCCGGCGAATGCACTCAACCAGAGGGATCTGCTGTGGATTGTGACGAGTGAATTGTGAGCTTGAGGGAGGCAGGGATTGGCTGTTTAGGGCTAGAAATAGAATCTGGTCGTGTTTTTTCCCCACAAATCTTTATAAATAAACCCGGTTGGGAGATGGTTCGGATAAATTCTCTATCCGCCACTACATCTGTCCCGGTCAAATCGGATTTCTTAATTTATATAATTTTGCAAGTTTTATCTGCTTGTTTATCTTGTCAAGAAGTTTCTGCATTTCCTTTTAGCAGCACAACTTGCAGCAATTGAGTAATTTATTGTTAATTTATTATATTCCCATCATGCTTTTCTTGCCAGAGGTACACTGGCGAGCTGGTTACCGGTCTCAACTCATTGATTAACATGTGTTGGTGTTTGGCCTTTTTCTAGCAGCCTTCGTTATTACTGTATAAGATGTCTTGAAATGTATGAATGTTTGCAGTTCTTTGCAATGTGTTTAGCTTGTCGACTGAAAGATCAATAGAGTTGTTATTCTACTCTTCTTTCTGTTAAAGTCCTTGTTCGCGACCTTTTGTGCTCCATATGGCCTCATGGCACTTTCTGATGTCATTTCAAATGTTTTTCAACTCAACTACTGCTGCCATTGGAGAATTTGCTGTTAATGGCCGCGTAAACCTTTTTACCATGGAGTTTGCATAAAAACCCTGATGTTCCATTCATCTAGGTCCTTTCCGCCTCCGCCTCCGCCTCCGCCTTCCATGTTCTGTTGAATCGATGGAACTGGAGCAGCAGGAAAAGAAGAATACAGGTAGAGATTTCAGTAACGATCTCAAACAGGACCGCAAAAAAGAGATTTCTGACATTTCCAGGGAGTGCTTGCTTTCGTCCGAACAAATTCAGTCGGTGAATTCTCAACTAATTAAATTAAAGCAATGAAAAAGAATAATGCTTTTCTTTTGATTCAACTATATATTTACAAAAAGAAAGGACATCTTCCCATTGCATTCCTACATGATCAAAGCTATGAGCTGCGATTTATACGAGGGGGAGAGGACTGAGTAACAATTGCTGCTCCTCTCACTTGATTTCCCTAGCAAATAATCGTTATGAACACTGTTACCTGTAAGAATGTATCCATCACGGAACACTACAGTAAACTATGTGTTCGGCGCAGCTCTAGATGGAGAGAACTTTGCAGGATCCTTTCCTAAGAGCACGTCATGATTGATGGACGCCAATTGTGACAGATTCTGCATCAAAATTACATCTTCAATGACCTCGTTTAAAAAATAAACAACCTTCCATGGGGAGTCTGAAATTATGTTTCACAAGCCTCTTGCAACATGAAAATTTACATCATCCAAATGTTTAAACAAGCTATAGCAGCAGTTGCAATAACTTAGAGTGTACAAGATAACACCCTATAGCCAGCAGCACCCAGGAACATGATAATCCAACAAGGTCCATGATTATTCTGCCCTTTCCCCAAAACTCTCATCTAGTGGATAGTACGTGTGAGTGACTGAGCAAAGTATGTGTTTCAGTACTAAAACTTTTGGATATCCACTCAAAGTTGGTCATACGATGTACAGGAATTCTTAGAACATTTCATCTATAGCAACTTGCAAGTTAGCTTACCTTGAAAGAGAAATTTATCAATGAGATATCAAGTGGAGAAGAATCAAAATCTGCAAGGTCACCACATTCATCCATCTGGCAAAAGAAATAGAAGACAATGAAACAATTGCAATCATGACTTCTAGCATTCATATGAAAATGGATAAGAGACATCAGCTCTCGACCAAAGAAAAAAGAAAAAAAGAAAGTGTTGTAGAGACTAGATTAGCGCCATTAATGCAAGTCTAGCAATGACAGAAAAAGTAATCTTCATGCAATCACTCAAGTCTATGCAACAACACTTGTAGCTGATAATAAAATTTGTCATGAAAAGACTTTGCTTGTAAAAATCTTGAAAATACAATATCATGCAATGGATAAATGCCCAATTCTCATATAACTCCTTGATGTAGTATCCATAAAAATTATCAAACCAACTATTACTGCAAATATAAATTTAAGACATCCTTCTGCTAATATTTTCAAAGACCAGCCACCTGTTCCCTGTTTTGTGCCAGAGGGGTGGGGGGCAGACCAAATCCATTGATTCAAATAGTACAAGCAAGATCCCAGAACTTAGCAGAATCATGAAGATAAATTAGGTTTCCTACCTCAACACCAGAATTTGAAGATGAGTCATGCATGTCGCTGTCAGAATGGCTACTAGCTTTATCATTTGGCATTCCAACAGACATTTGAGGAAACCTTGACACAAAATAGCTCGTGTCATCTACACTGTTAGGGTTTGGAACAAAGGCAGCCTACGGACAAAATTAGTGATAGAAAAGTTAGCAATAAATAACAGATTCCAGTGAAATTATTTTTAAAAAAATCTTGCTGGTATCTATCAAAGTTTTAAAGTCAGGCATGCATAATTTTTTTATGCACATAAAGAAACATAAAAACATTATGGAGTGGCCTAGTTGATGCCATAGCTCCACTTAGCAATAAACAGCAGATTCCAGCGAAATTATTTATAAAAAAATCTTGCTGGTGTCTTTCAAAGTTTTATAGTCAGGCATGCATAATATTTTTATGCACATATAGAAACATAAAAACAGGATGGAACGAGCTAGTTGATGCCACAGCTCCACTAAGCAAACGGGATTAGTACTTGTATACTTGTTGAACTTGGCCTCAGAAGAAAGCATTTTCACTATGCACAAATGATGTCAGGTGTTTGCACTTGGAATATATTGGATTATCTACATTGTAAGAAAAGCCCAGAAGAGATTATAATGGGATGATTTTGATACAATCAGATTTGAGACAGCACATTCTTGATTAGTAATATTCTCCGGCTGACCTAATCTTCACATAAATAACTTTTTTGGGTAACTTTGATTCCTGTTCCAGCATCAAATGACTTGAATAAGGTAATTGTAACTCATAAACTCCACAAAAACTTCTGCTTGCAAGGATGCAAGTGACAATGTAGGGGGAATAGAGTGACAGCATGATTTTTGGTCATTTTGAACTTGAGAACTATGAATCTAAACCTCCCATTATGAATATGACGGTATGAATTCACACCTTTTGCAGAGCAAGGTTGTCCCAATCAACTCCTCTGAAAAAAGGATGTGCTTTGACCTATAAGATTTCATAAGCAAGGCACAATAAAAGCCAATTTGAAAATTCATTAGGTCATCTTTCGAGTTTTAGTGGCCCAGGGAAAATATTTGATTCTTAATCAACAAAGGTATACAGTAAAATACAACCTCTGTCGATCCATTTGCTCCTAACCGTTGACTTGGATTATGAATAATCAACCTATATAGAAAAGAATTGAAGCTGAATGAGTAATATGGCAGTGTAAAGTTGAGTCCATTCTTTGATGATAACTTATACTACAGTGTACACAAATAGCAACTTCAAGGCATAGGTAGTAAAATGTGAATGCTAAACAAATCCTCCATCACATCAAAATGGTAGAATTTGCATTTCATTACCTGAAAAGCTACGAGGTAATGAAAAATAAATATGAAAATAACATATTGATGAGGGTGATGTTGAAGCTAAGGTATGGTGTTGCCAGGTTTCCATGAGTAAAAATTATAAATGGTTGGACATCATAAATTTTGGAGAAAAAAATGAGAATGATTATAATGATTATGCAAAGAAGTCGATTTTGGCGTTATACTGGAGCCTTAGGCTCCGTTTCCAAGAAACAAACACAGGAAAGTTTGGAAAGTGGTTTCCCGGAAACCACTTTTCAAGAAACAAACGCACCCTTAGTTGACACTGAATTATATAAGGGTATATAAAAGTCTCATTATCAGTGTAATTTATTTAAAGCTACAGGATACAAGCTTCTAAAATTATCAAGCACTGTCCTAAAAACACGTGCATGCACAAGATCTGAACTTGCAAATCTGCAACTTCCTGTTTTTAAGCATCAAGTGAGTAGGGAAGATCACCTTGCAATTTATGATTGATATTTACCCAAATAATCAATACTTTTCTTGTCCAGAACTTCTATCTATTTGAGCTATCAATAATCTTCTGGTGGTAGCATCCCATAGTCAGTAATAGTTCCAAGCCTTATTTAATATATAGGAACACTTGTCATTTTCTTAAAAAAAAAAGGTGAATTAGAAACTAAGATAAATTCCATTGTGTCAAGGGATGGAGAAAATAAAAGTCATTTATCGACATCTTACAAATTCAAAGCTGATTGCCAACCTGTTGATCAAGTCTTGGGCCTCATATGACATGTCATCAGGAACAGAAGGCCAAGGGATTTTTCTATTAAGAATGTTGTCAAAGATTATCTGTGGCCATGACAAGACAAAAAACTTAACACAATTAATTTTGAGCACAGAGTATCTTTTTTTAGAGCATATAAAGAAATTATGTCCACTAGCAGCATCGAGAAAAATCAAGAGAACATTAAATATAAACATACCTCAGGACGTTCAGCAGTGAAAGGTGGAATTCCAGTTATAAATTCAAATAAGATTATTCCAACAGACCACCAATCTGCAGCATAACCTGCATGAATGCCAGAAAGCAACTTCACTTCCCTGGTAAAGTTGAGATGAATATAAATATTAGTTTAGGTAGAAAGTAACCATGCTCAGTTCCAAGAAGAATTTCAGGGGCAAGATAGTCAGGCGTCCCAACTGCTGAGTGCCGATTTCTGTCCTCTGTTTGTTGAGCATTTGGATTAGGAGGATCTGAAGATGCATTTCTATCTGTATCAGGTCCTGATAAATCAATGGTGCTGTTTATAAGGCCAATTTTTGACAATCCGAAATCTGTAAGCTGGTCACATACGCAATCATTAGTACATCACCAGTAGCTAGAACTGAAGCTGATGCAGAACACTCAAAACTACAAGATATAGGGATAAATATGGACATTTTATTTGATGCATATTAGATGGGAATCACCTATCTGGCAAGAAAACTAAAAGGATGTTTCCAAATGTTTTAGCCAATAGATTCATTCAATACTCCAGTTCCTAAAAAGCGCAATAATATATGTGCAAAAGCAACTTTGAAAGTGCACTAGGTCAATTCTGCAACCAAGAGAATATATATAAATATAAACTATTATCCCCCATGCGAGCGGATTGAGAACAACAATTATTTATGCAAGTGCGCATCATCAAAAATGCACACAGTATATGTGCTCACATCCACCACCTGCACAGATGCACACATTCCAAGGAGACACATGCAAATATGGCTTATTAATGATTTTAACAATTTGTACATGTAGAAACAGTAAAATTGTGAACTTTAAAGACCAGACCTTGATGTGCCCATCATGTGCAATCAATATATTGTCTGGTTTCAGATCACGATGCACAATTCCATGAGAATGGAGATACTCTAAAGCAAGAACCTGGAACAGACATAAGCTATTTAAGTTGAGATACAGAACTAAAATAAGCATATAAAGACATTCATGATTTTGTTCTAACAGACCAGTTCTGCAATATATATACGAGCTATATCTTCCTCAAGGCAACCAACTTTTCTCAGCAAAGAGTATAGATCACCTCCAATAAGATACTCCATAACGAGATACAGGTTATCTCTGCAGGTGAATGAATAAAAAAATCGAACCTGCAATGATAAGACCCATGTTTTTATAGCCCATTCAAATACAGAGGTTCAGAAGTTCTAGAAAGAAAATATTGACCATCATTTTTAATTGGCTAGCTAATGATAGAAAGCAGGTTCAAGAAGGTATGGAAACGACCAATAAAAGGGGTTGTGGAAGTGCTCAAGTTCAATGTAAATACGAAAGCAATCAAGACTTGAACATTACCACAAATGGATTCCGAACTGTTATCAATATGTTACGCTCTGCTAATATGCGCTGAACATCATTCTTGCGTAACATATCCAATTTCTTGAGCACCTACAAAAGGCATTATATTATGAGAATATATACCAAAATAGTTGACCAATAATGGAAAACAGAAATGCAAAATTTGTAGAGAAATTACTTGCTGGTACATTCCATGAGAATAATGGATAAATAGAGATGCTTTTTAGTACTTTGACAAAGACCTATGAAGAACACAAAGATTTATAGATTACTCCAAGCTGCGTAGCTTCCATAATGACCCATTGTTCAATAAGTGATATGGGTAGAATTAAACTGCTAAGATTTAAGGCTTTGTTTGGTAGAGCTGATAGGTGATAATTGTTTACATTAGCAATAAGGTGGAGAACACATTAAAATGCACATATTAAAGTCACATTTCTAGCTCATACAGCTAAACCTTAATTACCACCTAGCTTAGCTAATTCTCCTAACCTCCCCAACTTGATCCATGATTTTTTAGCCTTTTTCTACACTCTGTAGTGCCTTCAAGTTCAAGAAAAAAATGTCGTTTTGCTGCAATGTTACGTATTCATTTATATAATCAAGTGCTGCATCAGACCTTTCCTGTCTCAACTCATCAACCTGGTACCAACATGTAGCTTGTGTACTTATGCATAGGCCTCTATTTTTTTAACATTGAGCACAAATCAATTAGAAACATGGAGCTTGCTGCAAAATTTCCATACAAAGAACAACTTGCATATGCCTCACTTGCAAACCAAATGGGGTTGGCATTGATTTTTTACCTTTATTGCAAATAGATCTCCTGTTGTTCGTTTGCGTGCAAGAAAGACTTTTCCAAAGGCACCTCTACTAATTGGTTTAATGATTTCAAAATCATCAATGCTCGTCCGCTCTTTATTTGATACATGCACAGGTGTCGATGCCGCACTGCTTTGAGATGCATTATCAAATGGAAGTCTCAAGTTTTCCTTAGATCTCTCATCAATAATTGGACTTTTTGTATCCATTAAATCACAAGCAAGTATATACTTTTCCCTGCATATGTCATAGGAAATTTGACATGAATAATTCAACAACTTGAGGGTTGTAGTAATATAAGAAATCTCTTTCAAATACTCTTGAATTACCGCAGAAGTTTCTCTATTCGGCCTCCAAAAGTGTCAATTACAAGAGCTTTGAGTTTGCTATGCTGTAAAACATCCTGCAAATCTTGCATACAAGCGAGCAAAAATTCAGATGACCCTTCTTTTGAAAGATCGGTGCCTGCCACACAGCGTGCTATGTCTGCTAGGTCAATCATCTGCCGGAAAAAAAAAAAAAAAAAGAATAGATAAAGTGCAGATTCAGTCTTCATTTAACCTTGTAAGAATAACTATGTCTATAAGGAACAAGTACTGAATGCTTGAAAAATACTAATAAATATACTAAAAGAAATGCTAATAAATTACCAGAAAGAATAGTTAACATGCTTCACTGCCATAAAATAATCTCAAAAGAAAGAATTGATAAGGATGCCATCATTAAACACTAAATGCATAGCACAAGTTGTGACTTTCAAAAACTGCTATCATGGAGAGTTGGCTACCATGAATGATCCAATTTAGGAGAAAAAGAAAGTTTTATACCCCATTAAAGTAACATAACCATCCATGACATGATTACAAACCTCAAATGCTCAAACTAGGTCGAGCTTCAAACAAGTGAAGGGTGTTGGCCACCAACTTAAGATTGTTTCTACATTTTTCTCTAGAATTAGTTTTTTTTCAATTGTAAGCATGACAAATTCAAAGCTTGTTTAAGCTGTTGAATCAATGGCTACAAGTGAGTGGCACAAGATAACCTCTAAAATGGAAAGTAAAACCAATTCTTGATAAATGATATTGCTGGTGAAGTAGATTGTGCAGTCTCAGAATCTAACTTCGTTCTCCATGTAAGTTTCATTTCTGAGATAGAAGAAGGTTTTCTAAATAAAAAACTTCTGCTAGAACCAACTAACCTGCTGGACATCTTCTAGCTCAGGAGGATTGTTGTGCTCTAACCAGAAGGAATCAAAATGACCAGCCCTGGGGGTATTTGCGGAGGAAATCGATGTCATGCTCCCAGCTGGTGAGGATGCACCATGGTTGGGTAACTTTGCACCCAAGTGGCCTTTAAAGTTAACAGAGGGGGAGTGAGAATCATCTATAAAGGCAGTGTCCATCTCATGTATGTCCTCAAACATCCCTTCAACGCCTCTATTTCTCCATTCACTTATTTTGGGAGACTGACCTTCAGTAATGACAGAGTTTGTACTTTGTACTCTCAAATTTTCAGGACTGCCATATGATGGATGAAAATTCATATTGCGCGAGTCGATAATCTGCTCCAGTATCTCTTCAAGGTTTGAGAGGCGTTCATCTATGTCTAGGAAATTTAAGTCACATTTATCTGCATATGCACATATATAAGAATGGGATTCGAGATGAGAAATTGGAACAATTTCTTCGCATATCCTACAGATTACTAAATCAGATCCGTCTAGAACTCGCCCCTGGTTGTCAATAGGATCATCTAAATTTTGTCCCTGCTCATGAAGCGAACTACAGTTCTGATTGTAACTAATATTCCCAGAAGACCTGTTATTGCCCTGACAAAAATGTTGCACTTGTGAAACTGGGTCATTTTTGGATTTTTGTGATTGCAACTTTTGTTCCAAAAACAGAGAATCCTTGTTGGAATTTAAGTCACTCTGATCAGTTGGCTGTTCAGAGCAGCAATATATTTCTGCAGGGAGAGAAGACGCAGCAATTTGTCCCTGCAACTTTTGCTTTACATCAACTTTCTGATTTAAAGCATAACCACTATCAGAATCAGCAATCCCACGCTTGGCAGCCCAGCTCATTTCAACAGAAGGGACACTTTCCAGACATTTTTTCAATTTACGAAGAGACTTCTCATCAATTGGTTCACTGTCTTTCTGGAACTGTAATAGTCTTGTGCAGCGTGTCAATATGAAAAGCATGCGAGTAAACAGCCACTTGAGGATTCCTGTTTGACACTGTTGCCTTTTCTCTGTCAGATCTTGAACAATGTCTTCACATTTCGTACGAAACTGTGAACACTTCATCTCCATACAGAATCGAGACAGTGTCAGAAGATCTACAGCCAATTTCTGCTCTTCTTGCAAGGAGAAGTCAGTTTTCTCAAGGACATCCATGGCATCCCCGATTAAACTAGCCAGCTCTGTGTTTGCTACTGCTTTAGCAGCATCAAATCTTGAATGCAAAGAACCCAACAGCTCCTGTTATCAACTCATGAGATAGAGAGAAAGAAAGTAGTAAAATTATTCTTGATGCATAGAGTCAATAGAGTGAATTAAGATTTTCATCAAAGAAGCACATACATAACAGAGAAGTCCCCTTTTGTTTCACATACAATGCAAATAATTCAAGAATCTTTCGTATGGGGTTTTAACCCGTTTATTATGGTATACCAGTAGTCACTTTTTATATGATATAACCGTCATCTCTCAGAGAGATAATTTAGAATATATGGGTCATAAGAGATCAACAATGGCCCGTTGAGAAAGGGGAAGTTAATAACCTGTTGAAGTAACAGGCTGTTGAAATATGACTAAGAAACTGATGCTACCATTAAAAAAAAATATTATGCATCACCTAATCAATTATTCTTTAAGTATACCTTCAAATCACTGTAGCTATGAGCCCGTGTTTGGGCAGGAGGAATGCCACCCTTTGGTCCTAATTCATGGGAAAAGCTTTTTAAGCCTTTTGACACTTTACTCCGGTTTGGATTCTCTGATGAAGAAATTTCCTCATTTAAATAATTGCATCCACTGGTAAATTCAGTTCCTGCACGCTCCTTTCTATCAGGCGTCTTAGCTTCCAAATTCCCCTCCTGCCCAAGAAGATGCGTGCTTAATTAGTGCTTCCACTAAAGTACAGAGTCCAATCAAGCATAGAAGTACTACAAACAAACCTCAGAAGGATGCTAACCCCAGGCTCACCTCAACATTTGGAGAAACATCATTAATAACTTGAATGGATTCCTTTGATAAATAAGATGTGATCCATTGAGCTATGCTCTTTCCTTTACGGGAATCTTCAAAGAACATGAAATTAGAAAGTTATTTCAATTCAAGAAATAAACAGCAGTGTGATATCAGATTGAATTGTTCACTAAAAACAGATATCTTATTTTACACAAATGATCACAGAAGGAAAGTGAATCTGTAGAAAGCCTTCAAAGAAATTTCCCTGGACTAAAATATTAGCTTTTCACCAACAAGTATAGGATTCCAATCTACTGGAACAGATGTCACCACATGGCATAACCTTAAAAGGAAACCATATCTCGTTCATTCCTAATAAGAAAGGAAGGGGATATGGTTTACCTACCACCACTCCAGGAAGGCCATCAACAAGAGGAAGAACAATATATTTGATCCTGCTAGTGCCAAGGACAAAAACTAAAAACTTAGTCTTGGCAAACAAGGACATCACTACATCATTTTAACTAGCCATTATGCAGGCATATCCATCTTTATAGATTATGCTCGATATCCAACTAACAGAATCCAATTAGACCTTAAATCAATTCCTTCAGCTCTGCAGTGTCTCCCTCGCCAAATAATTCATTTATCAGCGAAGAAAAAAAAATACTTCACAATTAGTTCTTATCCATAAAAATCATCCTCGGTACCTTCTTTAAGCTCCATCAAGAAAAGAACCATAAGCCATGCTGTCAACTCTTATTTTGACCTAACTTCTCGTGAGCCTTAAACATTTGATAATTTCACACAAGCACATGCCTCTATAGTGGGACTCCATAAAAGAACACAAAAACTAAAATTTCACACCAATCCCCTCACGTTTTCCTCGTTATCACCTTATTACAGTAACATTCTCTTCAACAAAAATTTCATCAGTTGAGCATTCCCTATAACTTGTTGAGATGAGTTGCCATCATTAATACCCACGCAACTAATTAACCCTGAAAATTGCTTTGCAGCTTGAAAAATCTCAATCAACTAGGAATTGATCAAATCAATTTTACACAGTTCCGCCAATTGGATTCCTATTTTAATTGTATTACTGCTTAATATATATATATAGTAAATAACGAGCTGGCTTTCATTTCCTTTATCCAAAAAAAAAAAGAAAAAAAAAACAGCTGAGTTTCGTTTCTATCTCTAGTAAATAAATTAGCTTATCACTGACTAGTAATTTTAATTAAGATTCATCTTAACTATACATAATTAACACCAAAAACAACGGAACAAAATCAATCTGAACTTTAAAATAAAATAAAATCGGACCTGCTTTGAAAGAAGCGCTCTTTCCACGACCCTGAGCCATCGGTTTCTGTTTATCCTTCACAGGAGGCCTTGAAGAAGCTACGACATGAATCTTAGACTCAGTCAACTCGTCAGGTTTTGAGCTCAGTTGTTCCTTCGATGATACTCGCCGAGTCTTTATCCGATTCAGCCCCGTTGGAATTCCATTAGTAGCCTCTGCTGTTAATTCTTCGCTGCTCGGTTCCGTCATCTTAGAAATTTCTTCGAGGAAAAAAGTAACAAACCAGTTGACACTCGTTCTGCTCTTGCGATCTTTTTGTAACGGAAACTAAAAAATAGGACAGAGCCAGTGGAGATACAAGCCAAAGTTAGTTAGTTAGGATTGAATTGAAACGCCCACGCAAGAGCAAGGAAGGGTCGTTTCTGGTGGTTCGTTGGTTTGCTTTGTTCTATTCAAACTTTGAGAGAGAGCGTCAAAACATAATATATTATTATTATTATCATGTTAGGCAAGCCTTTTTTAAAAACAAAAAAAAAAATCTTTTTTGTGACTGTGGAGTTCGGTTTTATGATTAGGAAATAATTGAAAAGGGAATAATTGAAATTATTAAATAAATCAGAAATAAAGATACAAAGCTTCTCACCATGTCCTCGATGATCCGTGGAAATGCGATCTGTAAAAAGTTTGAGTTTCTCTCTTCTACCTGCTGGAAATCTAAGGAAATTCCATTTCCATAGAAGAGAGAAACTTGAGAGAAAATTCTCTACTTTTTATATATATATATATATAGAAACACAGAGTTTAAATATGAGGGGTGATTATGGATTAGATTAGATCCCATTCAAACCCGTAATCCGCTTTAATCGTTCGTTTTAGAACGGAAAAGAATTTAATTATTTTCTTTTAAAAAAAAACAGAATTCTTTTTCTTTTTTATAAGGTGGAAATAGAATCTAGTTTGTCATGTTCGACATCAAGTATTTAATTTTAGGGTATAAAATGTGAATGGGTTTTATTATGTTTATCAACAAAAAAAATACCCATAATATGAAATTAAAAACAAAATATTTAATCTTAGGGTATAAATATCACTTTCTTCTACCTTGAGTTATCTAAATTCTGGTCCGCTGAGTATGGCATTGGTATTCTTCCACTAGGATTGGATAGAGTCTTCTCTTAGTGCTCTCAAAATCAAGTGGAGGACACGTGGATTCATCGGTGGAGGGGTTATACATGTGCAGCCAAACACCGAACACATATTATACTAGACATTAAAACACGAAGGATACCAGCACTGTTCATGCACCCACTGACCCACAGAGTATTTTTTTGACAATTTATTTTGTTTTTTAAAGTTTTATTTTAGGTGCTTTTGATTTCTTAGTTAAGGACGGGATTCAAAGAATAAGAATTTAAATGAAAATAAAAAAGGATTCAAATATAAATAGTATTCCAAAAGTTTTAATAAAAATACATTTTAGTTCTTTAATTTTCAAAATAACATAAATTATATGTTTTTGATGTCTTAATTTTTTTCAAATTTAATTTTGATATAAAAACTTATTATTTTATTTAAAAAAAAATTAACACTGATTTATACCATTAAAATAATCGTTCTTTATATCTAATGATATCATTTGATGAAGAGATTTCATATTAGTTTTCTTAACTTTAAAGTTCAAGAAAAAATATATCTGAGTTCGGTTTGATTTTTAATTTTGGGTTGATTTTGGTTTTTTATATAGTTTTTTTGGTTTTTTTTAGGTCATAGTTTATAATGGTTCCAAATGTGTTTTTAGATGTTTTTGGTCAAAATTTGGTTCAAATACTAATTTTTGAATAAAAAAACTAAAGTTATGATTTTTCGGCTATCAAATTGACTGAAATCTGATCAAATCAAATTAGTAAGACGACATGTTTTTCATCCCAGATGCAGCAAAAAATAAATAAAAACCAGGTTGTGGGCCCCGACAAAATGGGTCATGCCTAGCAACTCATGGCCTTTGCTTATTTCTTTTTGTTTCTTTTTGTTTTTCTAAAATATTTTTTTATTCTCTTTTAAAATCAATGCTTTTTTATATGGTTCTTCTCTAATTTTTCTATTTATTTATATTTAGATTAATATATGTTTTTTTTTTATTTTGTTTAGAAAGCATCTTTTAAATGATAATTATATTTTTAGTTATGCATTTAAAATTTAAAGAGTTTTTAAGATTCATCTATATTTTTTTTTATCTTTTATTTATATGAACTTTATTTTTTAAAATAAAAAAATATTATTTTCAAATAATATTTCTAATATGTGCAGTTTTGTATTGTGTTTTTTTCTCTTTTTATTTTATTCAATCAATTTAATTTATGTCTCTATTTATATTATTGTTTGCTTGAATAAAAATATTATTTTAGTAAACAAATTTAGCAAACACAGCATAATAAATGTCTCATCTTGAGAGATTAAATATCTTGTTTTACATTTGTTTCTTAATTTTTTTATTTTTATTTTTAGTTTTAGTTATCGTTTATGGTTTTTTTTCATTTATTAACATGCATAGTTCTCGATTTATTTGATTACATATATGCATAAGCTTTTTTATTTTCATTTAAAAAAACATAAAAATATGTTGAAAAAGCTTATGTATACAATTTTTTAATTTGAAAAAAAATTTTGACCCGCAACAAAACACGAGTCAAGTATCTAGTATTTTATAATTATCCGTGAGTTTTTTTGTTACAATTTTTTTTAATTTGTTTTACCTGAAAATTTATTAAATTAATATTTTTAGATGATTTTAATGTACTGGTATCAAAATTAAAAAAAAATCTAAACAAAATATTATATTGATTATTTTCTATTAAAAAAAAACTTACATCGCAATATCAAATATATAAATAGGAATGTTTTCATCAAAGATAACATTAGAATTGATGTTTTCTAAAATAATTATTAAAATAAAAACTAAATGTTTTTTTTCTTAAACAACAACTAAAAGTACAGTGTTTGAGGACCAACAAACTCCAACTCGCATTCCTCTTAAGATTGTGGATGTGATATGTTTTCAAATCCAAATCAGGTTGCTCGACAGTTGTATCAAATTTGAAGGGTTTAATACGTGATTGTTGCTGTGATTTAAACTATCTTTTAAAGATTTTTTTTATTTAAAAATATATTAAAAAACATCAATTTAATATTTAATATTTTATCAAGCTATCCACACTTTTAAAACACAGTTTAAAGCTCACAAACAAACAGTGCTTAATCTTTAATCTTGTGCTGGGGGGCAAGTTAGATCAGGTAAAGACTAGTCTCAATGACATGGGAATAACATCTTATCCATTATTATTAACCTTGTGCGAGTGCGACTACAGGCTAATTAAGTTACAACACTGAAGGCTCAAACGGCGCTGGTAATGCAGAAGAACAGTCCAAGGACGAATCTAAAAAGAATACCAACACCACAAGTTGGAATGTTACAGCAAATTTATCCTGTAACTCAATTGCTATCATCCACAACTTGATTGTTTGCATATAGATTCTCCCTTCTTTTAGGGTAACCTGTAGATTCCAGGGCTGGACCCCTAAATTTTAGCTCTGAAGATGCTCTGTAATTGGGATCAACAGAAGTAGGTCTAGCATTGGCATCAGCAGAACTCGGCCTGAAGGAACTGGTTGCTCCCCCGGGGTATCGAGAAGGAGAAGGATACCTCCTTGATGGAGGTCTCAATCCACTAGCCCTTAAGTCCATCATATCACTACTTCTTGAAGACGAATCTACAAATGACCTGTCTGCAGAGGCCGACGACCCTAATGGAGCTCCAGTTGTAGCAGATGTGGAGCTAAAAGGATCGTCAGGCCCCCACGATGTAAGTGCTTCCTTCTTCTTGGCAAAGAATTGCCATGCTCCAAACAGAAAGAGTATGAAGAACAACACGGGACTTGTCCATAGCATTGTGTTGAATTCTCCTTTAAATATTGGAAGGTTAGAACGATACATTCCCACATACCCACTCCCGAGGCCAAGAACAAGAAGTTTTTCACGGTCACTCGCAATTAATGGTATGACCCTTCTTCTCTCGATGTTTGCATCTGCAGACTGATAATTCAGAAATGACGATTTGATCTCATCCAGAAGAGCAGAGAAGAGAAGGCGAGGCCCCCCAACCCTAACATAATGCTGAGATGAAACATTGTACACAAAAACCTTCTCTTCGTTAACAACAAACAAGTAGCCCTTAATCGATTGTAAGGCAAGAGGTCCATCCATGTCGAATTTTCTCTTGGATCTGACCCTGCATTTGAAGTTCATTATATCCCCTAACAACAATACATTAATCAAATCCCCACCTGATGTAAATCCATATGCTTTAGACCGTTCAGTGGCGTCAAAAACATAATTCCGAGCAAGAGTTTGGTTCAAACCTTCACATTCAGATTCTCTGACTTTCATGCTCCTCAAATCTATTGACCCTGCACCACTTTCTGTCAAAAACAAAAGCCTTTGCTTCAAGAATGCAAGTGGTCTACTTGTGGGAATAGCAGAACCATGAACAGTCCCATTTTCCCTAAAAACCCTAATCACCCCACTAACATCCGATGACAAGATATACCTTGATCTGCCGACATGATGCACTTCCAAGATACTTATAGGTGAACCTTGTTCCCCATTCTCAAGGAACGCAAACTTACCAACATTTTCCATAGAAATTGTGCTCCAATCCTCCCCGTTCGACACATCACGAAGTTTATGCACCAAAACTGCCCCATTCTGATGCCCTGTTACCACAGTACTCTCATTCCTATAAGCCGATAAATACGAAACCATAGCTGTAATTGGTGAAGAAGACATTGTGTAAAACTCAACCACAACATCCCCATTCCTTAAAAACACATAAACCCTCCCTCTATCATCACCAACAGCTACATACTTGCTAAGCCCCTCGTAATCTCTAAATGGCAAAACATGGATACAAGTTGCATCAGAATCTAATTTCACAGCAGACACGAATTGAAACCTCTCTGACCAAAATGGACTGTACTTTGTAACTGAAACAGCCCCCACTCTCTCTCCATCTCTAGTCTTGGCCTCTAATCCCTCTTCTTCAACTTTTTGAACCAATCTCTTACCATCAAAACTTCCCTGATTAACCCTTTCTGGCTCTTGATTCTGTTCTCTATCAACAGATGCTACTTTTGGTAACTCAGATAATTTAGGCTCTAATTTAGCAACTATTTCACTGAGGTTCCTCACTAGTTGTTCAAGTTTATTTAATAAAACTTCTTGTTGATTAAGCTCAATTCTAGAGTCAGTCTCGCGTTCACGATAAGGAGCATAGTGGATATCATGCTCGAGCTCTTGTTGGGTTGAGACGGAGCTAGAGTCTGCCAAAATTCTAGACGGGGAACAAGAAATGAAAAGCAAATAGAGGAAAAAGAACAACTTGCCTTGGTGGGTATTTGCCATTGAAGAAGCTTGACAAAGTTGTGTATCAGTGTGTTGCTGTTGACATATTTTGTACAGTGGAATTGCAGATCTTTGGTGTCTGGATCTAAATATTGTAGGGAAGTTAGCTGGAATCTATGCTAGTTTTGCTAAATCTAAGGTGCGAGACATAAGATATTTCGGATCAGAAGATGGTTTTTTTTTTAGGTTATTCTTGACTTGTAGCATCCACGACCTTGTTAGCTGATTTCTAGCTAAATTATCAACATTAAAAACAAAATTAAAAGAAAAGCACTTCTCTTTCTTTTCTTTTCTTTTCTTTTCTTTTTCTTTTTCTTTTTCTTTTCTTTTTTTCAAGTCAATGCTTTTTTTATTTTTTTATTTAACATTAAATTTATTTTTATGAGGTTATCATGCTCTCTCAATTGGATCACGAGTTTAATGAATTAATCCGATTAACTTGGGTTTTTTTTCTTTTCTTAATTATTTTTTAAAAAATATATATATATTCTTTAATATTGGATTAATTGAAAATTAGGTCTTATAATTTGTTATTTTGACCTCAACAACGAGAACAGTGCTTAACGGATTAACTCGAGTTGAATCAGGTTTTTATATCCTTTTTTTAATTGATTTTTTTTCAATTCCATCATTCATATTGAGTTGGTTGGAAATTGAGCTTCATAATCTGTTTTGTTTAACTTTATGTAGGGATATTTTGGTCTCATGATTAGGATTGCAAGTTTTGATATTTTAATCCTGGTTAAATCGGGTTAATTTTAAAATTTTAATTTATAAAAGGTTATCTCAACCTCATGATCCGGGTCACGGGTCCTTCAACACTGGATTTGTTTTTTATTGGATTATCCATGTATCATGACTCGGGTCACAAGTTTGACGGGTTAACCAAATTGACTCGGTTTTTAAATTAACTTTTTTTTCTCAATCTCATCATTTAATATTGTGTTTGATCATGAATTATGTTTCATGATTTATTTTAGTTTGTTTTTTATTAGGTTATCTCGACCTCATGAGTTGGAAATAATATTTAACAGATTAATCCAAGTTGACTTGGCTTATTTTTTATGTCATTTTTTTAATTAAAATTTTTTTATAGATTTCATCGTTTAACATTGGGTACGACATGGTCGATTAAGAATTGAACTTCATAATTTGTTTTGATTTGCTCTCTATAAGGTTATCTCAATCTTATGACCAAAGTTACGTATTTGGCAGGTTAACCCGGGTTGAATCAAGTTATTTTTTTATTTTTTTCTATGAGGTTATCTCGGTCTCATGACCTAGATCACATGTTTGGCGGATTTACTCAGGTTATTTTTTAATATATTTTTTTAATCTCATCCTTCAACATTGGGCTAATTAGAAATTAAACTTTGTAATTTATTTCGATTGTTTTCTATAGGGTTATCTTGATCTTATGACCCGGATTGTGGGTTTGACAGGTTAGCTCATGTCACTTTTTTAGATTCGTTATGTAATTGATTTTTTTTAATTTATTCTTCCAACATTGGGTTAATCGAGAATAAAGTTTAATAATTTATTTTGATTTGTTGCCTGTTAAAAACTACAACACCAGTCATGCAAAATTATTGGCCAAGTCAGCTCCATTTCCCGGTTCTTCTGCAGATTGTTTAGTTCCAATATTGCTTTGCTATTCTTAGAAGTTTGTTTAGGATTTCATGGCTAAAATAATGAATGTAACCGTTAGCTCCTAGTTTTATGTAACTGACTTGCCTATATAAGGCAACTTAGCTCTGCAAAATAAATATCATCATGTTCTCTGTTTTTCCAACTTCTCTTATTTTATTCAACAGTTTGGTATCAGAGCCTCACAATCGTGGGCATTGTATTCTTGTGTCTTTTCTTTCTTCTGTCTGTAAAATGGGTGATCTGCAAATTATTGGCGGAATTAAAAAACTCAACCATACTAACTACAACACTTGGTCTACATGTATGATGTCCTACATGCAAGGTCAAGATTTGTGGGAGGTTGTTAACGAAAGTGAAACTTTACAACCAGAAGCAGAAGACACAAATGGTACGTTGAGGAAGTGGAAGATAAAAGTGGGCAAAGCATTATTCGCTTTGAAGACAACAATTGACGATGATATGCTGGAGCATATAAGGGATGTCAAAACTCCCAAAGAAGCTTGGGATACATTTGCCAAGCTATTCTCCAAGAAGAATGATACAAGACTCCAATTACTTGAAAGTGAGTTATTATCAATAACTCAACGCAATATGACAGTTGCTCAGTATTTTCACAAAGTGAAGTCATTATGCCATGAAATTTCTGAGTTGGATCCACAAGCTCCCATTCAGGAAACCAGGATGAAAAGAATTGTTATTCATGGTTTGAGATCTGAATACAGGGGTTTCATTACTGTAGTACAAGGATGGGAAAATCAACCATCACTTGTTGAGTTTGAAAATTTGCTTGCTGGTTAAGAAGCTTTAGCTAAGTAAATGGGAGGAGCCTCACTACGGAGTGAAGAGGAAGCACTCTACGTCCACAAAGGCAGTGGGAAC
Source organism: Populus trichocarpa (assembly GCF_000002775.5). NCBI lineage: Eukaryota > Viridiplantae > Streptophyta > Magnoliopsida > Malpighiales > Salicaceae > Populus > Populus trichocarpa. The sequence goes on along the minus strand of NC_037286.2, from coordinate 25,026,805 downwards.
TTTAAACAGTATGGAAATGGTGGATTTAGAAGGCATAATGACAAGATGAAGAATTATCAAGGTGCAGGAAGTAGTCATGCAATGGGAGGCTGGAAAAATCAGAGTAACAATAAGAAATTTGAAGGAAAATGTTACAATTGCAGAAAGAAGGGTTATATGGCAAAATTTTATACGTTGCAGGCAAAGTTCATGGAGAGTAATGTTGTTACTTTTAAAATTGAAGATGAATGGGATGTTGAGGCATTATTTGTTACAGAAAAAAAAAAGATGAGCTAGCCCTTACAGCAATACTATCTGATCAAATTGAGTATGATGAGCCTGCCCTTACAGCAACATTGTCTGATCAAATCGACTATGAGAAAGATTGGATAGTTGATTCCGGTTGCTCCAATCATATGACTGGAGATAAAGAGAAGCTGCAAAACTTGACAGAATACAAGGGAAATCGTGTAGTAGTAACAGCCAACAACTCAAAATTATCAATAGCTCATGTTGGTAATACAATGGTCTCTAACCATTACAGTGATAATGACGTATCACTTCAAAAAGTCTACCATGTTCTAGGTATGAAGAAAAACCTTCTTTCTGTATCACAATTAACATCTTCAGGGCATTTTGTTTTGTTTGGTCCACAAGATGTGAGAGTTTATCACAGTCTTGAGATTGCAGAAGAACCATTGATGAAGGGGCAGAGATTAGAGTCAGTCTATGTAATGTCTGCAGAAACTGCATACATAGATAAGACCAGAAAGAACGAGACAGCAGACTTATGGCATTTACATTTAAGTCATATTAGCTATTCTAAGCTAGCTGTAATGATGAAGAAGTCGATGTTGAAGGGACTTCCTCAACTTGAAGTAAGAACAGACACAGTGTGTGCAGGATGTCAGTATGGGAAAGCTCATCAGTTGCCGTATGAAGAGTCCAAGTTTAAAGCCAAGAAACCACTGGAATTAGTCCATTCCGATGTTTTTGGACCTGTGAAGCAAGCTTCTATTAGTGGAATGCGATACATGGTGACTTTTATTGATGATTTTTCACGGTATGTGTGGGTTTATTTTCAGAAAGAGAAATCTGAAACCTTCTCAAAATTCCAAGAGTTCAAGAGTGCAGCAGAAGCAGAGATTGGTGAAAAAATTCGTTCTTTACGCACAAACAATGGGGGAGAGTACACATCCGATGAATTCTCTAATTATCTACTGGAACATCGAATACATCATCAATTCACATGTGCCAACACTCCATAACAGAATGGTGTCGCGGAAAGAAAAAACAGACACCTCACAGAACTCTGTCGCAGTATGCTCCATGCAAAGAATATTTGAGGACGTTTTTGGGCAGAAACAATGAAAACTGCTGCTTATGTGATCAACAGGCTTCCTCAGCAACGGTTATGTTTCCTTTCACCCTTTGAAAAAATATGAAACATGAAACCTGCAGTCAGTTATTTTCGTGTTTTTGGATGTGTATGCTATGTGTTTATTCCTGATCATAACGTCTCCTAAATGTTGTGATCCTTTAACTGGGAAGTGCTACACATCACGTAATATGGTGTTTGATGAAGCATCCTCATGGTGGACCTCAGAAAAGGAGACGTTACCAGATTCAGATTCTTTGCAGTCTGCCCAGCTTCAACTGGATTTAGGAGCAGGAGAAGTTTCAGATGATGACACAGCACAACGTCCATGGCGAACAGGTGTGTATGAACAACCAAGTGAAGAAGGAGAAGGAGAGCCTAGCAGAACAGTTGAACCAAGACGATCAACAAGAATTAAAAGGCCAAATCCTAAATATGTTAATGCTGCTATAACAGAAGAAGAAGACGCAACAGAGCCGGAGACATTTGAAGAAGCACAGCTCAGTTTGGAATGGAATAAAGCCATGGAAGAGGAATTTGCTGCCTTAGAACGAAACCAGACTTGGGAGCTTGTACCGAAACCAAGAGATGTGAAGCCTATTTCTTGCAAATGGGTTTACAAACTAAAACATCGCATATATGGATTAATTGAAAGATATAAAGCACGTCTGGTAGCTCGAGGTTTCTCTCAACAGTATGGACTGGATTATGATGAAACGTTTAGTCCAGTTACAAAAATTACAACTGTCAGAGTCTTCCTTGCACTTGCAGCTAATAAAGGTTGGAATCTGTGGCAAATGGATGTGAAGAATGCGTTCTTACATGGAGAATTGGATCGAGAAATTTACATGAGCCAACCAATGGGATTTCAAAATCAAGACCATCCTGAATATGTCTATAAGTTACGAAAGGCGCTCTATGGATTAAAACAAGCACCAAGAGCCTGGTATGGTAAAATTGCTGAATTTCTAACTTATAGTGGCTATTCAGTGACATCTGCAGATTGTAGTGTGTGTGTCAAATCAGTTAACACAAAGCTAGCTAATGTGCTAGTATATGTTGATGACTTAATCATAACAGGAGATTGTGAAGAAGAAATTTTCCTGATAAAGCAAAATTTGTCAGTTCGTTTTCAAATGAAAAAGCTCGGGCAACTCAAGCATTTTCTTGGTCTAGAGATTGATTATACTCATGAAGGGCTAGTTCTTCATCAGAAAAGATATTCCAGCGACTTATTGAAGAAGTTTGGAATGGTTAATTGCAAACCAATCTCGACACCAATGGAAGCAAATGCAAAAGTTTGTGCTCTCGAAGGGAAGGATTTAGAAGATGCAACAATGTATCGATAATTGGTAGGCAGTTTGATTTACTTAACTTTAAGTAGACCAGATATTTATCATGCAGTAGGTGTGATGAGTCGATACATGCAAAATCTAAAGAAACTTCATTTAGAAGCAGTTCGGTGAATTTTACGATATGTGAAAGGCACACTCGATTATGGCATTCTGTATAAGAAAGATGAAGACTGCAACCTAGTTGGTTTTTGTGATGCTGACTATGCAGGTGATCATGATACTCGACGCTCAACTACCGGGTATGTCTTTATGCTTGGATGGGGAGCAATCTCTTGGTGCAGCAAAAGACAACCAACTGTGTCTTTATCAACAACTGAAGCAGAATACCGAGCTTCAGCAATGGCAGCATAAGAGAGTACTTGGCTCATACGATTATTGAAGGATCTATGTCAACCAATAAAGGTAGCAGTTACATTGTATTGTGATAATCAATCAGCAATACGTTTGGCTGAAAATCCATTTTTCATGCAAGAACTAAGCACATAGAAGTGCATTATCATTTTATTAGAGAGAAGGTTCTGCAAGAAGAAATTGAGTTGAAACATGTTAACACAAAAGATCAAGTTGCAAATTTGTTTACAAAAAGCTTGAGTGGCAACAAGTTTGAAAGCTTTTGTCATCAGCTCGGAATGGTTAACAGAAAAGACGCTGGTGTTAAGAGGGGATGTTAAAAACTACAACACCAGTCATGCAAAATTATTGGCCAAGTCAGCTCCATTTCCCGGTTCTTCTGCAGATTGTTTAGTTCTAATATTGCTTTGCTATTCTTAGAAGTTTGTTTAGGATTTCATGGCTAAAATAATGAATGTAACCGTTAGCTCCTAGTTTTATGTAACTGACTTGCCCATATAAGGCAACTTAGCTCTGTAAAATAAATATCATCTTGTTCTTTGTTTTTCCAACTTCTCTCATTTTATTCAACATTGCCTTCATAATTTATTTTGATTTGTTTTCTATGTGGTTAGCATCCTATAACCATGACCAGCTAAAGATCAGTGCTATCTCACGAATTGGATTCGAACTAATCAAGCTACCTGCCCTTTAGTAGATCGTAAGGGGGTCTGTCGTCCTCCTCATTATAGTCCTCCTAAAAGAAATAGCATTTCGTCGAAATATATCTTGTCTTTTCACGTTAGTAGTCCTATGCATAGTCAGTACTATAGCCCCAATCATGGCTACCTAGGTAGCAAACTTGATATGTTAACCCGAGTTAATCTAAGTGAATCTACCATGTTGTTATCTTAATATTAAAAAAAATTCATCTTGAAATTTTTTTGAATCAAACTACATTTTTACAAGTAATCTGAGTTGTTTTTTGACAAGCAAGATTAACTATATCACATCCGGTCAACCCGCACACAATTTAAATATTTTTTCTACTATAAAATAAATATTAGCAACATCTAAAAAAATTTACATTAAATTTTTGTTTTATAAAACCCGTAACATATCCGAGTCAATAATTTAATTTTAACTAAAATAGCTAAAAAGTTATTTTAACCTCCATTCAAAAGAGTCAGTCATGCATATTTTATAATTATTTTTTTGAATAGATTGAAATTCAAATACTATATTTCAACGCTATCTTTGCTCAATCGTCCTCCGTAGTCTTCTTCAAATTAATCTTGCTGAATTGTCGTCCTGTCCAGACACCAACCATAGCAAACCAATTTCTTGATGCCACTTTTGAATCAAATCCAAACTTGTATTTCTTCCCAACCTCCAAAGATGGTTGCTTAAAAGCATTGGCATGAATCCGGATACCAATGCTTTCCTCCCTCGTCAAGTCAACCTTGATAATCCCTGCACCCTTCTATTTCAATGGCATCAACTAGATCATCAATCAGTTCATCAGGGATGTCGTTCTCCAATTTCTTTCTCTCTTCATGTCAAACACAGATTTGGGGACATCATTCTTGTAAACATAAACCCTCGACAAATTCCCAAATAAAAGATGAAAACTAAAATAACAGCAAAGCATCCTCTTGTTTAAGGTTAGCAAAGATGTATTACGCACAGCAAAGCTCTAATTAGAAGGGGCCAAAGTCTTTCAAAAATCCATATCCACTAAGAACACAAGATCTTCATTTGGTTGCAAGAACTGAAGAACCCAGGATTCAAAAACTAAAGTTGCATATGACATGATTATAGATCTATGGACCAGAAGATCTGTATCAGCATAGGACTTGCTAAATGGCAAAACATGGATACAAGTTGCATCAGAATCTAATTTCACAGCAGACACGAATTGAAACCTCTCTGACCAAAATGGACTGTACTTTGTAACTGAAACAGCCCCCACTCTCTCTCCATCTCTAGTCCTATCTGGAGAGTGACCGGCCTCGGTGTTTTCATCATCTCTCGGTCCATCACCGCCGCACTGCTTTTCCCCTTCCCCTTCCCCTTTCTCTTTCCCTTCTCTTTCGTTTGGGCTGCTCTCCACTATTCACGTTGCATATGAACAATGGAGAGTGTCTCCACTGTTCATGGCCGAATCGATCTAACCCAAACCTAAATGTGTTGGACCGATCCAACCCAGTAAAATAAAAAAAATCCAAATTTTTTTTGTCAGATATTGTGTTTTATTAAAAAAAAACTAGTGTTTAACATTAATCAATGGCACTACATAATTACATTAAAAGAAGATCGCATGATGACGTAGCATTTGCAGAATTTGATCGCAATCTTAATTTTGTTCTGATGATATTTTACCTGATGTTGTTGTACGCTCAGGAAGCCATGAAAACTGTAGTCCTTGTCGGATGAATTTCGTATATTATGGAATTACAAATAGTTTAATGGAACAATAAACAATATTTTATATAAAATATTGTTTATTTCATGGTAGTTAAATCTACAATATTAAAATTAAAAATCATCAATATTAATATATATTCTTTTTAATTATTTTATAATCTCAATTTCAAAAGTATTTTTAACTAAACACATTAAACAACTTTTTGTTCAACCTCAACTTTAACCACAGTTTTAACCAAACATATATTTTAACAACCTAACTTCAACTAAAAATAATTTTTATAAAACAACAACCACAAAATTATCACAATACCAAACACACTTAAGAGTTGTACTTAACTTATCCAGGGCAAAGCTTTCCTTCTTTATTACAAGAAATTTATATACCTTCTTGGATGCGTGTATTCATCATTTATAATTTGATAACGGAACACAGGTCACATCCTTTCTTTTAAGGGCAAAAAATGATAGGCGTCCCTCATGTAGGACCCGGAGCAAATTTCTAATCGCGTGTTCTGGGATTTAAGAGAAAACACTGCACTTGTCTGCCAAAAGTAGATGCATCACATAATTTATCAAAGCAGCACCAAAAGTGTAAGTGTATTATTTCACCAATAAAGAAGTCTACACCAATCAACATCCATACAGCATTTAGTATCCAGTGACAGCATAATCTCAGGTGACACTATACGCAGTTCTTATAGATACTCTAGGTTCGTTCTTTCTCTGATTCCGATCCAATTTGAAAGCATCATATATGGCTTCAACTTGGCCAGCCATAATATTACTATTGTGGTGGCTGGATTGCAGAGAAGGGCACCTTAATATCTCGTGTAGCGACGGACCAGATTTCATTTCTGTGGCAGTTTGTGTGTTTTGGGTACTTGATCTAATTTGCGAGCCACTGAACTTGGCCGAAACAGTTTTCCTTGGTCTATTCTCACTCTGGATCTGCAAATCAGATAAAACCTATTGAAGTTTGCAAAGATAAACAAACAATGTCATGTTTTCATGTCTGCGCACTACAGCATCAATTAAATGGAGACCACGATAAAGAAATTGAGTTTATCACCAAGTTGGATTATAGCAGCTTTGAATGATAAAACTAGTTCTACTCTCGTTACAGATAAACAGAAGAACCACCTTTCTGTTCTCACATTACATAAGGATCAAATGGTAAAATCTGAATTGCCCCAAGAAAATAAAATCAAACAAATAACTTCAAAAAAAATGAAGCAAATTATGATAAACTTTCTGCTTATTTAAAGCTTTGCAAACTTCTAAAGCTTACCAAATTTGAAGAATCCTCTGGCATTGAGATTGCACTCCTGCTACTGCTGTCATCTCTTTCGAAGACAAAAGAACGAACCATGCTTGATCCATGCTTCCGGGACGATGGCAGAGAACTTTTTGACCCCCGCCCTAGAAAAGATGACTGCAATATTTTCCAAAGGAAATTTATTGTCGGTGGAATTCGCAAGAAAAAAAAATGACTCAATTAACATTGATTTGGTCAAATTTGCGATATTCATTAAGGAGTAGGGTGCTAGGGTTCTTCTGCAAATAAGATGCGCCATTGACAGCATAGACAACAAGACATCAATCGTGACAAAAAAGCAAACCATTTACCTTTGATGACATATTCCTATTTCCTGTTATGGATCGCATATGAGAATAGGCTGCAAAATAAGTATAGTGAATACAAGATCAGAACCATACTATTAAAACTGAAACTCAGTTGCATGAAAGTAATGAGTCAACAATTTAGATGACGTGACAGATCATAGCAACAACCAAGTCTCAATCCCAAATTAATTGGGGTCAGTTATATGGATCCTTATATGCCATTCCACACGATCATATACCAAATCTGCCTCGATACCAAGAGATTATATGATATCTAAATGATCATGCATAAAAATATATAAGATCATACATGTTATCTTAGCTTTCTTTCTTGTGTCATGCACACCATTCAGCTTCTTTATAAGACCAAAGATTTCTTTGGATCCTTCAGCCTCTGCTGGTGACAAGAATGTAGCCTGATCTTCCTGTTTCAAATCATGATCAGTTACCATCTTGCAATTGAAACCATAATATTCAAAAGAAAATCATAAAATCATATTAAACCTATGGGCCAGAAGATCTGTATCAGCGTAGGACTTGCTAATTGGAAGAATATATATAACCACAAATCTTGAGAGAACATGATTATAGATCTGCTAAAAACTCACTGCTTTATAAGAAAGTTGCTCCTTAACAAGCCTCGTTTCTGTTTCCTCGTCATCAGATGATATATATACATCATCCTTATCTGTGAACATTTGAGAAATCATTTCCTTTGCTTTCTTTAAGTTCATCCGGACAACATGTCTTGTAACTTCTGCAGCCTCATCTAGAAACTCTTCTTCATCTACTTCAGCTTCTTCATCTACTTCAGCTTCTTCATCTTCTTTGCCTTCATATTCTTTCTCTTCAAGCAAAGTCGTTTCCCTTTGTTTAGAACCACATTTCAGTTTCCGCAACAGATTTTCTGTTCCATCAGCATCCTGTTTCTCAAGCCACTTTTGATGAAGCTGATTGCGAATTTCATTATCAAATGGCTTTTCTTTGTAACCAGTTTCTATCATATCTTTAAGTTCCTCAGAGTCCAAGTCATCCTCATCTTCCTCAGAATCTCCAAATCGCATTAGATCATGATCACTGTCATCTTCTACTTCAGCTTCTTCATCAATATAAGCTTTCATAGGATCACCTTTAGGAGATAAAGATAGATCAGCCAACCCGTGTGGGATTGGATCGATGTTCTCCTTATCATTGTCCTCTTCATCAGAACTAGTTAACAGAAAACACAACAATTTCACTTTTAGAAGAGTGAGCTATTAAATAATCAGATGTTCACAAGGTAAGCTACATAATTCTAGATTTCAGTCACTTTCCAGTCAAAAATAGAAAGGAATGCACCTGCAACTGGACAAATGAATATAGAATGAACAGATTGTTTGGAGTGCTAGACCCAAGGAGTGATTTCTGGGGACATGCATTGGTAGATAAAAACATTTGTACGCTCACTTTTAGCAATCAAACTCTAGAAGTGTGCTTATGATCAGGTTTGATGATAAGATGCTTGCAACGGCAAAGGAAGCAAGATTTTAGGACTTACAACTCATCAGGAGGAGCAGAATCGAGCTTCAAGTTCATTGCAAGTAAGGACGGTGCTTGAACTACATCCATAGGACTGCTGGGTGGATCATCTGAAATCTCATCTTTGGAGGTGCTTTTTTGGGAATCAAAACTCAGATCCTAAAACATGCATATTAAAAACCATTACATACAGGAATTCCATTTAAAGAGTGGCAATCACAAAACTAAAATGTGATGGAAACCTGAGTATCATCAACAGGAGCTCGAAATGTTTGTTTTGACTCTCCATTTAAATCCTGCAATTCAACAGATTTAATAGACTTGTATGTACAAACAAGTTAAAAAAGCTAAAACTTGAGAAGACATGCTCCTTCCAACCAGCGACAATTACATTCATCCAGTAAATGTGACGTCTTTAACTCACCATCAGAGAAGCCATAGTTTTAGGACTGTGATTTGCTGTCCTCTTAGAACCTTCAACACTCAAGGAATCGAAACTGTTCTCCTCGTCAAAAGGATCCGCATTCGTTTCACTGTCTGCTCTTGCAACCTTTTGAACTTCTATATCCTCAATAAGATCATTTTCAAATCCACACTCCAGTACAACTTCTCTTGAAAAAGCATCATCCGAGTCATTAAAAGAACTTGTGTTGACAGAAACCAATCTGTCACCCATGAGAGTAGCAAAATGAGAGTAGCAAAATAAATAGAATAATTGATTAAATAAGACATTGATTAAGAAAAACCCACACAAAGTCAAAGCCAAGAGAACATAACTCACTTCTTTGAAACCTCACGCTTCCTTAGCCGAATCTTCTCTAAAACAGAAGATACGGGCTTTTGAACAATTGGGACTGGTTTAAATGATGCTTCTCTAGTTTCTAAACACGTTGAATACACAGATAAAGAGTTTATAAAGCATCCAGATAGTAACTAATATTCAGGAAACAACAAGACTTGCATAATTTAATACAATTCAATTTCTACCTCTCAACAATTTCTGAGATTCGATAATGAGCTCCTTATGTCTCTCTCTTCTTTCCTGTTTAATTGAAATCAACTTTATAAATAATCCATCGAAGAAAACTAAGGAAAAATTCATTACTGGTACAGCCACACAAAAAATACACATACCTTCGCTTCCCTTCTTTTGTTGGTGTGAACCGAAAACTGCTCATCTCCATAGCCATCATCTCCACTTTTTGATCTCTTCTTCTTCTTCTTCTCTTTCTGCTCCTCTAAACCATCAAAATCAGGTAGTTTCTTATCCAAACCCTCCTCGGTCCTAAAATCCCCAATCTCCTCTTCCATTCCTTGTCCATTGAATTCCTCATCCACGGAATCAAATTCCAGAGCTCTCTTAACATCAGCTACACTATCCTCGTTGCCCGAGCCACTAAAATAAGTATCCAAATCGTTTCCCTCCTCGAGATTTTCCAGATCACCAGGTTCAGATCTCAAAATCGGTTCGCTGAAATCTTCCCCGGTATGCTCTTCTGCGTCTAGGGTTTCAAGATCGGGGGAGTCTGTTGGTTGTATGGAAGGTGAAAGTGAAGGTGACGGTGGAGTGTCGTTCGGAGGATTGAGGAGGGGATCTTGAGAGATTTTGACAGTATTGGTGGCTTTTTTGAGACGTTTGAATTTTCTTTGAGGGAGAGGAGAGGATGGCTGTTCGGTATCTGAGGATGGGAGGAGTTCTTCTTCGCTGTCCATTCTCTGTTCACAGATTTGCCAACGGAGGAGAACTAGGGTTTTAGTTTTGCCAGTTGAAATGGAGGGTGGGTTCTTTTTGTTAAGAAGATCAGGATCTCATTTAGGCGGCAAATGTTTCAAAACAATTAGGATTTTCTGATATTGAACCGCCAAAATTAGCGAGCGGGGATCATGTAAAGTGTCGCCTTCGCTATTTAATATTTATATCGACTATTTATTATTTTTTTACTATAAATAATTTTTTAAAAAAAAACCAAAAGTTGCTATAAATATCCTATATTTTTTTATTATGAAAGATTCAAAAACAAAAGTTACGTTTTCTAAAGAAGAGTTTTTTCTTTGTTACTCTCTCTTGCATTTATTTATGGTTTATATTTACTAGATAATTTTTTTTATTATTAATATGGGAGTCCGGGTTAGTTTGCGTGTACCTCGACTAATCCCACGTGCCCTGAAGTTAATGACCATGTAAACCTTCAATAGCCCTAAGGTTTATAAGACTCAAATTGATGACTTTTAGAGAGCAAATCTAGGCCTGACCAGTTGAGCAGCTCTTTTTTGTTTGTGTAACTTATTTTATAAAATTGTTATATTTTAAGAGGAAAGAATGAAAAAATAATGTTGAGTTCTAAATGATTTATTTAAAGTCTTCAAAAGTAAACTTTATTTTTTTGTATGCATTGTGGATGAAAATAATAATTTTATATTTACTTCTAGATGTTGGGCAGTTTTTAAAGGGTTCATACTTTTTTAAATTAGAGATGTTACATGATCTTGTTGTTAAAGTTTATTACAAGGAAAGTTTATTCTATATTATAACTATTAGTACATACAAAAAATTAAAATATATGATTATTTCGAGAAAATTGTTAAACTTTTGAATTAATACATTATGTTGTAGGAAAAGAAAATACTATAAATGTAAAAGACTTATTGTCCTTTTAACTATATTAATTTGTGTAATTTTGTACATGATTTCTTTACTAAAATTAGAGATTAATAAAAAAATAATTAAGTGAATTTTAGGAATGTGCGTGGTTAATATTCTAAAATAAAAGAAAAAAATAAAAATATTTTCAGTTAGAAAAACAAAGATAAGTCTTTTACATGTGATTAAAATTGAGAACGAGATTTTCATTATTTCAACTACATTTAATTTTGCCTTTTCCCCCCTTATTTTTTCATCTACTGTAAGAATTTATATAGCCTATCATCTTAAAAATCCAAATGAAAAGAGAAAAGAGGAACTATAGAAATATCACAACTGAAGAATCTAATAAAAAAATCAATAACAAAACAAAGATTTAGATATATAAATTTATTTTTTAGAAGTAAATAATTAAAGATACAAGAACAATTTAATTTTTAAGAAAATATTTTAGAAAACATTTAAAAAATCAAATTCTTTTGAAAAAAATAAAAATAAAATATGAACATACTGGTCAATGATTTCTATGAAACTCTTTAATTTTTATTTTCTAAAATTGAACTTTTTATAACCACAACAGATAAGTATTGACGGATGCTTTCCAGGTTCACTGTTGCGGGAGTAGGATACTACAACGGTAAGACAATCAAGCCTAGGTCACATTTGGCATCCCTCGCCTTTGAAAGTCTTTGTTCACTTTAAATTAATATTTTTTAAAATCATTTTGTTATACTAATTTTATAAAATAAAATTCAAATTTTAAAAATTATTTTAATATATTTTCAAATAAAAAATAAATTTAAAAACAACCTCCACAACATCCCCTTAAATGACTAGAGGATTTGACGAGGTTTGAGATTCTTCCACGATTTCCAGAAGTACCATGACAATTATAAACAAGTATCAATTGACTTGAGAACACAATCCCCAGGTCAAGAACTATTGACAGTTCCTGAGAGGGGCTTTCTCAACCTGATAGTTTTCAACTGGGTGTTGAACGACTGGGTGTTTTCAATCAAGGCGTTTTCAACCCGACCATTCATTCTCGACTTGGTAGTTCTCAAATCAGGCATTCTCAGAACGAGCAATCTCAATCTCATAGTTCTCCACCCATGCACTCTCGACCTGTACTTTCTCAACCAGGTAGTTTTTGACCTGAGTGTTCTCAACCCAAGCATACTAAACGTTCTCAACCCAAGCGTTCTCAACCCGATCGAGAATGCCTGGATCGAGAACTACCAGGTTGCGCCTTGGATGAGGATGACCGGGCCAAGAACTACCAGGTCTAGAATAGATTAAGAACTACCAGGTTGAGCCATGTCTTGATAAACAACTCTTAAACTTGCAAGCATAAACCGCTCAGCATTTCTGCAGCTTCCTCAGTCAAGACCCAATCTTACATACCATACCCATGCAAAAATATGTCACTAACCTCACCATAACCATAATCTTCCATCCTCGCAAAAGGAAAACACACATAAGATAACAAAAGGGACTGAATGCATATCTCAAAAGAGAGATTTAACAGTTTGAAAAATGGTGCTACAGAACTGCCCCTAGCCAGGTGATCAGCTCAGTTATAACTATTGGCAATATTCAAGGAAAAAAAATGCTCAAAGCAACTGGGGGCGCAGCCAGAGGTGGAGCTCTTTGTTTAAATAACTGGTAAATGTTACAACCAAGAAAGAATACTGATGAAACATGGGGGCACAGCCAGAGGTGGAGCTGTTTGTTTAAATAACCGGTAAATGTTACAACCAAGAAAGAATACTGATGAAACATATCACATCTCAAAGTTCCACATACTCTCAGCACTTAATTTTGGCATTTTTGACTCCTCAGCCAAATTGACGGATGCAGAAAACTGGGATAAAGAAGGGCCAAGATTAGAATATCATTTTTGAGTTAAAATCACATAAAATAGAGAAGATTTTGGAATCCTAGAAATGCTTAAAGAGGCTTATCCAAACAGGTCAAAGCACACGACAACCACCAGATAAAATTAAGCAGCTCAAAAGCATCAACCTAGCATCCAAATAGCTGAAAGTTAAGCAACCACCCATTTTGTGATATCACCAGCAATCCCAGACATGTATTGCTTCAAGCCATAAAAAGTATAGGTATTTTATTGGAAAACTATAGAGTCATTGATTCAGAATTCTCTTTAAAAGAACATCAACATGCCAGTGCCTTTTCGTGATTGAAAAATGGAAGCAAAATATAAACATTATGCTTTCCACGAACAGAACATTGTCAGTTATAATTCAATTGAAAACCTAGAAAAAACAAACATGCTTGTGTTGCAGAATCAATAAGATGCATCTAGGAATTATAAAATGGAGATACAACATGCAAACCAAGAGTACTCTAGAAACACAATTCCTATCAATGAACCGATACCTTTAAGATCCAAAACTATAACCATGCCCAGTTTAATGGAGGATCAAATTCTTAAAGCATGCAATAGATTGCTAAATTTATGCTCAATTCCAAGATGAGGCTCATACAAGTTACTATCAATTAGAATAAGAACCTACAGTAATTTCAACTGGTGCTTTTTTCAACTTCTACTTCTTGATTTTACTTATCAATTTAGAAACCAAGTTCCAGCAACTTGCCAATAAGCATATTAATTCAAGAGATTACCTTGAAGTTCCCATTCAGCTTTGAATTCGTTGACCACTCCAAGCCCAGATTCTTGCTTGACGTTTGATACGTAGCCTTGAGCACATCATCACTATAGACCTTCTGAGATACCGCAAAATCCCATGAATTCTTTGCCAAGTCATAACACGGCTCAAATGTCATCAACCCACGATGCACATAAGTATACTTCAACTTGCAATTCTCCGTCCCGACCATGTAATTAGCAGATATTTTGTTCGCTGAATCAATCACAAGAGTCCCGTCCAAAATAGTACGTTTATCCCCTCTACTATGAATGTATGTCAGATTCAAGGGCTTGTCCACAACCTTAACAGCATTCATAAACTGAAACCTAAAATCCTGCACCACAAAACCAGTTGAAAATCAAGTCAATGTCAGTTACAAAATCTTACTAAAAAAAATTCTAGCTTTCCTTAATTTCACAGCTACAAGGGATAAAAACATGTTACTAATCAGTAACTGAAACCCTAGATTTTTTAAAATGAATCCATTATTTTAGAGATTCAAAAACCCTAATCCCTAAGAAGTTAATTTTGTTAGGAAGCCAAACTCGCAGTCAATTGATTCGAAATCAAAGTCAGCAAAGCAAGTTCAAACTACCTGCCCAGTCGAAAACCCTAGTTACCTACAAAATTGTCAGCCACCAAACAGACCTTATGCGATTAAGAAAGCAGAGCAATGGAGTTTGAGGAGGAGTTACCTTTTTGGGAACGTTGTAGTCTACTATGAAGAAGCCAGGTTTCTCGACAGCTAGAGACAAGCCGTTTAAGCTAGGGCCGTTGACGAAGGTGGCGTCGGTTACAGAAGCCCGAAGCTTAACATCGCCGGTGTTGAAGGCGACAGTAGCAGCGCCGGTGCTTTTGTCATTTTCGTACCTGCCCTTCAAAGACGCTCTCATTTCGTGAAAAACGAGAAACACAAGGCAAGAGGATTATCAGTGCCAGCAATATTAATCGGTGGTTGGTAAGTGTGCAAAGTTATATTTATACGCGGGATTGTTTTAGAGAGTGTTATGACCAAGGTTTATTAAGAGTTTGTAGAGGCTTTTATATATATATAGACACATATCTTTTTAACTATTAACATAGCAAAGCAATATGAAAATATTAAAAAACTTAATTTAAAATAAAAAATAAAAAAATTCATTTTTTTTAAATACATTTTTTTTTTAATTCCTCTATTAATTAATTATTTTTTAAAAATATATATTTTATCTCTATTATATTTTTAAATTCATTTATAACTTGATCCTTTCTATCAATTTCTTATTTTTCCTATTTCTTTAAATATAAAAATAAAAAATGGATAGGATGGAAAGATAAATGAAAAAAAAAGCATTTTATAAAACAAAATATTATTTAATGCTTCATCTTAAAATCAATAGTTTTTAGCAGCTTTATGATAATGAAATCAACTATTAAAAGGTATTAATAGCCGGTTTAGTAGGGTAGAAATAAATATTTTTTAAAATATTTTTTATTTGAAAAAATATTAAAATAATATATATATTTTTTTAAAATTTATTTTTGATATCAATACATTAAAACAATCTGAAAATATTAAAGAAATAATTTGAAGTGAATAAAAAATAAAAAATTTAATTTTTTAAAATATAAAAATAAATGGATTCAAATACCACAAAAACCAATACATTAACTATTATATAATACAATTGTAATTCATTAAAAACTCATGCACATTGGCATTCAATATTTCCTAGCACAATATTAGCTTATATTTTTTTTGTTTAACGTGGGTGTTCGGGCCAGCTTGCGCGTACCTCGACTAATTCCACGGGCCTTGAAATTAACGACCATGTAAGCTTTCAGTGGCCATCATATGAGCAACCACATGGCTCGAATCTGAGATCACAAAAAGAACAAATCTTTTGGTCCCAAGTTCTTATCACTAGATCACCATCTAGATGGTTTAATATTAGCTTGGACGCTAGGCTCGGTACGAGTAGCATCACTTATAGCCAAACACGAACATGTAATAGGAAAAAGGTCACCATAGAGTAAAAAAGAAGAAGAAAGATGATAGAATGGAGGTCTAAATTGTAATCAACTCACCAGTATCGTCTAGCTAGTAGCGATGGTAGGATAGCGTGGTTGCGGGCTTTTGCGACCCCGACAATACTCGCCCTTTCTAAAGCCCGCAGTCCGTCCGGGTGCATTCAACAAAATCGAATACGGGGATTTCTTGGGCTCTGGTTTTGCTATTAATACGGGGATTTGTATTGAGTGATGAGTGGTGATTACAAGGTTAGAGTTGGCTTAGTTTTTTTGGCTTTCATAAAATTATTTTGGAATTTAATTCCATGGTTGTGATGGGTCTGTTCTTGATTGCCTTGGTTAACAGAGCTTGCGAAGCTCTAAGTAGAGGTTGAGGAGTCCAAATGCAATATTCTTACAGGAAGGCAAATGCTGCTACTAGTTAGATTGCTAACTTTGGCTTTCCATGCATCTATTTTTCAGGGAGGATTCGACTGTTAATGACCCTCTAGAAGGCTTGTATTAGTTTTTCTACTAGAACTTGATTCCCTCATTTAATTTAATTTTGAGCTTTAGCCCTATTTATAACAAAAAAAAAAATCAAAATAACATTTGTGCGAATTATTGTAATAAACAAGAGGATAATAATTCAAATGAAGTGTGAAAGAAAAGTTCAAGTTGAAGGCTAGAAATGCAATAAACAAGAGGATAGCTAGACCAAAAGTAATAATTCAAATCAAGGAAATCTATAAAATAACCCTTAAAATACCCTTAAAAAAACAATAAATTTATAAAAATAAATTACACACAAGGATAAATTAAATACAGCAATCTAGTTGGCGCCAAAAACATATTGGGCGGGCGCCCCATTTCTTCCTCCCCCCTCTCCCTATCTATCAATCGCACGGTACCTAACTCTTACCCTCAGTGCAAATCGCCCAAACTCTTGAATCTCAGGTAAATTCCTTTTCTGCTCCATGTTTACTGTACAATAATCTTGATTAAGCAGTGAAGTAAGGCTAGACCTGAATTTTCGGTTGAGCTAGATCTTGTAAGGTTTTGTAAACCAATAATTATCAACCGCCCTTTGCACATGGCGTTGGAATATTATTATATAGGAAAATGTTTACAACAGAAGGTGAGAGTAATAAGGAAGTAGCTGTTACAGGATATACACTATACTATAATTAGGATTAATCAGTTCCTAGATAGACGTATATAATTAACTGTAATACAATCAGATGGCATGATCTTCTCCTGAATGCTTGGAAAGATTGGCATGATCTTCTCCTGAATGCTTGGAAAGATTTTCTCCAGAAGATGGGATTGTGTTAGCGTCAATACTCCCCCGCAAGTCAAGCGTGGTAGGGAACACGCGAAGCTTGGACCTGAAGAGCAGAAACAAGGATCTGGATGGACTTTTGGTAAAGATGTCTGCAATTTTTAAGGGGGACGGCACATGCCGAATCTTTAATATACCTTTGCAAACTAATTCACGAACAAAATGAATATCAATAGTAATATGGCGAGATCGTTTGTGAGCAACAGGATTCCTGGCTATAAAAATGGCACTAGCATTGTCACACAGGAGAGTTGGTTTGTCTGAGGGCTGAAGATGTAAGTCATGAAGAATATTTAATAGCCATTGGACTTCAGCTGCAGTGAGTGCTAAGGCTCTATATTCAGATTCTGCAGAAGAGCGAGATACAGTGGATTGCTTTTTAGATGTCCAGGAAACAAGATTGTCACCTAAGAAGATGGCATAGCCTGATGTTGATCGACTGGTATCTGGGCAACCTGCCCAGTCGGCATCTGAAAAAGCTGAAATGGTGAAGCTGTTGGATGGTGTAATCTTGAGACCAAAATGCAGAGTACCTTTAACATATCTGAGGATTTGTTTGACAGCCTGGAAGTGATGTTCCTGTGGATTATGCATAAATTGACTGACAGAGTTCACGGCATGTGTAATATCAAGCCTTGTAATGGTTAGATACTGAAGGGCACCAACCAGAGAACGATAGGTAGTGGGAGAATGAAATGGAGTGCCATCAGTAGATAAATGTTAAGAGACAATCATCGGAGTGGCAACTGGTTTAGAATCAAGTAGATCAACGCGAAGAAGAAGATCTCTTGTATACTTGAGTTGACTTAGAAATATTCTTGTGGCAGAGTGAGTGAATTCCAAACCCAAGAAATAATTCAAGGCGCCAAGATCTTTCATGGAGAACTCATGATGTAATTTGCGAATGAAGGAATCAATGAGGGATATATTGCTGCCTGTGATGATAATGTCATCAACGTATAAGAGCAAGTAAATAGTGTCAAGGGCTGATGAATAGACAAATAAGTTGGAATCAGCCTGACTGCTAGTGAAACCAACAGTGAGCAGGAAATGGCTAAATCGATGGAACCATGCTCGTGGTGCTTGCTTCAAGCCATATAACGCCTTTTTAAGACGACAAACATGTGTTGGATGAGAGGGATCAGCATAACCCAGTGGTTGTTCCATGTAAACTTGTTCTTGTAAAAGGCCATGCAAGAAAGCATTCTTTACGTCCAGCTGACGCATTGTCCAGCCACGAGAGACTGCAATGGAGAGAACAATGCGAATAGTTGAGGCTTGAACAACTGGACTAAAAGTGTCATTAAAATCAAGACCATAGAGTTGAGTATAGCCTTTGGCAACAAGGCATGCCTTGAGCCTATCAATGGAACCATCCAAATGATACTTGGTGCGGAAAACCCATTTTGATCCAACCACATTTGTAGCAGCAGGTCGTGGAACCAATTCCCATGTTTGATTCAGTTTCAGAGCTTTAATTTCGTCATCCATGGCAGCAAGCCATTCGAGAGACTTGGCAGCACTTTTGAAACCTTTTGGTTCCTTCATAACTAAAAGAGAGAAAATTAAAGGAGAAGATGGGACCTGACATATATAACTGTAATGTTTGGATTTGGAGATGCCTGCTTTTCCCCGAGTGAGCATGGGATGAGAATTCTGTGGTGGAATTGATGCAATTGGAAGTACTGGAGGTTGCACTTCTTGAGGAGCAGGAACATATGGTACTAAGGATGAGGGGCTGTGAGGTGAAGACAAATCCAAGGCACATTTCTTGCATGGCATGGACGAGGTCACTGGTGATGGAGATGGAGGCCCTGTAAAGGAATTAGTGACAGCTATAGCAGGAAGGAATGGGATAGGATCATGAAAAGCAACATAATCTGAGATGGCAGAGGAGTGTTGCATGCTAGAAGAGGAAAATGGAAATACAGTTTCATCAAAACGAGCATGTCTAGTGATAAAGACTCGATGAGAAACAAGATCAAGACACCGAAATCTTTTGTATGAAGTGTGATAACCAAGAAAGATGCAAGGAAGACTTATTGGTTCAAACTTATGCTTGGTATAAGCACGCAGGTTTGGAAAACATAAGCAACCAAAGATGCGGAAGGTAGTGTAAAGAGGAGGCTTACCATACAGAATTTCAAAAGGAGATTTCCCACTCAAGACTGGTGTGGGCAAGCGGTTAATGGTGAAAACAGCGGTACTGAAGGCTTCAACCCAGAAATGAAGAGGAACAGCAGAATGAAACATCATTGTGAGGCCTGTTTCGGTGAGATGCCTATGTTTCCTTTCTGCCCTACCATTTTGAGATGGTGTATAGGGACATGAGAATTGATGATGAATTCCACACTTAGTAAAGTGGGTCTGTAGATTTTTACCGATGAATTCCCCTCCCCCATCACTTTGGAAAATTTTAATTTTCGTAGAGAATTGATTTTCAACCAAGGATTGGAAGTTAAGGAACGTGGGGTAAAAATCACTTTTGTGCTTTAATGGATAGAACCAAGTATAACGGGAGTGATCATCTATAAAGATAACATAGTATTGGTAGCCTGAGATGGATTTAATGGGAGCTGGTCCCCAAAGATCACAGTGTATAAGACCAAGAATGTCATTGGAATGACTGTCATTTGTTGAAAATGGTAATGCATGGCTTTTAGCCTTTTGACAGCTAATGCAGAGAGGTGGATTTGGCAATAGAGAAGAGAGGGACAGTGAACCTTGTTTATTAAGAATTGAAATTATTGAAGAGGAGACATGTCCTAAACGTGCATGCCAAACTGCAAAAGAATTACAAAGACTGGATTTATGGATGACAGTAGAAAATGCTTGGTGTCCACGCTTCAGTACATAAAGGCCATCAACATGCTTGCCGCTTGCCACCACCTTTTGAGTGTGAAGATTCTGGATGATGAAATCAGTGTCAGTAAAAGAGACAGAGAAAGGATAGTCATGGGTGAGTTTACTGACAGAGAGCAAGTTTTTAGTCAAGTTTGGAACAACAAGAACATCATTTAATTGAAGATGGGGAGTGGGAGAACAGGAACCAGTGTAGGTGATTGGAAGAGAAGAGCCATTACCAACAATAACCTTGTCCTTACCAGCGTAAGGTTCCATTTGATCAAGTTGAGATGCATCAGCTGTCATGTGTGCTGATGCACCCGTATCTGTGTACCAATCTGCAGGTTCATCATGAATGGTGCAATGAGCAAGGGCTTCAGTAATATTGGCATCAGGTTTGATATATTTGTTCTCATCAGTTTTGATATATCTGCGATGACAATTTGTTGCATAATGACCTTCCTCACGACAGATTTGGCATCTAGGAGGTCGTCTAGGCTGCTGCTTGTGACGGTATCCTCCCTTTGATGGCCCTCCTTTATATTTGTGTTGGTAGTTGCTGGAATTTCCAAATCTGGTTGAGGATGCAGGGGAGAAATTTGCAACATAGGCAAGGACCCCTGTATTATGATCAATGGACTTTGAAAAAAGATCAAAGCTTTCTGCTTTGGGAACAATATCTGTAAAACTGGGAATAGGGGTTAAAGAGAGTTGAGTGATGGAGAAGGTTGAAAACTCATGGCCTAAACCACGTAGATACCAATGCACCTTATCAGTATCTTCAACTGGACGTCCCATTGCTGATAATTGATCACAATGAGCTTTAAAAATTCGAGAATATTCAGAGATGCTACGAGAGCCACGCCTCATGAGATGAAGCTCATCCTTAATTTGGAGCTCACAGGCTTTAGACTTTTGGCTGAATGTGGTTTCAAGAGAGTTCCAGACATCTCTTGAAGTTGTAAAGCCGATAGTAATAGAGAGCTTCTTCTGTGAGAGAAGAAAGCAGAAGGCTCATGACGAGCTGATCCAATTGTTTCCACATATTGTGAGCTGCAGGCTCAGTGGCAGCAGATGGCATTGGTGTTGAGCCATCAATATGTCCATACAGTTTTTGACACTGCAATAAAGGGACCACTTGACTGCGCCAGAGAAGAAAATTGGTGGAGGATAATTTGATAGTAACCATGTGAACCATGGTGTTGAAGGAGAGAGTAGAAGAAGAATTTTCGGAGGCCATAGGATCTGATGGATGTTAATCTTACAGCTCTGATACCATGTAAGGTTTTGTAAACCAATAATTATCAACCGCCCTTTGCACATGGCGTTGGAATATTATTATATAGGAAAATGTTTACAACAGAAGGTGAGAGTAATAAGGAAGTAGCTGTTACAGGATATACACTATACTATAATTAGGATTAATCAGTTCCTAGATAGACGTATATAATTAACTGTAATACAATCAGATGGCAAGATTTTCTCCAGAAGATGGGATTGTGTTAGCGTCAATAGATCTACGATTTCTGTAGCTCAGGTTGCCGAGCTAGAGCTACGACCGATCAGTCGACGACTAGACTGAATCCGTGTTCGAATCTCATGCTTATTCATGCATCTTATACCTTAATTGATGGATCCAAGCATTCTTCTTCTCTAACAGAAATTCTGTAACTTCATTCCTATCTCTCTCTTTTTTTTTCTTACAAGATATCCTCTGAATTCCAAGTTTGTGCCTGCAAATTGCAAGATGACAGTATTTTATTTGTGGTGTATCAATGCATTGCTTATGCTAGCATGCTTTCTTAATATGAAAAGTTTGTCTTGCTATAGGGCTTTGCATTCTAGGCTCTAGGATAGCAGTGAGGAAAGAACAATTTCAGGTGAATTGGATGATGTTAACTTTGGTAGTATGACACTGAAGCAAATTAAGGAGAGATGCGAAGCAAAGAAAAGGAAACCTGGAATGTTCAGGGATGTCATCATTCAAAGCTACAACATCTTCCTGAAAGGCTCCTTTCAAACTGGAAGGTGTGCATCATCCATAGCACGTACATCTGTTTATTTTACTCTTATATTACCCTGAATTTAATCAGGCAGTGCTTACATTTTCAGGCAATTTCTCCAGCATCTCAGAAAAAACTGTGCAAGGCTATGGAGTCTGGTGACTTAGGTGATGAAGATTATTACAGTGAGTGAATATCATGTTCAGATTTATGGACTATGCATTTTCTTTTCCTGGAGCTGATAAAAAAAAATATTTAGTTTCAGTTTTCATTTGGGTGAGCCCCGCTCACCCAAACTCCTCCAAATTTAAATTAATTTTGTTGGGTTGTTGATGATTGCAGAGTATGCTAGGAAATTATGCTACAGGAATTTGAATGAAAATAAGATCGGTAGGCTTGGAAGAGCCTATCAGAACCGGATATTTGATCTCACTATTAGCCCTGAGCGGATCATCAGGAAACTGAAAAGTGAGGAATATGGTTTCCATTATAAAGACATTCTTAAGGTTCCTCATCCTTCTCGAACTATACCGTGTTTTGCCACTGGGAGCCCTCTGTCCAAAGTTGTTCAGAGACTGCCATTTCATTTCACAGAAGCAAATGCGTGATATTGAATCTATTACAACTAAACTTACAAAAGAGGTGAACTCCGTGAAGGACATTGTTCAGGAAACATGGCAGTCCAAGGTCTATCCAGCTATGCCCTTGAAACACAGGGCAGACGAGGTATGTTAAGATACAAGATTGAGGCAGTTTGGCTGTACATCCAACCTATGCCAATCCTTAATATTTCCTTGCTCAGAAGAATAGTTGAGATATAAATTTAAAACCGTTGCTTCTTATGTTATATTTTGGATGCTATCAGTAAAATGCAAACAATCAAGTAGAGAGGCCTTCTGAAACCAAATGAACTTGTGTTCTCTTGTCTTTTTCCAAGTTCATTTTGTTTTATCTTAATCACATAACATCAGCATGACTACGAGGTGGATTTGGAGTTCTTATTAACTTTCCTCTAACTCCATCCAGTCCTGCATTGCAATTTTTGTTCTTGCATCTTGATGAAGTTCTCTGCCACAATGCCCATATTTCTGAGTTCTGAACTCACTGTAACTCTTTATACTTGTGTGACACTTTTCCATTCACTCAGTGGATTGATTCCATGTTTAGACCAATAAATTATACAGTCACACTCCACTCTCTCTATTCTTTTAATCAGATTTTTTGCCTTGTCCGTTTTTCATAAGAGTGGAAGGTGTTTTGGCTAAACTAAGAATGATGATTTTGAGTTCTGACAAACACTTCAGCGCTAACAGTTTAGCCCCCTTTTGAAGGCTGCTCAAGGACTCAACCTTTGTATTCAACCTATTTTAGATAAAACCACACAATTGATTTGATATCATCAGTGTTTTGTGTCCTTGCAGTCCTGACACATCTTTGTTACCGTGTGAAATTGATTAGAGTTTGGTAAAACCGATTTCTTTTCACTATCATTGGAAGCTCAAACTTTTTATGGTAAAATACAAACTGTGCGGAATGTTATTAACAACGATGTTTTCTTACATGTTTTTAGTTGCTTTTCTTTGCGTTTGGATTTATGGCTGCAGGTATGTACAGTATGCTATAGCGTAAATTCTCTTGATTTGGCAGGTGAATTCAAAATGCAACTAGAGTGGAAGAAATTAAGTGCAAGAAGATGGCTTTCCATCATGGCAAGGGATTGTAACCGATTTTGTAAAATCATGGTTTGTTTCTTGTCATACACTTGTTTCAGTGCATGCGTTTGAAAAACATACACCAGTCATATACTTAATTATGATGTGAGGATATTTGCTGATATTTTATTTGATTGATCTCAGAAATTGACCGACAGAGCTTCTGCAACTTTTCTGGGAATGCTGTCCACAAGGAGAAGAGAAAGATAGTTTTTGCTGATGAGGCTGGCGGAAAGCTTTGTGATGTCAAGACTTTCGAGAATGACAGGGCTTCTTTTACAGGGTCTAGTAGTGACAAACAGGTAAATTTCGATTAAATAAAGGATGAAGCTTTTATCCATTGTACATTAAATCTTTCCATTTTCTTTTCACTTTTCGGGAGTGATTCTTTCAGATATTTGAGTGGCTATTTGATGCTTTCTAGAACGGCAAAATGGATGTATAGAATAGTTTTGGCATGTCTAAATCTAGGGTAATTAGGTGTGCCAGAGATCAGGAGTGAAGCTACCATAACACAGATGAATTCAGCTAGAAAGCAGACTGGTGCTCACTCCAAAGCTAGTCTACTGATCACTGAGAGCTAGAGAATAGGATAAACTTTGTTTATACTTTTCTTGCCTCTTTACTTGAGATTGAAGCATGTTGTAACAACAATCTTGTGTTCTTGTCCCAAGCCAATGAACAAATGTTTATTTGTGCTTGGAATTTCCAATGATGTTAGCTTTATGTCAAGACGAAAGAGAATCCCAGTTTTCGGCCTACATATTCTCTTTTATTCATTAAAAGATGCTTAGCTGGTTCTCATCCCTCCTACCATGGTTAGAATTAATCCTCTTTTTTTTCGCCATTAATTATTATCGCCTAGCAATTGATCTCGTCAACTTTCTGTACATCGCATCAACATTTTATATACATCAAGTAAATAATCAACCACAATAAAATATTTTTTGTGGGTTGTAGATTGCATAACCAATCAACCAAAAAAATTACTAACAAGATATCTTAATATTAATATACAAAAGATTTTTATTTTCTTAATCATACACAAGAACATTTTTAAAATCCTTTTATGTCTGCTTAAGTGTAATTTTTTGGGTTTTTACCCAGGGTATCTCCAGGTCTATTTGGCTTGAGACTAATTACCTTTCGGCTGGAAGCGTGAAGGTGAAAGCTCTCTTAACAAGTACATTTTCGGGAGATCAATCTTGTATTCTCATCTTTTCCAAGGTAAAGGCTGCTTTTACCGCCTTAAAAGGACATCATATATTATGCGAAGAAATTATAATAACAAGAAAGATGGTAGCATGATTTCATATAGGAGAAAGAGCATGTAGTTAATTTGCGAAGTGCGTTCATTATTGTAACTTCATTTCTCACGCTCGCTATCAAGTGGGAAAAAGAAATCATTTGCAAACAAATATAACATCGAGCTACCTATTAATTAAAAAAATAAAATGTAATGAAATAGAGGATCAAGTTGCCCACCCCTTTCTTCTATCTTAATTTCTGATAGAAGCTCTCTTATTTACAGGAGAATCACAGAAAACGATCTCCCAAACCTCCGAGAATGCCTGCACGATAACTCCATGATACTGTCTCGAATTCAAGGACAAAAAACACTGCAAAAGTTCCTGTAAATCCTCGGCCTCAAATATTTGCTTTTCTAATATCATCTCCAACATAGACCTCTTAAAGTCCCGGTGTGGGTTCTGTGATTTCTTCACCACTGCCACGCTCTCCTTCACTCTCCCATCAACCTTGCGTGATATCACCCGCTTCAAAACGGATGATCTCACAGGTGAAGGAATCTCTGGAGACGTCACAGTCTTTGATCTTTTCCACTTGTTCAATGAAATTTGGTGTCCAAGCTTTTTAATTTTCTTTAGGTTACTCACTTTCTTGTTCCCTATAGGCTTATTAAACGCTTCATGATATTCTGATTGCCTGGCTATAGTATCCAATGAA
This sequence comes from Populus trichocarpa, assembly GCF_000002775.5. Classification (NCBI taxonomy): domain Eukaryota; kingdom Viridiplantae; phylum Streptophyta; class Magnoliopsida; order Malpighiales; family Salicaceae; genus Populus; species Populus trichocarpa. The sequence continues at coordinate 25,001,024 of NC_037286.2, read as the reverse complement.
TGGCTGAATTCACAAGAAGAATCATAGGAGAAACTTCTTGAAGAACAAAGTAGGGTTTCATTTTCTTCACCAGCAACATCAGTACTGCTAAAGCACCCACTAGTATCAACAGACAAGACACCTGTCTTGACCTTGTTTTTCTTGATATTAATTTCTCTGTTTTTGTTTTTTCCAGTTACCATAAAGGGTGACATGTCCCCACTCCCATCAGAAAATGAGAAGGGCACGTTTAGGTGAGGTTTGGCTTGCCACCTGGCTTCTTTCTTGCCCGCAAAATCGGGCGATTCAATGCTCCAATCTGACATGCAGCAGCGCGGGCACGATCGCGATTGGCATTTGCAGCCGACGGAAATGGTCTTCCTTGACACTCGGCATTTGTAATAAGGTGTTGATGGCGGTGGTGGTGCTTGGAGGTTACAAGGGTAATTGATGTCAAGTGCTTTGGGGTTGAAAGGAGAGAGCCTGTTGATAGCTGGAATTGGAGCTTCGGGACAAGAAGGATCTTTGGATCTACAGAGTTGGAATGGGGTGATAACACGAGAGAGCTTATGCTTGAGACGATTAGGCATCTTGTGGAAGTTCATGACCATGAGAACGTCTGTAGTTTTGAGACAACGTGCTAAGGCTTAGCTATAAGAGGTTGGATATATAATGGAAAGAGGCCGGCATTCAAGATGAAAGACAACAGCTTGCACCCACTGGGTTTCAAAAGTATTAATTTAAAGGATCTGCACGCCTGGGTAGAATGACCAAATCCAAGTGATGATGTATGCTTTTTGCCTGAAAGCTACATGAAGGCTGTGAATAATTTTCATGATGATTTCTATGGTTATGCAAAATGAGAGAGCACACTCCCAATATATTACCTAATAGTTTTTTTTTAATAGATAGAACCATTACTAATATAGATCAATTCCATATATTAATAATTTTCAATACAACCTGTAAGCGAGTTTACTAGCCGGTGGTGTCTGATCATTGTTTTACAGTAGAAAAAACAGAGACATGTTTTGTTGAAAAAATAGAGACATGGCTGGAATAAACCGCCATCATTTTCAGAGATGCCTCCTATTATCTTCCATGGATCTCGAAGACGAGATAGAAAGTTTTAGGAAATGTCATTGAGAGATACGTGAAAGAAGCAATCGAGACCATGCTTGTTGCTCAGGGCCAAAAAATTGTTCAGAAAATAGTTTCTAGATGCTTGACATCTTAACTTTTTGGTAGCAATATGTATTTGGATCATGGCTTCCGACTTGGCCTGGCCGTAGCTCTCTCGAGTCTGCTAATCCTTCTCTTGTTTTCTATTGTTGAGATAATATTGCGAAGGACAAGGGTTGCATCCAGCCGTAGTTATCTTGACTCATTCCGCTCAGACGCAAACTCGAAAAAACAAATAGCAGCCAGGTCCCCCAAACATTTTTCAATTACTCTTACGTTCTGCTTTCCAAGTTTGGGTGTCATTTTCAGTACTGGAGCCCTTGCTGAGATGGCAAAAAAAAAAAAAAAAACCCCTACAATCTACTCGAGGACCTTGCAATTTGCAGTCACGTACGTAGTTCATCATCTGATGAACACCTGGACAAGAATGCACAAGCTACAGTACAAAAATAAAATAAAACGAAGGAAGTTTTCTGCCTCAGTTCATGCACACGCGTTTTGGATCTTTGACCCCATCACTAAGCAAGAAACCAGGAAAAAATCCAGCTCAGTAGCAGCAGGGTAACTGTATTAGCCGGAGTGTGAAGATTGTTCACAAAAAGTAAGCCAATTGAACCCAAATAACAATTATATATATTCACCTCTTTTTTAAGAATATATGAACTGCAAAATAGGCTCAACAGGCGACCCAAGTTCCATAGATAGATCAAACCAGCTGTCAACCTTCTTCTTCTTCTTCTTGTTTTTTTTTTTTTTTTTTTTACAATGATGGAAAGCTGTTTACACTAAAAAAAACCTTATTTTTGGTGTAGATCCAATCGTGAATGAAGGATTGAAGCCTGCGGGTTATGAGCCAGATTGAGTTCGATCTCTTGATCTAAATGTTGACATTATGGATATTGGGAACCCCATTTTTGGATTAGAAACTCTTATTTTCATGAATCCAATCTGGATGTGCTCCAGCTTTATTGGGTCTAAGTGACAAATCTTTATTTTAAAAGCTTTAGAGTCTATCATCTCAGGAAAATCATCATCATTATAAATCCTATTATCTCTTTGAAGTTGGAGAAACAATCAAAGTGTTTGGATTAGATCAAACCAGCTGGACAAGATTTTTAGATTTTATAGCAAAGAATCTACATTGCATTAGAGGTTTAATGCATAGATGTTTTATCATTTTTTGATTTTGTAATGTTTTGAATTAAAGGGATAGGAAAAGGCTAGAAAGCCCTTGAAGGCTTAAGATGTAGGAATAAAATAAATGAAGGGTATTGTAGTAATTGTATAAAGAGATGATATATATAAATAGAAAGAAGAAAAAAAAAAGAAGAAGAAGAGATCTGAATATTTGAGAGAGCAAACCGTGAGAGAAGGGAGAAATAAGAAGAAGAAGAGAAAAGAGGGGAAAATAAGGGAAAAAGGAAAGGAGTTGGAGGAAATAAGTAAAAAGGGGTAAGATTATGCTTTAATGTGTATAATATGTTTTCTTTAGCTTTAATTTCAGTTTTGATGAATGTTAGGGTTTTGAAAATTTGTGTTTTGGGTTAATTGATGAATTAAGTTGAATGTTATGGGTTAATTGTTGTGGGTATTTGATTATTTAGATGATTTTGAGAGATTGAATTGAAAGATGATGATTTTGAGTTATGATTTTGTTTGAATGGTGAAATTGTGTTAGGAATTTGGAGAGAACAGTAGGTTTCTGTTAAAAATTATGGGTTGGAGGTTGAAGATGACAAAATTTCGGTTTGGTCCCTCAATTTTGGAAAATTACAGTTTAGTCCCCAAACTTTGGAAAATTTGCAGATTGGTCCTTGGAGCATATTCCGAGATTCTGAACAGAATAACATATGAATTATGGACAGAATTACTGTATAGATAAGAGAATTTAACACTTTCAATTTAGTCCTTCAATTTGACCCTAAAAATTTGGTAAAATTCCAGAATGGTCCTTGGAGTATAATGAGATGATCTGGACAGAAATGAGGACTAATTATGGTCAGAATTTCAGTATATTCATGGATTTATGATAAATTTCAGTTTGGTCCTCCAATTAGACAAAAGTTGCAATTTGACCCTTAAAAATAGGATAAATTACAGATTAGTCCCTAGCTGTAATATTAGCTTTTGCAGATTGGTTTGATGAATAATTAAGGGTTATTTAGTGAATTATTACCAATTTTATTATTTGTTTTATTATGGATTAGATTTCGGAAAAACCGTTAGATTTTTGGGTTTTTGAGAAAATTGATTAGTGAGTTCAAAAACATATAGGATTACGGAATACACCCTTAGTTAAGTGTATTAAATAAGTTAAATATTCTTTCGAGTCGTTCTTGAATATGTCTCCTTTATATTCAGATAATCCTGATATTCTACCGGCAGGACGTCAGTAGGATTTCCTTCGATATCAGCTTTGAGTTTTGTTGCTTTCGAGTCAGGTGAGTGGATAATTTTCCATATGCATGAGAAATAGTATAAATATTTGATTTGTTAATATGAATTGAATCATGCTTCTTGATAATATATATGTTGATTATTATCCTTGTTATGATAAACATGATCAATTGTTGAATCCGAATTATTGATATGAACCAGTATATATATTCTGAATTGACTTCTGAATTGATAGCTCCTCATTTGATTGATGTCATGAGTTGAGCCTTGAGATATGAATATGTCCGTTTGATTATGATTATGAACCTATGGTATGTCAGTCAGAATACCCATGCTAACAGGGTAGTGTTAGTCTTTGTGCACATCGTATCTGAACCCTAGTTGGTCGAGGGAGTCACCAACCTGTGTGGACTGATCATCCCACAGTACGGAACCTCATGCTCATTGCATTTTGATTTTCTGACGAGTTTTACCATATGATATTCTTGTTATGGCCTATTTGAGAAACCTTTCTATAAGAACCTAGAGCCATACTTGTATATATATTTCTCATTGTTTTATTACCTCGTGTGTGTATATTGAACGTTATCTACTCACTGAGTTGTTGAACTCACCCTCTCATTATTATTCTTTTCAGGCTTATAGCTTGATAGCAGGTTACTTTTGTTGAACCTTCCGAACCTGCTTTTTGGTTGTAATTTGTACCTTCCTTTTATGTCAAGTTAGTGCTCTAGAACTATGAACTATATTAACTCTTGTATTAACACAATTCAATTATATTATGAAGTTGATTTTGTTGTTAATGCTGCGTTGAACTCTGATTGAGTTAGGATAAGTTTGTGTGTAAGTTTGGGTTCGCATAGGTATGGAACCTTGGAGGGGAACCTTGCCTATGTGCCGGTCATGGATCCGGGATTCGGGTCGTGACAAACTTGGTATCAGAGCTTTAGGTTAAAAAAAACAATAATATAATTAAGTTTCATAATAAGTGGAGCATTAGGATCCGTGTTGTCTTATTTGTTGTCTTTGAAATTCTGAATTCTCATCAAGCATGTCTTCTTCCTTGTGATAGATATGCTTTCCTATAATTCTGTGATAATTATCATGCTATTGTTCTAGCATGACTTGAGTGCTCTCACTTTTATTTTAGGAAATGCCGAGGAATAGACGAATAGCTGATACTATTAGAGTAGAGGATGATCAGGATGATGTCCCTATTGGGCGGTTGAGAACTGCAAGGCAGAGAAGGAGGCGCGGTGCACCCGTGCCTTAACATGTTGAGGAGGTACCTCCATCAGTGGAGGAAGAGCCTCAGGAGATAGAAGAGGAAGATATAGTTGATGAAACAGGTGTGGGGGTAGCTGACCCTGAACCTGTTACAGAGTTTCAGCAACTTAGTCAGGTTGTGCGGACCTGGATAGAGTTTTCTATGGAGAGAGATAGAAGGAGGGATAGAGATGTACCCTCGACATCCCATACTGTTCAGGGAGTTAATGTGCCGTTGAATGACTTCATGAAGTTGGCACCTCCTAGTTTTACTGGGATGGATAGTTCAGAGGATCCTCAGAGGTTCCTAGATGATATTTGGCGACGGTGTGAAGCTTTGGGATGTACAGACCACCGAGCTGTGAGTTTGGCATCGTTCAGGTTGGAAGGAGATGTGGCAATCTCTTGGTTTGAGTCTAGGAAAAGAGCAAGACCAGTAGAGGCTCAGTGGACATGAAAGGAGTTTAGCTCCATGTTCTTAGACAGGTTTCTCCCTCAGAGCGTCGGGGATGCTCGACTTTATGAGTTTGAGAGGCTATCTCAGGGGAGCATGACAGTGGATGAGTATGATCTGAAGTTTACTCAGCTGTCTAGGTATGCAGAACATCTTCTACCCACTGAGGAGTGGAGGGTAAAGAGGTTTATTAGAGGACTCAAATCCTCTATGTATATGGTGATGGTGTCACAGGTGTTTCCATCATACTCCTCAGCTGTTGATAGCGCCAGGTTGATAGAGGCGCGAGAATTAGAGGACATGACTGCAGGCCAGTCTAAGAGGCCTAGAGAAGAGGGTCAGTCTTTTAGGCAACAGGGATTAAGTGCAGGTCTGTCTAGGGGACGAAGTGGCCGTCAGGGCTCATGGGTTCAGAGGAGGTTTAGACAGAGACCGTCAGTTAGTGGCTCAGGCGGTCAAAGTGGCAGTAGTGGCACTCAGAGTTTAGTTCAGACTGCACCTCGTAGTTCATTTGTTTCACCTAGTGATAGTTCTTCATGTCAGCATTGTGGAGGAAGTCATACTAGTGCAGAGTGCTACAGAAGGACTGGGGCTTGTTTTAGTTGTGGCCAGATAGGTCATAAGATCAGAGAGTGCCCGAGGAGACAGTTGTCAGCTTCGGGGTTATCTGCTTCAGTCCAGCATCCTATTCAGGCACCATCGACGAGCCAGTCTGTGGCTCATGGGGGTAGAGGTTTTGGTGGCCGTGGTCAGAGAGGCCGGGGTGCAGGTGATAGAGGTCAGATACAGCAGGGTCAGAGGCATGCTAGAGTTTTTGCCTTGACTCAGCAGGATGCTCAGGCATCCAACACAGTTGTTTCAGGTATTCTTCCTGTTTGCTCTTTTGAAGCAAAAGTGTTGTTTGATACGGGTGCAACTCATTCATTTGTGTCCCCATATTTTGCCATGAGGTTAGATAAACAACCAACTTTGTTAAAATCCCCAATTTCAGTCTCCACTCCCTTAGATGAATTAATATTAGTGAAGTATGTGTATCTGGATTGTGAAATAGAGATTGGAGATAAGATTTTTATGGGAGACTTAAATGTCTTAGATATGGTTGATTTTGATGTGATTTTGGGAATGGATTGGTTGGCAAAGCATAGGGCTTCGGTAAATTGTTGGGGTAAGAAAATAATATTTGATCTAGATGAAGAAGTTGGGTTGGTATTTCAAGGAGATAAGATTGGGTCTCCATCAATTATGTTGTCGGCTATCTCGAGGAAAATGGCCAGAAAAGGGGTACAGTGCTACCTAGCATATATAGTGGATATAGAGAAAGAAGTTCCTCAATTAGACCAAGTCCCTATAGTTAGGGAGTTTATTGATGTCTTTCCCGATGACTTGCCTGGATTGCCTCCATATAGAGAGATTGAGTTTTGTATTGATTTGGTTCCGGGTACTGAACCGATATCAATGGCACCATATAGTATGGCGCCAGCAGAATTGAAGGAGCTAAAGGAGCAACTGCAGGATTTGTTGGATAAAAAGTTCATCCGACCAAGTGTGTCCCCTTGGGGAGCCCCAGTGTTGTTTGTGAAGAAGAAACATGGGTCATTGAGGTTGTGTATAGATTATAGGCAACTGAATCGGGTGACAGTTCGAAATAGATACCCACTCCCTCGCATAGATGATTTGTTTGACCAGTTGCAGGGAGCTCAATTCTTTTCTAAGATCGATCTTCGATCTGGGTATCATCAGTTGAGGATAAGAGAGGAGGACATTTTGAAGACAGCTTTTAGAACTCGGTATGGTCATTATGAGTTCTTAGTGATGTCTTTTGGGTTGACAAATGCGCCAACAGCTTTTATGGATTTGATGAATAGAGTGTTTGGCCGGTTTATTGATCGATTTGTAATAGTTTTTATTGATGATATTTTGGTGTATTCGAGGTCTAGGGAGGAGCATGAGCAGCACTTGAGAATGGTGCTTCAAACTCTGCGAGATCATCAGTTGTATGGCAAGTTCTCAAAGAGTGAGTTTTGGTTGGAGAGTGTAGCATTTTTTGGGCATGTAGTGTCAAGGAATGGGATTGAAGTTGATCCTCAAAAGATTGAAGCAGTTAAGCAGTGGCTTAGGCCTACTTCGGCGACAGAGATTAGAAGTTTCTTAGGTTTGGTCGGCTACTATCGGAGGTTTGTGGAGAACTTTTCTCGGATTTCTGCACCATTGACTAAGTTAACGCAGAAAAATGTTAAGTTTCAGTGGTCTGAAGCTTGTGAGAAAAGTTTCTTGGAGTTGAAAGAGAGATTGACTACAACGCCTGTTCTAGCAGTACCATCAGGTTCTGGTGGTTACACAGTGTATTGTGATGCTTCGAGAGTGGGGTTAGGATGTGTTCTAATGCAGCATGGCAAGGTTATTGCCTATGTTTCACGGCAGCTGAAGAAGCATGAACAGAACTATCTTACACATGATTTAGAGATGGCGGCTGTAATTTTTGCCTTGAAGATTTAGAGACACTACTTGTATGGTGAAACTTGTGACATCTTCATAGATCACAAGAGTTTGAAATACATCTTTCAGCAGAGGGATCTAAACCTGAGGCAGAGGAGATGGATGGAACTGCTGAAGGATTATGATTGTACCATACATTACCACCCGGGTAAGGCAAATGTAGTTGCCGATGCTTTGAGTAGAAAATCATTAGGGAGCTTAGCTCATATTCAGGAGGTACGAAGACCTCTGATTAGGGAGCTGCATGAGTTGGTGGATGAAGGAGTCAGATTTGATCTTAGTGAAGCTGGAGTAATGATTGCTCATTTTCAGGTTAAGTCAGATTTGTTTGATAAGATAAAAGCAGCTCAGAAGAAAGATGATTCACTACTCAGGATTAGAAATGAGGTTGAGCAGGGTAAGGCTGCAGGTTTTGTGATAGGTGATGATGATGTGCTGAGATATAGGGATAGGCTTTGTGTACCTGATGTAGATGATCTGAGGAGAGAATTGATGGTAGAGGCACATCAGACAGTTTACACAATGCATTCAGGTTCCACCAAGATGTATAAAGACCTTAAGGTGTGTTATTGGTGGAATATGATGAAGGCTGATGTAGCAGACTTTGTTTCTAGGTGTTTGACCTGTCAGAGGGTAAAGGGTGAACACCAGAAACCTCCTGGATTGTTGCAACCATTGTTGATTCCAGAATGGAAGTGGGAAAGGATCACAATGGACTTTGTGACAGGATTGCCTAGGAGTCAGGAGGGTTATGATTCAATATGGGTGATTGTTGACAGGTTGACAAAATCAGCCCATTTTCTACCAGTTAAGATTACTTATAGATATGCAAAGTTGGCGGAATTGTTTATTAGAAAGATTGTACGGTTGCATGGAGTGCCAATCTCGATAGTGTCTGATAGAGGTCCACAGTTTACATCGCGGTTTTGGGTGAAATTCCAAAAAGCTATGGGTACTAAAGTGCAGTTGAGTACAGCTTTTCACCCTCAGACAGATGGTCAGTCTGAGAGGACTATTCAGATCCTGGAGGATATGTTGAGGGCTTGTGTCATGGATTTTGGAGTTGGTTGGAGTAAGTTCCTACCATTAGTGGAATTTGCTTACAACAACAGTTATCAGGCTAGTATAGAGATGGCACCTTATGAGGCTTTGTATGGTCGGAAGTGTAGATCACCGGTTTGTTGGTTTGAGGTTGGTGAGAAGAGGCTAATGGGACCAGAGTTGATTCAGATTACCTCAGAGAAGATAGAGGTAATTAGAAATAAGCTTCAAACTGCTCAGAGCAGACAAAAGAGTTACGCAGATAAAAGAAGGCGTGACTTAGAGTTTTCAGTGGGTGATTGTGTGTTCTTAAAAGTATCACCGACAAAAGGAGTATTCAGGTTTGGGAAGAAAGGCAAGTTAAGTCCTCGATTCATTGGACCGTATGAGATTCTGGAGAGAGTTGGGGCTGTTGTTTATAGGTTAGCATTACCACCAAACTTGTCTGCTATTCATCCGGTAATTCATGTTTCCATGCTAAGGAAGTATATGTCAGATCCATCGCATGTGTTAGAGGTTCATCCCATTGAATTGAGAGATGATATGGTTTATGAGGTGCAACCGGAAGCTATAGTCGACCGACAAGTGAGGAAGCTTAGGTCGAAGGATATAGCTTCAGTAAAAGTGAAATGGAAAGGTCATTCACGTGAGGAAGCGACATGGGAGCTCGAGGATAAGATGCGTGAGGAGTATCCTCATCTTTTCGATAATATCGGTAAGTATTCAATCTTTTCTATTAAGTTTCGAGGACGAAACTTTTATAAGGTGGGGAGATTGTAATGTTTTGAATTAAAGGGATAGGAAAAGGCTAGAAAGCCCTTGAAGGCTTAAGATGTAGGAATAAAATAAATGAAGGGTATTGTAGTAATTGTATAAAGAGATGATATATATAAATAGAAAGAAGAAAAAAAAAGAAGAAGAAGAGATCTGAATATTTGAGAGAGCAAACCGTGAGAGAAGGGAGAAATAAGAAGAAGAAGAGAAAAGAGGGGAAAATAAGGGAAAAAGGAAAGGAGTTGGAGGAAATAAGTAAAAAGGGGTAAGATTATGCTTTAATGTGTATAATATGTTTTCTTTAGCTTTAATTTCAGTTTTGATGAATGTTAGGGTTTTGAAAATTTGTGTTTTGGGTTAATTGATGAATTAAGTTGAATGTTATGGGTTAATTGTTGTGGGTATTTGATTATTTAGATGATTTTGAGAGATTGAATTGAAAGATGATGATTTTGAGTTATGATTTTGTTTGAATGGTGAAATTGTGTTAGGAATTTGGAGAGAACAGTAGGTTTCTGTTAAAAATTATGGGTTGGAGGTTGAAGATGACAAAATTTCGGTTTGGTCCCTCAATTTTGGAAAATTACAGTTTAGTCCCCAAACTTTGGAAAATTTGCAGATTGGTCCTTGGAGCATATTCCGAGATTCTGAACAGAATAACATATGAATTATGGACAGAATTACTGTATAGATAAGAGAATTTAACACTTTCAATTTAGTCCTTCAATTTGACCCTAAAAATTTGGTAAAATTCCAGAATGGTCCTTGGAGTATAATGAGATGATCTGGACAGAAATGAGGACTAATTATGGTCAGAATTTCAGTATATTCATGGATTTATGATAAATTTCAGTTTGGTCCTCCAATTAGACAAAAGTTGCAATTTGACCCTTAAAAATAGGATAAATTACAGATTAGTCCCTAGCTGTAATATTAGCTTTTGCAGATTGGTTTGATGAATAATTAAGGGTTATTTAGTGAATTATTACCAATTTTATTATTTGTTTTATTATGGATTAGATTTCGGAAAAACCGTTAGATTTTTGGGTTTTTGAGAAAATTGATTAGTGAGTTCAAAAACATATAGGATTACGGAATACACCCTTAGTTAAGTGTATTAAATAAGTTAAATATTCTTTCGAGTCGTTCTTGAATATGTCTCCTTTATATTCAGATAATCCTGATATTCTACCGGCAGGACGTCAGTAGGATTTCCTTCGATATCAGCTTTGAGTTTTGTTGCTTTCGAGTCAGGTGAGTGGATAATTTTCCATATGCATGAGAAATAGTATAAATATTTGATTTGTTAATATGAATTGAATCATGCTTCTTGATAATATATATGTTGATTATTATCCTTGTTATGATAAACATGATCAATTGTTGAATCCGAATTATTGATATGAACCAGTATATATATTCTGAATTGACTTCTGAATTGATAGCTCCTCATTTGATTGATGTCATGAGTTGAGCCTTGAGATATGAATATGTCCGTTTGATTATGATTATGAACCTATGGTATGTCAGTCAGAATACCCATGCTAACAGGGTAGTGTTAGTCTTTGTGCACATCGTATCTGAACCCTAGTTGGTCGAGGGAGTCACCAACCTGTGTGGACTGATCATCCCACAGTACGGAACCTCATGCTCATTGCATTTTGATTTTCTGACGAGTTTTACCATATGATATTCTTGTTATGGCCTATTTGAGAAACCTTTCTATAAGAACCTAGAGCCATACTTGTATATATATTTCTCATTGTTTTATTACCTCGTGTGTGTATATTGAACGTTATCTACTCACTGAGTTGTTGAACTCACCCTCTCATTATTATTCTTTTCAGGCTTATAGCTTGATAGCAAGTTACTTTTGTTGAACCTTCCGAACCTGCTTTTTGGTTGTAATTTGTACCTTCCTTTTATGTCAAGTTAGTGCTCTAGAACTATGAACTATATTAACTCTTGTATTAACACAATTCAATTATATTATGAAGTTGATTTTGTTGTTAATGCTGCGTTGAACTCTGATTGAGTTAGGATAAGTTTGTGTGTAAGTTTGGGTTCGCATAGGTATGGAACCTTGGAGGGGAACCTTGCCTATGTGCCGGTCATGGATCCGGGATTCGGGTCGTGACAGATTTAAATAAAATTATTGCTATATTAAAAATTTAATATAACTTTAAAGAAACAAATAGCGTTACGGTTTAACCATGGTTTTGTAAATTTTTAATTTTTTTAAATTGTTTTGATATTTTTAATTGTGCTGATGTTAAAAATAAATTTTAAAAAATAAAAAATATATTATTTTAATATATTTTCAAAATAAAAATGCATTTTAAAAAATAACTTTTTCCGTTATACCAAACAACCACTAAAATGTCTGATCATATGCTTGATATTATCATGTGTGCAAATGATTGTGTTTGTTTGAATAAACTGTTTTCAATCAAATTATGATTAGCTTGAAAAAACATAAGAAATAATATTTTTTCAAGCTCAAAGTTAAACACATTCTGAAACATTGTATTACCGCGTTAACACATTCACATGAACTATAAAACCTTTTTCGCCTCTTGTAGTGGTCTGATCGCTAGAAATTTGCCGGGTTGCTTTTGCCTCAACATTTTTGTTCTTTGAAAATGCATGCTTCTTTGTGGATTGCAAATCTCTTGTAATGTTAGATAGTATTTAAAGGTTGACAAAGGTGAAGTTCAATTTGATTTTTTCTTGGGGGGGAAAACACCCACCAAAATCCTACAGATGCTTACTTCGTTGTCATGGAGATTAGAATTTGACAGTGCAATCTCATTGTCTTGATACAGGTACGGAAAAATAGCATTCAAGTGTCCATAAACAATGATTATGATGAAAAACAGAGCTAGATCATCACTCTATCGTCCAGGACCTCCATGTTCGTTTCAGCCATATCAATTCTCTCAAAAGCAGGCGCAGCAGGGTAGGCAAATGCCCCCATCCAATCTGCGCCATCTGCAATTCCACTTCGACGATACAGATGGAGAGCACGGGCTTCCTTCACGGGCCAATATCGAGTGTCGATATGATAACTTATGATCGCCAGTTTAGTTTGAGACATGAGACCGAAGCAAACAGGTCGAGAATCTAGCAAGAAGTGGGGTTTTGGTTGGCTAAATGAGATGGGGGCAAGTTGAAACTAGTCCAATAGCAAGGTGCCATCTGCTCCCCAAATTTAGCAAATATTGAAGAAACCCCTGAAATCGTGCACCCACGATTGCTACGCGCAAGGAACACCCCAGACAGGAAAAGGAAAAAGAAAAGGACGCAGTCTTTCATCTCCCTCTCGTTGATTGCCCGGCATTTCAATCAAGATTTAGATTTCATTTCCTACTCTCTCTCTATCCTGTTGGGTTGCTCTCTTGGATTCAATCAAAGTGAAAAGGGTTTTTTCCTGGAATTCTATGAGGAAGTTGTGTCCTAATTATGACAGGGAACATGCACTTGACACCGTCTTGGAGGTGCCTATACCTGAAGAGATGTTCACAAAAATGGGCAACAGTTCAGCTTCTCGTTGGCAAAACATGCGCGCATTGATGAGAGCTCAAGCTGCTGCTGATAAATCAACCCATCTCCAATCTAAATCAGATAATGAATTTATAGCATTGCTTAAGCTTGTTGGCTCTCCTCTTATCCCTTTTCAGGTGAACCCTGACCAGCCTCTCACTCGTCCTCTTAAAGATTGTAACATTGTATGTATGACTCTTTCATTTTCCTCTTCAAGTTTTTCCTCCTTTCTTTTCTTTTTTGGTTAAATCTGAACATGGAAATGGAAGGTACATAATTAAGGTACGGAATTCAATGCTGGACTTCATGTAATTTGAGAGATTATCTGAAAATCTTGGTGTGCTATAATGGTGAGCATGCTTCGTTGTTTTGAAAACATTCCCTGCAAAGGTTAAGGTACCACTCAGCATTTTCAAAATTGAGAATCATTGGCAGTTTCAGCATGCTATTAACTCACCTATACGCCTGCTATGGCCATAAGGATATTCACTTAATTACTTCACATTTCATTTCTGATATGGAAGAGAAAGGAAACAATGAAAAGGGAAACATTAACCCTCAACATTTCCAAAACTACAACTTTTCATTCTACTTTTTATTGATTAGCTAGGCTGATGAGAACGCAGCTCGATGCCTTCAACTGGACCTGGAAATGTTACTTGTGATTAACAATGCATAGATAGTTTACTAACAGTGACTTGTTTCGTGAACAGGAAGCCTCTACCGCGAAATACATAGTACAACAATATATAGCAGCAATTGGAGGATCGTTGGCACTGAATTCAGTGAAAAGCATGTATGCAGTGGGGCAGGTGAAGATGACTGCATCAGAAATGCACCAAGGTGATGGCAGTGTGCACCCAGGAGGAAAGTACGAGGTTGGAGGGTTTGTGCTATGGCAAAAAAACCCTGATTTATGGTACCTAGAACTAGTTGTTTCGGGTTACAAGGTCAGTGCAGGCAGTGATGGCAAGGTTGCTTGGAACCAATCCTCGTCTCAGGCTTCTCATGCTAATAGAGGTCCTCCAAGACCTTTGCGGCGGTTCTTCCAGGTATAACCTTCTCTGAATGTGAATCTTCTAGTGACAAAATAATCGCTGTATGTAATCTAAGACTATTGATTCCGTATCTTTTTGGAATGTCAAGATGATTGAAGATGGTTTTCTTTGTGATGCCAATAGGGATTGGATCCAAGGTGCCCTGCCAACTTGTTCTTAGAAGCAGTATGCGTTGCAGAGAAGGCAGTGAACAATGAAGACTGCTTTGTACTCAAGCTCGAGACCGATTCAAACACCCTTAAAGCTCAAAGTTCATCCAATACAGAAATCGTACACCATACAATATGGGGCTACTTCAGCCAAAGAACAGGACTGCTTGTCAAATTCGAGGACACGAAACTAGTGAAGATGAAACCGATTAAAGGAAATGATAATGTGTTTTGGGAGACAAGTATAGAGTCAGTGATCGGAGATTACAGATACATTGAAGGCATCAATATAGCACATAGTGGAAAGACCATCGCAACACTTTACAGATATGGAGCATCACATAATCATAAGAGGAAAATAGAGGAAACATGGATGATTGAAGAAGTTGATTTTAACATATGTGGGTTGTCGATGGATTGCTTTTTACCTCCTGCTGATCTTAAGAGAGAACAAGAAGGTGGAGAGCTGTGACCATACAATTTATTCGAGTTACGGGAACAAAAATGTGACTCAAAGGAAATTCCCTGTATATATAGGTGAGTTGGAAGCTGAGAAGTTTTCTTATAAAGGGTATGAATGTAGGAAGTGAGAAATATTTTTTCTTTAAATATACAGAACCATTCATTGAAAAAGAAGACGACCCAACAAATTTATCTCTGAAATATCTTTTTCATTCCATCAAATTAAAGAAACAGGTTAATTTTCTTGTAAAATACATCAAGAATAAATTGTTGAATCTACATGTTTACACGCATCAATTCTACATCTAACTTGAATGGAACCAACCCAACAAGTAATTCGTTCAGAATGTGATAAATATGAGATGGTATTTGGTAAATATAATGATTTAAGGATAAGTGGATGCCTTGTCTCAAAGAAAGAGTCAAGTGAAAGACCATTGGAAGCGTTTTGCTTGATTAGGATCTCAAGTTCTCTACTTCCATGCATAACAACAAAAACCTCTTACAAATAGGGTACTTGGTTGCAACTTGCAAGGGCTTTCATGTTGCAAAATTGCTCTAACAATTAGTTCAGCAGACAATCTACATCAAGAGGACTTCTTCTTCTTCATTAGTGGAGGAACTATCTATTTTGGGTAGTGGTACACTTCAATTGCCGACCAAACCCCCCCAATAGCCCTCTCCCAGGCCAGACCCCTTGTCGAGCAATTATAACAGAATCCGGCAAGGGCTTTACCTCCGGCATTATATGATGCCCAAACCTCCTGATCTTAAGCGTTGCCAAGAACATCAGCCCAGGGATCTTATCAATTGACTACAGAGTCAAAAGTAGAACAAACGATAGAAATATGTGGGCTTCAGTGATGTTTTTTTCAACCACCTGAACCATCCTCGCCAGCATCCCTGGCTACAAAAACTGGCGGGAGCAAGGGACCTGAACAAATTAACTATATCACGATTGAACCAAGAGAAAAAGTAACCGATTTCCAGCTTTGTATAACCCACCTTGACATAAATGCATACAAATGAAGCCACCACCAACTTCAGTCAAAACATTTCCCACCCGCGCCTCTGACGAGGGGTGTTGTAAATATATTACTCTAGGGCTGAAAATTAACTTGCCTCCTTCCTAACTGTACAACATGAATGGACCAAAAACAGGGAACCGACGAAAACAATGCACCAGTCAAGGTTGCCTTCATGGTTTATGATAAATCTTCGTTATTCTCTGACAAAAAAGACAGTAACTCTACCGCAGGAATTTTAGTCCACAAAATTGCTTGAGCAGATCAAATTGATACTGCTGCTGTTGATCTATGTAGAGAAACTTAATCCTAATGTAAAACATTTACTAACAGTGTAGTCAAAGCGTATTTACAACTACCATCCAAAACTCCTAGTCTTCTAGTGTCTGAATCTCGCCCATCATGATCCGGTTACTGACAACATTAAATCCTAAAACAGAAGGGTTGACCTTCTTCCCCTTTTTCCCTTTCTTCTTGCTTCCACCCTTCCCCGACCCATCTTCACGGTCATAATCTTCAACACCTGCATTGTCAAAAGTCACATCTTTGGCACTGATCCCACTGGTCTTCCAATCATTCTGCCTTTGAAAGGCTATTTCAAGAACATCTGCTCCTAACATCTCTTTGCAATTGAGGAATTTGTCGATGAACTCGTGATCAGGATCAAATGATGCAAGATTTTCTATCAGAAGCATCTCCGCCTCTGATCTGGATTGCTTCAAGCAGTATTCCAAGAAACTTGTATCTATCACAAGGGATTCCATTGCATCAGATAAAACTTAAAGACCAACAAAAGTGTTTTAAGTCAACATGTCAGATGCATGAACAGAGTTTTGTATTGAACCATGGGTTACAGCCAAAGGAAAGTAGAAAACTATTTAAATCTCTGCAATACATGAAATTTGACCTATCTGGCAGAGAAGCCATACTACTAAAGACCATGGTACTTGTTATATGTATGCTTGAAAGATCGTAATCTTTTGAGTGGGAAAAGTAAAGTTTGTAACAAGTATATTTATCGATCTGCAATAGATACTTGTTACCCAAATGCTTAAAATCAAGTTCGATGAAAAATCACAATTCTAGTAAATAAATGTCAAGCAAAAGAAGAAAGAACATAGAATGGTACCTTTAGTCCCAACAAGTCTAACACATTCATTTTCACACCAAGCCCTGAACTCCATGGCCTCTGAAAAAAAATAAACATAACGGGTCAACAACAATTCTTGACAGGTTAAGATGAACAGCCTATTGTCACTTTACCTGAATGCTTGTTCATCGTATCTCGTTTCCCTTTAAGAGACGACTGAGTAGTGGCTGTTGAAGATGAAAGTGAATGCTCTGCAGGTCTGCCGCCCACAGATTTCTGTCTCCCTAGTGATGCAACTGGTGCTCCTTTTACAGGAGTATTTTTGGTTCCCCAACTTCCCTGGCTTGAAATATGAGGGAATTCTGACCTGTTTAGAAGAAAGATATCAAAATTTACTTTCAATTTCTCCCATCAGGGGCATTGATTGAGGAGACAGCAAGGGGTAATGATGTAAAGAAAGCAACAAATAGACAGAGGCTTACCCAACAAACAACGACAAAAAAAATCTAACAGTCCTTTGAATTTTGGCAAAATATGCCAAGTTCAAAAGCAAAGTACCAACAATCACTAAACTTAGTACACCTGTTCATGTGAAATTTACAATGGAGCTCTCACATTTGAACTTTTTATGTGGACTCAAAATAAGTTGAAACCCAGCTTATTTCACTAAGTCACAAACATTTCACAACAAATTCATTTAACTTTTGAGCCTGAATCACTGTTCTGACTAAACCCTGCACCACTGAGCTTAACTTCCATGTCTTCACATGAATGGTTCCCACAAGAAAGAAATTATTTTGGCATCAAATGGTAGCTCCTGTTTCAAATGCTTAAAAAATATTTTCTATTAGGCAACTAGAACAGGTCAAATGCTATCATTTTGGAGAATCACTGGAATAATTAAGGGACTCGAAAACAGGGGAGGACAAAATGGGAAGTGGACAGAAACAACAAGGTATTCCGTCACTAGTTTAAGCTGGTTGAAGAGGGACCAATTAATCAGCTGCCTTGCAATATAGCCATTTTTTATAGGCGAGTAAACAGCAACAAAAAGAAATGCAGAATCCCAAACAGGAAAAATCTACTAATCAAACAGGTAAAAACATACTGCAAAATATAATAAACCAGATCAAATTTACATGGCATCTGCAGAAAACCAGTATGCTCACAAGAGCAGAGCTCTAAGAATAGAAAGAATAGAAAGAATGGTTCAACTAAAGAAGCAATGTTTGATAAACTAAAAGCTAGTTAGATAGGCAAAGAAAGGATCGTACTGCTTAGGCTCCTGCTTAGATTGATCAATCGGGCCCCAAAATAGTTCATCATCTCCTTTGTATTTTGACTGAGAAGAAGCACGGGAATTTATCTGGATAGGAGAAGCAGCCTTTGAAGGAGAAGATGCAGAATGCGACCATGAAGAGCCACTTCCATGTGCGGATTGAGCGGGCTGAGGTTTCTGAGGAATTGGTATTTGATTCTGAGGCTGGGCAGAAGAGACCTTTTTCTCCTGTTCCTTTTGGATGTCCCTTAAAGATGTGGGCTTTGGAAGCTTCTTGGAGTCAGCAGACCATGCTGGAGAAGGAGAATGGTTTGCTGGCTCTCCCTTCCAAAAAACAAAATCTCCCAAAGAAGGGCCAGATGGAATTGCAGGCAATACTTCCTTCTCCTGCTGCACAGAGCGAGAGCCTTTCCCTTTCTCAATGGGACTTGAACTAACAGCCATTTCAGTAGAAGGTATAGGCACTACCACCTTAGCTCCAGCCCCCTTTGCTTTAGCAGACCTTTTGCGATTCTTTTTAGTGTCTTTAGCCTCAATAAAGTTTCCATCATCTATAGATTCTAAACTGTTAGTTGCAACTGGTTGAGTAGTCAGGCCAGATAAAGATTCAGAAACTCCCATCTCTCTTTCATTAGATTTTGCCAAAACTTCTTCTGCCAATAGATCATGTAACTGACTTTTCTTGCTCTTAGAAGAGAGTGAAATTTCTGCTTTTCCCACATTTATGTCAGTATTATTCATTTCTCTTTGAATATCTCTAGAAATTTTTGGGTCTGAACTAGCCACAACCCCAGCCCAAGGAGTGGATGAACTTGCATGGTTGACAGAAGTGCTGGTCTCAGAAACTGCCAGGCCAACCTGAGCCTTCCTTTGCTCTTCCTGTTGAATTTCCAACAATGACTTCGGTTTGAAACCAGGAGCAGGTTTCCAAGCACGTTGACTTGATTGAATCTGTGCACTAAGAACCGGGACGGACCCAGCTAGTTTCGATTCACCCTCTCCAGAATTGATGGCAGACAATGAACTAGTAACCTGCTGGGATTCGACAACTTCTGCAGAAGTCCCAAACTTGTTGTCTCTTGCCTTTTGTGGAGATGTCCCAGAAAGATTTTCTCCAGTTCCATCATGTGATTCAAATCTTGTTAGACCAGCATTTGGCCCCTCATTTTCAGATTGCTTTGATTGCTGCAAAGACAAAGCCTTTATTGCTACCTTTGCCTGGTCAGAAGAGGAGTTTGACTTGGCAGATTTTTGCTTTCTGGATTTCTTCTCAGAAGCTTTTCTTGTCTCACGAATTTCAATGTTTTTCACTACTGTTGCCACTTCAGGCTCAGTATTCAATCGATCTCTATCAACCTGCTGCTCATCAAGTGAGCTATCTAGTTCAACTTTTAGAACACTGGCATGTTCGGGCTTTGAAATTGCATTCTCACCAGTTCCTGCTGACGCTACTGGATCAGAGATTTCATGAGAATCCTGATGAACAGAATCTGCAGTAGCCTCAGATACCAAAACCTTTGCACTTTCTTCAGTTCTCCAAGGGACTTCTGACGTATGATCCAGTGAAAGAGGAACACGGAAGTCAGAAGAGGGGACAGGTTCAGATGCAACAGAAGCCTCATGTGAAGATTTGTTCATCCGCCCTGGCAAGGGTGAGCTATCAACAAATGGTGATGCTGGTAAAGATTCTTTCGGATGAATATCACCTAGTTTTCCGGGACTTGTACCCCAACTTTTTTGAAGATTAACATTCCCAAACATTTGATGTGGAAGATGGAGAGAAGATGCTTCAGAATTGACATTATAAGTGACATCATGGGTAACTTGAGGTGGCAAATTCAATAAACTGGTAGTGTGTTCATCTTGAACATTTGAAACTGGCAACTGTAGACCAGTTGTAAGCAATTCTTTAGACAGCTGAAGCCGAGAAGGATCCACAGGAGCATTTCCTGTAGCTATTGAAGCAGTCTGTAATTTTCCATAAGATGGCTCACCAAAACGCTGATGAGAATGGTGCTCTGGCATAGCTTGGGAAAGTAACTGCTGTTGCCACAACAACTGTTGATGCTCCTCCTGTTTTTGCTGCTGCTTGAGTAACAAAAGCTTATCTAACACTGAAAGCTGCTGTGTTTGAATAGGAGCCTGGGAATGTGACTGCAGCAAGTACTGCTGTTGCAACAAGTTGAGTAATTGTGGATCCTGGGGTAAAGCTGAGGGCAACAATTTTTCAGGTGTCAAAATACCAGACGGGTTGTCTATACCTTGACCAAGCAGGTTTGTTAAAGGTGGGTTCTGCCGCTGCAGTCTCTGTTGTTGCCCAAAGAGAACTTGTGGTGGAAAATTCTGAGCATGGAGCAAGTCAATCTTATCCTGAAGTGGATCCAAGCTCTCCTGGGCAGGGAAATTTGACCAACCACTAACGCCATTATTTATGCCAGAGACAGGCCTGTCAGATAGGCCTTGAAGAATGGACATCAAATCAGCATTTTGAGAATGAGGAGGCTGATGCGGATTGTCAGACAAAGAGGATAGGAGTTTTGCATGTTGCATCAGGGAGTCTGGGTGAACTTCTGACTTTGAAACTATGGATGGAGCATCTCTTCCCTGCCAAAATGGATAAGGACCAGGTAATGATCTCTGTCGTTCAAGTGCCATTTTCTTTGCCATCAGGTGTAGATCGTTCCCACCATCAACTCCCAATGATGGCACACCACCAGAACTATTTCCAGTAAATCCTTGAGAACCTAAAGAGAAAACATAACCATCAAGTTCGCATAAAGATGCAACAAGATGACAACTACATTTAGAAACCAAGGGGAAATGCCCAAAGCATAGGGCTGCTCAATAAAACAGAGTTCATTTGTAAAAAATGAAAATAAGCTGGGGGTAACCGAACCTTGTGATGAAGGACCCAAGTTTCCAGACATCAGTGACTCTAAGAATCGGTTTTCAGCTTCTGTTGCTGAACCAGGTTTAGACCTTGGATCATTTCTTATAACATCAAACTCCTTTAAGCTAGGATGCATGTTTCCAAAGCTGCTAATGTTTGGCCTGCTAGATGTGTCAGTGAATTCATTCTGTTTTGTCCCAGCAAACCCAGGTGGTGGCCTTGCCTTGGCTCGCAAATGAGGCATGACATCACCAAGCAACAAAAAGGGTGAGTCCTGTGATGCATTTGCCGGCCGAACTTGCAAATCTATGCCAAAATATCCAGTCTCGAACCACCCAATGATATCACTGCCAGAAAAGGGACCTTGAATTTCACCCTGGGGATCCTTATAATACAGAACCAGGTTCTCAGGAGAGGGTTGTGAAAACTTCTTGACCTCTTGCTCCCTGTCCAGAGCAGCAGATGGCTGCCTTTTCATAATGGGATCCTCATTGGTCTGCCATTTTGCTTCGTCTCTAGAGAATGATGGATTGGCCGCATTGCTTTCCCATGGATTTTCAGAATCTTTTGGGGGTTGATTCCGGGCCATATCAGCAGCCCTTGACCTGACATCACTGGAAGCATCTCTCCAGTCATGCGAGACAGTATTGAACTGCTCTACCAATGATGGGGCTCGCCATGGAGTTCCAGAATGCGCAGAAGTATTTCCCTCCACAGTCAATTCCCTACTTCTAGGCACCTCATCATCCTTTTTGTAAGGACTGGTTTCTCTAAAAGCTGCATATGGAAAATAATAATTATTATAATGCACCAGGACTATGGGCACTTTAAATGGAGCACACTCTCATACAGTAACATACCAAAGTTTTACAGACTGGACTAAGAGTAAAAGGGGGCAGACAGTAAAAGCACAGATGAAAATTATCTGAACCAAAAACCAAATTATAACAAGCAACAAACACAAATTTTTAATTTGAGTTCAAGATAATTATTTTTCTAGTCTTGTTAAGTTTGAAGAAAAAGGGCCACCTTCATAGCTCATTGAATGATTTCAAAGGCAGCCAGCTCAGCTTAATAAACACATGCACAAACCACTTTTGTGTCAGTTACCTTCAACTTTGAACTTGTCATCAGAATACATCTTAGGTTCCTGCATCATTTCCAATTTTGAGCTCGACCCATGATATTGTGTCTGTCTTTCATGAGACAATCCATCAGAATATGTTCCATGACCGCCCGTCAAAATGTTGAGGCTTTCATCTTTACCATTATCAAAAGAGTGTGGCACATCTTCCTTACCACCTACAAAGACATGCCAATCCAAACAGAATTATTTCCTTACTCTAGAATATGTGCAAGTACAATGGAATAAAAACAGCTTCGAAAAATAAAGTACCAGGCTTGGCTCTCATTGGTTGTGTAGAATCAATTGAGTTCCGACCAAGAGATCCTTCTTTTGATATCTGAGGTGCACCACTGCTTACTATGTCCCCTTTGTCAATTCCTTTCAAAACTACCTACTCGGGCAATAAGAAATCAAATAAATATAAAGCAATGCTAGCATCCACCCAGATAATCAATATATAAAAATTTACCAATTCCTCAGGATTGGGTGCACAGAGTGCCAGTGGCTCCGAGGGCTCTTCCAGTGTAAGCAAAGGCACTTGCACAAACCCGTTCAGTAGTTGGCGTGATTTCATGTCAGTCATCCTGTATACATCTACCAATTTAGTCCTACTATAGCTTAACTGACCACTTTCTCCTTTGTCTGAAATACCTCCCGAATATTGAGAATTAGTAGAAGCGCTGTTCGTGGAGATTCCACCAGAGCTAAGCCTTCCACGACCAAGAGGATACGTTGGAGTGCTTTCCCCACGTCCTCGACCATACGAAAATGTTGGAACCTGCTTGTTCGGTGTTAAAGATTGGTGATGAGGTGGCTCTCCCCTCCCTCGACCTTGGGAGGAGTTAGATCTCCATGGACGATAATGATCAACCTCCCGTTCATCTTTTCCATGGCCAGAATGATGAGACAGCCCCTTTTCAAATGGTGTGTCACCGTCTCTGCCAGAGTCTGACCACTTCTCACGCGAACCTTCTGTATCTTTGTTGTCCGGCCCCCAGCGTGTGTTCCATTTGCTCTCACGCCGCTGATCATAATTAGTTTCCCTGTTACTTGAATCAGTCCAGCGCTCGGAAGGGGCACGGCGTGCTTCATAGTGTTTGGTGGATGAATTCTCTGTCCAGCGCTCCATCCGCCGGCTATCGCCAAGCTCTTTATCTCCATCTCTCCAGCGATCTTTACGCATGGTGGAATTGGTGTCCCTTTCTTCATCACGCCAACGATCACGACGACCAGTTTCCATATCAAGCAAGGAAGGCCGAAAAACATCCTTTTTCTTCTGGTCATGCATCTCCTCGGTGTTTCCTGATGACTTCATGCTATCTGAGCGATTGCCATAAGCTGGAAGCGGGCTGCTTTCCTGTATACCCCATCAACAGCACAAAAAGAAGAGGATTAAATTGCAGGCTAAAGTAATCACATCAAAGAGTTTACATGGATTGCATGGTGACAGCAAGAGGGTACATTCATCTAAGGAATATAATGTAAAAACCAAAAATTTGTCCATGAATAAGCAAGTTCTGATGGTAAAAGATCATTAATACAGTAAAAAGGTTGTGATATCAGACCCCTGTTCCTACTCCAGGTTTACTCTCGCCTGGTTTTGGCAGAAGCCACTGCGGTGACAGCGGAATAGGATTGTCAGAACCTTGAGCATCTGCATGTAATAAACAGAAGGAATCAACAAAAAAAACTTTCCACGCATTTTCAAAACAATAATTAAAATAATATGCTCAGCTATTCCATTGAATGACAGGAATTAATTGATGTGAACTCCGTTGATTTAGCCAAAGCAACATAGTTACTGAGAAACTGGCAACGGTGCCCCCGTTGCTTATTGGATCAAACAACATTCAACTTCCATTCAGCAGATGATTACAAATCTTATCCCATGAAACTTGTTACTTAATCCAAAGACACCTTCAAACTTAAAAAATCAGAGCATTCAATGGGAGACAATTGGAATAGAAATAGCAAAAAGAGAGCTTAACAACAACCAACTAGACAAAAAATTGAAAGATCCTTGTTTCTTCATTTGTATATTTAGAGCTTCTGTCACCAGATTATAATCGCTTTTGGCCCAAAGGTGAAAACTAAACTGTCACTCTCTTGAGTAAGAGTTCCTGCAGCTAGACCTATTTGTCATAAATTCTAATGGATGACCTAACACAAGTAGCTTCTGACACTTAGGCGAAATATCACAAAAACAGAAATTTAATAGCATGTATTAATCAACAGGTCCCAATGTATAAACATAACAAATGTAATCCAAATCATGCAAATTTAATAAAGTCCATTTCTGGTTCAAATTACATTTTACTGGCTTTTATCCGCAAGGAAAGTGAAAAAAATCAAGTCTTCTGATGCAAACCCTAACATGTAGAACAAAACAAACAATAGCATGGGGTTGAAAGCAAAAAACTAAAAGCAGCGGAAAACACCACAAACAAAATTATATTATCATTCAAAAATATTAAAAAATTCCAAAAATGATAATCACTCCAGTTTATCCTCTAGAAACCCAAATGGAAAAAAATAATTAAAAAATACTTAGCTAAAGACAGAAAATTAACAAATTCACTGCACTTTCACTCCTTCCCAACGTAATCCAAAATTTAACAGAAACCCAATAATATTATCGCATTTGCAAAAATAAACACAAAACCCTAAAAAAATAAAGAACAAACACCGACATTCAGTCAAAGAAAGCCACAAAATCCACAAATAAATACAGGTTCAAATGAAGAAAAGGAAAAGATAGGGTTCTGTTTTTCTCCCCGAAAAAAAGGCCAAATTAAACTGAAAGAAACTGAAAGAGGTTTAAGAGGAGCGAGAGAGAGAGAAATCGTTAACACCTTTGGAGATCTGGAAAGGAGGCGTGAGGGAGAGGCCGTGACGGGAATCGGAGACGGAATTATTAGCCATGGATGATCGGTGACCGAAACAGAAGCAGAGCGTCGAGAGAGAGATATTTGGGTGCTGCTTTTGATTTGTTTGAGCGAGGTGAGAAAATGGGGGCAAAGAAGGGAGAAGAGGGAATATAAAAAGGGTAGGTTAAAATGATATCCCTACCCGGCGTACGTTAGCATAAGGGTAGTTACATATTTGGTTGTCCGATTTTGTTTTGCTTAAACCTTTTTAATTATGCTCACGCGCTCTCTTTTCTTCTTGCTTAGAAAAAAGGAAAGAAGAATATTACTAACTAAGATGGAGAATATTTTAGTCTCTCTGGATTTAACAATAAGGAAAAAACCTAAAATTTGATTAAATTATGTGACTCATAATTCGAAATTAGTTTAATCATACAAGTGTAAAAGCAATTCATTAAAAAAACTAATAAAAAATTAAAGATGATTCATTTTTTTAATTTTTAATTTTATTTTTTGATATTATTTTTATAAATAAAATGAGAAAACATTTTGAAAAAATAAAGGGGATTAATGATTGGAGATAGGGTTTTTTTGTTAAATCTTAATTAACTATTTTTTTAAAAAAAACAAGTATTTATTCATTAGAATCCAAATTTGATTTTTGGTGGAAATTTGATATTTGACAAAATTTAGTACTTGTTTCGGATGGTAGTTTCTGTTTTTTAATGTTTTTTAAAAGTATTTTTTATTTAAATATGTATTAAAATAATTTTTTTATTTTTAGTAATAGTATGTTAAAACTATCCAAAATTATTATAAAAATATTAATTAAATATTTTTTAAAACCAAATATATTTTTAAAACTCGCTCAAACACAGTGTCATATGCAAAACCGTAATAAGCCAAAATGGAAAAGATTAATAAAATACACATCATCCAATAAAAGACTTTCTTTTGAGATAGATTTACTTGCGTGTTTTGCACGTGAGATATGGTGACGTGGTAGAGGGGTAATCGCGAGGTTTATCTTCATTTCCCTCGCTGAGGGTGCGTAATGAACCCCCGAGACGCGCAAGTTACGGCGACTCTACCAAAACGACATTATAGAATGCGTGTCGAAGATAGAGAGGAGCAGATAACCCTAGCAGACCAGTAGACATCATAGTGTGCGCTGCCAGGCTTAGGTTAGGTTTAACTTGTGTAACGTTTTTTTTCTGTTTCCCTGTCTCAAAAGAAACAAAAAAGTCGAAAACCTCAAAAAATGGGTTTCTTCTTGCTTCGCACCCTTTTTGTCTGCAACTATGTCTATCACCACCGACATCCATGGCTAACGACAGCCCCAAAGCTAGTTTTCAGTCTCCAATATTCCCAGCCGCTGATGTTCCTTCAGCTTGTAGATTTGATCGTAAGTGCAAAAGCCAAAAGAGATAATAATGAATGATGATCGGTTCTCTTGTAAAGAAAAGAAAAGAAAAACTGGGTATAATTTGAAGTTAAAGATGGGTGCAAGAATTGGTAACTGGAGCCAGCTAAAAGGCCGAGTTGCTGGCGGAGAGAGCTGAGATTGGATGGTCTAGTGGCAGTCTAGAGCTCCGGATCAGGGATCGTGGACACTCTGCTTTGTGGGGGTGTTTTTGTTTGAGCCTGTTGTTGAATTTTAGGCCACAGGCCATTGCTTTATTCCTGTCCTGTGGTTTTCTTTTTTCTTAAATGAAGAAGAAAAGGCGAGGATGGGATGTTGGAACTCATAAGTCAAGGCAGAGAAGATCATGAGTCTTGAATCTGATTTAATAAAAGTGTAGCGTCTTGACTGGACCATGTCATGAGGGATGGATCCAGACTCGAGTATACATCACAACAGTCCAAGTGTAATCCAAACCTTTCTCCTCTTTCTCTGGATTTCACAGGTGGGTTCAAGAATAATTCAATTGGCTTTCAAGCCCTTCAAAAACGTAGTAGTTGGACCTGGCAAGTGTCATTGTATTGGCAATAAACAATAATGTGGCAACGCAAGCTCAAACGCAAGAATGGGGTTCCCTGGAGCTGCGGGATTGTGTTGGCTCTACAGCCTAGAGCCTCTTTGGTATTGCTTTTCTATATAAAAAGGAGGTTGAGAAGCAATACCAGAAGGGGCCTTGGTTCGATAGAATGATAGCCTCGACAGTCATGCGAGAACCTGCAAGTCTAACTGCAGGTATTCGTTATAGCCTTGTTGTGTTGGAAAGGAGGAGATTAACTTAAGGAAAATTTCAGAAAATATGCCATCTCTTAAGATTCCAGGAAGTTGTATTACAAAGCTGCAAAGTGTACAAAGTTATGTCCGAGCTATATGAGTTGGAGGATTTGCTGGAACATCGGAGCTTCCCAACAAAGTAAAACTAACTTCAGTGACAGTGCCATGGGGTTAATTTTAAGTTACTGCAACTTCCTATAACTGTTAACAGAGTAGCTATTTGGCTGCAATGAATATTTTTTGTCAGCAGGTTATTCCTAAAGTAATACGTTTCTACTGTCTGTCAGTTAAATACTAATAATATTCCCACATATCTCTAGATATTTTGTTAGAATTGTTGCCGTGCTGAAATTAAAACCCTTAAACGGTTATCCATCCTCTGTACTGAGACCTCACTTTGTAACTTCAATTTTTTTAATTTTTAGGTGTTATGATTTTTATTTTTATTTTGATATAATATTAAAGTTTTATGATTAAATAGTGATAAGTTTGAATTTTTATTTTTTTATTTTTTTTCTAGTTAATAATATAATATAGTGTGAATATGTGAATAAAAAATCAAATGATCATTAGTTCAAATCTCATCACCTCCAATCTAATTAATAAAAATTAAGCATGAGATAATGTGAGTTAATGCAAGTTTCAAACTCAAATGACTTTCACTTATAAATAAATATTAGAGAACAATATAAATTATATATTTGGAACATCACTTAACCGTTTAAGCTTTTAGGTTTATAAAGTTCTTTAACATGATATCAGAATCTTAATTATTAAACAGTTACGAATTCAAATCTCACCACTCTTATTCTTTCTTTTAATTAATAACACAAGGTAATGTAGATTTGTTTTAAGTCTAAAACACTTTTATTTTAGAAGATATTTTGTATCGAGGGTAATTTAAATTAATATAAAAAAAAGGAATCTAATTAAACAAAATAATCTCATAAATAGGAAAACAAATCATTATTGGTGAAAAAACTAAATAACTTCATATCTAAAAATAATTGAAACAATCGGTAATTTTTTAATTTTAAAATTAGTTGACTAAAGAACATGTTTGGGAACGCGGTGTAAACCGCGTTCCCAAAAAATTTAATTTTTGTTTTGCTAAAATTTAATATGATTTGTACGTTTTGGATCGTTTTGATGTGCTGATGTCAAAAATGATTTTTAAAAAATAAAAAAAATATCATTGGCATGCATTTCAGCACAAAAAGTTATTTGAAAAGCAACCGCTACCACACTACCAAGCACCCAACTCAATGATTACGTGGATATGATTTAAAATTCCTGGAACCTATCACAAAAAAGTATAAAATCCTTAGATTAAAATAAATAAATTATACACTTTTAAATTAACAAACAAAAATTGTTCATTGATAAATTGTTAAACCATTTATCTAAATTTACAATTACTTTTTAACATGATTTTAACTAATTATATTTTAATCATACAAAATAAAATATTTATCTGATTGTATTAAATGAACTTGTTTATTTAAATTAACAAAAAATAATAAAAATATAAATATAAATAAAATTGATTGAATAAATTCATGTCATAAAAAAATATTATATAAGGCTAACATATTAGGATTATTATTTAAAAATAAATGATTTTTATTTTAGAAAATAAAATTTATTTATATAAAACAAAAAAAAAACAAGATGCATGAATTTGCTTTATAACTTGAGTAGCGAATGATTGTATCATGAAAATAAAAGACATATTAAGACCAAGAAATACTGAAAGGTAAATTGCAAAAGTAAGAACAGGAAAGGAAACATTATACTGTATTTTAAAAGGGGTTCGAAAAACATTGTATATTTATTGCGAATATAAACTCATTGCATTGTGAATCACACTATAACTATAGAATATTTGCATTATAGACAACATTGTAGTGTAAGGGGGCATTGTCTTTTCTGTTTTTTAATTAAAAAATATTGTTGGGAGGCGTTGTCTTTTATGTATTCCGTGCCAAAAGTTGTTAGGTTTGACTTGACAGCCAAACCCAAATCGTTTCCAACAGATACTGGGTCTAGCTTGACAGCCACACCCAGCGCTATTAGGTCTGCCTCGCAGCCAGACCCAAGACTATTGGATTCGGCTTTGAGCCAGATCCAAATATGTCAATTTTTAGTTTTTTTGCCTCTGTGGATTTTTTTTTCCTTTTCTCTTATTGAATTTTTTTTCATACAGTGAAGAAAAAATAAATGATGGGACATGTTTATATTGTATTATATAAAAGTGGGGTGATAATAATTTTTTTTTTCATTTGAGGTTGGATTGATTGAATTTTTTTTCTCTTAGTGTTGGACCTTGCTACTTAACAGGACCTAATAGAGCGAGGTAGCTGTCCAGCAGGACCCAATAGAGTTGGGCTCTGCTGCCAGCTTTACCCATTCTAATTATCAAGATCCAACTACCCAAGTAAGAAAGAATTCTAGTAACAAACAAAGCGAGGAAAGCGATGTTTGTGTATTATTTTGATATGGTAATATAAAAAATCAGTGTTAAAAAATAAAAAAAAATATTATCTCAATATATTTTTTTAAAAAAATATATTGACAAATAACCATTACATAATAATATAATAATTAGCATATTGACCAGCGCTCCACCGCGGGTCAATATCAATTTTTTTTTTCAAATATAAAAATGCTTAAGTTGGGTTAAAAGCACAGAATGTATTTGCACCATCACTAGCTTCAAATAAAGTATTTTCTACAGTAGAACCATGAATAATGCATAGCAGAGCAGCGCTCAATACACCGGCAACTAATTTCTTTCCCTCAATTTTTTTTCCTTTTAAGATATTTCCAATTTGATTTTTTTTCCTCTTTAATTTTTTTTTCTTTTCTCTTGTTGAAGTTTTTTTCATACTATAAAGATGAAATAAATTAATGTGACTTTTTTTATATTATACAAAAGTTGGGTGATGATAATTATTTTTCATTTCAGGTTGGGTTGAATTTTCTTATTAAAGCATGTTTGTTTTTGCATTTAAAAAATGCTTTAAAAAAATTAATTTTATTTTTATTTTTTTCTTTACTTCAAATTAATATTTTTTGATGTTTTTTGTATTATTTTGATGTGATGACATAAAAAATAAATTTTAAAAAATAAAAAATATAATCTCAATATACTTTTTTTTTTAAAATATTTTAAAAAATAATCATTACGTAATAATATAATAACTAGCATATTAGCCCGTGCTCAGCAACGGGTCAATAACAATTTTTGTTTTCAAATGTAAAAATGTTGGAGGTGAGTTAAATGCACAAAATATATTTGCATCATCACCATCTTCAAATAAAGTATTTTCAACAGTAGCACCATGAAAAAGATATAGCAAAGCAGCGCCCAATACACAAGCAACTAATTTCTTTCATTTTATTTTATTTCCCTTTAAGATATTTCCAATTTGATTTTTTTTCCTCTTTAATTTTTTTTCTTTTCTCTTATGAGTTTTTCTTTTCATATTTTAAAGATGAAATAAATTGATGTGTCTTTTTTTATATTGTACAAAAGTTGGGTGATGATAATTGTTTTTCATTTCAAACTGGGTTGAATTTTCTTGTTAAAGCATGTTTGTTTTTGCATTTTAAAAAATTAATTTTTTAAATTGTTTTTCTTTACTTCAAATTAATATTTTTTTGATGTTTTTGTATTATTTTGATGTGATGTTATAAAAAATTAAATTTAAAAAATAAAAAAAATATTATCTCAATATATTTATTTTTAAAATTATTTTTAAAAATAACCATTATATAATAATATAATAACTAGTATATTGGTTCTCTCCATAGCGGGTCAATAACAATTTTTGTTTTCAAATGTAAAAATATTTTGAGTTGGGTTAAATGCACAAAATATATTTGCACCATCACCATCATCAAATAAAGTATTTTCAACAATTGCGCCATGAAAAAGGTATAGCAGAGCAGTGCCCAATACTCTAGCAATTAATTTCTTTCCCTTTATTTTTTTTTTCTTTTAAGATATTTCCAATTTGATTTTTTTTTTCCTCTTTAATTTTTTTTATCTCTTATTGAGGTTTTTTTTCATAATGTAAAGATGAAATAAATTGACGTGACTTTTTTTATATTGTATAAAAGTTGGGTGATGATAATTGTTTTTTATTTCAGGTTGGGTTGAATTTTTTTTTAAACCATGTTTGTTTTTGTATTTTAAAAATGCTTTAAAAAAATAATTTTTTTACTTCAAATTAATATTTTTTGATGTTTTTGTATTATTTTGATGTGATGATATAAAAAATCAAATTTAAAATATTTAAAATATTATCTCAATATATTTGTTTTTAAAATTATTTTTTTTAAAATAACCATTACGTAATAATATAACAATTAGTATATTGGCCCGCGCTCCGCAGTGGATCAATAACAATTTTTTTTTTCAAATGTAAAAATATTTGAGTTGGGTTAAATACATGGAATGTATTTGCACTATCACCATCTTCAAATAAAGTATTTTTAACAGTAGCACCATGAAAAGGACATAGCAGAGCAGCGCTCAATACACTGACAACTAATTTCTTTCCCTTTAACTTTTTTCCTTTTAAGATATTTCCAATTTGTTTTCTCTTTAATTTTTTTTCTTTTCTCTTATTGAAGTTTTT
This sequence comes from Populus trichocarpa, assembly GCF_000002775.5. NCBI lineage: Eukaryota > Viridiplantae > Streptophyta > Magnoliopsida > Malpighiales > Salicaceae > Populus > Populus trichocarpa. The sequence goes on along the minus strand of NC_037286.2, from coordinate 24,969,067 downwards.
TTTTTCATACTATAAAGAGAAAATAAATTGATGTGATTTTTTTATATTGTACAAAAGTTGGGCGATGATAATTATTTTTTATTTCAGGTTGGGTTGAATTTTCTTATTAAATCACGTTTGTTTTTGCATTTCAAAAAATGCTTTAAAAACATATTTGTTTTACTTCAAATTAATATTTTTTGATTTTTTTATATTATTTTGATGTGATGATATTAAAAATCAAATTTAAAATATTATCTCAATATATTTGTTTTTAAAATTATTTTTTAAAAATAACCATTACGTAATAATATAATAATTAGTATATTAGCCCGCGCTCCGCAGCGGGTCAATAACAAATTTTTTTTCAAATGTAAAAATACTTGAGTTGGGTTAAATACACGAAATGTATTTGCACTATCACCATCTTCAAATAAAGTATTTTTAACAGTAGCACCATGAAAAGGACATAGCAGAGCAGCGCTCAATACACTGACAACTAATTTCTTTCCCTTTAATTTTTTTCCTTTTAAGATATTTCCAATTTTTTTTTTCTCTTTAATTTTTTTTTCTTTTCTCTTATTGAGGTTTTTTTTTTCATAATGTAAAGAGAAAATAAATTGATGTGACTTTTTTATATTGTACAAAAGTTGGGCGATGATAATTATTTTTTATTTCAGGTTGGGTTGAATTTTCTTATTAAATCACGTTTGTTTTTGCATTTCAAAAATGCTTTAAAAAAATATTTGTTTTACTTCAAATTAATATTTTTTTTTATTTTTTTATATTATTTTGATGTGATGATATTAAAAATCAAATTTAAAATATTTAAAATATTATCTCAATATATTTGTTTTTAAAATTATTTTTTAAAAATAACCATTACAGAATATTATAATAATTAGTATATTGGCCCGCGCTCCGCAGCGGGTCAATAACAATTTTTTTTTCAAATGTAAAAATACTTGAGTTGGGTTAAATACACGAAATGTATTTCCACTATCACCATCTTCAAATAAAGTATTTTTAACAGTAGCACCATGAAAAGGACATAGCAGAGCAGCGCCCAATAGACTGACAACTAATTTCTTTCCCTTTAATTTTTTTCCTTTTAAGATATTTTCAATTTTATTTTTTCTCTCTTTAATTTTTTTTCTTTTCTCTCATTTTTTTTCATACTGTAAAGAGAAAATAAATTGATGTGATTTTTTTTATATTGTACAAAGTTGGGTAATGATATATTTTTTTTCATTTGAGACTTGGTTGAATTTCCTTATTAAAACGTGTTTGTTTTTGCTTTTCAAAAATACTTTTAAAAAATTTTGAAATTTGTTTTTCTTCACTCAACATAGATATTTTTTGATGTTTTTATATTATTTTGATATGATAACAGACTCAAGGAGCCAGACCCAAGGCTATTAAATTTAGCTCGGTCGCTAGACCCAAAACATTTAAAATTACGCTTCATATTATTTTTATATTTAAAATAAAATTTTTTATTAACCCACTGCGGAGGATGTAAAAATAAAATAAAAATGCTAGTATAGTTTAGACGACAATATAATTATTGGATATGTTTCTTTGGTAAGGATCAAACAACCAGTTCCTGTGGTGATTCATTCCTATCCTAACTCAACTCCCCACTGGTCAAAAGAGTTGATTCCCCGTATGAAGCCTTGGACGGCAACTGCGTGTTCATAGATTGCCAGCAACTGAAAAGGACAGAGTTCTTGTTATTATGCCACGGGTAGTTTATTTAGACAATATAGCAATGAAAGAATAGCCACGTGCCCCAGTTGTGCAAAAGGGCAACGGAAATCGAGTACGTGGAGGGCAACATGCAGAGCAAGGGGCGCCAGGTTAAAGCAAGTGCAAGCACTGGAAGAGTGGGCAAACCGTAAAATTAGGAGATTTCTTTCTTGTTTTTCATATGACGTTCACTTTGTAACATGCCTGGTGCTGGAAAATTGAACGATGAATTGAAAAATAACAAAGCTAAGCCTTCTTCTGAATTTTCTCCAAACTAAGACATACTAAAGTTCACTTAGAGATGCCCTGCTGTAGCCAGCACTAACTTTTATTTATACCGAGAAAATGGAATAGAAAAATACAAATGAAACTCGAAAAAAGAAATTCAAATTTCCTTCCCCTCCCCTGCTGCCAAGGAGTTTGAACTTCAATTTCTTATCTCCTTGTACCTTATCTGCTTTGCCCTTTGAGTTAGTTTCCCAACCAATATCAGGAGCTCTATAAATCTTAAATTGCACTTTTATCTAATGCTGTAGCATAAATGATAAAAAGAGAGTACAGAGTATTTGAAATTCAAAAATAATGATAAATTATTAATGACTACTTTCTATGGTTATTCATGATTTTTGCGTAGTTGTTATGCGATTCAATACTCTAACATCTCCCTCAAACTATGAGGGGGATATAAACACACAGTTTGTCTCTTAAGAAGCAAAACCGATTGGTAATATAATCTTTAATAAAAATATCTGCAACCTGGTCTTGCGTGGAAACATGCTTGACTATATTAAATATTTTAATTAATTATCTCTAAATTAAATATCGATTTAATTAATAGATGCACATTAATTTATGATTGGGAATTTTTTTTATATCAAAAAACACGTTGAAAAAGCTTGTGTATTCATTTGTTTTACTGGGAAAAAAGTATATAACCCATGACAAAGCGTGAATAAAATATCTAGTCAAACCAAAAAGGATTCAAAACAAGGAGAAAAAAAATAGAACAACTAGCACTGAAAGATTATAGAAAACTTTAAAGCGTGTGGTGTTTTTCCTATAGAGAAAAACACTTTGTTGTACTATTCACACATTCACAGGTTACCGTGGATATATTGTGCATTTTCCTCTTCCTAATGTAGTCATTTAACTTTTATTTTTTGTGATTTGACTCTAAATTAAAGGTCAATTGCTCATGATTTATTAGGAAAAGACAATGTTGAAAGAAGAAGGACCACTATGAAAAAGGCACCCAAAATACATGGTGTGTCTAGATTTTGCATAAAAAACACTCTCTGGTCCTTCATCTTTACAAATAATATAATTTAGGTCTCTTTAAAGGTTTAAGATTAAATTTTGATTCAAAACTTCATTTTCCTTATATCATAGTCCTCAGTTAGAGAAAGGAGAGAGAGGGACTCGTTAGATTTCAATGTTAAAGAGAGCAAATTGTCGTTGACAATGATTCCGACCACTAAAATTATCGATCTTGATATCAATGAGTTTCATTTGGTGAGAGAGCTTCCATTTAGGTATTTTTAAACCTTAAAATTGCCTAAAAAAGAGACCCAAGCTCCAGAATATTTTTGGTTTTGGGTTTTTATGTTGTTTTTTATGCCCATTCAGGGGTTGATCAAGGAGTTTATGGTCTATTCCAGGTGTTTTGGGTTAAATATAGATTAAAAAAGAGCTTACATGCCAAGAAACCTGATTTTCCAGCAACCTTAGCGATTGAAATCTGGAGAATTCTAGAAGATAAGTCATTTGTTTTATTTATTTATTTAAGAAAATTAGGGCAGATAACATGTCGTCCATTCCATCAGCTTAAAAAAAATAATGGCCCCCATCAGGTGTCCGGCTTGGCCTACCAGGCCTAGTAGCACCTAAATGTTTTTTTAATTTTAATATTTTTGTTTTAAATCAATACCTTTTTTAAAAATGATTTTTTAATTTATATTTCAATTAACACCCATTCTTTGTGATTTCTTTATGTGTGCTTATTTACCTTAAAAAAAACAATTATTTTTTTATTATTTTATATGTATTTAATTTTTGAAGAGGTTATTATGATTCATCTAATTTTTTTTTTCATTTTATATATCTGAACTTTATTTTTAAAAATAAAAAAATATTTATTTTTGGATAGTATTTCTAATATATGCAAATATGCATAATATTTTTTTTCCTTTTATCTTATTCAATCAATTTTACGTGAGTGTCGATTTCTATTATCATTTGATTTAATAAAAAATATTATAGTTAACAAACTAATGAAACACAATAATCGTAAATGTCTTGTGTTGCGAGATTAAATATATTAATTTATATTTGTCTTTTAATTTTTTCAGATTTATTTTTAGTTATTATTAATGAATTTTTTCTTCCATTTATTTACACAAATGACTCTTGATTTATTTAATTAGATGTGTGTATAAATGTTTTGATTTATATTTATATTTTTTATGTAAAAAAATGCATAAAAAAATCTACATGGTTAATTTTTTATTGGTAAATAAAATATTTGACCAGTGACAGAGCACGACTCAAATAGTTAGTTAAAACTAGTATGATGTTTGATTACTGAGTGTCTGTCATTGTTGATTTTTTTTTAAAAAAATCTTTCAACAATAATAAAATAATTTAAAACAAATCAAATAAAAAACAATAAGGATGATAGTTTTACCCGAACTAGATGGATATCGACCTAAACTGATTTGAATGGATATAAAATTTTTAGACTCAATCAGATTTTGGTAGAATACAAACCAAGAACCTTCCAACCAGCTTAGTGGCTGAAATATGAGGAATTCTAGAAGATGCGTTGTTTGTTTTATTTATTTATTTATACAAAATAATTAGGACAGATAACTTATCGTCCACCCTATCAGCTTAAAAAAGTGATTATTTATCACAAACTTGTTTTTTGTGTGTGTGCTTATTTAATTTTTTTCAAAAAAGTGATTATTTTTTAATTATTTTGTATGTATTTAATTTTTGAAGTAGTTATGTTCATCTATGTTTTTTTCTCATTTTATATATACAAACTTTATTTTTAAAAATAAAAATATTTATTTTTAGATAGATAACATGTAATCCAACCTATCAGCTTAAAAAAAAATAGCCCGCGTCAGGTGTATGACTTGGCTTACCAGGCCCTAGTAGCACCCAATTTTTATTTAAAAAAATTGATTTTTTTTAAATCAATACCTTTTTTAAAAATGATTTTTAATTAATATTACAATTAACACCCTTCTATGTGATATTTTTGTGCGTGCTTAATTAACTTTTTTTAAACAACGATTATTTTTTAATTATTTTGTGTGTATTTAATTTTTAAAGTAGTTATATTCATCTATATATATATTTTTTTCATTTTATATAAATGAACTTTATTTTTAAAAATAAAAAATATTTATTTGTGGATAGTATTTCTAATATGTGCAGTTGTGCAATAATATTTGTTTTTCTTTTATCGTATTCAATCAATTTTATATATATGTCGGTTTCTATTATTTTTTGATTCAATAAAAAAACTATTACAATAAACAAACTCACTAAACACAACAATCATAAATGGCTTGTGCTGTAAGATTAAATATCTTGATTTATATTTGTTTCTTAATTTTTTTAGATTTATTTTTATTTATTATTAATGATTTTCTTTCCATTTATTTACTCAAATGACTCTTGATTTATTTAATTAGATGTGTGCATATACTTTTTAATTTACATTTTGATTTTTTATGTAAAAATATGAGTTAAAGAAGTTTACATGATTAACTCAAATAGGTAGTTAAAATCCATTTGATGTTTGATTCGTGACTGTTTGTCATTGTTGAATTTTTTTTTAAAAAAATCTTTCAACAATAATAAAATAATTTATAACAAATCAAACAAAAAACAATAGGGATGATAATTTTACCCGAACCTGGTAGATATCGATCCAAATTGATTTGAATAGAAATAAAACTTTTAGACCCGATCAGACTTGGGTCGAATACAAATATTGATATGTCGACCCGATCCCAACCTGAAATAAATAAATAAGTTTAAAGTTTAAAAACATTATATATCTATTAAATTAATTATATACTAAATAATTATAATTCTAATTTTCAACGGGTACCCTAAATCTAATTAGACGGAGTTCAAGTACAAAAAATCCACGCCTTAGGTTTAGATAATTATTTTTGAATTTGAGACCCAGCCCACGTGGGGGTGAGGGAGCAAAACAACAGCATTAAACTATACAAACCCGTTCATTTGATAGTCTACAATCCGGCGTGCAGCAGGATGGCGTTACTTTGTCCTATCCTGTAAAGGAAGTCTCAAGCAAAGTAAAAAATCCAAGAAGACCGTTAACACTCGAAACACACCTTTCTCGTGTCTTGGCCTTTTCATGTGCCCTCCCCTCCTCTCTTCCTCGTCCCATAAAAGGTAAGAAAACCCAGAGCTCATCCATTCTCTTATCGGGCATTGTCTGTCGGTGATTAGTTCTCTTGCATCACTCATTTATTTCGGCGATCTCTTCTCATGTATCGTCGTCTAGTGGTGACTAGTTCTCTTGCTTTACTCATGTATTTCGATGGTGTTTTTTTATTCTTTATTTATCGAACCCTGACTACATCATAGAAACAAAACTCCGATGGCTTCATCAACTATAATATGTGAAACCCAGCCATGAAAGGACTTGAAGGTAAATAAAAAACGCTTCTTATTTTTGAATTTTGTATCATATATATGAAAGAAAGAATCATCAGTATTTAATTGTTTATTTGCAGTCTCACGTTGAGAAAATTAAAAAGACTCATTTACGAGATCTGTTGAGCGACGCTGACCGATGCATGTCAACGATCCTGTAAGTCTCTTTATAGTTCTCGTTACAACGAATTTAGTTTGTAAATTGTAATGCATGTGTGCATGTTGATTTTGACGGAATTACGCTTGACTGCTCGCGCCAAAATAGGAATTCTTTTTGTTCGTTTTCCAATGCTTGAAAGGATTTTTTGCAATGTAATTATCTGTGTAAGTTTTTGTTTTCCATGATACAGGTGGCCCATCTCAAGGAAAAGATTGATCGCATGCTCAATGGGAAGCATGCGAGTTTGATTTTATTTCTGCAATCTATTTCATATTTACGTTTATGAGAAATTGGCGTACAATATTTTTTTTTTCCGTGAAGAAATTCGTTGTCCTTTATGAATATCTGAGGTGTGCTCCTAGATTTTTTCTTTATAATGCCTTAACAGTCCCTTTTGTTAGAGCAAAGGGACATTACATGTCCAACTCTCTTGATTTTACTTGTTAATAATCATATCACTGATGTTTGCAATTTTTTTTTATTTTTGTATTTTTTTGACAATAGGGCTGGATTCTTTATTGGAGACGGAGCTGGTGTGGGTAAAGGTAGAACAATTGCGGGCTTGATATGGGAAAGCTGGCACCATACGAGGAGGAAAGCATTGTAAGTTTTGGGTGTTACACTCACTGATTTGCATGCAGACCTTCAGTCTATCCTCGTCCTCTGTTCATTTTTTGTGGCTATTACTAGATTGTTAAGTTATTAATTTGCATTCACACCTAGGAAAGATGCTATATTTCAACCCATGTTCTACAATGTATTTCATCTTCTCTAAAGTTCTTACACAGGTGGATTTCTGTTGGTTCAGACTAGAAGTTGTTCGATGCAAGAAGAGACCTGGATGATGTCACGCACATATTGAAGGTAAATTCTCAATTCCTTGCTAGCTTATGTGATGATTTTATGCAATAACAATATTCTGTTTTAGCTATTCGACAGATGGGACTAATGATTGAAGTAACATACTATTTGAAATCAGAATTATTTGTTCAACATTGAGTGTGGTGTGGTTTGCTTTAATGTGTTGAGTTATCGGAATTTGGAAAACGAGAGCTTAGGGACCTGAGAGGATATTTGTCTTGCTTTGGTGGTAGAATAAATGTTTTGTTAATTAAATCTTCTGCAATATTTTTATATGGATTAGAGGAGCAAATGCGTAAACGTCAGATGTGAGTATACAGCAAATATATTAGGAAATATATTTAGGTTTAGTTTTTCTTTTATCGTCGCATTATTTTTGCTGTTGTTATTTTTCACATTAGCTTTTATTTGTGCTGAAGAGCACTTTTGGCCTTGCCTTGTTTGGATATTTCTGAGTAGTGATCATCTCATTGTACAGCGTTTGCATGCATGCAAATGTTTTATTCTATTTGTAAAAGCATAGTAAAGTAGATAGAGAAGTTTCTCTTAATAATCATTGAAGAGAAACTATGTTGCATACATGTATTGTGTATCACAGGGGGTGGAGCTGACAAGAGATATTGATATGCCTTTCCTTTTCCTTTCCTATCCTTTTGTTTTGAGAGAAGGGGTAAAGGGGATCGATATTTCCATCGGCATTGGTGGCAGCTTCCTAGGTCCTCTTTTTGTGCACACTGCTCTTCAAACAAGTTTTCTGATGCTTTACTAAAGTTGCATCGTTCTGTTTTGGTGTCTTATTCTCATTGGATTTTGATTCTTTTTCATAATACAATTTTTTGACTTTGTTTTACGGCAGAAGCTTGCTTAAATTATAGTTGTTTACGAATGCAATCAGATCCAGAGGCTAGCAAATGTGCTGTAGAACGCCAACAGCGATTGTAAGCAATTCCATGTCACTATAACTTCAAAAATCTTTGTTTTTTGTGCTAGTGTTTTACAAGTCTCTCATCCCACACTCACAGAGGTAGGCTTATTCAAATTGTTTTAGCAAGGTCCACTTGCTTTGAGCAGTGATTACTGAGCTTGTGTGATAAATTTTAGAACTTATTGTATCCCACCTTAATTATGGAAGAGGAGCTCTAAGCCGTTCATGTTTGAAATTTTACCCGGGATTCAGAGAAACTATGTTGCATACAGATATTGTGTATCACAAGGGATGGAGCTGGCAAGAGATATTGATATGCCTTTTTTTTTCCTTTCATATCCTTTTTTTTTCAGAGAAGGGCTAAAAGAGAACATCCAAATGCTAGTTGTATCCTAAAAGTGGCATTTTTTTTACATAGTGTATTTCAGGGGAACAGTGCATCATTTAACATGTTGCCCCTGAGTTAGAAGTACACGTTATGACTGACTTCTAGAAGTGGTGTTAACATACAGTGGGCATGTTTCATGTGTGGACAGGTAATCATAGGTGCATTCATGGTTCAAGGGGTCATTTTGAATACATTTATATGCCTTGCAATTGCTCTGTCTCTCTTTCTGTGACTATAACGTGTGACCATTCTGTCACTTATTTTTAGACCCTCTGCAGTTGCCAAGCATGTGGTCGCAGTTAGCATTAATCTTGTGGTATAACGAATTCATTTTGTCTGCACTCTCATATTCTTTAGACTTTGGGATAATTGAAGTTCTATGGTATTTCAAAATTCATTTTCGCTCCTCCCTTTTTAGTGTTTTCTATTCATGGCTTTTCATTCTTCTTTTCATCTTTCAAAGATGCCTTTTTTTTTTATTTAACCACTCTGGCTACTTGTATACTCCAACTGTCTTTTACCAATGCAGTTTGGGGAAAAGTTTGGCATCGATCCTATTAATGCTTTTGCATTCTGGGACTAGGTTGGTGGCAGATTTAGTGGTGGGTTTGCTCTCATTTTGTGGACAGAAACATGGAGAACTTCATGCAGAATCCTAATTGTGTTGTTGGTGTGTTGCCTTTGTTCTCCAATATGGTTTCTCAAATTGCTGGGAATTATGGTAACTTCTGATCGTTTTAATTTACAAAGTTAGGTTTCTCTTGCACCGTTATTTTAGAGGCTGCAAGAAACAATGTCAAAAGTGGCAAGAGTTCTCAATCTCTAGCATAGAAAGATGTATAACATACAATTAATCACTTTTTTGCCATGAAGTGTTCAAAGAGTTTTGCTTCGTTGATTCCCTCGATATCTACTTTAGTTTCCTACTCATCCCCTTGTTACTTGCTTATAATGTGTTTGCTATTTTGTTAGGATTTGTTGATAACATGAGTTTTTGATGTGTTTTATGAGATTCTAGTTACATATTGATAACATTTTGACTTTCTCCTTCAGGTACTTTTAGGTCTGTTAAGTGTGTGAAATGTTTTATTTTTTGGATATCCTGCAGGAGTGACTACTTCTCCCCAAGATCTATTTGAGTTGCGACCAATTTTTAGAATTCTTAACAACTGTAACTTTATGAGTGGTCCTATAACTCATTCTACAACTCCTTTAGACTATATTACCTTATTCTAAAGCCGTGAAGAAATTTGCACCTCACATTCAACAAGCAAGCCTACTTGAACTCTAACTCTCTTTCCTTTGGTATTGAATATGTAATAAAAAGGAGAGAAAATGTGCCTTTTAAAGTTTTCAATGCTCGTTTATTTTACTTAAATCTAGGTCAGCATGGAAAGTAATGGTAATGGGCATCGATTGATGGTGTACCACTTCTCTTTGAGACTGGAAAAATTGAATTTGGCAAACCAGGAGCAAATAGCCGTCATAGCTTTTATCAACTAATTCACCAGGTAATTTCTTGTTCCATTATGCATTTGGTTGAAGTGAAATTTGGTCATTGTATACCTATTTTGATTTTTAAAAATCAATTCTGGAATTCAAATGATTCCTTGTTCCTAAAATTCATTTATTTCACTTCGTGATGTCTTTATTCAAAATTTGTCCTTGTTTTTCCGCACATACCCTCAACATGATGTCTTTTTTTTTTTTTATGGAGCAAGAAGTTTAGTTCTGCATTTTGGATGGTTTCTAATTGAATAGTTGCATATTCGCTCCTAATATGCGTGCCATTAGCTTTAGTTCTCATTTGTTGTGTACAAGCTTCGGTGCTTGCGCTTCACCGCGATGCCGAAATTATTTTTTTTATAGAAAATATAATGTTTAGGTATTGAAACGAGGTTATAAAATAACATAAAAAATCATTCATGACAAATGTGTAGCAACGCTAGTCAAGTTAAGCCAACACGAGATATCCTGCAAAATCTGTAGCCCAAATTATATGACTGAAACAACCCGATAAAAACATAAAGAGAATCATAAAGCTTTTTTTTTTAAAAAAAATATGCTAACTTTTCAAACCTATAACTAGAGTCATTAGACCTGAAGCACTCAATTTAGAAAAACCATGAAATTCAATTTCCAATAAATTAAATATGAAATGATGAAATAAAAAAAAAAGAGAATTTCAATCATACAAAATGATTGAAAAAAATAGCAATTCAAAGAAGAAAGATCAAAATTATTATTACTGCTATTATTAATAAGTATCATCATCATCATCATCATTATCATCAAAATTACTACTGTTATTATTAGTATTATTGTTATCGCTATCACTATCACTATTGCTATTAGTATTAGTATCATTATTATTAATAATATTGTTATTATTATTACCATAATTATTAGTATCATAACTACTACTACTACTACTATCACCATTACCATTATTATTATCATCGGCGTCATCATTATCATTACTATCGTTATCATTATAACCATTATTATTATTATTGAGAAAATAAAAACCTTGGCTGACGTGGACTTGGCTGACTAGTAATGCGAGTCTAACATGTTTGCTAGACCCAAGATGTCTTTACTAAGCTGCTCCTATTGATCTGCTCCTATTGATTCTTTTACTGCTTTTCAGTTCAAGCTTCGGGTCGATTCCCCCCAACTTGAGGGGGCATTTTATGAAATGTGTATGTGTATAGGAAATATTATAGAACTACTGTAGTGTTGTAATCTCTATATTAACTATTGTATATTACCCTACATGTATAAATAGGAAAGGTTTGCAAACTAATAAGTTAAGTCTCCTATTATTCTTCAACTGTTTATGCTTAGAGACATTTTTGTATTTGCACCTAGGCTATTTTATAATTATCAAAGTTGTTTTAAGGGCAATCGTGTAATTCAATATAATAAATATTGTTAAAAAAATTGCTGATGCATGTATTCCACACATCGATATATGAGGGGTTATCCGATGGTCAAATGCCATCTTCCACAATGGATTTTGAATCGTCATGATGTCTTCTCCTGAAGGACGTGACACGAGTGGTTAAAGGCCGTGATTTTGCCGCCAGCGTCCTTCCCCTCCTTCCCTATCTCTTTCTCAACTCCCATCCCTATCCCTTGAAAATCTCAAAAAAGCCCTTCGATTTTTAATCTCTTTAGATTTAGCCCCTCTTTTTATTATTATTTATTTTATTTGTAATAATTTATGGAACTTGATTTTTATTTCACTTTCACCCCTCTTCAATTTTATTTTTTTGTATTTCAAATTTGTTTATTTTACTCAAATCTAGGTCTGGATGGAAAGTAATGACAATGGAGCATCTATTGATGATGTATTACTTCCCTTTGAGACTGGAGAAATTGAATTGAATTTGGCAAACCAGGAGTAAATGGTCGACATAGCTTTTATCAAATAATTCACCAGGTAATTTCTTATTTCATTATACATTTGGTTGAAGTAAAATTAGGTCATTGTATATGTATTTTGATTTTAAAAAATCAATTTTGGAATTCAAATGATTCCCTGGCTACCTAAATTCATTTTTTAAAGAAATCTATGCATACTTCGTCTAAGTGGGATAAGGATACATTTATTCACTTCTTGATGTTTTTATTCAAAATTTGCCCTTGTTTTCCCCCACATACCCTGTTTTGGTAAACCTGATAATTTTGATACTCATGGTGCACATGCAACTCGACAACATGTCTTTTTTTTACGGAGCAAGAAGTGTAGTTTTGCATTTTGGATGGTTTCTAATTGAACATTAGCATATTCTCTCCTAATATGCGTGTCATTAGCTTTAGTTCTCATTTGTTGTATACTAACCTCGGTGTTCGCACTTCACAGTGAGGCCCATTTATATTTTTTTTTTTGTAGAAAAGATAATGTTTAGGTATTGAAATGGAGTTAAAAAATAACATAAAAAATTGTTCATGGTAAATGTGTAACAAAGCTAGTTAAGATTAAACCAACATGAAATATCTTGCAAAACCTGCGATCCAAATTATATGACTGGAACAATCCGATAAAAACATAAAAAGTTATTAGACCTGAAATACTCAATCTAGAAAAACCATGAAATTTAATTTTCATTAAATTAAATATTAAATGATGAAAATAATTGAAAAATAGCAATTCAAAAAATAAGAATCAAAATTATCATTACTACTATTATTAATAAGTAATATCATCACTATTACTACAATTATCATCATCATTATCATTACTATTATTAAAATTTTTCTTGTTGTTGTTATTGTTATTATTATCATCGCTATCACTATTGCTATTATTATTACAAGTAGTATTATAAGTATCATTATTATTAATAATATTGTTACTATTATTACCACAATTATTACTATAATAACTATTATTACTATTATTATCATCATCATCATCATCATTATTGTTGTTGTTGTTGTTAATACTACCAATTAATAAATTTTTAGAAAAAAAAATTCTATTAATTTATGTATGATTAAATTAGAAAACTTCTACCTTATTATTATTAATAAATTCTTAGAAAAAAAAAGTTCTTCATAATTTATGTATTATAGTGAAAAAAATACTTCTAATTAAAATTAATGAATATTTAGGATAACTTTGAGAATTTTTTGGTCAACTCTTGACATTTCAAATACTAGCCTCACTTATGGGTTCAACGTTCTATACTATGATTTTTAACAATTAATTCTCATGAATTAAAAAAAGGATGATTTATTGAAATATTGATCAATTTCTCATGGAATTAATAAATTGATTATTAAATCTTAAAATGCATGCCAAAACACACATTTTTTTGTTTTCGTATGAAAATACTAAACGATATGATTTTTTATAATTTTTTGAGAGACTTGGCCGTATGCAACACATAAAAAACATTTTATTTGTAGTTTTTCTTGAGAATTTATAAAAAAACCTAAGACGTTTAAAATGATTTTTTCCTAAAAAAACACATCCTAAAAAAAATCTAAACAAAAGCAAAAGTTGATTTTATGTTTTTATATACATAAAACATATATATTATTTTATTATTTCAATCGGGTCAACCCCGGGTTGACTCGATAGGGTAAACTCAACCAAGTTGAAACAGTTGAGTTGACCTGGTTGGGGTGACGCAACTAAGTCAACTCAGAAACAAAACGGACCAAAAGTGGCAAAAACACAAAAACTCCAAAAAGTTTCAATAAAAAATGGATCAAAACAAAAAAGACAGCAAAACAGATGAATGTTATTTGTCTCCTTACAAAACATGGTTATCAATCCAAAGTAGATTTCAAACAAATGAGGGGATGTTTCTGTTTGTAATCCTCCATAAATTAAGAATCAATGGTTCATTTCTTTTAATGATCAACAAAATAACATGATTTTCCTAAAAAATAGGTTTTGGTTCGAAACGGAAAACCTAGGATTTAAATGTATTAAAACCTGTTATTGTTGCGAAAAACTCCTAGATTACTTATCAAAGATGATGGGCGGACCTATCTAAACCAGAAACTAAACCAATCAAGCCCTGAAACTAGTACGTAAGATTTAACGGATGAATCTGCCTTAAGCTTAGAAACAGGTTGCCTAGAAACCACAGATATGAAATGCACCAAAAAACGCTTATTTTGGTCTCTGAAGTGTGTCCCTATCCCTATATACCATATTATTGGTAATGAACATGATTATAGCCAAAGAAACAACAAAACAAAACAAAAATTCAAAAAAAGCATTGATTTTCAATCCTAAAAGCTATGAACTTAAAACAACAATCAATCTTTAACAAGATGAGCTTTAAAATCTAATCATTTTCACTTCAAATGGCCAGAACAACTACCTAGAAGCAGGAGCTATCATTTCATTAACAGAAAGTGTTTCTGCCCCTTTGCTGCCACTTTTAGCATTCTTCAAACCAAAGTTTCATGCAATAAAATGGCAGAAAAACAATCAAGAGCATATCAAGGCATTCAAGACTTTGTATTGAACATAAAAGAAGGATCCAACAGGCCTCACAGACTCCACTTTCAAGGTTCGAATGTGTATACCTTATTAGCTTTGAAAATACAAATCTGGATTGGTTCTTGGTGTTATTTACCTTTCTTCTTATTTCCAGACCTCCCTAGACCAGAGCTGAACCTTCAAAAACTTTCTGGATAGGACCTTGGCTCTTAGCCTAATTTTCTTTCTTCTTCTTTTTTCCCCTCTTTTTTCCCTTTGTTTCTCTTTGTTTTCTCCTCCTGTTCTTCGACCTCTTCTTTTATTGACAGATTTAGGTCTTTTAGATGGATTGTCTAGGGTTCTAATAGACTAAAACCTAGTTGGTTTTGTCATTGAGTTGTTGATTTTGGGTGTAGGTGGTTTTGTAGGGTACTTGGGGACCAATGTGGGTGTTTATGCCCTTGGATCTAGAGAGAAAGGTTTAAAACCTTTGATGTAATCCTTCTGAAGGCTTTTACGTGGGAGTAAATGAAAAAAAAGATGAACATTCTTTTACAAATGAGTGTTCATGTCAAGGCTGACTGGGTTGACCACTTTCTAGACATCGTTGGAGCATTTGCGATGTCAACGTCGCCTGAGATTACCTGGACATGTTAGAAGGGGTGCATGGCTTTCGATCGGACCCATTCTTGCTTGATTTGAAGGTCTGTAGCTTCATATTTAAATGTTTGAAAATGTCTGAAACTGTGGTCTTGGCTGACTAAAGACAAGATGTTATAGAGATCCATGGAGAAAATGAGATGTAAACATTATTATTAAAGATATGGGGTTGTAAAGAGGGTGTTTCACGGTCAAATGATTGTGGTTTCAGCCTTTGGGATGGTCATAAACGTCACATTCAGTCATCTAAAGGTGCCCCCTCGATCATCTAAAAAACTGAAAAAGAAGCATAATACCTTGAATGATGTCGTTTTGACTAATTCCTATAAATTAGGGTTTTCTTTTGATTTAGGATATGTCAAAGTTCAATTCAATCTCTTATCTCTTGATTTCGTTCTATTTTATCCTTAATTTTCCTTTGTTTTTAATTTCATGCAATTGTGTCCCTATCAACTTCAATTGTCACCCTCAAATCCGAGCGCCTTTTACAAGTTGGTTCTTGTTTTCTGATTTGTTCGATTACTCTCTTAAATGACCATTAAACTTTTAATTTTTTCAATCCTAATCCCTGATTTATCCTTATTCCAGTCACTAAAGTTGTGCGTATTTTGCAAATTTAACACCTGATTTCTCTTGAGTCCACTCTTAGAATAGAATGTATGACAAACCTCCCTGCCATAATAGACACTTCTACCTATTTGAACTCCAACAACCTATAAATCAAGAGCAAGTTCGTACTCATATCATGTTGGTTGTCCAACGACGGAATCAGACCTTGTCGCTCTTAAAGTCTTTCACCTGCGACATCCCCACCCTAGAAGGGGTTTTTCCTAGTGCGGTTGCACAATCTCCTTGGAAGGGGTTCTATCTAAAGCAATGACACAATCTCCTTAGAAAAGGTTCTCTCTAGTGCCATAAAATTGCTTTTCAAATGATGGATCAAAGAGCTCCTTAAAGTCCAACAAATCACCTCATGATATATTATATTTGATATGAAGTAAGTTTATTTTCAAATTAAAATAATTGTATCTTCAACATATATTTCATATCTACAGATCTTCAAGGGGGCTTCTAGACTCTTGCACAACATCCTTAGAAGGGGTTCTCTCTAGTGCAATTGAATAATCTCTCTGAAAGAGTTTCTTCGTAGTGCGGTTGCACAGTCTCATTGGAAGGGTTCCTCCTAGCACGATTGCACAATCTCATTGAAACGGAATATCCTTAGTGTGATTGCATAATCTCCTTGGAATTGGTACTATCTAGTGCAATAACTCCACCATTCATGACAGCTTGAAATGAATAACCTAGTCTTATGGCCAAGTATATATCATCAAGGCTAACTGGAACTCGAGGAACTAACACAACTCTTCATATAGGCTTTCAGACCTTATGTTATCTCCAGGGATGATCTCGAATATCTTATTCTTAAGTTTGATCTCTCTCGTAAGGGGCTCTTACGCCCCATGTCATTGTCAAGGAAGGAATTGATTTGATCTTCCTAGTAGATGCATGTGAAAGCTAAAGATAACAGGTCAATAAAGAACACAAAATTATTTTATAGGTGAAAGGGGCTACACATATGAGCTCTAAATTCACAATTTTATGAAAATAACATGAAACTAAAAAAATAAAAAAAAAATCACAAAACTGCCAAAACTAGGGTCTCATTGTGAGATTTTTTATATTTAAAGATTCGATAGTCCGCGTAGCGATGCAATGACTACTAAAAAAAAATGGCCTCCAAAATAACATGAAACTTGAAAAAATTAAGAAAAATCACAAAACTGACAAAACTAGGGTCTCATTGTGAGATTTTTTATATTTAAATATTCGACAATCCACGTAGCAATGTAGTGGCTACAAAAAGAAAAATGGCCTCCAAAATCTTGTGTAAAAATTTGAGCTTGATCCAATAGTTGGATAAAAAAATTATGATCTTTTTAAGCTATTTTTCTAGTCTGGCACAACCAAACCCCTTATTAAGTCTAGATTTATCTCAATGATTCATATATGCACTTAGAAATTGTCTAAGTACAAACACGTTCTCCATGAGTTTCTTTACCTATTAGAAAATATTTTTAGGTATGAGTTTCCTCGTGGTTTACCTCTACGTACTTAGAGGTTTCTTTTTCAAACATGGTGCACACCCTTGCACATGAGTTCTTTGGTATTTTACTTGAGGTTTTCACCCTGCTTCTTATAAAAACAAATCGACAAACTCGTTATACTTGCTACTTTTACAAGTCTTTGCGTTTAAATATCACAAAGACTTGGAGGGCCACTAATGAACCCAAATTTAAAGGGCCAAAAAACCCCCTCAAACTTGCAATGGTGACAATGTCTGATTCCGCCTCGGATAACCAACACTGCGTGAGTACAAACTTGCTCTTGGTTGATGGGTTATTGAGGTTCAAATGGACAGAAATGTCTGTTGTGGCAAGGAGGTTTATCACACATCCTTTTTAAGGAGTGTTTTGATTAGCTTTTGTTTTTCACTAGAGCCCCTCAAATCCCGAGGACACCTTTTGTGTGTACAAATCACTATAAAAATAGCTTGAGAGCGTAGCCGTGGATGCAATCATGGGTGTCGCTGTGAGCATGGTCAGCTTTTTGCTTAGTTTCCACAGACGGTGTCAATTGATTATGTCCCAAAAAATCCAAATAGCGTAAGGGTAAAACAATTTTAGATGATTAGTGAATCTCTTAATTCTAAAAATCTATTCAATTCTCCCTAGCTAAGGTGGCTGGTGCCTGATACCTGTAAAAAGGTCCCCTTTTATGAATTTAGCAACTTTCTGATGATTGAGTCAGTGAAGTTTTGAGAAAAAAATACAATAATAATACAAAAAGATAGAGATATTATAGAAATAAATATACAGTGGAGAATAAAGATTTTGAACCCTTTGTTTAAAGGATTTATAGTCTATTTATAGCCCATGAGTCTTTTTATAAAGAAGAGAGACTAAAGTGTAATATTGTTGTAATAATATTAAAGAAAAAAAAATATTCCTAACATTAATATCGATAGAAATATGGTAGGTCCTTAAAAGATTTTTACATATCTATGGGTAGGTGTAGGGAGAGGGTTTTTTAGATTTCTTTTTTAGGGTTCATCAGATTTCAAATTAATTCGTTCACATGAGAGATTGTGAATAACCATGATAGCTTATGTCCATCTTTTTTTCCCAGCTAGATGCCCTTGCGCATGGGAAGGTAGGTTTAAGTATTAATACAGGCTAAATCCATTATTTGCATTTTGAGTTTTTTCCACTTTGTCAAAAAGGCCTTTTTTTTTAATTTGGTGAAATGAACACATGTATTTCAAAATCCCACCAATTAAGTACAATTTTTCAAAATTGAAAATTTATCTAAGCCAATTGAGCTGCTAACTTCAGTTCTTCACTACTTTGAGTTTCTATGATCATCAACTTTTCTCACATTCCAGTTAATGTCTTGACCCACCACCTCACCATGCTCCTTGACCAAACTGTACTCATTTAGCTTATATAGAAAATACAAGTGCACAATTGATAAAAGTGATAACAGAAGGGTGCAAAAATGGGCTTAGACCATTTGTATCCCTAAACAAGAAAAAAAAGATATAATAAACAATATTTGCATTCTATAAGGGCAAAAAGTTATAATACAATAATTATCTAACTAATAGTGAAGGGGTTGTCTGCGGTGCATGTCTAATTATTAATTGTTTTTTTATTTATAGACACTACAATAGTTGTAAAAACAGAATGTTTTGCAACTTCTTGTACCTTACAAGATGAATCCCCATACTATAACATAGCTTTAACGCTAGATGAATATTCTTATGCATTGCTTTGTCTTGCCCAGGCCTTCTCTGGCAATAGGCTTTCTCTCGACCTCATACTTTTGTCACTAAATGCTTACAAAATTGGACAAGTTTGTGGCTCGTGCTTTTTAATGAAATAGTTGTGTTAATAGAGTATTTGAATGCAAGTTTACTATTTGGAAATCATATGCTTAAGAATATTCTACTTTAATAATGTTTATCAAAAAACTTTGAGTATAATACCTTAGTTAATGATTCTATTTTCTATGGGAATTTTGCTAGCTCATGTTGTCTTATTTTTCATAACCCAAAAAAGATTTCCCATGATATAATCTGTATTTCAGTTTGGAAATGTTGTGAATGTGTAATAGTTTGTGGTTTTCGTAGACAACAATTGAGTATGGTGAGTGGCATAACAACCACCTAAAGATCAGGAGAAGATAGTCATTAATAGTCTGTCATTCTTTTTGAATTTTAAATACTATGTAGTATGTACTCTCTTTTTATCTTTTTTGCTACTGCATTAGTTGTGCATGAACATATATATGTGTGTGTACTAGCTATCATAATGTAATATACATTTTTAAAATCTATCAACATAATTTGTTAGTGTTTTACATGGTATTAAAGCATTAAAATTGTTTTAAATTCTCTCCATCTCTACTATGATTTCATTTGATTCCACAATCCTCCATTTGATTTCATAACATCAAAAGAATCAATCCACCTTGCAAACTATCAGTTAAAGATTTTAAGCTGATAAAGTGGATGACATGTTATCTGCCCTAATTATTTTGAATAAATAAATAAAACAAACGACGCATCTTCTGGAATTCCTCATATTTCAGCCACTAAGATGGTTCGAAAATCAGGGTGGTTTATTGGCCTATAAGCTTGTTTTATCTATTTTTGACTCAAAACACCTGGAAAAGACCATAAACTCATTGATAAACCCATAAATGGGCATAAAAAACAACATAAAAACTCAAAATCAAATATCTTCCCGAGCTTAGGTCTGGTTTTCTAAGCAATTTTAAGGTTTAAAATGACCTAAATGGAACCCCTCTCACCAAATGGAACCTGTTGGTATCAAGATCCATAATTTTAGTAGCCGAAATCATTGCCAACGACAATTTTTTTTCTCTAACATTAAAATCTAATGAGTCTCTCTCTCTCCTTTCTCTAACTAGGGAGGATACAAGGAAAATGAAGTTTTGGACCAAAAATTAAATCTTAAAAACTTTCAAAGAGACCTAACTTATATTATTTGAAAGATGAAGGACCATAATGTGTTTTTTTGTGCAAAACTAGACAAACCACCCTTTTCATTCAATGTTGTCTTTTCTTAATAAATCATGAGTAATTTACCTTCAATTTAAGGTCAAATCACAAAAATAAAAATTCGATGACTAAATTAGGAAAAGGAAAATGCACATTATATCCCCAATAATCTGTGAGTGTGTGAACAGTACAACAAAGTGTTTTTCTCTACAAGGAAAACACAACACACTTTAGAGTTTTCTATAATATTTTAGAGTTGTTTTTTCCCCCCTTGTTTTGAATCCTTTTTGGTTTGACTAGTTATTTGATTCAAGATTCGCCATGAGTTATGTACTTTTTTCCAGTAAAACAAATAAATTTTGAATAAAGACATCAAGAAGTGAAATAAATGCATCCTGAAACAACTTATCCTACTCAAACAAAGTATACATAGATTGTTTTTTAAAAAAATGAATTTTAGGAACAAGGAATCATTTGAATTCCAGAATTGATTTTTAAAAATCAAAATAGGTATACAATGACCTAATTTCACTTCAACCAAATGCATAATGGAGCAACAAAATTACCTGGTGAATTAGTTGATAAAAGCTATGCCGGTCATTTGCTCCTGGTTAGCCAAATTCAATTTTTCCAGTCTCAAAGAGAAGTAGTACACCATCAATAGATGCCTCATTGCCATTACTTTCTATCCTGACCTAGATTTAAGTAAAATAAACAGGCTTTGAAAACTTTAAAAGGCACATTTTCTCTCTTTTTTTTTTTTACATATTCAATACCAAGGGAAAGAGAGTTAGAGTTCAAATAGGCTTGCTTGTTGAATGTGAGGTGCAAATTTCTTCACGGATTTAGAATAAGGTAAGATGGTCTACAGGAGTAGTAGACTCATAAAGCTACAGTTATTAAGAATTCTAAAAATTAGTCGCAACTCAAATAGATCTTGGGGAGAAGTAGTCACTCCTGCAGGATATACAAAAACTAAAACATTTCACACACTTAACAGACCTAAAAGTACCTAAAGGAGAAAGTCAAAATGTTATCAACATGTAACTGGAATCTCATCAAGCACATCAAGAACTCATGCCTCATCAGATAATGCCCCAAATGGATAATCAAAAGGCAAATGATAAAGCACCATACTGACTTCCTCAACAACCAAGAGGACCTCAAACAATGTATTAAGCACCATACAAAATGGATAATCACATGTTAAATGTGATTCAACACCATTGATAAAGAATCATTTTAGGATAAGCAGAATATAGATCTTATAAAAGTTCATGGTATTTGAGCACTTACAGGTAGATTTTTTTCAAATGGTGCAGAATATGAATGTTGTCAATGCTTAATGCTCCTTCCAAGAACCTTCAAGTAGAAAAATAAAAGTTTTTATCACTATAAAACAAATCCTCACAAAATAGCAAACACATTATATGCAAGTTACAAGGGGATAAGTAGGAAACTAAAGTAGATATCGAGGGAATCAACGAAGCAAAACTCTTGAACACTTCATGGCAAAAAAGTGATTAATTGTATGTTATACATCTTTCTATGCTAGAGATTAAGAACTCTTACCACTTTTGACATTGTTTCTTGCAGCCTCTAAAATAACGGTGCAAGAGAAACCTAACTTTGTGAATTAAAATGATCAGAAGTTACCATACTTCCCAGCAATTTGAGAAACCATATTGGAGAACAAAGGCAACACACCAACAACACTGCAAACTGCAAGCAACAACACAATTAGGATTCTGCATGAAGTTCTCCATGTTTCTGTCCACAAAATGAGAGAAAACCCACCACTAAATCTGCCACCAACCTAGTCCCAGAATGCAAAAGCATTAATAGGATCGATGCCAAACTTTTCCCCAAACTGCATTGGTAAAAGACAGTTGGAGTATACAAGTAGCCAGAGTGGTTAAATAAAAAAAAAAGGCATCTTTGAAAGATGAAAAGAAGAATGAAAAGCCATGAATAGAAAACACTAAAAAGGGAGGAGCGAAAATGAATTTTGAAATACCATAGAACTTCAATTATCCCAAAGTCTGAAGAATATGAGAGTGCAGACAAAAGGAATTCGCTATACCACAAGATTAATGCTAACTGCGACCACATGCTTGGCAACTGTAGAGGGTCTAAAAATAAGTGACAGAATGGTCACACGTTATAGTCACAGAAAGAGAGACAGAGTAATTGCAAGGCATATAAATGCATACAAGATGACCCCTTGAACCATGAATGCACCTATGATTACCTGTCCACACATGAAACATGCCCACTGTATGTTAACACCACTTCCAGAAGTCAGTCATAACGTGTACTTCTAACTCAGGGGCAACATGTTAAATGATGCACTGTTCCCCTGAAATACACTATGTAAAAAAAATGCCACTTTTAGGATACAACTAGCATTTGGGTGTTCCCTTTTAGCCCTTCTCTAAAAAAAAAGGATACGAAAGGAAAAGAAAAGGCATATCAATATCTCTTGCCAGCTCCACCCCTTGTGATACACAATATCTGTATGCAACATAGTTTCTCTGAATCCCGGGTAAAATTTCAAACATGAACGGCTTAGAGCTCCTCTTCCATAATTAAGGTGGGATACAATAAGTTCTAAAATTTATCACACAAGCTCAGTAATCACTGCTCAAAGCAAGTGGACCTTGCTAAAACAATTTGAATAAGCCTACCTCAGTGAGTGTGGGATGAGAGACTTGTAAAACACTAGCACAAAAAACAAAGATTTTTGAAGTTATAGTGACATGGAATTGCTTACAATCGCTGTTGGCGTTCTACAGCACATTTGCTAGCCTCTGGATCTGATTGCATTTGTAAACAACTATAATTTAAGCAAGCTTCTGCCCTAAAACAAGGTCAAAAAATCGTATTATGAAAAAGAATCAAAATCCAATGAGAATAAGACACCAAAACAGAACTATGCAACTTTAGTAAAGCATCAGAAAACTTGTTTGAAGAGCAGTGTGCACAAAAAGAGGACCTAGGAAGCTGCCACCAATGCCGATGGAAATATCGATCCCCTTTACCCCTTCTCTCAAAACAAAAGGATAGGAAAGGAAAAGGAAAGGCATATCAATATCTCTTGTCAGCTCCACCCCCTGTGATACACAATACATGTATGCAACATAGTTTCTCTTCAATAATTATTAAGAGAAACTTCTCTATCTACTTTACTATGCTTTTACAAATAGAATAAAACATTTGCATGCATGCAAACGCTGTACAATGAGATGATCACTACTCAGAAATATCCAAACAAGGCAAGGCCAAAAGTGCTCTTCAGCACAAATAAAAGCTAATGTGAAAAATAACAACAGCAAAAATAATGCGACGATAAAAGAAAAACTAAACCTAAATATATTTCCTAATATATTTGCTGTATACTCACATCTGACGTTTACGCATTTGCTCCTCTAATCCATATAAAAATATTGCAGAAGATTTAATTAACAAAACATTTATTCTACCACCAAAGCAAGACAAATATCCTCTCAGGTCCCTAAGCTCTCGTTTTCCAAATTCCGATAACTCAACACATTAAAGCAAACCACACCACACTCAATGTTGAACAAATAATTCTGATTTCAAATAGTATGTTACTTCAATCATTAGTCCCATCTGTCGAATAGCTAAAACAGAATATTGTTATTGCATAAAATCATCACATAAGCTAGCAAGGAATTGAGAATTTACCTTCAATATGTGCGTGACATCATCCAGGTCTCTTCTTGCATCGAACAACTTCTAGTCTGAACCAACAGAAATCCACCTGTGTAAGAACTTTAGAGAAGATGAAATACATTGTAGAACATGGGTTGAAATATAGCATCTTTCCTAGGTGTGAATGCAAATTAATAACTTAACAATCTAGTAATAGCCACAAAAAATGAACAGAGGACGAGGATAGACTGAAGGTCTGCATGCAAATCAGTGAGTGTAACACCCAAAACTTACAATGCTTTCCTCCTCGTATGGTGCCAGCTTTCCCATATCAAGCCCGCAATTGTTCTACCTTTACCCACACCAGCTCCGTCTCCAATAAAGAATCCAGCCCTATTGTCAAAAAAATACAAAAATAAAAAAAATTGCAAACATCAGTGATATAATTATTAACAAGTAAAATCAAGAGAGTTGGACATGTAATGTCCCTTTGCTCTAACAAAAGGGACTGTTAAGGCATTATAAAGAAAAAAATCTAGGAGCACACCTCAGATATTCATAAAGGACAACGAATTTCTTCGCGGAAAAAAAAAATATTGTACGCCAATTTCTCATAAACGTAAATATGAAATAGATTGCAGAAAAAAAATCAAACTCGCATGCTTCCCATTGAGCATGCGATCAATCTTTTCCTTGAGATGGGCCACCTGTATCATGAAAAACAAAAACTTACACGGATAATTACATTGCAAAAAATCCTTTCAAGCATTGGAAAACGAACAAAAAGAATTCCTGTTTTGGCCAGCCTCTCCGGCCACCACATGTTCAACAACATCAATTGCTTCACAAATATTTCAGACCAATTAATGCTTGTAAGAATTCTAGAATTTTTGTTTTATACCAAAAAAAAAAGAATGCATACCTCTGCTAGGTAAAAAATCTTGTCCACGGTATAAAGAGTGGCTTGTTGGCGCGAGCAGTCAAGCGTAATTCCGTCAAAATCAACATGCACACATGCATTACAATTTACAAACTGAATTCGTTGTAACGAGAACTATAAAGAGACTTACAGGATCGTTGACTTGCATCGGTCAGCGTCGCTCAACAGATCTCGTAAATGAGTCTTTTTAATTTTCTCAACGTGAGACTGCAAATAAACAATTAAATACTGATGATTCTTTCTTTCATATATATGATACAAAATTCAAAAATAAGAAGCGTTTTTTTATTTACCTTCAAGTCCTTCCATGGCTGGGTTTCACATATTATAGTTGATGAAGCCATCGGAGTTTTGTTTCTATGATGTAGTCAGGGTTCGATAAATAAAGAATAAAAAAACACCATCGAAATACATGAGTAAAGCAAGAGAACTAGTCACCACTAGACGACGATACATGAGAAGAGATCGCCGAAATAAATGAGTGATGCAAGAGAACTAATCACCGACAGACAATGCCCGATGAGAGAATGGATGAGCTCTGGGTTTTCTTACCTTTTATGGGACGAGGAAGAGAGGAGGGGAGGGCACATGAAAAGGCCAAGACACGAGAAGGGTGTGTTTCGAGTGTTAACGGTCTTCTTGGATTTTTGACTTTGCTTGAGACTTCCTTTACAGGATAGGACAAAGTAACGCCATCCTACTGCACGCCGGCTTGTAGACTATCAAATGAACGGGTTTGTATAGTTTAATGCTGTTGTTTTACTCCCTCACCCCCACGTGGGCTGGGTCTCAAATTCAAAAATAATTATCTAAACCTAAGGCTTGGATTTTTTGTACTTGAACTCCATCTAATTAGATTTAGGGTACCCGTTGAAAATTAGAATTATACTTATTTAGTATATAACTAATTTAATAGATATATAATGTTTTTAAACTTAAACTTATTTATTTATTTCAGGTTGGGATCGGGTCGACATATCAATATTTGTATTCTATCCAAGTCTGATCGGGTCTAAAAGTTTTATTTCTATTCAAATCAATTTGGATCGACATCTACCAGATTCAGGTAAAATTATCATCCCTATTGTTTTTTGTTTGAATTGTTATAAATTATTTTATTGTTGTTGAAAGATTTTTTTTTTTTAATTCAACAATAACAAACACTCGCGAATCAAACATCAAATGGATTTTAACTACCTATTTGAGTTAAATATGTAAACTGCTTCAACTCATATTTTTACATAAAAAATCAAAATGTAAATTAAAAAGTATATGCACACATCTAATTAAATAAATCAAGAGTCATTTGAGTAAATAAATGAAAAGAAAATCATTAATAATAAATAAAAATAAATCTGGAAAAATTAAAAAATAAATATAAATCAAGATATTTAATCTTACACCACAAGCCATTTATGATTGTTGTGTTTAGTGAGTTTGTTTATTGTTATATTTTTTTATTGAATCAAATAATAATAGAAACCGGCACATATATAAAATTGATTGAATACTATAAAAGAAAAACAAATACTATCGGGTACCCGTTGAAAATTAAAATTATAATTATTTAGTATATAATTAATTTCATATATATATATATATATAATTTTTTTAAACTTTGAACTTATTTATTTATTTCAGGTTGGGATCGGGTCGGCATATTAATATCTGTATTCTACCCAAGTCTGATCGGGTCTAAAAGTTTTATTTCCATTCAAATCAATTTGGGTTGATATCCACCAGGTTCGTGTAAAATTATCATCCTATTGTGTTTTATTTGATTTGTTATAAATTATTTTATTATTGTTGAAAGATTTTTTTTTAAAAAATTCAACAATGACAAACACTCGCCAATCAAACATCGAATGGATTTGAACTACCTATTTGAGTTAAACATATAAACTTCTTCAACTCATATTTTTTCGTAAAACAAAATCAAAATGTAAATTAAAAAGTATACGCACACATCTAATTAAATAAATCAAGAGTCATTTGTGTAAATAAATGGAAAGAAAATCATTAATAATAAATAAAAATGAATCTAGAAAAATTAAAAAACAAATGTAAATCAAGATATTTAATCTTACATCACAAGCCATTTATGATTGTTGTGTTTAGTGAGTTTGTTTATTGTAATAGTTTTTTTATTGAATCAAATGATAATAGGAAAACAAAAATAAATTAAAAAATAATACTGCACAACTGCACATATTAGAAATACAATCCATAAATAAATATTTTTTATTTTTAAAAATAAAGTTCATTTATATAAAATGAAAAAAAAAATATAGATGAACATAACTACTTCAAAAATTAAATACACATAAAATAATTAAAAAATAATCGTTGTTTAAAAAAAGTTAATTAAGCACACACAAAAATATCACATATAAGGGTGTTAATTGTAATATTAATTAAAAAATTCATTTTTAAAAAAGGTATTGATTTAAAATAAAAAAATCAATTTTTTTTAAAAAAATTAGGTGCTACTAGGGCCTAGAAAGCCAAGTCATACACCTGACGCGGGCTTTTTTTTTTTTTTTTTAAGCTGATAGGGTGGATAACATGTTATTTATCTAAAAATAAATATTTTTTATTTTTAAAAATAATGTTCGTATATATAAAATGAGAAAAAAAATATAGATGAACATAACTACTTCAAAAATTAAATACATACAAAATAATTAAAAAATAATCACTTTTAAAAAAAAGTTAAATAAGCACACACACAAAAAACAGGTTTGTGATAAATAATCGCTTTTTTTAAGCTGATAGGGTGGACAACATGTTATCTGTCTTAATTATTTTGAATAAATAAATAAATAAAACAACGCATCTTCTAGAATTCCTCATATTTTAGCCACTAAGGTGGTTGGAAAATCAAGGTTCTGGGTTTGTACTCTACCCAAATCTGATCGAGTCTAAAACTTTTATATCCATTCAAATCAGTTTGGGTTGATATCCATCCAGTTTGGGTAAAACTACCATCCTTATTGTTTTTTATTTGACTTGTTTTAAATTATTTTATTATTGTTGAAAGATTTTTTTAAAAAAATCAACAATGACAAATATTCAGTAATCAAACATCAAACGAGTTTTAACTAACTATTTGAGTCGTGCTCTGGCCAGATATTTTATTTACGAATAAAAAATTAACCATGTAGACTTTTTTGATGCACTTTTTTACATAAAAAAATAAAAATATAAATCAAAACATTTATGCACACATCTAATTAAATAAATCGAGAGTCATTTGTGTAAATAAATGGAAGAAAAAAGTCATAAATAATAACTAAAAATAAATCTGGAAAAATTAAGAGACAAATATAAATCAAGATATATAATCTCGCAACACAAGATATTTATAATTATTTTTTTTAATTAGTTTGTTACCTGTAATATTTTTTATTAAATCAATTGACAATAGAAACCGACACTCATATAAATTTTATTGAATAAGATAAAAGGAAAACAAATATTATGCATATTTGCACATATTAGAAATACTATCCAAAAATAAATATTTTTTATTTTTAAAAATAAAATTCATATATATAAAATGAAAAAAAATATATAGATGAATCATAATAACCTTTTCAAAAATTAAATACATACAAAATAATTAAAAAATGATCGCTTTAAAAAAAAGGTAAATAAGCACACATAAAGAAATCACAAAGAAGGGGTGTTAATTGAAATATAAATTAAAAAATCATTTTTAAAAAAGGTATTGATTTAAAAAAATATATTAAAATTAAAAAAAAGATCAGGTGCTACTAGGCCTAGTAAGCCAAGCCAAACACCTGATGGGGGCTGTTATTTTTCTTAAGCTGATGAGGTGGACGACATGTTATCTACCCTAATTTTCTTGAATAAATAAATAAAACAAATAACTCATGTTTTGGAATTCTCTAGATTTCAGCCGCTAAGGTTGCTGGAAAATCAGGGTTCTTGGTTTTTTGGCCTGTAAGCTTTTTTTTAATCTATTTTTAACCCAAAACACCTGGAATAAACCATAAACTCTTTGATCAACCCATCAATGAGCATACAAAACAACATAAAAACCCGAAACTAAAAATATTCCTGAGCTTAAGTCTGTTTTTTTTAATGTAATTTTAAGGTTTAAAAATACCTAATTGGAGGCCCTGTTACCAAATGAAACCCATTGGTACCAAGATAGATAATTTTAGTGGTCGGAATCATTGTCAAAGATGATTTTCTCTCTTTAACATCTAAATCCGACGAGTCCCTCTCTCTCCTTTCTCTAACTAGGGACTATTATATAAAGGAAATGAAATTTTGGATCAAAATTGAACCTTAAACCTTTAAACAGACCTAAATTATATTATTTGTAAAAATAAAGGACTTCGGAAGAGGAAAATGCATAATATATCCACGGTAATTTGTTAATGTGTGAATAGTACAACAAAGTATTTTTATCTACATGGAAAACACGACACACTTTAGAGTTTTCTATAATCTTTTAGTGCTGGTTGTTCTATTTTTTCTCCTAGTTTTGAATCCCTTTTGGTTTGATTAGATATTTTATCCACACTTCATAATGGGTTATATACTTTTTTTCCAGTAAAACAAATGAATACACAAGTTTTTCCAACGTGTTTTTTGATATAAAAAATTATCAATCATAAATCAATGTGTTTATACGTGCATCTATTAATTAAATCGATATTTAATATAAAGATAACTAAGATTAAGATATTTGACCTTACAACACGAGTTATGTAACCAGTCGTGTTTAACAACTTTATTTCTCATATTTAATGTTTCATTCAATTATACAATTATTTGTGCCGAAAAAAAAATCATTAATAAAACCGGATTGAATAAAACTATGAAGCTCAACTATAAAACAATCCAATGTTGAATTACAAAACCGAAAAAAAAATAAAAACTTTTAATAAGTGCTCTTCAATATTTCATAATCACAAAACCAAATATTTCATATTTGATAAACCGGTTAAGCCAATTTATGCACTCTTCTCGTGATATATAATGAATGGTTGTGAAGTGTGTCTTACGTTATCTAAAAGGCATTGTCGAGTTTGACCTTCTTTATGCTCTAAAAGAAATCACACTGAATGCTTGTTGTGACTCCGATTGGGCAGACAATCTTGATGACAGGCGCAATACTACTGGTTATGGTGTGTTTCTTGGCCCTAATCTTATTTCCTGGAGTAGTAAAAAGTAGTGAGTTGTCTCTCACTCCAGCACAAAAAATGAATACAAAAGCATGCACATACAACTGCTGAATTGTATTGGCTTCGTATGATTCTTCAGGATTTACATATCACGTTGTCTATTGCCCTGCACTTATGGTGCGACAACATTAGTGCCATTGCATTAGCTTTTAATTCTGTCTTTCATTTATGCACAAAGCACATCAAAATTGACTATCATTTAATCAAAGAGAAAGTGGTTAATCACGATATCCAAGTCAAGTATATTTCAATGCAAGACCAGATTGCAGACAATGTGGTCTTTTAATTGTAATCTTAGAGGTAATTTGGTCTTTTAATTAACATTAATATTAATTGAAAAAACTATTTTATTTTATTTTTTAATTTTATCCTTCGATTTTTTTTTCGTATAGGGTTATTATAGTCTCGAACAAACGTCTATTTTAGGATTGATATTTGAAATTGTCAGCATCTATTTTTCATCATATAATTAAGTAAAAAATATTTTTTTTAAAAAAGTTATTAGACCCGGTTGGGTCCATAAACCGAGTAGAGGGGTAACTAGGGTCATTCAATATATTGTTGTCTCGATACTTCAAAAAAAGGTCTCTATGTTGATTTTTTTTTTCATAAGTTAAGTCATGCTTTTATCGGTTAGCTTTTATGCATTTTAATTAGAAACTCTCACCAAGCTAGGAGTCATGTAGAGAGGTTTCAAGATTTATCCACTTGTTTGGGTTTAAAAACATCACCAAAAAATCTCCACACTTTTAGGCTACGTTTGTTTTGCAACTGCTTTTATGTTTGCGGTGCAACAAGATATTTGATAACAAACCAAACTATATTTTGTACTGCGGGGCCCGCTAAAAAATTAAGTTACGCAGTTTTTGAGAAGCAGTTTTTACATGTTTTTTTTAATTAAATTTCATATTTTATACATGTTTTTTACTACACATAAATTTCAACTATAATTTTTACCAAACATGTATCTAAATCCAACTAACCATATATTTTTTAAACTTATTTTTTTAAATCACAACTATAAAAACTACCTTAAAAACAAAACAAACGAACTCTAATATTTATTCCCATGTTTCGAAAAATTTAGCTCGACATCTGGCGGAGCGCGTACAAAAGCTAATTTTTATATACTAAGCAGTAAAAGTTGCATACTTTGTTGATGTGTTAATTATTTTCGATGTACAGAGATAAAGGGACATCTCATTATATAGTTTCTGTGCATGTGATATCATATACTTTGCAAGTAATTGAATCCATCGTGTACATGGCTATATCCACTTGTCATAATGGTAGCTCTTCCTTTGAATTCTGATGGTTTTATTGTTGCATGTAAGTGTGTGTGTGTGTGTGTGTGTATTTTAGGAGTATAAAATAAATAACCTCCAGGAGGATTGTCATGTTGGTAACAGGAAGTAACAAACATGACTAATATTAAGTGAGTACATTATGTTTTTTTAAAATATTTTTTAATTAAAAATATAATAAAATAATATTTTTTAGTTTTTTTTTATTAATAACAGTATATTAATTTGATGTTTTTTCCAGTAAAAAATAATTTAAAATACATTTTAAAAAACATTTGTAACGCCAAAAACAAACGCTCAACAAACCTTTCAATTTATAAACATATTAAACATCTTTTACATTTCTTGAAATTTTTTTTATAATAATCACTTGTCTAATGATTCACTTGCATTTTTTTAACCTGGTCATCATGGCAAATATTAAGCCCAAATCTGCAAGACTCCATGGACCAGAACACCAGCCTATTAAAACCGGAACGACCAAAAATATGGGCTCGTTTCAATGGCCCATAAGACCGTCCATAGGCCCATTTACAACACAGCCCTGATATCAATTCCAGGCACCACTCACAACTAGACTACCACCTAAACCAATTGGCCCATTTACAACAAGAAGAAGATCTGGAAGAGCAGAGCAGTCGGAGTCAAAATCCCAGAGGTGCTTCGAGAATGCGCCCCAAAATCATGGCGGGAACATTTAGCGCCATCAATTGGAAAATCCCGCCATTGGCGAGCCTCTCTCTACTTAATCACCAAATCCCTGCCCCCTTCCGTATTCTCAACTCCCGTTTTTGTTACTTTAGAAACCCTCAAGTCCTCAAAATGCCTCCAGCAAATCTACAAAACCACAGCCCTGATATCAAAGAGCCTTCTCCTAAAGTCCCCAAGCTCCAACATGATAACATCCCGTCATATCTCCTAAGAGTGAAAAAACTCTCTGAAAATGCTGTTTTGCCCTCTAGAGGCTCTCCCCTTTCCGCTGGCTATGATCTCTCCAGGTAAATAGCAAAACCCTCTTCCAGTCCTTTCATTTTTCACAAGGTCAGCGCAGGATTATTAGCAAATTTATGGTTTTTTTTTAAAATGTTTTGCAGTGCCTCAAAGGCAAAGGTACCAGCTAGAGGAAAGGCCCTTATCCCTACAGATTTGAGCATTGCAATACCTGAAGGAACTTATGCTCGCATTGGTAAATCTCACCCTGTATTTTTTAATGTTAAAAGTGTTTGTTTTACATACGGTTTGATTTTGTTTCTGAAGCTGGGTTTTGTTGATTTAGCACCCAGATCGGGACTGACATGGAAGCACTCAATTGACGTGGGTGCTGGTGTCATAGACGCAGACTACAGAGGCCCAGTTGGGGTTATCTTGTTTAATCATTCTGATGTTGATTTTGAGGTCAAGGTTGGCGATAGAATTGCGCAGTTAATCATCGAGAAGATCGTGACTCCTAATGTTATGGAAGTCGAGGATCTGGATGCAACGGTGAGAGGTGCTGGAGGGTTTGGATCCACTGGCGTGTGAGCTTCCCGTGCCTCATAAGACTTTTCTTGAAAACTTATGTTTCTTTGTGGGTAAATTTAGTGAACAGATTGTCGGCTTAGTGGTTAATGTTTTAGGTTTGGTGACGAAGCTTGGTTTGCAATGAAGACATGGCATTTTTATTCGCCTTTTGCAACAAGGCTGTGGAGATTTATCTTGCTCCATAACCTCTAAAATTACTCAGCTGTGAGAAATTTAACTGGCTAATTTCACAAATACATGGAGAATTGGTGTTCCTGGCATGAAATGCTGTATGGACATTTCTTCGTAACCTCATATATATAATATCCCATAATTTACTAAAAAAAGATGATGCCTTCTCCACTTGCAGTGGGCATAAGAACAGCACAAACCATAAAGCGCCATCACCCTAAAAGACTTACTATTCAGTTGCTTCCACTGCCACTGGGGTAAGTGCAAGCATTATAACCTGTAGAACAGAAGAATAAAGGAACGTTAACAGAGACTGTAGTTTATGCGTAAATGCAGTAAAATGCAGAGGGATTAGCAAGACCAACAAGTAAAAGTATTCTGAGGGAACTTACTGGGGTTGTTGGACGAGAGAGTGGCTGATTGTGAGAAATCACAGTTCAAAGGATTTTTATCAGAAGCTTGATAGAAGAGATTCATGGCATAAGCAGCATGTGATGCTAGTGTGTTTGGTTCAAAGCAAGCCCCGCCTGGTTCGATCGGACTACAGTCAATCCCTCGTCCACAAGCATAATCCAGATTATCCTGCAATTGGGCATCCGATACACCAGACTTAGGCACACACCATGTTGCTTTCTTCGACGTTGGAGATGGGTTCGTTGGAGTTTTTGGTGTAGCCGGAGTCTTAAAGCACAACAGCTCAAGTTAATAAAACTCCATAAACTACTATTACAGTATTACTACTGAGATGAACAGAGATATTATACACAGAACATGCTGAATATGGCAACAGTACACCCTCCCTCATTCCATTGGATTAAGGAAAGAATGCACCATGAAAACTGTAAATTAGCTGATCCACATGCATGAACTAGCTCATAAACCTTGAAAGGGAACTGCCCATTCTTTTTAACAAACAAAATAGTAGAATCTATAAAAGCGTGGAGTTGAATTATAATATTATTGAAATATAATAAAATTTGGCTCTTAATTACCTGGCTACTTTTAGAGAGCCCAACATTATAAGCCATGGTGAGATCAGGCTTGAAGAGTCCAAATGATCGCTCAGAACCAGGTCCAGGTTTCAAGTCTTCATCATATAGAGCAAAAAGGTATGTATCCACTGATTTTCCTGGCATGAGAGGGGTGCCCACCATGGATCGAAGGTGTGCAATCAAATTGCCATTATAAGCCTTGGCGTTCTCAATACTTGGCCCTATTTCGTTGTCATCTCCTTTGTATGGCCATCCAGTCTCAGCCACCACAATCTCTACATTCTTAAATCCAATAGAATTCAGTGCAGAAAAAACTGCATCAACCTGCAATTCAAAAACAACCACTGCTTCTAAGCAACAATTTTTTTTTTAAAAGACAGTAGTTGAGTTGCAATTTGATTTGCTCCATCTCACCTGAGCATCAAACATGTTCATGTACTTAATCTTAGTGTTTCCGTCCACCCGTCCCGCATTCTGCTGGAAAAGGCAAAAAGCAAGAGTCTCGGGCCTTGTATCGCTTCTGTAAGCAAAGTAAGGGTAGGGATTGATGGCAAAAGGCGAAGCAGTCGCATTGTTAAACCCCAACAAGCCCTTCATCAAATCCTCATAGCTTGGATCAAAACTTCCAGAAGAAGGCGGCTCCGACTGCTTAAGCACTCCCATCGAGTGAACAGTAGAGACCTTAATTTCCCCCCCGAGCGACACATCATTTAGAGCATTCTGTACATTTTGCATGGCTGGTAAGAGCTTGTTCATGAGATTCTGGTCACCGGAAGTCATCACCTCGTTTCCAACATTGATGAGGATGATTTTGGAAGCTGGATAGAAGGGGAGCACGTTCGTGTTGATCCAGTTCTTGGCAAAACTGGGATCAGAGGCTAGTGCTGGAATGTCACCATTTGCAGTGCCGATAACTATTCCAATTCCGGTGTTGGCTAAGGCTTTGATTATGGCCGGGTCCGATCCATATAATCGAACCTTTTGGATTGAAGTGGATTGGAGAAGCTTTGCGGTGGCTGATGGTGGTGGAAGGTTGTCAGCAACTTGGCCGTAGTTTACACCGATAAATGATTGCGAGTCTAGCAGCAAGATATTTAAAAGCGGGTGATCGAATCAAACAGTTAATTAATATATACTATTTCAAGCTTACTAAAAATAGAAAGAGACGTAATTTAAACTCACTTGCAATATTTACAGTCAGTGAGAAGGAAACGAGGAGGAGGAAAGCAACAGCAGAAGGAAGCACCGCCATGACCGAGGAGGAGCTTATGTCTCTCTGTTTTGCATATTTTTGAAGAAAGTGGAGCGGTGGGCGATAAATATAGAAGAAGAACATGCTAAAGTCGATGGTAGAACCGTAAAAACAACTTTCGGTGTGAAGCTGAAACTTCGTATGTTTTTCACTTGGAGCGGTGGGGCTCCTTAATTACTTAGCTTCGCTGAATGTTATTTATTTTAATTGCATGATATTCTAACAGTATATTTGTAATTACTACTTTTTAAATATATTAAAATAATATTTTTTTTATTTTTAAAAATTATTTTAATTTATTAATGATTATCAACAACAATCTAAATATAAAATTCAACCGTACTCCTAAACACTTCCAAAGTTACCCCATAATACACTCTAAATCCATCAAAGAAATGTAGTTTTTTTAGCTCTACTCCCAAATTTATTTATTTATTGATATAACCATATGATAAATATGATAAATGAACATAAATTTTAACAAATCAAGGAAGAAAACTAATGTGATATTGGTCTAGAAACCAGTACCCTTGTAAAAAAAGATATGCCCATGTCTGCTAATCACCTTACCGGAGGAAAACTTAGCTATTACGAAACAACGTGCCTCTTTTTTCACAACGGAAAGCATATTTTCCCAGTGAAGAAAAGTAAAGCATATTCAAGTTAAAGAAGGTCGGTTTACTTTGGCAAATGCGTGTATAATTGGTGGCACAAGAATGCTTAGAATAATGCATTGGTAAAGCAAAGCTTTGAAAAACCATCGATCTTAATCTTAAGCTTCCTGGAAGCTTCATTTCTAGCTCACCAAGTTGGCGAGGCCGATTGTTTTCCTGGGCTCTTGACTCTTGAGCCCCTTCATGTACCCAAGAAAAGAAAAGAAAAAACTATATGCTACCATTAAAAACATGAGGGAAACTTCAACAATAATACTAATAATACGGAAGGGTAGTTCAATTGATCATATTTTGAATTTATTTTTTAATGATTATGAGTTTGAGTCTTTTTAGAATTATTAAAGGTTTACATGGTTGTTAACTTCAAGACCAATAGAATTAATCGAGGTGCGTACAAACTGATCCGAACACCAATATTAATAGAAGAAAAAAGAAAAGAAGAGGAAACTTCAACAGGCGTGCTTTACTTTTGTTCATATCTATCTACTTTTCAATTCATTAACTGATGAATTGATGTCATCTGCCAACAATTTTTAATGGATAACTAACGAGCTTACTCTGAGAACAGAATTCTGGCAGTAGAAATGTATTATTCACACACAATCCTGCATATAAGCATTACATTTGAACCAAAAAAATCAGTAGAAAATGCGTCCTCTCTCTTTTATAGAGAAATAATTATTCTTCAGTCCAATCAAAATACTGGCAGAAGGTCTCTGGTAACTTCATCGAGTAGGCCATTAAGCATGGACTTCTCAACATCCCTTACAACATCATCTTTTTCAAGAAATCCAAACATCTTGTCCCAACCGAAGTCCCACATGCAGTTCACATCTAAATCCCAGCTGTACACATCACATTCCACCATTTTCGGCAGGTAATCTTCAACAAGACACTCAGCATTACCATTTCTACCGTAGAATTTCAACTTCTCCAAGTCTTTGTGCAATTCCTTGATCAACTTGTCCAAAGATTTCACCTTAACACAAGTTGTAGATATTTCCATCAATGGATGGACACTGAGCTCTTCCTTTTTTCCTTTCCTTTTCATTATCTCGTATCCGCAGTCTAATATGAGCTTGCTTTCTTCGTCGTGATAGTACTCTTCACTACCAGTGCGGAGAATGCCCAGAGGGATGTCGAGTTTGAACAGTGCCTCTACTGTGTTAAGGAATAGTTGACTTCTTATCAGGATCTGCTTCAGGTGGTTTTCACTTTCACTTAGTGGCTCTGGTGCCACCAATTTCGATGCTTTTTGCTTCTCCATTTTTGAGGGGTCAACAATATCTTTGCTGTTTTGACGAGTTCCTGCATACATTTCCAACAACGAAGAATGAATGATATAATATAGTGTGGTGTCTGTTTTTCATGCTCTTAATGATAGAAGTTGGTTTGAGAGCAAACAAGGATTTACTGGTAGATTTTACATGGAAAACCTAATTCTACGTGGTAGATTAACATGAGGTAGGATCTGGGGAATGATGCAAATGAGGAGAGCAGTACTCTGGGGAGTGAAACTGAAAGGCAAAGTTGTACCTACCATTAAGTGAATCCAAAACAAAGTTGTGAGATTGCTGTTGATCCCTGCCCAATTTCTGACCTTGTTGCTCATTTGTCACCGTTGAGACTGTGCTTTGACACTGCATGAGACCGAAAAGAGCTCGTGTTAGCTCACTACCAAGCAGCAAGAATTGTCCCCTATGAAGAAGTGGCTTATAGTTTGTGTGAGTATAAAGGGTATTCTGAGAATATTTTCTTAGATTGCAGTAACAAATGCGCTTACACTGTCAGTTTGAACTAGGATATTTGGTCCTTTCAGGATTTGGCTTTTGTCTTCCACAGGACAATAATAGTTGGATGCTTGTTCAACTTTACTATGCAGATCTTCCAACACATCCGATTGCTGGATGATTTCCATTGATTTGCTGGATTTAACAATGCGTGCCTCTGCTTCTCTAGACCTGATGGCTCTCACTTGTTCAACTTTGGATCCACCAAGTTTTTCGCGCCTTTTCTGTTTACCTTCTTGCGATGCAGAAGTCTGATGTTTTTGCGGCCTTGCCAAGCTGTGTGGGGTTCCGCTTTTTCTTGTCACTAGTTCATCAATCCTTCGAGGAGTCTTAGCTTTTGGTCCCTTGGTATTCATCACATTCTGTGTGGCTGGTGGATGAGCTTGCTTTTCTTGCATAGTTGGATTGCTTATTTTCTTCATCATATCATGTTTCAGATCGATTGGGGAGAAATGTTGATCCGAGTTCATGGTCTTTGAATCTTTCAAGCTAGCCTGGATATTATTAGAACTTATTCCGTAGACAAGATCTTCATGTTGCCTGCCAGTTGGAAACCCTTTGGATGGCACTCCATCAACTGATTCTTTAGAACTTCTACTGCTAGGAGTTGCCTGGTTTGTCTGTGAATGCCTTTTTTGGAAATTCACATTGTCGTTCATGGGGGCAGTCGTGTTCTTGGACATTACTTCAGTACTCGCTTTTTGAGTTCTATCTTGAATCTTCTGTCTAGCAATCTGCCACTCTCTCTCTCCAGCATGATGTTTTATGTCTTCTTGTTCAAAGTTCTGGAATGTTTGAGGCTGTCGGAATCCAGTATCATTGGAGGACTTCGGTTGATCGTTGTAAATGTACCTGTTTTCATCTCTCTTTTCTGTTTCAAGAATACTTGCGTTGTGCTCTATTTGCCATTGCATTGTAAGTGCAGATCCCGCTCCATTTTGTGCCAGTGATGCCATCTGATGCAGCTCAGGCTTTCGGATTAATTCTCTTGTTTCACCTCGTTCTTTCCCTTTCTGCTCTCTGGTCTTAGTATTGTCCTGAACAGTTTTTCGCTTTCCTGTGCTTTGGCTCATTTGGATGTTGTTGCTTTGGTGCCTATCCATTTTCACATTAGCTTTATTCGAGCCTCTCTCTGATTTCATCCCTTCCACCTCTTTCTTGGGTGGCTTTCCATCATGCATAGTCATTTCAAAGCTAGCATGGTGATTTGGCAGGTTCTTTTCTGCTTTCAAGGCATTTTTTGGGTCCTGGAGCATCTTAATTTGGTTGGGCTGCATCTGTTTTTGTTTTCTTACTGTGAACACTGAATTCTCAGCATCTTTTGTCCCGCGTTCTCGTGTAGTGCTTCCTTCTGCAGATTTATTTGTGACATTCCTTTCAGTTTTCTGCTTGGGACTTGACTCTTTCTTTGCGTGTTTTGAATCTGCATTTTCTGGAACCTCCTCCAGGCCCATTAGTTTTGCAATTACATTTGGAATTCTCACCTTTTCTGGTTTGGATTTTGATGAACTCGACTGGTTCTTCTGTTCAGATAATGCTGCTGAAGTCTTTGACGTGGAGCCATGGCTAGATGATTTCTTGTGAGAAGCTGAATTTGAGGTGCGTAAAATGTGTTTATCATGGTTGAAATTTGTAGCTTCTGATGAATAAGTCAGAGCCATTAGCCTCTGCCTGAGATCAGTCCTTGCAACTTCCTGAATGTGATGAGAATTTCTTGAGGGCTTGTCAAAGGAGAACCTTGGCAGAGCAAGTTGTTTATGCTCAGCTGTTCTGACGAAGTTGTCTTCATCGTCGTCGTCATCCTCATCAAGCAACGTGATACGAGTTTTGCTCTGTGGGGTGATCATATATTCTGAAGCTTCTTGCAGGTTTACAAGCATCCTCAAAGACTCTTCCAAATCCATGGCCCCTTTGAGTAGTTCCTTGCCAATTTCTATTGAATATGATTCAAAGTTAAGGCCATTTGAACAAGCTCTCAGGATCTGATGTAACTTCTGTGCACCTTTTGATATTTCTTTGATGTGGATATGGGAGAGGGTAGGGAAACGGTTGCTTGAAGAGTCATGTCTATCAATACCACTTCTTTCCATCCTCCCCACTTCCACTGATCTTCTGCCAATTTGATGCAGGAAACCTAGCATTGAACTATTGCCAGACGAATCCATTCTTCTGAGTTTTCCACCATTCTCAAGGGCAAAAGCCAGTGCCATGGACAGATCTCCTATTTGCTTCGAGCTTCGACCTTTCCCATAAGGAACAATCTCTGTTGAAGCTTCTCCACGGGAGAGTGTTCTATTGCTTCCACTAGTTTTATTGTGCGCGCTTCCACTCCTAATGCCATTCTGCGGTCATGGAGCAGTTTGAGTAAATTGGAAATCCATAATAACTACGACTGTCATGAGATTGAGCCATGATACTCACACTTTTATGGGTCTTCATTTCCATGGATCCTCTGTGAGTTTGCTTGGAATTGGCATATACATCTGCACAAGCACATGATGCAGAGAAAACAACAATCACTCTTCAAACTATCCAAGCACCTAATCCTACTACAACGCATATACTGTCCTTTGATCATGAAAATAGGCAGGAATTTTGTATGCTACAAGACTGGATGCCACTGCCTAGTTTTAGATGATCATTTCTAATTCACAAGTTAAATATTTTAGTACGGAAAATAGAAGCACCCAATATTCTGAATTGTTTAGACCACAATTTTTCACTTGTTTAAGCCTTCTAAATGTTCAATTTGCACATTAAACAAAACTAGTGGACAGTGAAATTTGATGGAATGCTAACCTGGAGCAGCTGATTTCGAACCTTTTGAGCTCTGAGACACAGCCATTCGTTCCTTCCTCAACCGGAGATCGTCTAACAGCTTCTGTGCAAATTCCGACCTCTTAGCCATACTGTTCCTCTGTGCTGGAACCAAGTTCCAGTTCCCTCCAACTCTTCAGAAAGAGAAGTGGAAGAGTCTCTTTACATTGTTGTGAAGATTTTCTTACACAGAAGAGGATGTTCCCTTGTTTCTTTTCTAGTTGAGAGGCCTCTTTCGGAGGTGGGTGAGGTGGGAAGTCCAGTGGAAAGCAATGGAATGGAGTTTTGAATTTTTAACCTGAAAGTTTGACATGAACGTTAGCTCTCTCCCCCCATCTCTCTCTGACTTTGATTCTAATCCAAGCAATGGCAGAGGTTTCAAAGGGCTTCTCTTTCGAGCATTCACTGTGTGTTTTTTTTTTCATTAATTTTTTTCCATTTTTGATATGCTTGCTACTTGGAAAAATGCAGTAATTATATTTCGATTTATTCATATAGTTCAGGATGATTCGTTCCTGTCTATTGAAGGGACAATGGGGTGTGTTTGTATATTTTGAGAGAGAAGCTACTGTGTACCCTTTTGTCAATGTGCTTTGGGTTAAAGCAAGAGATGATGTGTCTAAAAGTGGCATAGGAGCATGGCCATGGCACATGACATGGATATCACATTCATGAAGACGAAATCGGCATCTTCCATTTTAGAGTGCGATGAGTGACTTGGAATAAATGCTTGTCAGGAATCATGCAAGGTATGGGCTGTATATCTCTCTGCAAATTGCTTCTCCATGGAGCAAGCAACATGTGATTGTGGAGCCATGGAAATAGAAACGTTATGGATTTGAGCACAGTTGCATCCACCCTTGTAAGGAGTTGGTGCGGAGGGAGTATCATGGAGATCAGATCAAACATTCACAGGGATTACACGACAGCCCGATGTGGTAAATCCGTCATCCTCCAGCTCAAGCGTTACTTGGGCGATTGTAGCAATTACGTTCACAAATGAAACTCTTCTATGTAATAAATATACTAGAATTGATGGGCCTCGTGTTTTTCTATTCACCGATATAGTGTGGTGATTTTTTCCCCCCTTCATATAAAAATTTACTTCCCTTTAAATTATAGATATTTTTATCTTTTTATGGATATTATGGATTTGTTTTAAGATATTTTAGTCAATTCAATATATTTATAAATAGTAAAATAATCAAAATACCTTAAAACATAAAAAAATTAAATGGTTTTGGGCAGGGGTATTCTGGTATTTTTGTTTTATATACACGGTAAAATTACACATGTATCATTGAATCCAATAAATTTAATTCATTAGGGTCGGTTATTATTTTCTTTTAGCCATAATTTTTTTTTTGTTAATTGTTAGTTTGGTCAATGATAGTTACGTAATTGATTATTAAAATAATATTTTTAACTTGGAAAAGTTATTGGCGTGTGCAGCGTTGGAGCCGCTCGCACAATTTAGACGGCGGGTGCGACAACTCTAGGTACTAAACAATGAGCTTCCTCTATCTTATGTTATTCCTCACCGTCTCTTTTTTTATATAGAGTGGCACGTGGTGTCCAGAAGTTGCTGGTTTATTGTTGATGACCATTCCCCCTTTCATTTCTCTCTCCTAACCCATGGTCTTCATTGCTATTGATATTTCAGATTTGATCATTGTAGTTTTGATTTATGTATTTTTCTCATTTTCTCTTTTGTTAAAGTTTTGTTGTTTTTCAATTTTCTACTTTTAATTTCTTATTTTTGTCCTTTGCTCTTTTGTTAAAAATTTTATGGCTTTCAATTTTATCCTTTGTAGTTTTTGTTTTTTCAATAATAATAATTATTCTAATTTGGTCCCTTTTCTTTTGATTTTTCTTAGCTCATTTGTTAAAGTTTTTATAGTTTTCAATTATATTCTTCAAATCAAGTTCATGGCTTTAATTTTTTCAATAATATTAATAATAATAATAGTGATAATAGTGATGGTAATATAAATAAAAATGATGAAGATAATAATATTATTGATAATAATAATACAAATAGTAATGAAAATACTAATATTATTAATGGTAATGATAATGATGATGATGATATTATTACCAATAGTAGCAAAGATGATGATGACGATGATAATCATAATAATAAACTAAATTATTGATGATAATATAATAATAGTAGTTGTGGTGATGGTGGTTACAATGATACTACTGCTACTACTAATAGCGACAATAATAGTGATAGTAATGATGATGATGATGATGATAATTGTCGTAATAGTAGTAGTAATAATAGTTTATTATAATGATAGCAGTTGTGATGATAATGATAATTGTAATGACAAGTATAGATTACCAGAATGCATAATTTTATATTTTTTTCAAACTCGTAAAATCGGTTTGATTTTACCGAGTTTGAACGAATTTGATCGATTTTACTAGTTTCCGAGTTTTAATCTGATTTGACACGTTAGATACATATTGACTCGTAAAATCATAAGATTTTAAGAGTCAACTCGCTTTTTTAACAACATTGATAACAACATTAATAATAATAAAAATGATAATTATGATATTAGTAGTAATAGTAGTAGCAACCAATGTTGTCAAAAAAGCGAGTTGACTCTTAAAATCTTACGATTTTACAAGTCAACATGTATCTAACGTGTCAAATCGGATTAAAACTCGAAAACTAATAAAATCGGTCAAACTCGGTCAAACTCGGTAAAGTCAGACCGATTTTACGAGTTTGAAAAAATATAAAATTGTACATTCTGGTAATCTGTAGTACATATTCTGTACCTTAACATTTTTATTGTTTTAAATTTATATCTTGCAAAACTTGTGCAATTTGATAATCAAGAGCTTGATTTTGACTATAATTATTATAAATTTTTTAACGATACAAGTTATTTGTGGATTTCATTTCCGTAAAATTAAAATACTTATTAATTCTTCACAATTTCGTACATTAACTATTAACATATCAATTGATATATTACTCTGTTTTAACTGGCAAATATATAGAATAAAAGTTGTAAATTAGCATGTTTGACCATTGAAGTAATTAATGTTAAATGGTTTATCAAAATTTGAAGGGGCTCGTTTCTTGTAAATGACAAATTAAGTGGGTTGATTTGTCCAAGAAGTAGAGGAATCAATGTGAATAAAATAAAGATGTTTGGACTTTTTTATTGTTTGTTTTATTTTTATTTTAATTGTGTTATATTGTTAATTACTACTTAATTGAAATTGTTAATATATAATTAATTAAAATATTTTACTTATGATTTTACGATTCGAGTTTATATTTATATTCCGTGTCGTGTCAAAAAAGTATTTTTGACAACCTTGGTAGCAGCAACAACAACAACAACAATGATGATGATAATGATAATGACAATAACAACAACAACAACAACAACAACAATAATAATAGTGATGATAATAGTAATAATACTAATAAAACTGCTACTATTATTAATAATAATGATAATGCTGCAAGCAACATCAACAACAAAATAATAATAATAATAATTA
Organism: Populus trichocarpa; assembly: GCF_000002775.5. Classification (NCBI taxonomy): domain Eukaryota; kingdom Viridiplantae; phylum Streptophyta; class Magnoliopsida; order Malpighiales; family Salicaceae; genus Populus; species Populus trichocarpa. Next base: position 24,924,722 of record NC_037286.2, on the reverse strand, counting down.
ATAATATTATAATAATTAACATTATTATTATTATTATTATTATTATTATTAGCGATGGTGGTAATAGTAATAGAAATAATAATGATATAAATAATAATAATGTTAATAATGGTAATGGTAATGATATTATTTATTAATATTAATTTTAATAATGATATAAATAATAATAATAATAATGATTTTGATCCTCATTCATTTAATTGCTACTTTTTAAAATTCTTTTGTATGATTGATTTTTTTTTTAATTTTATCATTTAATATTTAATTTATTGAAAACTAGACTTTATGGTTTTTTTTTATTGAGTGCTTTGGGTCTGATAACTCGGGTTATGGGTTTAAAAAGTTAACACAATTTTTAAGAGATTTATAATTCTCTTTAATTTTTTATCGAGTTATTCCAGTCATATAATCTGGACCACGGGTGTGATGGAATGTCTCGTGTTGACTTAATTCTAATTAACGTTGTACATTTATCATGACCATTTTTCAATGTTTTTTTTTTTTACTTTATTTCAATACTTGAACATCATTTTTTTATACAAAAGAATAGTCCGGCCTCACGGCGAAGCGTAAGCATGGTCTATTAAATCCGGCCTTATCCATAAACCTATACAAAACTTAGTTTATAAGTTAGATAAATTAATTTGGATCAATAAAAAAATGTGTTGTTTTTTTTTTAAATTAAACTAATGTGTCTGGTAAAATAGTATATGGTGCTTTTAAAAAATATTTTTTTGATTGAAATGTATCAATTTTTTTTAAAACTTTTTATAATAGTATATCAAAACCTTTAAAAAATATCAATTTTATCATTTTTTTAAGATATAAGCAGTTTGAATATTAACAAAAATTAAAGCTTGTGACGTTTTCACTATACATAAAATTACTATTCGCTCTCTCAAAAATTACTATGGATTGGAACAATGATTTATTGAAAAGTTTCAATTGTTCCTTGAACTTTTCTTTTTTTCATAATTGAGTCATTTTAAGCCTAAATTAACACCAAGTTGCATGTTATTTTTAAGGAGGGAAGGTTGAGTTTGAAAGACAGGGGATTGAAATGAAAAACATATGTAATATAGCCTTTCAAATTTGTTTATGAAGCACATTTTAGTTCAACAGTTTTTTTTTATCTATAAGGTGACTAGTCTCTTTAATTTATATAAAATATGAATTTTGATACCAAACTTTATTTTAAGTCTTTTTTTCATGGGAGGAGAGAGAGGAATCATCAAATTCCGATGTAGATAGAGAAAGCTTTTCGTTGGTGATGATTCCAACTACAAAAAACATTAAAATTTGTGTAAACGGGTTTCACTAAGTGAAGGGAGTCTTATGATGATTATTTTAAGCCTCAATGTAGCCTAAAAAACCATATTTAGGTTAAGGATGCAATTTTTTTCCGGTTTGATTTAGTGGTTTAGGCCGTTTTTGGGTTTAATAGATTGATAAATTGGTTTCTTGGTGTTCCAAGGATGTTTGTAGAGTGTTTTGTGATTGAAATGAGTTGAAAATGAGTTTTTTTAGGGAAAAAACTTATAAGCCTAATTTTCTGGCCACCACAGTGATGATCAGAATCAAGGCTGACAAACGACACATCGGCTGTCATAGTGGGCGACATGTCATCTACCTATTTCCCTTTTACAAAAATAATAGGTCAAAAGACAAGCCCAGGACTGCGAGCCTGAGCTTTTCTTTTTTTAGTATGTTTTTTTCATGTAATAACTTTTTTTATGTCTTTTTAAAATATTTTTTAAGTTTGTTTTTTTAATTAACATGTCACTTTTTTTGGGGGCTTATTTAGCCTTTTTTAAATAGCGATTACTTTTTAATTATGTTAGGTGTCTTTAATCTCTTATAAGGTTAATACGATTTATCTGTAATTTTTTTATATATATTTCATATAAATCAAATTTATTTTTATAAATGAATAATATTTATTTTTCTTGATATTTGTAATATGTGCAACCTTACATAATATTTTTTTTCCTTTCATTTTATTCAATAAAATTCATATGTTTGTCAATTTTTATTACAAATTGATTTTAATTAACAAATTCATTAAACATAATCGGGTAAATGATCCATGTTGCGCTATTAAATATCTTGATTTATATTTGTCTTTTAATTATTGCAATTTCATTTTTTTAATCATCAATTTCTTTTTCTATCAAATTATGCATGATAGATATGTAATCTTGACTTATCTCATGTTTAGGTCATGGATTTCACGTGTTAACTCAAATTTATCCATCGTAATATTTTTTTTCATTTATTTTTTGTTGTTGATAGCTCATTTTTATTGTATTATCAAATTATTTAAAATTTAAATCAATCATTGAATTTCTCTCACTTCTTTTAAAACATGATTGTCTCCTTTTTTTTTAGTTAAATTTTTTTTCTAGCCCGCAATGTTGAGCAGGCCACCAATCTAGTCAATTTTTAAAAACAAATCAAACAACACATCCCTTAATTTAATAGGATCTTGCAACACAATATGACCTTTTCAACTGGTGTTAGGAAAAATTAGATCATTGGTTTGCGTTACGTCGCGTGTGAGATCAATTTTATTTTAACGTAAAAATATATTTATGTGTTGCTAATGTTTTTTTATAGAAAATAAATTAAACTATATAAAATTGACTTGATATGATTTGGTTGATGTGGTGAGTCCAATGACAAACCAGAAGATTGGTAAAAAAGTAGTTTGAGAAAAACAAAATTCAGAACGATGTCTTCTTTAAAAAGATATTAAGACGAAAGCCTATTAGATTGATCGATCCGTATTAACTTTGATTAACTTGTCAAATTTATAACCTTAATCACAAGATCATGATAACCTAACAAAAAGTAAATTGTAAGAAATTTTAAAGTCTAATTTCCAATCAACCTAACGAATGATGAAATTGAAAAAATAATAAAAAGAAGGAAACAAAATATGGTCAATCTAGATTAATATGCTAAAACCACATCCAAGATCATGAGATCGGGATAACACCATAAAAATCAAATCAAAATAAATTATGAAACTCAATTCTTAGTCAACTCAATGTTGAATGATAATTTTTTTTTAAATCAATTTAAAAAAGATAAGAAAAAATGACATGGGTTAATCCACCAAATCATGGCCTACGGGTTCATAAGACCAGGATAATTTATAGAAAACAAACCAAAAAACAAATTTAGTTAACTCGGGTTAAGCTATTGTACCCCCAACCTAGGTCATGAGGTTAAGATAACACCATAAAAGGCAAATCAAAATAAATTATAAAGCACAATTCTAAGTCAATACAATGAAATTGAAAAAAAATCAATTTAAAAAGAGACTAAAAGAATAAATATGGTCAAATCATATTAAATCTCTAAATTGGTGACTTAAATAACTATGTCGGGATCTTCTAAGAAAACAAATCAAAATAAATCATGAATCATAAGTTTCACTTAATAAAGTTTTGAAGGATGAAATTAAAACAAAAAACTAAATTAAAAAAAGAAAAGAAATCAAAATCAACTAAGTTAATATGTTAAATTCATGATCTGAGTCATAAGACTAAAATAACTCTATAAAAAACGTAACAAAATAAATCATAAAATCTAATTTTAACAAATTTGAAAAAAACAATTAAAAAAAAATTAAAAAAAATTAAAAGAAAAACCAAGAAAACAGAAAATACATAACACTATTGAAAATAATCAATGTTTTTATAATGTGGTGCGTAGTAAAATCACAATTGTTTTTTTTTTTTTTTTGCTAAATTAAATCAATTTTGGAAAAGATGATGTCAAAGACTATGGTTATCCCAAGTTCGGTGCAGGAAATTCCTAGCTCAACGTGGGAATACGATGTCCTCTTTCCAAACAGCTTTAAGTTACAGGAATGAGGAAACACAAGTCACCAAACACGTGTCATATAATTAATCCCGTCAAAACATATCGAGAACCTTCCTCGCTAATCGCCAAACACGCAAGCACACCGCCTCTCAACAAAAAGGCGCAAATCGGACCGTAGATTATCTTCTTAGCCAAAACATCACAGCCGTTGGATCTCTTAGGGTATCTATATAATTAGGTTCCTTCTATAACGCTGTCATCACTTTCCCCTTAAAGGCGCATCTTCCCCTATTTATATTCCACTCTACAATCTCAATTTTCAGATCCAAAAAAAAAACTCTCTCGGGTTCTCTCTTATTTGTCTTCAAATTCTAGTAGATCGTGAAATGATCTATCTTCTGACCATGCATTCTCTTGGTCCCGGATCCGATTTCTTGCGTAGGCTTCCCGGCCTAAATAGATCTGATATCGATGTGATATGCCTCTCTTGGCTTGAATTTGGATCGGAAAGTCTTGAAGGATCGTGCTGCCAATTAACGTAGTCTATGGAGGTATGATTTGCAGCTAGATCTATTTTGCTGATCTTTGATTTTATATTTTTCTTGAATTTTTGAAGATTTATATTTTGCATCCTTTTCAGTTTTGTGCTTCGATCTGGTGAAAATATTTCTTGATGTCGAGAATCTGGATTTCTTGCTGAGGAGGAGATCTCTTCCTTGCAGGAACACCTAAAGGTCAGTCGGTCTTTGGATTTGTTAAGATCTAGGGCTTATTACTTGATGATTTTTTTTTGTTGTCTTTTGATAAGCAGCGTATTAATTTCTGGATTGGCCTGAAACAGATTACACTGACTACGGTGATTCGCCGTTTCGCGGGATGGAGCAGGGGGTGTTGGCGTAGTGCCGGTGTTCGCGAGTATTAATAGGCTGCTAATGAGTTATGGGTAAATTATTTACATGTGCTTGTTAATATATTCAGCAATTATTCTCTCCGACCATGTTAAATATAGAGTTTAGCGTGATTGGTGGTTTGTTGGGTGAGTGGCTGAGTGGATGAAAAGGTATTGAGATATGTAGATCTCTGATGGATGTTGTTAATTGTGTCAGTCCGACCTTTGCCATGTCAGGTGCGCTTGCTTGGCAGGTCAAAAAACCTAATAAAAAAGAGAATATTTTTGGGTTTTGAAGGGGGAGATGGCACGGGATTATTTATTTATTTATTTTGCCCGGCTCTCCCCCTTCTGTGTTGGACAGGCTCCCTGTTTCCCTATCTTTCTTCCCACTTTCTTGTTTCTGCTGGACGGATACCAAAAACATAGCACATCGTACACGGAAACCAATGTACCAGCAGGAATCAGCACTAACAACATCAATTCATCACTCAAAGGTATATTCTGCTATCGACAAGTTAATTTCCTAATATATTATTATTCACTGTCTGCATTAAGTTATCTCCCAGCTTTTGTGGAACAGTTAACTATTTCATACATAATATCATAACACGAACTGATCACACTACCCTCAACTGTTCAACGGCCCTTGATATTCATTTACAATATTATTTATAAACTTTGAGAAAAGGTTCATTTAAGTTTACACCTGGTGTAGATAAATTTGAGCCCTGGCATCTTAACGCACATGTGCACTGGAATAACGAGATGTTTGATTTGCAGCTACCTTCCCCATGGCATTCTAGTTTTTACAACCTGACTAGTCTAGCCACTGCTCACAATGTCTACAATCTGACTATTCTAGCCACATGCATGTTTTTTTTTTTGGGTTGTGGTTCATTGCCTGCAATCTAATAATATTGAAAAGTCCCAACAATTTATGACACTCAACTGCTCCACTCAAGTATGGATAAAACCTGATATGCCGTGTGGAAAGACAAGCTAGATGAGATCTGATATAAGCCCGTTGCAAAGACAAGCTATATTATTGTTTCAGTTTTGATTCTGAGTATCTCGACCTCATACTTTCTATTTTATTGATCACTTTTTAGATGTTAATATTTATTTACACTTCATTCCAGTATGATTTTGTTATGCAATATTTGTAGCCAAAATTTCTCCCTCAGTGTATCGGTTGTGTTATAGCACACTGTTTTTGTCAGGGAGGAGTTATGGATAGTGGATTGTTGTCACGTGATTATCTATTGTAACTACGGTATTATTACAGCTTGTATAGTGTTTTGACCAAATCTAGTCATCCAAAATGTATTTTGGAAGACCTATTGCTCCTGTAAGCTCTCTTAGCTGATGCCTTTTCCTGCGACTGTAATATTGGAGGGCATTCAAGGATTGCCGCATCATGATCTGCTACCCAAACCCATGTTGGAATTTATCATGTTCAGCCACTCTGCCTTTTGGAGCAAGTTCTGATTCTAATGCTTTTCCTGCGACTGTAATATTGGAGGGCGTTCACGGATTGCCGCATCATTCAAACCTGTGTTGGAATTCATAATGTTCAGCCACTCTGCCTTTTGGAGCAAGTTCTGATTCTGGAGTTTACTTGTGCTGCCTTCTCAGTATTTGACAGACAATGGAGTAGCGATATGCAGGATCGGAGGTTAATTGATGAAGTGAGGCGTCGACACGAGCCTGACCTAGCTGAGCCTATGTTGTATGTTTTCATGATTGTGTTTTAGCTCGTACTGCTCTTTGATTTTTGAATATCATCGATACTGATGGATAATGCCTGCTCAATTGCAGGGATCTAGGCACCACCCATTTCTCTTCCATGCCCGTGTTTTCTTGGCATGACCTTGATTGTTATTATAAGCTTTTTGAGGAATGCCTGGAATTCATGTCTTGCGGAATATGCTTCAATTGTACCTGAATGACATCATGGTGCTATTCGAGAGGAGAGCTACCTCGAAGAGGTGTTACAGTAGTAATGGCTGTTAAATGAATGAAAACAAGTGATTGAGTTGACTAGTATTATTTCCATCGAGAAGCCTTTTTTCTGCTAGGAACGTCAATCAGCGTTGTTCTTTTTCCCTTCAATAGCTAAGCTTTATCGCACATGGAATGCTTTTTTATACAGGAGACTTAATATGTCTCTCTAGCACTACACATCAAGCGTGTGTTTTCCGTGTCTTTAAAGCGTTGTATGCATGCGAAGGTAACAGAATTCAGGTTCTTGCATTGTTTTATGGTTTTTCATCCCCAACTCTTCTTAGGTATCCTGCTCGAAAAACTCGGTATTGTCAAGTTTTCATTTCCTCCAAGTGGATGGTATTTCAAGGCGTAAATACCAATATAAAGGTTAAAAACCCTTTTTGATATTGTGGAAAATGGAGTTATCCTCCTATTCGGAGGTCTTGTGTGGAAGTGGGTTCGGGATGCAAAGAGCATTTGATCTTTATCATCGAGGTAAAAACTACTTTTATTTGCTTGTCATGAAAAGTATTTTCATATGGTTTTTTTGCCTTGAATTTTTGGCTAACAAGTCTTGATATTTAGTTTCATGTCTCAAATATTATGGTGCTCAGCACTAGATGGAGATATTCTTTTTGTGCCTGCTAGCTGCAAGGTGTATCTCGGAAGTAATTAATAGCAAGCTACTCGTTATTCTGAGCACCATATAATTTTTAATAAAAATTAATATGTTGAGATCCATTAGCTCAAACTCGGTAAGAGCGTCCTAGCCTTGGTGCTAGCGAGATTGGTGGTTCAAATCCACCTGGATCTGTATGTTTTTTTTGTTAATTTTTCTGTGTGGTCAAACGGTTAAAAGCCTGTAAAATGTAAAACGCTCGAGGTTCTATCAAGATTCGATTATTAAAATTATTTCTTTAAAAAAACTTAAAAAATCATAAAAAATTAAGTGAGAAAAAAGCAGAAGATGACATTAATAAAATATAGAGCATTAAGAAGTTATTTGCGCGTTTCATGATTTTGTATGATAATTTATAGTTTTTTAAATGTAGAGCAATAAAAAACGCAATTGATTTGTTTAATAGTATAATTTACCAAGATGATAAAACGCTTTAAATGGGGGTTTGATTTTTAGTAAAAAAATTCATTTGAATAATCGTGCTTATTTGTTACTAACTTTTTTTTCTCATATTATTTGTTAGTTTTCAAGTATCTTTAATAATTTTCCTTTATTTTGACCATGATTTATAGTAATAAAATATTGAATTATTTAAACTCTTCAAAGAAAGTTGTATTAATAAAGGAAAATTGAGGATCGGTGATTGAGATGGGATTTTAAAGCCTTTATTTTTTCAAGTAATTTTTATTATTTATCATCTTTGTAAATTATTTTTTATTTTTCAAAGAAAACTGGTAAAAGAAAGTCACTAGGTCTTACTTTTAGTATACTTTTAATTGGAATTGCTTATTTTTTGTTCGGTGATTGAGACATTCTTCATTGTCCCTTTTTGTTTTCTTATGACTTTTGGTGCATATAAAGGGCCCCAATGGTTCACAAACTAAAGACGAAACAATATCTATGGTAGGTACTGTTGGGGGCTACTAAATCAAACAATATCAATGGTGCATATAAAGGGCCCCAATGGTTCACAAACTGGTGGCCTCGAGTTTTTCAATTGGATCCAATCGCTCAATTCGGTAAAGAGCATACAATACACGCCGTAATTAAAGACTTAACCTGATAAGTTTGCCTTTTTTTATTTTTAAAGTTGGGATTCTAGAAATACCCATGTTTTCTTTTTGTGTTTTTAGTTTATTGTTTGCTTTGAAGGGTCTCCAGAGATGAAAATGAAATTTAAAACAGATGAAGATACGACGTCGAGGATTTTCCATAGAGTAAGAAGAAAGAGGCTGCTACTAAGATGGAGAAGTCGTCTTTTCTTTTGGTTAAATGAATGAGAAAAAGTTTAAATATTGCCTTCTATTTCGAGTTAAGTACTTAGTTTTTATAATCAAGAGGAAGGAAACTGTGCCTTTGTAGAATAAGAAACTGGCTTGGTTATTGCTTCTTGTTTTTTGGCAGCAGTCCATCCTTCATCTTTGAATGCAAAATCAGCGGCATGCCAGCTCTACAACACGACCTTCTGAAGTCTGAATGTGAAGAAATCATTCACGACCGAGGCTCGAGTAACAACAGATAGATAACAACTTTGAATGGCTCTTCATCAACACTCATGTATGTAATCTTTTTCCAATCATTCATCAATAGAGACGAGAATCTATATAATGGTGGTTTCTCAATGGAGGCATGAGCTGTTCGAATAATAAGATATCTATAAAATTTTGTTCGTAAAATAACTTGCCTCACTTTTTCATAAACTGCTTGACTGTTTTGTTTTCCTTGCATCGATCATTAACACCAACACCATTCATTGCATGTCATCACTTCGGGTAGGGGTGTTCACGGTCCGGGTTTAAGTAAAAAAACCCAACCGAACCGGGAAATGATATTTCTTGAGAATATGACTCGGACCGAACCGAAATCTAGTTCAAATCAAATTGGTTAAATAAAAGGAAAAGGAAAAGGGAAAATGAATTGGGTCTCCTACTCTCTGTCAAAGAAAAAGGAAAGAGGGGAAAGAGGAAAATATGGTTTAGGGTTAGGTTGAGTAAACTATTTATTCCCTCTTTTTTTTCCTGTTTAAATTTGGTTTGAGCCAATTTGATTTTGTCCGGTTCAATCGGTTACCAAAATCAAATCAAGTGTTTTTTTTTTTGTTTTTAAATCTGCTTGTTTGATTTTACTTTCTATTTAATTTTTTCAGTTTAATTGGTTGATAATTTTTTTGAACACACCTAACCTCAGGTAAAGTTTGGATCATTACTTTATGCACTTACATCGTTCTTTTCTTTTCACAGTGGAATAAGCCACATAATACCTCATTATATTGGATATATGATGTTTTTTAATATAGAATTGAACCCATGATTTTACGAGCTGATTTTTAATCATGCCTGTTTGATTGAACTACACTGTTGATTACATCGTTCGTCAACGGCAAGCCTTCCCTCACTGCCTGATTTCCCAATTTCAATAGTTGTTTATACTCTTGAGCTGTTTTTTTTCCCATCACAACAATCTTAGTTTGCCACATCGAACTCATCCTTGACAAGAGCATCATTGGGATATGCGTGTAGCACTCCCAGTTCAATTGAAACAGAAAGAATAAATTTATCTAAAAGACTTAGTCTAGGATATGCTCGGTGTTCTTTCATCTTTATTTCTGTCACTTTAGTTTAAGTCATGATCTAGAATTATTCTCTCTTGGAAATTTTGTTCAAGTTGAAAAATGGGTTTGTATCTATTGTTTCTTTCATATTTGATTCAATCTGGACAAACAAAAAAAACTGTTTTCTCAGTGGATTTGTTATCAATTTGTGGGATGTTTAGTTTTGCTAGTTGCACAACTTGCTTTTAAATAAGTGTACTTTTGAACCCAATGTGGTTTCAGGTAAGACTTCCGTTATGGTTGCTGCTAGCTGGTCTTGGAAGTTGGGGTTTTCCCTTTCTTTTTGGTTTGATGAACGATGAAAGCTGTCTCTTCTTTTGCGTTCTTTCTTTGTCATACTCTTTTTCTCTCTCTTTTGCTTCAAACTTGATTCTTTATTAATTTAATTGTTGGTGTAATTGATATCAAATTTGTCAAGAGAGCACAGCAATTGATGGCCATAAATTTGCTATTATTTGCCGTAAAGCATACAAAGATAGGAAACTAGCCTTGCTACGAGATGCACTTAAATCTCTGTTTCTTTTTATTGCCGTTATACCTGAGTTTTTTAAATTTGAGTATGGCTTTGATTGCAAAATTTGCAGGTTGATAAGCTGAGAAAGACACTTAGACGTGAAGAGAATGTTCATACACCTTTGGAGAGAGCTTTTACTAGGCATTTGGGAGCTCTACCTCGCTTGCCTCCTTAGCTGCCTCCATATGCTAGTATGCCCTCTATCTAGTCTTGTTAAGAAAATTAGCCAATCCTATCCACTGTTTAATTTTTGCTTGTTTTCCTATAAACAGTAACCAGTAAGGGTTCTTATTTGGTTTGCTCTCAACTAATTCAAATCTTGAGGTTCAGATCTTCTTGCCTTTAAACACTTCAAATATTTCGTTGTCGATATGTTTTGTTTATATTTTACACTGCCTTTTTATTGCTGCCTGGGTATTTGATATAGGATAAACTTCATTCTGATGTTTTTTTTATAAAAAAAATTCTTTGATTGGGCAATGATTTTTCTACAATTTTGGTCTTTTTATGAGCTTCAAAGAGTTGACTTTGGATGCATGCATGTTGTTGATGGTGTTAGTAGCCTTGATGGTTAGAATTCCGGTTATTTTTCTGTTTTGGTGTGTTAACTGAAGCCATGATTGCATTAAGGAATTGGGGAATTTGGTGAAAACTTAAAGGGCACAAATTGAAAATTTTAGAGATTATTGAAAATGCTTTTAAAGAGAAGCAAGCTATGTGCCATTAAGTTTTTGTGTGGCGCCATTTCTCTGAGCCTTATCACGATCCCATCCACTTCAAGGCTCCTCGGACGATTCTCTCACATACCGTTAGAGGGTGAGTTTTTTCTTTAATAAATTTGAGTCTCTTTTGATTTGACTTTCTGTTTGGTTGTTCAGAAAGGAGTTTTATTTTTTTTGGTTTGGTCTGGTTAGTTACAGAAAGTGATATTTAGATTGCTAGGAGGATAGTCCATGTTATAATTTGTGAAATGTTGCATTTTTAGATTGCTTTTGTTTTTCACATGCTTATCTTTTCATTTCAATAATTACAGAAAGAAAGGATCAGGACCTTTGGTTTTTTGCTAAAGATTCAGGGGGGATTTTACCTTGATCGGGCTTGAGATTCTTAGAGATGTAAGAGAAGCAATTCAAAAGACTACAGGCTAAGGATCGGTTGAACTTATTAAAAAAATGCTGAAAGAGACCTCGAGTGGTACATTGATGCTATTCTTTTTTTTGAATGTTCCAAAGGAGCATAACAAAGCTTTTCAGTACCGCCTGTACTGTACTCTTCTTTTGCTTTGCTTTTGTCTGCTAATCTGATTGCTAGGTTAGTTTTTGATTTTTGTAGCAGAAATATATTTTGAGGTATGAAAAAGAAGAATAATTCTGACTGAATGAGTGCAATATATTTATGCAACCTCCTCTTGGAAAACATCATTTTCCACCGAAGAAGAGGAGAAAATTGTGCTTCATATCTTTGCTTGCTCAAAACTCTTCCCCCCCCACCTGTGATGGCGCTTTGAAATGCAAAATTTCTTTCGTTTTTGGTGTGTTTTTGCTATATCTGTAGCCAAATTTGATTAAATGTATGCATTTTCCTTTTGAGTTCAGGGATTAATACACCAGCTACGTTTTCTTGGCCATTGTTTTATTAAAGTATTATGCTTAACCAGAAGCAAGCACTTAAGTATTTGTTGTTTCTTTCATATTTGATTCAATTTGGGCAAAAAAAAAACTGTTTTCTCATATGGGGAGTAACAACGAGTATATAACTGCTTTGAATAGCTCTTCGTCAACACTCATGTATGTAATCTTTTTTCCAATCATTCATCATTAGAGATGAGAATCCCAATGAAATTAAGACTTCTTTCTTAGTTTTGCTAACTTACTAATGTTAGTTTCTCATCGCAGGCATGAGCTGTTTGAATAAGATACCTGGAAAATTCTGTTCGTAAAATAACTTGCCTCACTTTTTCATAAACTGTTTGATTGTTTTGTTTCTGTTGCATCAATCATTAAAACAAACACCATCCATTGTATGTCATCAGATCAGGTAAAGTTTAGATCATTACTTTATGCACTTGCATCGTTCTTTTCTTTTCATAGCGGAATAAGCCACATAAGAGTGCATTAGTGTTGTATAATACCTCTTTGTTTGTTCAGCTTATATGAGATATTCTATATGATGCGCATTGTATTGGAATGTTAACATTGAATATGTGATGTTTTTTAATATAAAATTGAATCCATGATTTTACGACGAATTCTTAGTTTCAAGCATGCAGTTGTATGGCAGTGGATCTCCTATTACTTGAGTGGGTAGATTTTTAAGCATGCCTTTTTGATCGAACTACTCTGTTGATTACATCGTTTGTTAACGGTAAGCCTTCCCTCACTACTTGATTTCCCAATTTCAATTGTGGTTTATACTCTTGAGCTGGTTTTTTTCCCACCACAACAATCGTAGTTTGCCACATCGAGCTCATCCTTGACAAGAGCATCTTTGGGATATATGTGTAGCAGTCCAAGTTCAATCGAAATAGAAAGAAAATTTTATCTAAAAGACTTGGTCTAAGATATGTTCAGTTTTCATTAATCTCTATCTCTGACTCTTATAGTTTAAATCGTGCTCTAGTATAGTTTTCTCCTAGAAATTTCGATGAATTTGAAAATTGGGTTTGTATTTGTTGTTTCTTTCATATTTGATTCAATCTGGACATAAAAAAAAAACTGTTTTCTTTCCTAAGATTTGCTAGGAACTTGCGTGCAAGTCTTTCTCTTCGAATTTGTTAATGGGTGTTTATTTGCTAATGTTTTCTCTTTTTGGGCTTGTTATTCAGGCTTTGCTTGATTATTGAATTCTGATATTTTTGTTGCTTTTATGTTGTGCTTTTCTTCGTTGCATCGATACCTTTGCTTCCAGGTAATATCCATCATACTTTTGATTGTATATCTCTGTTCCTTTCCTGTTAACTTTCTTTTCAATCGCGCTCTGCTTGGTTGTTTGGATTAGTATATATTTCTTTCGGGCTTATGTATCGTTTTTTTATTGTGCATTGGTCCTTCTATCTTTGGCACTTAGTAGGTTTTGTTACGCCTTTTCAGCTTGCCTTTGCGCCTAACTTTCGCTTAGTGGCGAGGCTGACCTTCATTGCCTTCCTTCAGCTTTAAGCGAATATGTCAGATTGCATTCATGACTTCGTTTTTTTTATTTTTAATCCATACAAGCTACTTGCTTTTGTTCTTTGCAAAATGTTTTTCAATTGCCTCAAGGAACTTCTTGGCAGTAGTAACCTTTTCAGACACAGAGCCTCTAAAGGTTTTGGAACTTTTGTCCGTAAGAGCAGTGGGTTGTTCAATCCTTGGCACAAGGTCTAGATCCATACAACCGAGAACAATCATTGCATTCTCTTTCAAATCCCTGAAGTTGGTTTCATTCAGCATAGGAATGGAATTAATGTTGGCAGATATGGTGGAAGCAGATGTATTAGCTGAACAAAAAACATATTAAGAAGAACAATGTCAAGCTTTTTTAATGATAGAAGAGAAGAAATTAACATGTAAAGAAGTGCGATGTCAGTATGCAGACGAACTGGATATATAAAAAGACAGTATCAAAATCTCAAATCCCAATTTCTAGATCTTCACAACTGCAACTTTTTTTTTCGATTTTGTTTTAATTTGCTCTTTTTGGGCATAATTCGGCACCCAGTTTCCACCCATCTATTCCTAACAGTAAGTACACTTGACTTAATTGCTAACATCTCCATTTAACTGCAACTGTGAAACTGGTCCACGCATCTTTGCAAGGGCTCAAAGTCAGCTTAGAATCTCTTTTGCTTTACAACATCAACATTTCCAGCTCCAACCATTAACAACTAAGTCCTCCGAGCACCACAGCTCCTTCATTCAGCATATCACTGCTTGCTTGCTTTTTGTTAATTGAAAAAATGCTTGCTATGAACAACCCAAAGCATTTCTGGAACTGTAATCAAAGCATTTCTATAGAACTAACGTTTCGCTTTCCATTTCATTGATTTCACATCTGATCTTCGCCACTTTCTTTCCCTTACACTTCCTTTGCGAAAACGAACTCGGTCAGCGAGTGAAAAGACTGCTCGCGGCACCATACAAGCGTGCATCTTCCCTAGTGCTATATTATTGTATGAAAAATCCCTACTTTATTAGAATATGTTGTCATTGAAATACACTCTTTTAGTTTTTAATTATGTGACGTGCAAAAAACTCTCATGTTGGACCATCGATCCTCCTCGGTAAGCTTAATCTTAGTAATGTGCATGCATGAGGAGACTATATGCTAACAAAAGAATATTGTTATTTATCATTAGGTACTGTCAAGGGGTTCTCTCTAATACTTTTTAATACAACAAGTTGTCAATATCCCATCTTAGTTTTTATTTTATTTTTGTTTTTTTATTATGTTGATGTATTGATTTTTATGTTGAAATTATCATCTTAATTTTATTAATAAAAAACAAGAAAAGAATAATTAAATAAAAGCTTCCTTCATTCTGCCTTCCTCATTTGTTATCCTTTTCTTCTTCGTTCATATTTTCTTTTCTTTCTTGGTAGTTTTGTTTTGAAAGTATAAAATTAAAAAACTTTTAGGCCTGTTTAATAAAAATCCAATCTATATTAATTTTACATTAATCATTTACGTTTGATCTTATATTAATGTTTATATCAATATTTTTATAAATGTTTTGTTTATGTTTCTCCCTTGTACGTAAGACAGTAAGGGGTTTGGTCCTCTCTTATTAAAGGTTAGATCCCTTCCTTCCTTGTCGGAGTTTTAGCCATATTTTGAATAAGGGTTTGACACTTGTATTTAGATAAATTGACAAAATCTGGTAAAGCAACTCGTTCTCTCGTTGATTTATGAAGATTTAGTTGAATATTTTTTTATTAACGTTAGAGATCCGGGTTAGCTTACACGTAACTCGATTAATCCTCACAGGTCTTGAAATTAACGACTAGATAAGTCTCCAGTGGCTATCAATATTAGCAACCACAATACTCGAACCTGAGATCATAAGAAGAGTAAACCTCTTGATTTTAAATTCTTATTAATGACTGACTAAGAATTTCAAATATTTAAATTGTTCATGAGAATCAATTGATACTTGGGATTTAATTTTTGTTATTGTTATTTTTTCTATAATTATAATTTGAAAACTCTTTGATGGAGGATAATCCAAATCAATATCATTTTTTTTCTTATAGAATTTATTATAAACACTTGAAAATACCATCGTATAAAATAACATTCACCAATCTAGTTTCTATATAATGAATATACCGTGTTATTTTTCTGTCTTAACATGGTTAAAATTAACTCTTACCACCTGTTTGAGGTTTTACCGTTTTTTTTTTTTTAACCGTGAGTGTTCGAGTTAGCTTACATGTATTTTAATTAATTCTTCAAGGTTCTAAAATTAATAATTAAATAAACTTTTAATAATATTTAAATTTATAATTTTAAAAAACAAACTTAAAACCTAACTCTTCTCCTTAGAGGTAGGTTCTCCTCGGGATTTTCTACTTTTCCTTTTGACCTGCTCTTCTCTCCTTTTTATTAGAGGATCGCATCACATTTTTGTTTTTATCAGCCCCATTGAGCAATATTTCTTGCCGTTCTTGCCTTGGAAATTATTCTCTCTATCCTTGTCTGCTTCCCGTGGCTGGACTCTCTCTCTCTCTCTCTATTTGTGTGCCTCACATGTATGGCAGAGCCGGTTAACATGGGTGGGTTAGAATAATGAGGAAGGAATAAAAACAATCGAGTCGCTGGAGTAGGCACGCACCATCTCTTGAAATGTCAATTCATGCAAAGTTTTGTTGACTTTTCGTGTAGTGCGTGAGTCACCTGTTTTAGCTTTATTGATCATTATAGTCTAGAAGGGGTCGGTTGCATCAAGCTAGCATTCTTACACGGTGAATATAATTGTTAAATAATATGTTATTTTAGGCTAATATGATTTCTTAAATAATTATGTAAGAAACAACAAAGTTATATATAGGAATGGATCTCCAGTATAATAGGAACGGAAAGAGAATCCAGGAAGACAGAGAGAGAGTGCTCGTGTGGTATCTTAATGGCGATTCCAGAACATGACAGCCACACCATTGCTAGACTCTCTAGAGTACACACGTGCGTGCGTGACTAAAGTAAGAACTGGAAAGGGTATCCAATGCTTCTTTTCTCGTCGCATCACTCGTGCACTGACAGAGTAAAGCAAGCTGTTGAATGCCAGTTGAGTGAGTGAGTGATGTCATTTGCATCAGCCTGGGCTAGGCTATAATTTATTAATGATTTCCATTTATTTATTTAGATATTGTGTAATCATTAGTTATAAAATCCGAGCAGGATGGACTCCATTTCTATCTAAATAATTTCCTAAGATCATGTTGTTTGGTTGGAAAAATCAAGATTCAGGTCAAACTTAAATTTTATAACTACTCTTTAATGTTTTGTTAAACTTTTCTAGTTTGCCCCCCTGGCTAATTTTACTGGCTCCGCCCCCGACAGTAACAAGTGTTTCGAAAACATAAACTGGTAAAGGATATGACCGTACGGCTTGCATCTCCAAGAATAAAATATCTCAACTTCTTACAAGCAAGGCAACCGAACGTGTCCTGTCTTAAAGGAAGGTTACCCGGGTCTTGCTGTTTTTGTCTTTTTACAAGTACACTCATGACTTTTCTGTGGAGAAGATATAAAGACAGCCTTCCCAGGAAAGCACATTACCCTCTCCCCCCCCCCCCCCCCCTCTGTTTCTGCGGCAGTGGTGTATAGCCCTAGTGGTGAACTGGTAGTCGTGATTATCTCCCCTTCACTTGATACGTTATCAGTTCATCTTTGAAGTAGGTCACTCTCTTGCTTTGTTGTTTCCTTTCAAGGGTTTCATTTTTCTTCCTGCTTTCGTTTTGCTGTTAGTGACTCTTGGATTATGATGAAGTTAAGTATGTGGCTCGCTTGATTTATCTATCTTTCTGTTGATTTGCTTTCTAAGTCTCTATGTGGAACCAAAAATAGGAAATGCAATGGAACATGTCAAAATTGACTGATGCAATGGACTTGGCTTTTGATTCTCTCTTCCTATATGTTCTTTGCTAGAAGAAGGCCAAAAGGGAAATCTTAATTTGTCATTCAAGGCTGATTCCTGTTATTAGTTGCTTGATTAAAGGAGTCAAGTTGGAGTGGTTGGTGGTTGAGTCATGCCTTGTTTTTTTGGTATGATACACAGTTTGCGTGATGGCCTCTATTTATGCTTTCATTGCTCTTTGATGAAAATTTTATGGGTGTGAATATGACCATGTGGACAAGTGTTCCAGCCATCATGGATCGATCCCTTGCCTACCTTGTTACCTTTGATTACGTATTCCCTAGCCTTGATTGCAGAATGAGGCCTTGGGTCTTGCAATTTCAGTTGCATACATGCATACACTATCGTTCTCCTTTTTCTCTTCTTTTTTTCTGATTGTGGCTGATTGGCCAAGTAAAAAATATTAATGTTGACCCAGTTTCTGGTTTACTTTGGTTTATCTCCTGTCCTTAAGATCTTCCCTTTTTAATTTACATTGATTGCATCTGGTCCGATCCTTTAAAGGGTAGTTGGATCGATGCTACTTTGCAGCTAATTCTTTCTTAATGAGTTGTTATTGAAGGTTTGCTCGGCTATTTATTCATTACAGGTTGAACACAGCTGCAGAATATATTGATAATTGTCACCATGTTTCTCTGGCGGAATAATACCAGCCATGATCAGGAAAATGATTCACTGCAGCATGAATCTAAGGTAACAAGTCGGGGAGGTCTTTGACTTGCATAAAACACAAAACCTGTTTTAATATACTAGCTAGTATAGTTAATCTGGTACTGAGTACGGTCTTGTAATTCTACTTTAGATCAATGAGCTCAAGGCTACTATTGGACCGCTATCTGGACACAGTTTACAATATTGCACTGACGCATGCTTTAGAAGATATCTGGATGCTAGGAACTGGAATGTAGACAAAGCAAAGAAAATGCTGGAACAAACGATTAAATGGAGATCGACATATAAACCTGAAGAGATTTGCTGGGTAAGTTGGTTTAATTCATGTTAATCTTCATAAAAAGCATGGCAACACTCCCCCCTACTGGCTCAGTGTGTTTACCCCGGATACCATTTGAACCAGAGCTGAACCATTGAAATTACCCGCTCTTCTGATCATTGGTTTTATTGTCAGCATGAAGTTGCTGTTGAAGGTGAGACTGGAAAAATATACAGAGCGAATTTTCATGACCGACAAGGAAGGACAGTTCTTATTTTAAGGCCAGGAATGCAGGTATCATGGGCTGTTCTTTTTTATTATTATTCTCCCTTGGATGGGGGATCTGGATGATTCATACTGCAATTCCTTGTATTTCCAAATCGGAAACTAACACCATAGCAACTGCTGCAGAATACAAAGTCAATAGACAATCAGATGCGGCATCTGACATATCTCATAGAGAATGCTGTCCTCAACCTACCAGAGGGTCAAGAACAAATGGCGTGGTTGATAGATTTCACTGGGTTGTCCATAAACAACACTCCACCCATAAAATCAGCTCGTGATACTGTTAATATACTGCAAAACCACTACCCTGAGAGGCTAGCCGTGGCATTTCTTTACAATCCTCCACGAATTTTTGAAGCATTCTGGAAGGTATGTATTCTAACTAACTCCTTTCAACTGTTTTGTTTTCTTGAATGAGTTTTGGAACGCAAACTTATTAACTTACAAATAATTTGTCCCTGTGGACCAACCTGCCGAGGCCATGCAGGCATTGAATAAATTGCGTATGAAGATTAGCAGCGTTTATTTGCTACTTCTGGTCCTCTAGGTTGTTGTAGTCGAAGAATCAAACATGAAGATTCAGCAACGACAAGCTAGAATGCTTTGCATGCTTCTTTATTGTTCTAATACGTTCTGTAATATAATGCAGTAGTTCCTTATGCTCCTTTTGTGTTTTGTCTTGGTCTAATGGTATTTAGGACACAATTAGATAGATTCGAGTCGGATCGACTAACATCTCATGGTCCAATACATGCAGATTGTCAAGTATTTCTTGGATGCCAAAACATTCCAGAAGGTAAAATTTGTGTACCCCAAGGATAATGACAGTGTCGAACTCATGAGGTCATATTTCGACGATGAAAATCTTCCAACCGAGTTTGGAGGAAGGGCCATATTGAAGTATGACCATGAAGAGTTCTCAAGATTAATGATTGAAGATGATGCGAAGGCCGCTTCATTTTGGGGATTTGACAAGAAGCTTCAACAAGCAGTAAATGGGCATCATGGAGCCGATGGGGCTCCATCACCGGTCAGCTAGGCCGCCAATCTCAGTGTATTATCGTAATAAGTATAAGAACATATGTAGTCTGTACACCTGAAAGGGAGCTGTGGTAGTGGATGAGATGCTCATCTTAATTTCACTAGCGAAAACTGCCAACGTTTTTCAAGATAGGATAATAGCGGAAGCAGCTTGCTTTTTACTACTCATGGGAACGTTTAAGTTTCCACCCCATGTACTGTTGTACTGTATTCAATGCTCATTGCAACTCAGATTCTCATGAATTCAGCAAAATGTAATAAACCTCTTTATCTATCTATCTATCTATCTACCCCGTTGAAGTGAAGCTTCATGGGAGGAATGCAAGAACAAAAGAAAGCCAATCTGCTGTTAAGCTATAATTTTAACTACGAATACGCTGCGTTCCTTTGGCTAAGTTGGCTTCTCAAAAACAGATTTTATTAACATAGAAATACAAGCCATGCAATCTTACACATGTATATTACCTTACATCAATGTAATCGACTGTCATCCCTTACCCTTTTCAGGAACTAATTATCTGTTATACTCTCTAAACAATACCAGACACATCAGAGTGGGAAACGACTGTTAGCTACACACACAAGTCACAGTCAAAATCTTGCGGTCAAAAGAGCCATCTTATGAACATGATCAAGTTAGCAGCATTTGGATATTGAGGGAATGAGGGATAGCAACTCAGAGAAAATGAATCACACAAGCCGTCTTTTGAAGTTATGCGTTGTTGCTTTGTAAGTGCGAACCAGCAAACCAACCCCTACACCGATCCCAAGACAAATGCCAAGCCCAAGCCCCACACCAACCCTCACACCAGCATTAAACCATGAAAGTTCACCATCTTCACCGTCCATGTATTCATTTCTCCTCCAGTACATGTTACTATAATCTTCTTCATTTTCTAACTTGTAACTTCTGTAGTCAACTACCTGCAAATGAAGAATGGAAAAGTGATGAGTGAGGTAAATACCACATCATACTTGGGAAAAAACATCCAGAAAGCTAGCAGGTTTAAAGGTTAAAAGCTGAAATGAACTAAATAAGTTCATGTTCGACAAGATGGGCAGACCTTCACCTCAAATACAGAAATAAGTATATAATGCATCCCTGGTGAACCATCAAATTCAGCAATAAGAATTCACATTATCAATCCTTTACCGTCAGATTTCACATTTTTCTATGAGAATTCTATGCCTAGTAGACCAGGCTCACTTAAACTAGAAATAACAGGTCTATTTCCAAGAAGAAGAAAACATTGTAATCATTGCTTGTGATCATGGTATGGTGGGGCTCTCACCAACCTTCAATACCCCCATCCCAAAAGAATCCTCAAAAAGGCACACATGAATACAATCCTTGCATAAGTCTTGACTGAATGATAAAACGAGGCTTTAATTATTTATAGTAAAACAATCACAGAACAATTAGTGGGATCAAATTCAGCTAGTAAACAAATCGCTAATGACACCAAGCCTTTGCAGAATAGCAGCAGATTCCCTGTATCATTTAAACTTTTTGAAATACCTGTAGCAAGTGCATGATAATGTGTTCAAAGAAACATTCATGTGAACTTCAGGACACGCTCCTAAAGTTATAGAGCACAAAATCCTTTTGTTAATTTTTTATGTGCTTTAAGGAAACGAGTGTGCCAGGATATGCAAGAGATAATCTCGCCATTTTTTGAGGCCAAAGTTCATTACCCTCCCTGGCCCCGCGGAGAGATGCCAAATTTATATGAAAATGAAAATCAACTTTACATGAACTCTTCCAGGTATCCCTTTCTCTAGTAGCTCCAGATGCATATAATTAACACCATAAAAAAAAAATTAAAGAAACGGAAAGTAACAAGTTATCTAGAATGCATTGCTACACCATGCAATGTAACAGCTCAAGTTGATTGAAGGAAACAAAAAATGGTCCCAGATAACAAGAAGATTGTCAGACATGAGATCTTGCACACTGAAAAGATTGGCAACTGAGACAAATTTGTGCTGCCTAGTATCATATGCACAATCCTTATCATGTGTTGAAGTCAAAATTTCGTGTTTTGGATTTAATTGTAATCCAAAGACAAAATGTTCTCATCACCACAAAGATTCAACTAGCTTGCTGCAAGTAGCTTTTGAACCCAGATTGCAGTGAACCCTATTAAGTAATAACAACCCACCATTTAGTTCAGTTACAGAAAGAGAAAGAACAACGAAATTCCCAGAAATGGCCCAAGGGTAGGTAGCCCCACATGTGGGCACCAACATCCATGCGGCTTCAGCATGAGTCCATGCTCATCAGGATTTCAGAGGAAGGATATTGAAAACAATTCAACAAAAAAAGAGGGACAATGAGCACTATCTCATCGCTTGGAAAGTGTGCCCTGCCCATACCCATGCCACATCTAGGATGAGATACAGCTTCCTAGTCCAAAACATCAAGAATGGGACCTTTACAACTACCAAAAACATGTTCCAAGATAGAAAGCACATTTGGGGCCATACCAAAAAGGGAATTCAACACAAAATTCTCTCCATTTCTTAAGTTTTGAATCACATGATTCATATTAAATTAAAAAATAACTAACCAAACTGCAAAGAATATGCTCCTTCAAACATGAAAATATATTAATGCACTGTCTGAGTGCAATATCAAAAATCATACATGCACGTGTATATTCCACCAAATTGAAATTTAAAAATCAAAATATTGTCCTTACCTGCAAATCATGGTCTGGTGATGCATTTTTTGTGGATTCAGCGGTCTCATACTCAGGAATTGAGTCCAACATGCCCTTCCTATTGTGCTTCTTGCGGTAAGTGAGTTGCAAAGTCTTGGTTAATATGATAGGTGTCCCCGAGAAGGAACCTGTAACATAAACCTCAATGGTTGGTGGTGGTAACTCCGAACCACCATTGTATTTTCCTTTTAAGAAGCCAGTGCCAATGGTTATATGGGAGTCACAGTTCATCCTCCACCGTTTTACACTGCTTTTTGATTCCCCGGTGAAACCATTACTACTGGACATTTCCAAGACCCCGGATAGAACAAGATCCTTTCCATCAAATACCTCAAATTCCACACTCCCAGTACTTCGGATACTGTCTGTGCTAACAAATGTAGCTTCTTCTGATTTTCTATCCACTCGATCTCTCCTAAGAAGCGAAGCAACACCATCAGAATACATGCTAGTTCGAGAACCATTAATTTCCAATAGAGTATCAGGACTTAGAGGAATATGGTTGAGAGTGAGAAACTGCGGGGTCGAATCATCGACCTGAAAATTACTGATCCTGACATAAAAGACTCTCAGATCAAACCAAGGCGATACGAATTTGGTCCAGGGTTTGAATGGTGAATATCTAATGATTTGAAGATTGGATTTTGCTGCTTCCCCATTGCTGGATGCTTCATAAGGACCCTCCATGATTGATGATCCAGAAGCTTAATCCTCACACACCGAAACCTTCCAATTTGGATTGGATTGGGCTGGTAACATCTAGAGAAGAGCTATACAAGTTTAAAACAAATATCCAGAGAAGACCTGTTCAAAAATCAAACAGAGATTTACTATTTATTTAGAGAAAAAAAAAAAACAGCAAATCATCTGAAGAAAGAAAAACTTGGTACACAAAAAGTAAAACCCAGAAACCCAAAATAGTCAAGACTCATATCCATGCAAATAGAATAGAAGAGAGAGACCTAATATTCAGGAAACTGAAACCCAAGAAATAAGGAAAACAGAGTAGAAAAAATCATAACTGGCACAAACAAGCATATATTCCACACACAACTGTTCTCTTTTTGACTCACTGATCATCTTCCCTCAATATAATGTATATTCCAATACCAAAAATTAAAGGGGCAAAAAAAAATCAGACATCAAAAATTTGTTCTAAGCAGAAAGAAATGCCCACCAGCAGAATCGAAGGAATTCACTCCCAAGTAAACAAAAAAAGGGACTTCTCTTATCTTCTCAATTCCAAATCAAGCAGCAGTAACTATCATCTTCCAAGAAGAAAAAATAAATTTCCAAAATAAAAAGAAGAAGATAATTATGCATACCCAACAAAACTGGACTGTGCAGCCGGCTTTTAGTAAATAACTAGAAAGGTCGCCGCGGGCTATTTTTTAAAACACGTGCTGTTTTCAATTGTAAATCAATTATAAAAAATGATTTTTAAACATCCAGTAAAAATGATTAGCATTGAAAAATATATAATTTAAATTTTCAGATAAAAAAATTATTTAAATTATTTTAAATTTTATATAAAAATTAAATTATAAAATATTAAGGGACATCAATCTAAAAAATAATATAATTAACAAAAAAAATATAAAAGCCTAAGTTTTTAGTAAGAAGTGAAGTCTCATCAACTATTAGCAAGTAAATAACAACAAATACTTGTCAACTCCTTACTATTATAAAAACATGAATAACCTAGTTAAGTGTCTACAAAAACATTTTATATGTCCATTTATGTGTTTGGACCTAGTGTATAAAATAAGTATGGTACATACCTCAAATACTCGTTTTAAAAGGTTAATTTTTTTTCCAAGAGAAAGCAACCTAAGAGCACATAAAGTCTTTAAACTTTCTTGGGCAAGCATTGGCCAAATAGTTTCCTCCACCAGATTTTGCATATATATTGCAAAAAAGCTCCTAGATGTAAATCGAAAAACCTATACACGCATCTAATTAAACAATCCAATATTCATTGTGTAAAGTAATGAAAAAATTTCATCAACAATAAAGAAAAATGAATTTGAGAAAACCAAGCAAAAAAGGAAGATCAAGATATCTCACATCGCAACACGGGTAATTTACTCGGTCATGTTTAATAAATTTCTATATCAAAATAAATTTGTAATAGAAAAACACATAAAATTTGTAGTAGAAACCGACAAACACATAAAATTTATTGAACAATAATTTAAAAAAAAATTCAAGGTTGCAAATATAAAAAAATCTTATAAAAAAATCGATATTAAAAAAATCTATATAAAATTAAAAAAAAACACAGATGAATCATTCCTACCTCAACATAAACCAAAAATTTATTTGAAAAAATATACACAAATAATTCATTACTTTTTAAAAATATAAAAAATTATATATATATATATATATATATATATATATATATATATATATATATATATATATGGGCAAGGTGCTTGCGGACCTGGTAAACTAGGCGCTTGGGTCTGGTAAGCATGCCAGACCCAAGCATCATAGGTTAGGGATGCTTACCAGACCCAACCAATGTGGATCTTGTTGATGTTTGTCAGACTCAAATTACTTGGATCTAGCAACCAAGCGTGTTTAAAATTATGGTAAAAATTGTTTTTTTAAATATTTTTCATTTGAAAATATATCAAATTTTTTTTTTTTTTGATATCAGCATGTTAAAGCGATCCAAAAATATAAAACAAAATTTTCTTTAGAAAAAAAACATGATAAAGTTGCACAAATAAATAGCACCTAAACATGTTTTTGTGACTATGATAACAAAGGCTTTGTCCTTATACACGTAACATGCAAAATTGGATTCTCCCCTGAACGTTTTGCTTCAATGCACAAACATCTTCAATATTTTTTTAAAAATAATTATTTTATGTATTAATAAGTGTATTTGCAAGCTAATCTCACCCAATAAATCTAATGGTTGAAATTAAAAAAAAAAACTCATCAATTCAAAAACAATTTTTTGTTCATTTGAATTTTAATAATAAATTATGAGACTGTACTTTATGTCAAGCTTACTATAGTGCAAACTCTATGTCCATGCAATTTAGAAGAGCAATAAAATCCTTCCATCATATGAAAATAATAATAATAACTAGTCTATCAAACATATTAGATCCACGTTACTTGGACTTGGCAACTATGTTTTTTAAGATAATATACATATCTGTAAAAGTTTTAGCACAAAAAATTACAAAAAACAAATGAACAGTTGATAGCTTGAAAAACAACTTGTCTTGTATAAGGGAAGCAATGCAAATGTAATGCATAATAGTGACAGCGGCATTGACCCAGATGCATGTTTGCAGTGGATCTGCATTTCAAACACAATGTTAATCACAAAAATTAAGTCCTTTCCAACAAAATAAAATTAAACTTCAAATATCTTTTAATACTATGATGAAGTACTAAATAAAAATGGTCGTGTTGGTATAAGTAAGGATCATCGCATATGGACACATCACGTCTCAATCGAAGTTTAGAAAGTCAACGATCCTACATTTTTTTTTCTTGTTGTTAGATTTTGCACAGAAAATAACTAATTGTGAGCAAGACTAAAGATTTTTTTTCTTGAGATGCGAAAGTCAAAAAATAAATAAATAAGGGATTGAATATAACAACATGTTGTGCTTGAGCCATGTTTAGAAAAGTAAGTGAAACATACATCGAAGGCAATGAGAAATTAAGATGATGAGCTTCATTGATTAAGTAATAAAACAACATGGTAAAAAAGAGTGATAGAACCTCCAAATTTGAGGAGTCGGACATGTGTGTTTTCTTCGCGGGCGGAAGTGCACAACTTGGATCTTGTTGATGATTGTTGTATTCAAAATAAGAAACAATCAATCAACCGCTTTGAAAAATAATTAATAAACCTTGAAACCAAGCTCACACACTTTGGACTTGGCTAACGTCAAACTCAGATGCCTTAGATCTGGCAAACATACAAAACCCATGTTATTGTGGACCTGGTTGCCATGCCAAGTCCACGCACTTTGGGCTTGACAGTCTGTCAAGTCCAGGGATTTTGAGTTTGGTAAACATGCTAGACTTACGTCATGTGGACTTGGCTGACTTCCAAGCCCACAAACACTAGCAATCTAAACATACCTAGAACGAAGAGAAACAACAAAGAAATCATTGTCATCCCGTGCAAAAACAACCAAAATCTCATCCAACTGCACCAAACCAACACTCTCCCAAGAACAATCACGCAACCGGATACATCGCAGGTAAGACCTCTATCTAACTACCAGCCCCTCCACACTGAACAAATTAGGAGAATGGCAACCCATTAAACACATGCTGACAACAAACAACCTAACAACTCACAACACGTCACGCACACCATGAAAAAATAACAACAACAAAATAACAAGTAAACCACTCACAACTTATGATGAAAACCAACTAATTCCTCCCCCACAAACACTGTTTCAATCCATAAGAGAAACACTCACCATCTACCGGACATAACTGAGCTCTTTTAGGTAATTTTAAATAAAATACAAGTCATACTACCAGCCAAAAAGGGTCTCTCTTTTCTCTTTACACTACAACAACACTGAGCCACAAGAAAGGAAACAAGAAACAAAAAGGAAAGAAATGAACTTACCAAGAAAACCCTCTATTAAAAAGCAGCCACTAAATATTATAGTAGACTACAAAAACGACACTATGACGGACCCAGCTACAACCCTCCAAATCGCCATTCAAGCTTCAGTCCTTGAGCTTTCGATTACTCTCAACACAATTCGTGGCTTAGAAAAAAAGGAGGAAAAAAGCCCCACCTATCACCTTTCACCCATACTTTGCATAGGAAGTCTCTAGCCTCTTGTAGTGTTTATAATATGAGTGGTGTCTATAATCTGAGAAACTGAATGGTTATTTATTCTTTTATTTAAAATTATTCTTAGGGGTTAAAATTAGAAGAAGAAAAAAAACATTTTGGGAAAGGCCATTCCCATCTTTGCTGGTTGATTATGGTTGCAAATGTAAATGTAAAAAAGATTTTAAATTACATTTCAATTTAAAATTTAACTAGTTTTACATGGAGCAAATTGTAATTTTCTTTTTTAAAGGGGTCCTGATACAAAATATTTCTTGTATTTTTTTATTTTAAAATTACATTTCATAACAAATTCAAAGAAAAATATGAATCTCATTCCTACTATATTTTCTTAATAATATGCTCTTAAGAATTGAATAAAAAAACGTTGAGACATGCATTATATTTTCTTGACCAATGTGCTGATTATTTAAAATTCAATTCTTTCAGTAATAAGAACCTCTTTTTATTCTTTCCATTTAAATATTAACTACATATGTTCTTGTCAAGAACATAACTGCACATCAATTAATTAATTAATAATTATATATTAAAGACGATGTTATCTTTATTTTTTATATATATTGTTTATCTCTCATTATATCATATAAATTATGCTTAGATTTAATGTAATTATCAATGTATTGATTAAGTGGATGGATTACGAGCACAAGTTCTCCCACAGTAGGGTTGATGGGCTATGTGTTCATTAGAGGATCTGTGTTTTAATGGGCCTAAATGGAGGCAGGCCCATTTGATCGCAAAATCTCAGGTTAATAGAGCTTCTTGGCCCGTGAATTTATGGGCAAGGTTTCCTTTAATTAATAAAAATAAAAGAAATATTGGATTATATACAAATCAATCACTACAACACTTAATGAAAAGTAATACCTAATCCAGGTAATTGACCCCAAAGGTTCCGTAAGTGGGAAACAAGAAAAGCAAGAACACTTTGTCCTTTGCCACTAGTAAGTAGTTACTTCAATACTAAAATTAGTGATCATTTAATGTTCAAGCATACCATACCATACCATACCATGGGCGCTGATCCATCAATGGTTTTGTTTAAATTGTTCATATACATATAGTTATCCAGCCTTATTCCGGATCGGACTTGGAGTTTAAAGTTTAAGTTGTTGGATCGCCGGATTAATTTATAAATTAAATTGATCTAGGTTTATTATTTTTTATATAAAATATGTTTTTTTATTCATTGATTTTGACATAGCCAAATTAACATGATAAATAATTTTATATATAAAGAAACTCGATTTTAAGTCAGGTTTATGGGTCTATCCTTGCGAATTGAGCTATATGTTGTTTAAGAACCTGAGCAAAGTCGTCTTTATGCTATGATTTGAGTGCTTCGCTCAAGTTGTTTATGCAAAACAAAGCAAAAGCAGAGGAGAGAAGATTTTGCCTCGACAAATGGACCTGAATGACTCTGTGGGCTGTGTGGAAGAAAGGAAATTATAATTTGGTGTAATATCGAATGAGCGTGCATGGTGGGACTTGATGCTTTTTCTCTCGTCGAGTCTTCATGTGGACCTTGCTGAGCTAACCACAGGTGATGACCTTTTTGTTATCCACAATGTTCTTTGCGTTCGGAACCACGTTTGGTCAATAAAGCAATCATCAATGTCCCTTACCCAGGAGTGAAAAATAAACCAATAAACTAATTAAACTGAAAAAATTAAAAAAAAAATTAAAAAAACCAAACCGAATTAACCAATTAAAAAATCATAAAAAATTCAAATTTGATTTCTAAAGTCTGAAACTGATTAAACAGAACCAAACTGAACCGGTTCAACCAGGCCAACACTTAAAACAAAAAAACAAGTATAAATAGGATGTTTTTTCTAACCCTAAACTTAAAGTAGCATTCCTTAAAAACAAAACCAACCGCCCCCCTCCCTTTGTTCTCTACATCTCTTCTTTTTTATTTTTCTTCATGCTCCACAATTGTTATTTGTTAAGCTCCTGCTCCATGCTCCTCCTGGCTCAACAGGAATCCATTTTCTTTATGAGTTAAAGTGTAATGAAGGGGAGGGCAGAGCAAACCCTTATTTTCATATCTAATGTCTTTGCATATTCACATTGGAAAGTATCAAAAGCACACCATCTCTTCATTTTTACTTTCAATTGTTTTATTTTTCCTATACACGCTCCTCTTTATTTTTACTTTTAATTTTTTTTATTCTTCTTTCTGTTTCTCACATAATTCTGTAATTATTGTACAACAATTCAGAATCAAGTATGACACTCGATGGATGGTGAGGATCTATGTAAACTATTTGTAATTTGTTTCTTTTTGTTCGAATAATAATGTTTTGATGGTTTTATATTTTAATAATAGATATCTTTTGATTTTCCCTTTGTTTTTTTTTCTTTTTAACTATCCGTACCACCTCAAATATTTGGATTGGCTTGCTGAGCTATAAAAACCCTTCATGTGGTTTTTCATCCCTATTGTTACTTGAAATGGTCGGGTAGCCTTGTTTGAATATGACTTCTTTTAAGTGAAGGACACCGTGATATATCAGATGAATTTAAACCATTCATTTTGAAATCAATAGCTTGCATTTTCTTGTATAGGAAAATAAATGCCAAATTAATAAAGTATAACCTTCAAATGCAACCCTAACCATTAGAATTCAAATCAACGACTTGAATGATGAATCATGTCGATGATAACTAGGTACATAACTTGAGTTACAGATTAGATAAATCATTTTAGGTCAATTAAAATAATATCATTTTAATTTTTTATTTAAATTGAAACAACACTGATTTGAATTCTTCAAGTCAAATGGAGTTGCAAATTGGCTTGTGAAGTCACTAGATTTGACCAAGTTATTTTTCACGTGATTTTTTTAAAACTTAACCCGAGTTAAATCACGGTTTGATTCACTAGACCAGAGATCCGGTTTAACCACACTTAGTGGAGTCCAATCTGAATCTTTATATTTTATCATTTTAGCACGGGCTCGGTCCTTGTTCATTACCCATTTATGATCTGACGCTGATAAGGTGATGCATGATGACGAACATAGGTTGTACACCCCATCCTCTTGCCTCGTGAGGATCGACTTCCCGCTTAACTTGACCGTACACAATATCGGCTAAGTTAACTTCACTTTAGGTAGAGCAGGTTTTTTGTACAGCCCATATCGATATTGCATACATGGCGACCAGCAGACATTTCGATCCACGTGGCATTCTAAATACGCTGCTCCATCGTAACTTCATGAATCCACCTCACAGGATTCATGCGGGGAAGGAATAAAGTGTTTCTGGGATTTAAATTAGGATTGAATGGCCACGATGGAAATCGGGCCCACGTAGAAATTAGGCAATCAATCAATCCATCCATAACATTCTTGTGGGATCCACATAAAGATAAAAATCGTCACCAGCTTTATCAAAATGTTGACCTCTTGTAAGAGTCAAACTATTTTTTCTGTTTAACTATCCGTACCACCTCAAATATTTGGATTTTTTTTTAACAGTTTCATGCGTGTATGGTTTCACCACTAGGAACTCGAGGTAGAGAAAACTGAGTTAATTTTTTTAAAATATCATACTCAGTAAAAAATATTTTGTAAATTGGTATAATTGAAAAAATAATAAAATAATAATACAATTAAATTCATTATGCTTTTTTAAAATCCTCGTTCTCAAACAAATTCTTCAAGAAAATTTATCATTTTCTATTTTAGAAACACATATTGTCACACATTTCCAAACAAACATTTAAAATAATTTAATAAGTTACACTGTTAAAAATAACAACGTAATTTAAATTGATTGGGCTACTATAAACGTTATTCTAACTAGCAACCTAGTTTTGTGAATTTGTGATTATACTATGAATTAATTAAAAGGAATGAACAGGATGTAGTTTACACGCATGGGAAGCAACTCTCGTAGCTTTTATTTTATTTTATGAAAGTGTTTTTTTTTTTTTTTGCTCAAAAAGTATTTTTAAAAAATTTAAAATTTTTATATTTAAAATTATTTTTTTATAATTTTAAATGTAATAATATCAAAAATAAAATTTTAAAAATAAAAAATATTATCTTAATATATTTTTAAATAAAAAAAATTAAAAAAACAAACAATATGCATTATATGTAAGTTTCAACAACGATCGTGTAGTACAAGTGAATGGAGATGCGGACATCAATCCAGAATTTTGACAACATCCTTAAAATGGATCGAGTTTAATGCTGAGAACCCATAAAAGGTCTAACTTCTAGGTAGGTCGATGGAGGATGAGAAATTAAAATTTGGAATTAATGTTTTGGCTGAATTTTTTACGAAGTCGCCTGTTTGTTTCTGCGTTTCAAAAGTGCTTTTAACAAAATTTAAATTTTTTTTATTTTTTTATTAACTTTAAATTAATATGTTTTTAGTGTTTTCAAATCATTTTTGATGGGCTGATGTCAAAAATGATTTTAAAAAAATAAAAAAATATCATTGGCATGCATTTTGACACGAAAAACTATTTGAAAAGCAACCGCAACCACACTGTCAAACACTCGTTTAGTATTGTGCAATTTCCTCTTGACAATCTTGAGGATAAAAGGTATAGATAGCTAGCTAGCTTGACACACCAAGCAAATGCCCTAGTATTATTTGATGATCACAATTTTTAGCATGGATAGATAATTAATTCCTCTTTTTTTCCTCAAATGATGTGTAGATAAAAACAATTTAACTATTTCTTTTCTGATAATTTGCTGAATACTTTTGTGATTCATTATTGTAAATACTTGCATAAATGCAAACTAAAAATTTGATTTACGTGGTGGAAATTGTTTTTTAAAATATATTAAAATAATATATTTTTTATTTTTTAAAACTTATTTCTTACACCAACATATTAAAATAATTTAAAAATATTTAAAATAATAATTTAAAACTTTTAAAATACAATTGAATTGTAATGTAAAACAACACCTCATTGGGCTAAGAATTTAACCAGTTAGCCCGTTCAAAAGGCTGATAAATTAAAGGGAATAGAAACGGCAGAGAAGCAGCATCTCAAAGGCTCAAAGACGCGAAACTCGCGAAGAACACAAGTGGTCGTCAGACAGAGACACTGAGTCTCTCTGTCCGAGTCATACAGTACTGTAGTAGTAGAACCACAAACAGAAAATCTAATATAATTAATCTAACCCACGTAATATATATATATAAATATATATAAAGAAAATCCCCCATGCCTTTTCCTTTTCTCTTGTTTACAGATACTATAAAAGAAGCTAGGTAGTCTTTTGTACGCGTAACCCTAAACCATGGTTGGTGGTAATGGTTAGTCTTATTAGTCATCTCCTTAATAGGCAGGTTCCCAGTGCTTGCATCCATCTCTATATAGCGCCACTACCCCTTTCGAACCCATCTCCTCCACCTTGACTATTCTTCTGCAACAAAAGAATAGCTTACATATATATATATATATATATATCCATAAATATAGAGCGAGAGGGATGGGGATGCTACTATTTGACAAAACAAAAGAAGAGGAAAGATGACTTTCACTGGCTAGCTAGTTAGCCAGCTACTACTGGCTACTAGCTCTTAGTTTAGTCTCCTTATTTAATAGAGAGAGAGAGAGAGATGGTATTGATTGGCTTCCAGAATCTGGATATTGGTCAAAGATATCAGTCCAGCTGATCTTTCAGAGAGCACAAAGACAGGGGTATATCATGTATTGAAGCTTGGTTGATTAGAGCTGGATGGTGGTTTGATTTCTTTTGGTGTTAAGAGAAAAATCTGGGGCAGGGAGGGGTGTTGTTGTTCAGATTGGAAAATATTAGTATTGATAGAGAAAGATTATCAGTTTGATGGGTAAGAATAAGAAGCCTCAGAAAACAAAGGAGCTTTCAGTGGCAATAGCAGAAGCTTCATCCACGGGAGATCCTGAGACGACTCAGCAACAGCCTCAAACTCCTAGAAAGAGAGGAAGACCACGCAAGATTATTGAAAAGAGTGAAAGCGTAGTGGAAAAGGAAGAATCTACAGCAGAAGGAGCACAGGCAACTCATGAACAAGGTATTGGGAGTCAATCAAAGAAGATTAACACTAGCCAAGAAGAAGAAGGAGCACAACAACAACAACAGGTAGAAGCAGAGGGACCATCGTCTTCTACGAGAGGCAAAAAGAAGGAAGAGGGAAAATCTGAAGGGAAGGAGCCTCCAAGGAGAAGCAGGAGGAGAAAAAGCAAACCAAGAAAGAGCAGCTGAACAGGTAGGTTGCTAGCTAGCTAGCGATGGTACACAATTAATAGCCCTTTATTGCTTCATCTTGTGATTAAGAAATTAAAACAAAAAAAGAACAAGAACAAGAACAAGAACAAGAAGGAAGAGGGGTGAACTTTTGTTGTTAGGATTCTTAATTAAGCTGCTCTTATTCTTGTTGAAGCTTCTTGATTATCTCGATTCGTTTACTCTCTCTTCTGAATTCATGGAACAAAGAGGTATAAAGGGCTTATCATCTGCTTTGATATGTTGTTCCTATCAACTGATCATCGTCCATTTGTGATGAGAGCTTCATTGATGATGAATTATTAAGATCAGGTTTAAGCATTCTAGCTAGCTAGTTTTTCATTACCCACCGTCCTTCATTTCTTTCCATTATAAGATACTCCTAATCTACTTAGCTTGGGTGACTATCTACTCATCTCATCATTATAAGCTATTTTCTAGGAGTGTAGATTGTTAAAATTATATTAAAATAATCTTTTTTATTTTTTTACTATTAACAAATCGAAATTTCAAAAAACACAATCAATGTGATGTTTTTTTTTTTTTAAAATGAAGTATTTTTAAAAGGCAGACCGTAGTCAGGAAACTTTTATAGGTTTTCTCATTCGGTAGTAGCTGTAACATGTATGTTTGAAGGGAGGTCTTTAGCTTGAATAATAATAATAATAATAATAATAATAATAATATATCGATTGATATATCCCACCGTGGATGGATGGGTGTTGAAAGCAATAATAGCCCTCTTTATTTTCGTTGCCAGTTCTGGGTTGCCTCGGCTATTACGAAGAGACGAGACCCTCGAACTATTCAATAATCACGTATCCAAAATGGGTGTCAACTCGTTTAAGGCAGCACGTGTTCGTCACGCCCTCGCCCCTGCAATCATATTATAAATACCCACCATCCATATTTATATTTGTAAGATTGGGTTTCAAAACCGATTTGGAAAACTTGGAGAGCGGGGCAGCATATATTACTGGAAAGATGAGGTTTATTTTTTTAAGAGTTGAACATTCATTTTGAAGAGTTCACGTTCAAGTTTTGAGGGGCCTTTAGTCGTCACATGAAGAAAATAAATTCATTTTAAATAAATTATTTATATTTAAAAATCTTGTATTCTTATAAAAAATTATATATTTTAAGGTGATCTGAGTTGTATGTACAATGAAGATTATTAAAAGAAAACATGTCTTGAGATGAGATTAAAATATTTACTTTGAATATTGTATTTACTTTACTTCAAAGGTCATTCATCTAGTTGTCCTTATATAAACAAAGAAATTCTTGTCGTAACAAACTAGCATCTGTAATTCATATGTGATTTTTCATAAATTGCTTAACTTTAGACAAACTTTTATCTTGTAAGACATGAAGTTTTCTCCGAAGGGAATGTTCCTTTACTCTTCCTATCAAGGCTTCCAAGGCTACTGTCTCAAATAATTTTTCTATCTTGAGCATCTCCACAAATATGCTCATGTAGACTCTTTTTTATGATGGGCAACACTAAAAAGTTATATGGAGTTTTTATCGACTGGTATGCTAGTGTTAAAGTGTGTTACTAGCTTGGCACAAAGGTCACTAAATCATTCAATAGAATTGGTTCCAAGTTGTTATACCAAACATGTACAAACCCTCTAAAGATTGCAGGGAGTATCTTGCATATTGAGTCATGATCTTGGATGACTAACTCTAAGCTACTGTGCATATTTTATACATGTTCTTCTAGGTTGGTCAAGCCATCATAGTTATACCTGTATAAATTATACCCGTCTGTGTTTTCTTAATATAATATTTTTTTATAAAGATATATAAAGATATTTTAATAAAATCTTGGTTCATCGAGAGGATTTTGCATATCATTCATGTTTATTTGAGATGGTTTCCATGATGGATGAAAAAAAATTCCTTTTATTTTCTTGTGAAACATATGGAATGCGAAGAAAGTTGAGGTCCTTTTCAACTAATAACTTAACTAGAATCATACTAGACTCAAGAATTGATTTTCCTATTTACAAATATAGTTGCATTTTTATTCTAACCCGCATTCCTCCCTGTAATGCAAGTGTGTTTACTTTTATGTTCAAAAAGCATTTTTTAGAATTTTAGAATTTTTTTATAATTTTACACAGTTTTAACATGGTGATATCAAAAATAATTTTTTAAAAAATAAAAAATATATTATTTAAATATATTTCAAATAAAAAAAATAATTATTATCATCACTTTTTTTTTTTTTTAAAAATTTACAACTATAAACCCCAACGAAGCCGCGTAGAAAACTAATCACTGACATCGATGGTCAACATTTTGGTGCGCGGTGGAGGAGGAGAGAACAGTGCGTGATGGATAATTGCTTTTGGTGCGCGGTGGGGGAGGAGAGAAATACAGGGGCAAAAGCCAAAGAGAACGTTTCGAGTGTAGCAGTAGACAGCAGTTGTTAGTCATGGCCTAATGCGACCAGATCAAAAGAAAATAAAAACACGAGAGAAGAGGCTGCAAATTTAGGCACAAGGAACAGGACAATCAGAAAGACTTTACTCCCGTTATATAAAGGACAAATTGAGTACAAATTTCTTGTCCTCTCCACCCATTTTCAACCGAATCAATTAAAATTAATAAAAGAAAATCTTGATTTTTATTTTATTTTATCTCAATCATGCCACTAATTTATTAAAAACTACAACTAAGTAAAATACTTCATCTAAATGTTTTAAATAATCTAACAACCATCATAATGTTGTTTGAAAATCAAATGACATTTACGGATTTTGAAATCCTGGGATGTAATTAAAAAATAAAAAGGTTTAGTAACAAAATCCTTACATTATTGGAAATCTAATTTGAGGGCTGTGAGAACCAAGTAAGAAAAAAAACACCCAATAGAATCATGCGTAGAATAAAGAGAGGAAGAAAAGGGACGAGATGCCTTCTTACAAGTCAGGTATAGGACGGTGACTTAACACGCGCTGGGACCAGTCCGTATCTACCAGAGGGCCAAGCCTGCAAGTTGTTGTCCCACCTGAAAAATCTAGACAAGCTACTGTTTGATTGGGGGCTTGTTAATCACAGAGCCTATTCTCAGTGTTATGAAAATGGCTCGGTCCCGCAGATCCACCGGCCAGCTCAATACTTGACCCACGCTGGATTTTTTAAATTGAATCAAGTGGAAATTAACATCATTAGGCCAGCTAAGCCTATCAACCCATGACCTCATGTTCCTATCTAAAAACTTAGATAAAACCTAATTTGATTTTTTTTTTCTTTTCAAAACCACATGCCTTATTTTAATGATAAGCTACTCGACTGATAACTAATATATCGGCTCTTGCATCAGTGAAAAACATAGTGATATAAGGCTAAATCTCAATAAATCATAGTAGTAAGACCATTATATTACTTATAATATCATGTATTTAAATCCTTTGCAAAAAACTCTACCAACCGAGCGAGCACACGAGACACGAGGGATAGCAGGCTACCATGTTGGCTAGTAGGTTGTCTTTACGGTAGGCCTCTCCTTCATCCAGGAGCTGGGGGGGTTTGGCGTTTCTTCCATTAAAAATTCTAATGAAAAATAAAAATAATATAAATTATATCTTAAAATTTCATTTAATAACTTAAATTTTTAAGTTGAAAGCTTCACGCCTAAAATATTTTCACTTAAAAAAATATATTAAAAAATAATATAAATCACATCTTACAACTTTGTTTGACAGAAAGCACTTAGATAATAAAATCATGTTGTTGAACTTCACGTGGTTAAGAACCACTTCCTAGACATGCAGGCAACGATATATCTAAAATCTTTCTCTCTCCATCACTGACTCTGACGGGGCGGAGAAGCCACGAACAAGGTAAAAACAGAGGCGAGCATTTTTGGTGGCAGAATGCAAGGAAAAAGTTGAAATAAAAGAAATGCTTTAGTAAATACGAGGAATTGCCCAACTTAAGAGTCACGAAATTCTTCAACCTGCATGCACAGTCGTCTTCAAGTCAAAATTTCCCCATGCACGACAGCGATGTAATGTCAGGTGGATGGTGAGTGCGGTGACGGGTGAGTGCACCAAGGCAGTGTGAATGTAAGAAGAAACAACTCGCGACTGGTGTTGGTGCCCACTTCAACAAACATAGAGTAAAACCACGAGCACAGGAGGGTAAAAAACAAACGTATGATGCAACTTTTTCAATGAAAATGGTGAAGATGTTTAAAATTGAGGGAGTAGAGAATCTCTCTATATCTATTGCTTTGCCATAACTCAGCTTTCTCTTTCTAAAAAACAAAACTTTTGATACATGTGTAATAGACTCTCACCTTTTCCCTATCTATAGCCAGGGAATGCAAAACTGTTTTACAAGTGTACAAAACACCATAACCTAATAATTAACGACAAAAGATCAATTTTGGGTAACGAAACACATCATCGCAGACACAATAGCATGACAGTAATTTCATTCAACGTTTTAGGCAATCATTTTATGTGTCTGAATTTTTTATTTCAATGCTGATTCTGATCTCTAACCTGGTTGATCAGTGGTTGGTTTTATGATGTCGCTCTTTCCTATACCGAGATTGATCCGGATCAAATCCACCTTCGTCAGCTCCATAAACAGCCCAAGATGGTGTGGCAGCCATGTAGTCCTTGCTATCGAAAGGTTTACCAGAAGCAACCTGCATTTTCATGAGAAAATAATTGGTTAGCGAGTCTTAATTATTGAAAAGTACTTCCGAAAGAATGATATTGGTGCTGTTAACAACCAGATCATGGAACTTGTCATAATCTATCCAAGTGAACCATTGGCCATCAACTTTGAACTTCTCAGTTTTTGCCAAAAGGACACAACATGAGTGGACATGCTCACAAGCAACCTCATATTCCCCTTTGCTTTTAAGAGCCATGGCCTCTGAGAAAGCTTTCACATCAGAATGCCAAGGCACATTCTCCATCGTCAACTTTGATGTGGCGGACCTGTATGGGAAAACAAGATTATTAATCACAGCATTGCTAAGTGCAAAACATGATAGGTTAAACAGCTTACGATCCACAGTAGGTAACGCCTTTAATTTCAATGAAATCAGGCTGTCCAACGCTAAAGAGGTTAAAATAAGCATCTAAATCCTCTGTGTTCCACCCTTTAACCAGTGTCAGACGATAAACAGTCCGTTGTTGCTTCTCCTTGAGGGATTTCAAAGAATCCTGCAAAGGAATTGCCATACGTTACAACAAGCATGAAAAATTAGTAAAAATTTGAAGTGCTAGCATGAATACTGTCGCATGATCATACATCTTGTCCATAGGATACAGGAGAGGGGACCCAAGATCTGATGGGTTCCAAAACATGCTTCAATGCCAATGAAAACCCAAAAACATTATTAGGTAAAGGCAAATCAAATTTAGGCCCTCAAAAACAATAGAGAGCATTTAGCTCTCCATGTAGGCACAAGAAAAAAAAGGCTATTATGCAGACATAAAGATCTCCAATCCATTCATCATGGACAAGGCTTAGATTACAAAGCAACAGATCGTTTGGCTAGAAAGGAACTTACAATAAATCGCTCCCAAAAATCACCAAAAAGTGGTCTATCAATTGCCTTCAGGCTTTCCTTTGTTGCAGCATCTACACTGACATATAACTGCATGCATCAATTATATCAAATAGTTTTGTTCCATCAGCAAGAGTACATGAATCTGTAGACACCAGATTCTACTTCAACAGAGAGCTAAACAGGAGGAGCCTTCATACCTGGGTTACAGGCTTCAGCATTAGAATCTTCTCAGGGAACTGTGCATTTGTTACTAGAAATGTGGATATCTGCCTTCGGTGCAGCTCATCCACTAGTGTATTAATCTCTGGATACATAATAGGTTCACCAACAAGTGATAAAGCACAATGCCTGGGAGAGAGACCTTCATTCAATCGCTCAAGAGTAACACCTGCAGGAATACAATGTGCTAGTAAATGCAGTGGATGATCCAGTATAGCGGAAAGGAAAAGGTTTGAAAAAATAATAAACTTCATCCCCAAATTATAATTCTACAAAAAGTATATATCATAGTTCAAAGCACTTTCCAAAAGAAAGATCAATTTATCAATAGGATAACTCTTCAAGCAATTGGATACTTGAGGTTTCAAAAAAGAAAATATTTATTAAAAATCACGCAAAGATACTCAAGTCCAGGAACTTCTAGACTTAAGTAAATGATTCAGGTTATGTACACATCCAAAAGTATTGCCTCACCACACCCCTCAAACACAGAAACCCCTCTGCTATAGGCTAGTGAAATCATATAAATCTACTAGAGTTCTCACCCCCAAACTTCTGACCTGGGCTAACTAATTGCGTTCAAGGATGAATCCCAATATAGGCCTGAGTATAATAGGGTCAGGTGGTTGCCCCCATTAAATGCCATGAGTGACTCAGATTGGGCAACATCATGTCATGACAGCATGATAGTTTTAAGACTTATCATCTCGCATTAGGAGCAGAATGCATATCTACTGCATGAACATACACATACAACAGTTCATAATTCTAATGGACACAACAGTTCATAATTCTAAAGGACCTTCCCCAACAACAGTGACACGAGGACAAAGATTACCAGGAACTCCTTTCATTTGCTTAATCATCTTTGTATGCAGATCAATGGCAGAATTCACAATCTCCAGAGGATCATCCATTTTCCACTGCCAACTCTTTCCTACAGGATTTGTGTGATGTCTCCAACAGAAAACACATTTGTTGGCGCATGCCAAACTAGGAGTTGCCTCCATGCACCTGCTCATTCAAGTTTAAAAATCACGACTCCCAGAGAAGGCAAACATTATAACCAAGAAATATAAACCATACTATAAAATCAACTTTACAAACTAAAGATGATTGGGAAAAATCTTTATGAGCATATGACACTGGGACCGCAGCAAACAAATCTTTACTGGTAGAATATGGTCACCTATTCAATCAAATGATATCGAGCATGTTTCCAATCTCTTATAAAGAAAGAAGTTCAACAATTCACAACCCAAACAAGAGAATACAAATCACAAAACGGAGAGTAAAACATACATAAAACAATAATAAATCAATCACCTATGACTTTCGATTCCATAAAAAGAGTGCTTGTAGCAACCTCCTCGCCCTCTAAGTTGTGATTTGGTCCATCTACAAATCTTAACACCACTATGCGAACCAATGATTTTGTATCCCTGCAAATTCAATACCGAAACTGAAATTAGGAAACCAAAAATTTCACAGAGCAAAAACACGGCTGCGTGAAGAATTCATAACTAGAAATGTTGTTTGATTTTATACCTGCTTTTCTAAGCTTGCTCTGATCACCGGAGTCACCATTTCTTTTTGACCATTCAATTTCCCATTCTCTCCATTTAATTTCCCATTACTTTGAGCCACGGCAAGTGACCTCCTTGACGGCCCTTTACCCGCAATATCTTCAAGATCAATAATGTCCGATTCCACCCCACCATCGTCCTCATCGTCATCGCTCTCATCAATAACAACCACTCCATTTCCACAAACCTCTCCATTCTCCACACTCTCTCCTTTCAAAACCCTAGCTAATCTCCCACTCCACTCCTCAAAAACCCCATCCAATTCACCACCATCCACATCACCCTCCCCAACTCCCACAACCTCCTTCGCTCCCAAATCCCTCAACCGCCGCGAAAAATCTTTAGCCACAGCATTAAATGTCTCGCCATAAGCTCTACTTCCTACACCAAAAACCGCGAACTTACATTCCGAGAGCATCAACGAACCGACACGAAAGTCGTCAGCGCTTTCGGCAAGCCAATTCGCGAAGAATTTGGCATTTTGAGGCGGTTTACCATCTTCCCAAGTGGAAGCGATAATTATGACCAATTTTTCTTTGAAGAGGTCCTCAGGCTCGTAATTCTGAGGGTCGATGAGGTCAAAATGGAGATTGTTTGAGGCTAGGAGATTGTGGAGACGATGAGCTAGGGTTTTGGAAGTGCCAGTTTGGGAGATGAAGAAGAGTTTGGGTTTGTTAGGGTTAGGGTTTAGGGAGATTTTTTTGAGGCGGCGAGATTTGTAGAAGCAGTAGATTGTGGTGGCGGAGAGGAGAGCAAGGAGAGTTAA
Source organism: Populus trichocarpa (assembly GCF_000002775.5). Classification (NCBI taxonomy): domain Eukaryota; kingdom Viridiplantae; phylum Streptophyta; class Magnoliopsida; order Malpighiales; family Salicaceae; genus Populus; species Populus trichocarpa. The sequence continues at coordinate 24,882,893 of NC_037286.2, read as the reverse complement.
GCGAGCGGGAGTGGAGGTTAGCGGCATGATGGTTATTTACTTGCTTTTAGGGGAAGTGAGGGACTGTTGAAGTCTTGAAGAGAGAGTGGCGCAAGTGTGTTTCCTTTTCATTGTTTGATTTGAAGCCACAGTTTGGGAGGTAAAGACTGGAGAGGAAGAAGACGACGGCCGTTTTTTCAAGCAGAGATGATGGGCTGACGCCGTTATGAGTTATGACCCATATTTCGTCAGCCTTTAAGCCCGTGGGAATTTTAATGGGCCCATGCTTCTTGCTCATTAAATTATCTTTGGATCAAACCATTGTGTTTGATTAGCGTTGAAAAAATAGATATACAAATGAGCGTTGTTCCGCCTCTGTCCACCGGATATGAAGCTTGGCTTCCTCTTTCTATCGACATAACATCTGACCATCAATGCATATCGACTTTGATAAAAGAAAGAAAACACAACTGGACTTGCAGAGAGCTCAACACAACTATTCTTGAACAACTTGAAGAAGCCAAACCTTCCTTTCACACTAATACGGATGCAAAAATAACGGGGAAAATAGAGAAAAAGTGCAGATTGAATATATGTCACGAAAACCAATGTAAAAGGTAGATTCTCAATTGGTAGATGAGGTAAAAATGAGTGATTGAGCATATATTTCACAGTAAATGAACATTCAGTGTCGAAGGCAGAAGCTAAAAAAAATTTGCCTTCCATCTATTTTACTTTCATCTCGCAACCACTCACTGTACATATTCATGAGGTGAGTTTTAAGGGCGCCACATGGTTTTTTGTGCACACAGTATGCCCTCTTTATCCTGAGCGTATGTCATGCGAATCTCCCAATGCAAACTTCTCAGTATTCCCTCTAGTGGATCTAGTATCTCAACCTTATCTCGTATAACTGCCCAGCCTCCTGGTCGTAACATACGATCCATCTCGACGACAATCGATGCAGCCTGTCTACACCTGAAGTTACATTTAACATTTGGATGAGTGATCAAAACTATATTCTCTAACTAAACGCAGCATTCTGATGCATACAAAGAAACAAACTTCATGGTTCAAATGGGATAGATTCCTGAACTAAAATCCCTTGGACTCGCTTGCTAGAAACACTAAAGAAATCATGTTGGCATATTGCACTGAACACCTAAGCAACAAACTGCTAGTTGAGTAACCTGGTGAGGTGGGCTCTATGAGCGATAAGAGCACAGCAAAGTTCTATGTGCAAAGAATAACGATTAGGTGGTAGGTATGGACAAGGCAGAACTGGAGAAGTAATTTGACCTGTTCTTGAGCCGTGAAAATAGATGATCAGCGTGTAACAGATCATATGATCTTGGATATGTGCCAAAGGACTCGCACCAGTCATGATAGACACCAATTAGCCCACGTTCGTATATGATAGGAAGTGTGTCTGGTGCATGGACGGGAACCACATTCATCACCCAAACCTTGTGTTGTGCAAGAGCAGCAGCAAATCTGAATTTCCAGATGAAGATTATTGCAACTTTTTTTATAAAAAGTTTTAAACTGATTACACAAGTAAAAAGTGCTGGTAGAATTTATGTAAGGGCTTTAACCACATCACCTCGTGAATTGTTTAAACAAGAGACTGAAACTTTCAAAAAGAAATTGAAATTGTTCAGTTAGCATACCCTCCATTGATGGCTTTCATGTCCATAATGTTCCGGATATTTGACCAGTCAATTCCCATTCCCGTGAGATAAGACTTCTCAACAATAGCTTTCCAGTGGTTGGTATCAGCAACCAGTTTTTCTTTATTGTTCATCCAGTCAGGATAAGTTTCAAGCCTCTTAGGCCATTCCTCAGGCCACTCTGTCCCGTGTTGTTCGATTGCAGATGGAACAGGGTGTAAGCAAGTCTTCAAAGGAACATACCTGACAAAAGAAGTTGCAGTCACCAAGTTAAAGGGCACTGGAGTTTGATAACATGGGACTGGAAACCAGTGCTTAACTGAAGTTTCATCCACTGACGGAACATGAATATTGATATTAAAGTCATGCTAAAACATGAAGATACATCATCAAAACAAAATAGCCTAGGCTTACCAGGCTGCATCTGGATTTTCATTTTCCTTGCACAGAGGTGGATGTTTCCGTCTCCTCAACCCATATATATCATTTGACTCGGGCTTTTGATATATTTTGACACCCACTTCACCCACTTCATCAGTTTTATGAGCCAGAACGTTCCAACAGACAGATGCTGTCAATGTGGTCATAGCTGGAAAGAAAAGAATTGTATGATGGAAGTAAATAAGCTTCGATGCTAATGCAACAAGCAACAGAATAAATGTTTCACACATGTGACAATAAAACAATGTAAGAAAATATGGGCAAATGACTGCTTCTCCAGGTAACAGAAAGCAAGCAACTGGCTTGACTGCATCCTGAAGTCTAACCAAAAACCCAACTCAATTTTGGAAGTTCTAAGTAGAAAAAATAGGTTGATAAAGTTTCTGAATCTGCAATGGTCGCAGCCTTTTTGTGATACATTTCTGCACATGCTACATCAACTGCCTCTGAGGAAAATATACCTTAAGATACTAAGTAGACCAGTTCACCTGTTTGATGCCCCAAAAGTAAAATATACCTCAATAAACTCATTGACTAGAGAGATGATACAAATAAAAGTATCAAACTTCTTTGACAGTTTGATTTGCTCCGCATCATGGTAGACAAAGAAAAGTTTTGAAAGCATATGGGATCAAACCTTCTTCCTCTTCAATATTGTCATGTTTAGTCGACAAAATAAAGTATCCACCAGGTCTTAAAATCCTATTCATCTCAAGGAGAAGTTTGCCCCCTGAAAATTGGAAAAGCACCATGATATTAACAGCAAAATTAAAAGAGGAGAGGAGAAACAGGAAAAAAGAAATCAAGGTTAAAGAAAGGAAAATAATGCAAGAAGTAAAAAAAAGGGATAAGAAATTGCAAACCATTGGAATGCCAAGGAATGCTGCTCCCACTACAGTGAATAGCATCAAAAACACCACTAGGGAAATGAAGCCTTCTACTCCCAAAAGGGCTGACTATTGTAGGAAAACCCCGCTCGAGGGCAACCTGAGCAAGGTCAACTAGATCATCCTTCAGCCCAAGTGATAATGTTAACACCTCCTTATCAAGGAGAGATGCTGCGAAGCTTGAATCTGTACATCCAATATCCAACACTACACGAATATTCTTTCCCCACTCAATGTCAGGCACCATCTATCAAAACCAAATCCATAATAGAGATTAGCTGGCTAGTTGCATTTTAAGAGACATGCGTACTGGTGCTACTGAGCTGCAGACAGGAAAAAAAAAATCTCACCTCTTCAATGGAGTCGAGGTAATGCTGAACTCCACCCTTGAATTCAGACTGGTTTTGAGGAAAGGTAAGATATTCTCCAGACTGCACCAGCCAACTATTTTTCTTAATAAATGCAGCAAGTTTTGGATGTGCCACATTGCTATACAATACCTGCAAACAAATAACAGAAACAAGCACATGAGAACATCGAGTAGACCTTACCTTTCCGCTTACTAAAATTCAAAGAGGAAACAGAACCCGTGCATATACCTTCAATTTGCTTTCAGGCCAATGGACCGGGGTTCCATACCCCTCATGAGGGAGTGGAACAAGACACATTGGAGGTGTTTTCGGGCAACTTCTCTCAGTATGCCTATAACTTTGCAACCTTCCAGTGCCACTCTCAATGTCAATGCAAGGCATATAATTATGCTTGCTTCTTGTGCTACATAACCTCCAACTGTAATGTGCGTTTGGATCAAACACAGGACCCTTTATTTTCCTCTTCTTGCCTGTGCTTTTCGATCCAGCACTCTCATGTTCCACTTCCTCCACAGATTCTTGATCAGCATTTTGAATCAAATCACCATCTCCTTGAATATCACCATTCCCTTCAGTATTTTCACCATCATTCGCCTCTTTCTTACCATCCACCACTTCACCTTCCTCCTCTTCCTTTTCTGATTCTTCATCCCCTGATTCCTCTTGCCCTTGATTATCTTTCTCCCCCTCATTAGGCAACTTCTTAGTACCATCATCTTTCTCTTTTCTCTCAAGTGAAGCTTCTTCCTTTTTATCCTTTCTCCTAGATTCATGCTCATTAACAACCAAAGAAACAGACCCATTAATCTTTTTCTCATCTTTCTTCAAATCCAAATCAGATTCACCATTTTGCTTCTCATTTACTCTACTTGGTTCATGTTTTTCTTTCTCTCTCTCTCTAGACTGAGTATGAGGTCTGCTTACCCTGGTGTTTCCCGCAACTGGTTCAGCAATATCATCAAAGCTCTCCCTTTGAGTGGTTGCTGAGGTAGAAGAGGAAGAAAACATAGACCAAACAAATATAAAGCAAAACCCCATTACTGCCACTGCCGTCATCTTTACACAAAACCCGCGTGGCCTTTTTGCCTGACGAGCAAGCCTAGCTATGGTCATCTCTGCACTGCCCCTGTAGCTAGCTAGCAGCTTCTATGGCTTGTGAAGTACAGAAGAAAATCTAATAGCGAAGCATGAAAAGGGAAAAAATTTGAAGGACTTAAAAGAGGGGTCTATTCTCAGTAGAAGTCATGGTGTCGAATCTGTGGGGATTGGATTTGTAAAGAGGATCAAAATTCTAAACTTAGATGATTAGTCATAACAAGTTGAAAATTAAAGAAAAATTAAAAAAATGATTAATCTTCTAAACTAAGCAAGTTTGAAGTGGATAGATAGCTTAGTAAAGAGTTAATGATGAGGTTTCACTATATTTATCTATTTTAAGGATTTATTTATTTCAACCCCACACACACACACACACACACACACTCTTGTCATCTGATTCAAAATTTAAAATGCAAGTTCACTAGATTAATTCAAAATAATATTATTTTATTTAAAAAAATATTAAACAGGTTAATCAAGTGACTTGTTAAAAATAAAAAAACATGGATTTCAACTACTATTATTTATAATAAAAAAATACCTAATAAAAAGTTTGCTCTCCCTAATTCAAAATAAAAAATATTGTATTTAAGTATTTTTTTCATGATTTTAATAATGCATTATATTTAAAAAATATTAATTTTAAAATTTAAACCCTATAAATAAATAAAAACACACAACTCCTTATTCATCAAATCAATTTCTTGAAATTAATAAATTTGTAAGAGTTTGAATTAAAGTTTTAAAATATAAAAAGAAAAAAACTCAATTAATTTAAATTCAGATTAATCCAATGATCAAATCAATTTGAACCTGACTTGTTCAAAACATGATACTATCCAATTAACTCTTTGACTGGAATTTAAAAACTATGGTTTGTATTGGTGTACACAAGCAAACTCTGTACATTAAAGCTAAAAATTAGTATATTGAGGGAGACAATGCCGTTAATAGCAAGGAAGAACTCTCACAAATAAAAATGGGGAAGACAACGTATGGAGAGGGGCAGAGTCTCCTCGGAGAATCAGTTGGCATGTGTTAAGGTCAGAATCAGATGGATAAGTATATCTGTAAAAAAAAGAGCAGACAGCGGTGTCAAAGGAAACTCTACCAGCCAGCTATCTCACCTGCTACTCTGACTTTTTCCTTATTGGCTGCTGCCTGGTTGTAAACGCACTAACTAACAAACGCAACACAAAAGCCCAAACTAGCATATGATGGCACATGGAGACAATGTTTTGGTAGATGCTTCAAACGCACTAGCATATGATGGGTTGACCAGTGGCTCAGCCCAGGATTGCAAGTTTGGAGGTTAATCCAGCCCAGTCGAGTTAAATTGTATTTGCCAGAATTTGGAGATGCACATAAAATTCCGAATTCTTCGAAAACTAGAGACAATGTTTTGGTAGATGTTTCTTACATTACTTTCTGATCTCGAGCACAAGAATCCTGTAATGCAATAAAGCTCATGGAACAAGGAGCAGCTGTGCACATGTATCTTTGTGGTTACTACAGCAGGTCGACCTCTGATGTCTTCCAAGGTAGGTAGTTGATCCCTGAATATATCCTTGGATCTTGATTGATCTATGTTCTGATGTTAATATATCAACGAAGACAACTACAAATCTCTAGTTGGTCGTGGTTGGTGAGCTGGTTAAGGAAGCGCCACTCGAGATGGAAAGGGTTGGTGTTGGACCCGTGGACAACAGAGATGTTGGGGATGCGGTGCCTGTGACAGAGGCGTCGTTGGCGGAGGGCTCTGCAGTTGACAGGGGAGCCTTGTTTTGAGACGCATGCATATTGATCTTGATCCTGCATCCCGAAAACGTAAAGAGTAGTCATCTTTGGATTTCATGTGGGATATTGCTGCTTGGTTGATGACTCAATCGTGACTAAAGGATAGTGCAGTGAATCAAGAAATCTAGACATTCCTTCAATTTGCTCGAAACAAAATGGATGATGCCAAAGGTGTTCCATTTCATCTTTTATAAACCGATCTAAAATGAGATATAGAGCCTTCGTCCTGTCACAGAGAAATTCCATTACTTCGCAGATTTCATATATGGATGCAACGGAAGCAAATAAAAGGAGAGAAACTCGATCGCTTCACCTGTTGTGAATATTGACATGCTCCTTAGTTTCACCCAATATCCCCTCCTGACACAAGAAAACGTTTGCAGATTGAGATTGGCATGATAAAGTTGAAGACCTATTTAGCAGCCTCAGCTTCCTGGGGAATGATAATATCATATAAGCAGTTTCAGTTACTTGTCTCAGATATTGAAAGTACAACTATATGCAACAGTCTCAAATTTTGCTTATGGACGTAGTCTCTGCATTGTTCAGTAGAGTCTGGAAGTATTGCTTGTCATAGGAGATGAAATTCCACTGTGAGAATCACTATCATCTCATCAATATAAGGAAGATCTGTACAAGGATCCGTGAACATGGCCTGACATGGTCCAAAATCCCCTGAAGTTTGATCACAGTACTAGTCTGGCCATAATATGACATCAAATAGTAATTGCATCTGTGCCTGAAGAAGTTCTTTGATGACATCCTCCATTGTAATTACACCAACAACTTCTTCATTTGATGGGAACTCTGGAATAGGAGCCTTCTCAATGTCCAAAATGCAGCTGAAAGGTTATGATTGTTGAATATATCTTAATGTTATGACAGTTGTGAAGTGTTAAAACACACCCCAGATGAATTCAACCAGCAAACAATTCATTTGCTTGGTTTTACATTTTATTTATTTACGGTTCAAATGCTGTCTGGGGCCATTTTATGATTTCAGCAGCACCTTCTATTAGTTTTAAAACTTTTAGACAGAAGAAGTTCTTGCTTCGAATACAGCCAACAATGGCAATATTTGGTTCCTCAAATCCATGCCAAATTGAGCCAAATCAACCTGCACAGAATAAAGCTCACTCGCAAGAAAACTTGTCCTAATCGTGTACTCAGAATCAGGAATCTGCCGTACCTTACTAACTGGATAAGAAATTGGAAAGAACAGCAAAAGAAGAACACGGACAAGAGGCGCCATTGCTGCTCCAACAGTCAAGCCAAAACGAGTACAAACTGCTTGTGCCAATATCTGTATCAAACAACCATAAGCATAAAAACCCAGATTGAATCCATTCTGAAATTGCCAAGCAGACAACTTCTAAACTAAGAACATATAAAAAAAGGTGAACGCTTTAATCATAATCTACCTCTCCAAACACTAATACGAGGGAGAGTACCGGCGCGGATGTCATCTTGAGGAAGGCCAAACTTGATGAGGACTTGAAGGTCGACAAGGCCCAGGGACATGAGAGCAAGAGTTAAGCCAGCCATGAGGCCACCAAATTAAAGCCACCTATCCTATTATTATTATTATTATTATTATTATCACCACATACGACATGAACTTGCTACTACAGCATCCTATGTCAGATGCCATCTTTCTCTTTCTCTTTCTCATGCTTACTGTGTCTTCTTGCTTGCTCCTTTATCAGAGAGTGGGAACTGATAAGTGAATTTTGGAGGCAGGCAAGGTCGGTTTGTCTCACACGGCCTCCTCTCTTTCTTTCTTTGATCACACGGTCGTACGTACTACTCTTTATGTCCTAATAAGAAACATATTCTCCATGTTTTAAATCTAATTTCTTTTTATAGACTATCTATTAATTTTTTTATATATATAATTCGGGGTGTCCGGATCAGCTTACACGCACCACGACTAATCTCCAGACTTGCTGAACAGCTTGCAAGCTCAGTGAACAGATAAGGTATTGCGAGGATGATAAACATGCATAGAAAAAATCGAACCCGGATGTAAAAAAAAAAAGAACAAATCTCTGCATCTCTTAGACCACGACCTCAAGTACAACTATCTATTGAATTCATTGATCGATGGATGTACTTGGGAGATAATTATGTCTCCTTCCTACTTGAGTTCAAACTTAAGATGGGGTTATGGAAATACAAATCTTATGCATGAATGTTGTGTGCTAAGATTTGATCATGGAATCAAAACCTTTTTCTTTAATAAAAAGGAAGGTGACATAATTGCGTCCGTTAAAGATCAACATATTAATAGTTAAAAACTTTATGTGAATTTTATTCTAATCAAAATATATATTTTTAAAAATTATTTAAAATAAAAATGATCAATAATTTGATAATTTACATGCAATTCTAGTTCAGTTAATAAAGACAACCAGAAATCTAAGAAAGATAATATTGAAATTTGAATTGAAATTATTTTTTTAAAAAATTATTTATGTTTAACTAGAGAAAGTTTTAAATAAAACCTATGCAAAAACTATAGTTTATATTTACTAAATAAAAACTTTTAAATTTATGGTTTTTAAAATCAAGGATAAAAACTTGAAGGAAAAGAAAAAGAGCCTTGTGTCTTGAAAAACGTGAAAAATGAATTTGGTTCCAAAAGGGTAGAATGCGTGGGAACTAAACGTGCAAAAGAGGGATTTTCTACCCAATCCTTTTCTTGCTCAAGAGGTTCAAAACGGCTCCTTGTCTCCTTTAGAACCATTCAATTGCAAAAGTGATCCTTAACAGGAACCTTTCTTCCATTCCACCAGTTGTTTAGTGACACTCGTGGAATTGGATTGGCCCTTTCACGCTTGCAACATGTGATCAAAAGACAAGCAGCAAGTACTTGTTAGGGCAATGGAATAGGACCCATGTAGAAAGTTGAGAGCTACTCTCGTCTGTCTGGTAATAGATCTTTGCTGGCGAGAGCAGACCATATTCATTGCTTCTGTTTTTCGACGAGATAGGGACAGCAGAAAGGGAAGGGCCATGCATAAGAAATGGTGGACTACATTTTTTTTGCCTTCCTTTTTATCGCGGTAGAGAACCTGGATACGATTGAGCTCTATTCTCAAGCGTTGGTTAGTGTGTGGCTCTCTTTTCTTATCCCTATCCACAATACCCTGATGATATAAACCCCTTCTGTTATATATTGCACCCGTTCTGTCTCTCCTCCTCTTCTATTAGTCTTCAAGTTTCTCCATAAAAAGGTAAAATGTCAGACCAGGAAAACGGTTTGCAGGAGGACCCGCAATGGCTAGAGCTCAAGCTCCCACGTTTGCTGTATACCGATACAGTTCAGGGACTCCACGCAACAATCCAAAGTGAGTGGGACTCTCTCCGACGGTCGGCATGCCAAACAGCAGCTGGAAGAGCCCTGTGGAAACATGTGATCCATGACCCTTTTGCAGACTTGCTAGCAGGAGAGACATATCTCAAAAGCTTTCATGAGAAGATAAAGAATGACCGCCTAAAAAATGCTCGGGAAACTTCAGGGGTGATTCTTGCAGTTCGGACACTCTGGTTTGATTCGAAAATTGAAGCTGCTCTGAGCTCCTTTAATGGTGAGGGACAGGTTGTTCTCCTTGGCGCAGGTTGGTGAACACTTTAACCCAATTCTTCACATGCTTTGACCATTTTACATAAACAATGCGGCTTAAGATGATGATGCTGTAAATTTTGCTTCTTTCTCAAGAAGTGATGTCTAAAATAGTCTGCAGCAGCAGTTGTGCACAATACTATGCAAAGCTCATTTACTCTTCCATGTGACAAGACTACTGGTCCCTACCTACGTTGTTCTTACTCTGCACATACCCAACCAGAGTTTGTGAGGCATATAATCCTCTAACATCCCATCCCGCAAGTAGTATATGCTGAATTAGACTGCAATATCATGAACAAAAAAATTGCTTAGCAATTATTGAATATGAAAACATGATGCATGATCAGCACGGATAAGAAATATAAGCTTCCTCTTCAAATGAGTGCGCTGTCTTAAGCTGGCCCTAATACTGAAGTAGATTGACAGTGATAAAGGCATATCAGTAAAGCATATCTGTATACTTATCATTCAAAGTTCGGTTGCAGTCATTATTGTTATATGCTGTAGTTTCATCATGATATTGAGCATGTTATGTTCTAGGAATGGATGCAAGGGCATACCGTCTAAGCTGCTTGAAGGAAAGTGACGTCTTTGAGGTTGATTTTCCTGAAGTTTTAGAGGTGAAGACCACTCTTCTAAAGGCTGCGACGGAAACAATAGATGAACACCTGCATCCAAGAATAACAGCAAAATCCCTAAATAGAGTAGCAGCTGACATTAGAAATAATGACTGGCTTGAAAAGCTTCAGATATCAGGGTTTGTGCCAGAGAAGAACACAGTCTGGGTACTAGAAGGTATCCTCTACTACCTCTCCCATTCCCACGCCATGCAAGTACTAAGTATCATAGCTGATAAATGTGCACTTGCCCGCACAGTGCTCTTGGCGGATTTCATGAACAAACCATCCACCACACTGTCAAATTCCATCTTCCACTTCTACAGTGATTGGCCCGATCATCTACTTCCCTCTCTAGGATTCTCTCACGTAAAGCTTTCACAGCTTGGTGATCCTGATGCTCATTTTGGACTCATGAACGACCCTTTGAATCTGTTCAACAAGCTTCGCAGCTTGCCCAGGTCAGTGCAAACCCACCCGGATGATGGAACACCATGCTGTCGCTTATATTTGGTAGAGGCTTCTGGTTTGCCCAGTCAAAGTAACCAATAGATACAGTCTGGTCATGATGTAGGAATTATAGGTGCCCGCCACATCTGATTGTAAGAGAATATGTAACCCACCATTGCTTTTAGTGTTGCCTGCGGAATACAAAAATGCATTTGAAGTATGTTATTTGAAGAATGTTGCTTCCGTAAGAATGCAAAAGTATACACTGGGATACATGGCATACAATTTCTTATTCCCTGGAAAAGAAATCATCACAGATCTTTATTTCAGGATTGAATTTCTATTCCACTGCATATTAAGGGTTTTAACAGGGGAAAGAAACCCAATAGAGACAATCCCCATACCAAGCTACATTCCCAGCTAACAAGGGGCTATCCTGGTCCAACCAGTCAGAAATTTCCACTTGTTCTTTACAAATGTTGTACCACAGGCTCATAATTGGCCTTCATTATAGCTTAGGTCATCATGGCATCGATTTTGTCACTAAGTTCACAGAAGAACAGATAACCGTCAGTCTACTAAATTCTCAAAAAATGGAAACAATTCTGAACAGAATTTTTTTTTTATCACCCAGATCTATCAATGCCGATGCAGGTTATCAAACCAATAGAAAGCATGATTGGTTTATCTTCCTGTCCCTGTATGTAAACTCCACAACTGATGCAAAAAGCAAACAAAATAAAAGGGAGCTATGCGTAACCAAACTGATTTATTCCAGCCGTGATAATAGAAAGATGAACAGAGTGTTTGGAGATATCTTCAGGGGAGTTACAATTTTCCTTCCCACTTCATTGGTATTTCTTGCTCATGTTCTGGTCCTTTGGGGGCCATTTTTTGGTTTTTTTACCCAGCCTGGGTCCTTGCTCTTTTTTTTTTTTTTTTTTTTCCATACTTTCACATCAGCTGGGTTGTACAATAGGTTTGTTTTCAAGTGTTGCTCAATGCTTTTACCTGCATTCTTTCCTGTTGTTGCCCTCTCATTCTTAGCGTGTGCTCTTGGATTATTTCATACTCTTGTAATAGTTTTCCCTTCCCATGAGAACCAGTCAAGGTTGTTCCCAAACCTGCCAAAGTTAAAATATAGCCTTTTATATTGAAGATTACCTAACATGTTCTTTCTTTTCTTGTATATAATTCCTGCATTTCAGAGATAAGAATGCAATGTATCAAATACCATTACTTTACTTTACATATCAATTGCCGGAGCACCGGTGCCGGTGACTCTTGAATAAAAAAAAACACCTTCCGCTTCAAACACTACCGCTGGGAGAATTGAAAATTACAGAGTCACAAATGGATATTTCAGATCCATTCATTTGACACCATTCAAATCACCCACGGATTGTTTTGGTATCAAAATTGTTGGATGGACACAACTATGGATAATGGAGTCGTGCTATGCGTACCAGTCTTAGTGCAAAGAACAAGATAGACTTCATCAATGGAACCATTATGATGGTTTTATCATGGATTCTGAACTCCATCCATCCCCATCCAGACTTAGCAAGCGGTGTAATCTATGCCGAGACAACAACAAAAGTTTGGAATGACTTGAAGGAAAGATTTTCTAAAGGTAGTGAATCCAAAACTTTTTTATCTTTTAAAATTTAATTTTTATTCTTTTAATAAACTTATTTATTTTAAATATTAATAAATTAATTTTTAATTTATTTTTCATGAAATAACTAAATACTGAAAAATATTTTTCATGAATCTATCAAATACAAAAAATAATTAAATTTCTAGAAATCAACTTTTCATAAAAACTATTTTCTAGCAAATAAACATATTTCCAACAACATCATAGCAGCGAAAAATCCGGAAAAGCAAATGAAATTACCATAATTTTAAGACCCGGCCTGGTCCAAGGTCCGGGTTCCGGATTTTGACCATGTTAGTTTTTTTTATTTAAATCAAAACGACGTTGTTTTAATAATAAAAAAGCAAAAAACAAAAACAAAAGTCAACGGGTTTGCAACCGGGTCTTGCCGGGTCAACCCGCCAGGTCAGCTGGGTCACACCGGGTTTTTCCTTCCCCTGTTTTTTCTTCAACCCGGCCCGATTCCAGCCCCGAGTTGGGCCGGGTTTCAAAACTATAAAAATTACTGACTTGTAGACTCTGAACTCCACAAAGATTGAAATTTAAGTTAAAATTAGATGGGAGTTAACATAATCAATGTTTTTTAAATCCAATACTTGTTGATATGGTAAAAAACTCAATACTAAGAATCAAATATCTGGTAAAATGATTGATAATGTCTCCTAAGCTTATCACAGCTAGTGTTTATTTCCTCACAGCTTATCATAATGGTGAGTCTTATTTGAATGGAATCAAATATATATCAAATTAAATATAATTATATGAAGAATATTATATAATATATATTTGAGGTCAATTTAAACTTGAGATGAAATAAAAATGAGAAAAAACGTTGAAAATTCAATAAATCTATAGAAAAATCCTTTACCCTTTTAAGGTTAACATTTAAACCATTTCGAGGATTAAAAGAAAAGGAAAATAAACCCTAAAATGAGAGTGAAATTCTTTTATGAGCTGGCTTAAAATAAGCTATTAGATTGAATGACCCGTCCTTAATCCTGGTTTAAAATCTACATCGTAAAGAAAATATTAATTTTTATAAATACAAATAAGTGTCTTTAATTCTTTTTATAAAAAAATAGTATCGATTAACTGAGAATATTTTTATTACATAAATAAATTTTAAAAAAATATATTGATTAAAAGGCAAGATAAAAAAAAAAATTGAAACCCCGAAGGCTGCATTTAAACTGGTCAGAGACTTTAGATTTGCTCTTTATATAATTATTAACTTCAAAACCCATAAAATTAATAAAGATACACATAAACTAATCCGGATATCTACATTAATAATAATAATAAAAAAATTTGCACTTTCCGAGCTGCCGAGGAAGACGAAAAATCAAGAGACGAGGCCTAGAAACATTTACACAAGCGAGAGACTCAGCACGCGAAGGATAAACACGTGGCAAACAGTTATTAAATTAAATTCGATTTCCAACGGCCTGCTTGCTGCCTGAGTAACAAACTGCAAAGCACAGTTTTGTTAGCTATTCTGTTATACGATTCTTCTTTCAACTCGACTCGACTCGACTCAACTCAATTCAACTCGTCATGTCTATATAAATACTGGGCCAAGGAATGCGAATTCCAAAGCAGCCAGTTTCCCTCCTATGTCTCTCTGTTTTCTCCCGTCCTTTCAATTCCCAAAATAGCTCTTACTCGGCGTTTCCTAACTTCTCCTTCGCCAAACCAAGGCAAACAGGTCAGTAGATTTCTTCTTGAAATCATAAGATTTTCCCTTTTCTTTTCTTGTTGTGATTTTGGAAGAAGAAATGTGGATCTGTAGAGTAGGGTTTTGATGGACGAATTGGATTCTTCGGTGCTCCTTGGGAGCCAAGATAGTTCAACTGCCAAACAATACATTACATGTTGTGTGCTGTTTGCTAGTCATTTCACCTGTACTGTTGGATTATGTAGATTGGTTATTCTTCCTCTTGAATTATGTTACGACCCGATTTTCAGATATGTAACCCATATACAGATAAGATTTTCTTATGCGAACCCAAACTTACACATAAACTTATCTATTAAATAACTTAATCAGAGTTCAACGCAATACAAATAACAAAATTAACTTGATAATATAATTTGATTATCTTAATATAAGAGTTAATACAATTTTATAGTCGTGGAGCACTAACTAAACATAAAAGAAAAGTACTAATTACAATTAAAAGAGCAGGTTCTAAAGGTCCAACAAAAATGACTCGCTAACAAGCTATAAGTCTGAAAAAGATAAATAATGAGAGGGTGAGTTCAACAGCTCAGTGAATAGATATAACGTTCAATATATATAAACGAGGTAATACAACAATAAAAAATATATATACAATTATGGCTCTAGGTTCTTATAGAAAAGTTTCTCAAATAAATCACAACAAGAATATCATAAGGTAAAGCTCGTCAGAAAATTAAAATGCAATGAGTATGAGGCTTCGTACTGTGGGATGATCAGTCCACACAGGTTGGTGACTCCCCCGACCAACTAGGATTCAGATACGATGCGCACAAATACTAACACTACCTTGTTAGCATGAGTATTCTAACTAACATGCCATAGGTTCATATAATAATCAAACAAATATATTTATATCTTAAGACTCAACTCATGACATCAATCAAATGACGAGCTATCAATTCAGAAGTCAATTCGAAAGTATATATTGGCTCATATAAAAAGTTCAGATTCAATAATTGATTATGCTTTATCGTAATAAGGATAATAATAAACACACACACACACGTGTGTGTGTGTGTGTTAGTTAGTTATTAAGAAGCATGATTCAATTCATATTAACAATTCAAATATTTATACTATTTCTCATGCATATAGAAAATTATCTATTCACCTGACTCAAAAGTGAACGGAACTCGAAAACAGATACCAAAGGAAATCCTATTGATGTCCTGTAGGTAAAATATCAGGATTATCTGAATACAAAGAAGACATATTCAAAAAATGACTCGAAAAAATGTACAACCTATTTAATACACTTAACTAAGGGTCTATTCCATAATTCTATATGTTTTTGAACTAAGCTAGTCATTTTTTCCAAAAACCCAAAAAATTAAATGGTTTTCCCGAAATCTAATTCATAAGAAAGCAAATAATAAGACTTGATAATAATTCACTAAATAACCCTCAATTATTCATCAAACCAATTTGAAAAAGCTAATATTACAGCTAGGGATCAATTTGGAATTTTATCATATTTTTAGGGGTCAAATTATAATTTTGTTAAATTGGAGAACCAAACTAAAAATGTCATATACTCATGACTATACTGGAATTTTGTCCATAATTCATCCTCAATTCTGTCCAAAATCTCTAATTATGCTCCAAGGACTATTCTAGAATTTTATCAAATTTTTAGGGGTCAAATTGTAATTTTGTTAAATTGGAGGACCAAATTGAAATGTCATAAATTCATAACTATACTGAAATTTTGCCCATAATGCATCATCAGTTCTGTCCAGAATCTCAAATTATGCTACAGGGACCGTTCTGGATTTTTATCAATTTTTTAGGGTCAAATTATAATTTTATCAAATTGGAGGACCAAACTGAAAATTTTATAAGTTCACAAATATACTGGAATTTTGCCTATAATTCATCTTTAATTCTGTCCAGAATCTCGGATTATGTCCATAATTCTGTAATTTTTCCAAAGTTCGAGGGACTAAACTAAAATTTTCACAAATTGAGGAACCAAACTGAATTTCATCATCTTCAACCTCAAACCCAGATTTTCCATAGATCACCTACTGATATATCAAGATTCTTAACTCAAATTCATCATTTAAACAAATCATAACTCAAAATCATCATCTTTACCTAAAATATTCCAAAATCAGCTAAGTAACTTATTACCCATAATATTTAAATTAATTCATCAATCAACCCAAAATCCTAATATTCAACAAAAAAAAAAATTTAAAGCTAAAATAAAACACATTTATACATATCATAGACACATTTAAACAAATTTAAAGCTCAAATTTCAGATCCCTCTTTCTGTTTTTTTTTTCTATTTATTAGGGGTGATCATTTTCGATTCAGTTCAGTTCTTATAAAAAAAAATAACCAAACCGGTTTTTTATAAAAAAACCAAAACCGAAACTGGTTCAAACCGACCAGTTTCAGTTTGGTTATTTTAGAACAAAAACTGGTTCAAACCGACCGGTTTCGGTTTGACTCAGTTTTTTTCCGGTTTTTTTCGGTTTGGGTTCGGTTCGGTTTTTTCAGTTTCAGGCTTATAAAACCAAAACCGAATCGAACCGGTCAGTTTTTAAATTCTAATCGGTTTTTTTAACGGTTCGATTTTTTCGGTTATTTTTTTTTTCCGGTTTTCTTGATTTAATCGGTTTTTCAGTTTTTTTGCTCACTTCTACTATTTATACTTCTTAAATTTTATTCAATTACTACATTACCCCTTATTCATTTATATTTACTTCTAAACCTCCAAAACTATCTTGCCTTTTCCTATTCTCTTTCATTTTCAAAACATCACAGGTTTTCTTTACTTCTTAATTACTTTTTAATCACGCGTGTTATGCATGTGTCCATTTAACACGGGTTAATGCGAATGAATCTTTATGTACCATAAATCTTGCTTTTCTTGACTTTAATGTATCCTTATGTTCCATGAATATTGTTTTTCTTGACTTTAATGTATCGTAATGTACCATAAATCTTGTTTTTTTTTTTTCAATGAATGTGTTGTACCATATGAATCTTGTTTTTCTTGATTTTAATGAATGTGTTGTACCATGAAATCTTGTTTTCTTGAATTTGTTGAGGCACTGTGGATTTCATTTGTTGTGTTGTGCACTGTGGAATTTCCAATGTCAATTTCTATGAAGTTAGGAGTTGATTCTTTTGAATTTATCAGGAGTTAATTAGTTGGTGGACAAGGGTCATTAGGGTGTTTTAGGGGTCAAGAGATCGAGTTCTGAGATGATGGAGAGAAGGGATGGAGTTCAAGAACCGTGCATATGGTCGTCTCCTGAAGGGGGAAAAGGTAAAGTTGAACCTGGAAAACGGATCTTCTGCAATAGGGTATTGAATATAAGTGTCAAAGCTGTCGGCCTTGATATGGATTACACATTGGCACAATACAAGCCCGAAACCTTTGAAAAACTTGCGTATGAAGGAACAATCAAAAAGTTTGTGGGCAATCTGATAGGTTTGTATTTCTTAAAACCTGTGCTTCTTTGCTGCATTTAATTGACTGTATGTTGGCTAAGAATGGTGTTTCTATGCAGCTGTTGGAATGGAAATTTGAATGGGAGTACATGGTCAGAGGATTGGTTCTAGATAAAAAGAGAGGCAACATCTTGAAGGTTACTCATCATTAATCGCACATTTCCTGTTTTATTATTTGAAGAACATTTGTGTGGGAAAATATTTCAACTGCTAATTCTTGCAATTTACAGATGGATCGTCATAAATACGTTAAAGTGGGCATACCATGGATTTACAGAGTTGAGCAAGGAAGAGAAAGTTAACACCTATGGGAATACTCTGATAAGGAATGCTTTCGATTGGCCAGATTATGTGCTTGTTGATACTCATTTCTCATTAGCTGGAGCCTATTTGTTTGCCCAGCTTGTTGAATTTATGGACAAATATCGAGAAAGAGTAAGAACTCGGCATATATTTTTGTTTGTCTTGTCATACCAGGTCTCTCTATGATAGGAAATCCCAAATGTCTTTTGAGTATTCAACGTAGACATTTGCCAACTTTTAGTTGTTGATACAACTTTGGTTAGGATTCAAAAAGCTTTTCAGGCCTAAAATAGACCATCTTCTGGCAGAACATGTTTCTCTGCTGTGAATCTCACGGGTTTTGGTCATTGGTGTTTGTCTTAATGTCTCTGTGTTTCATCTACTAGGTACATAAGTGAGGATAAGTCCATAGTTCCAATGCTCAGAGATTCTAAACGTGCAAGGTTCTTGGTAACAAACAGGTACTAAATCCTCCCATCCCCCTTTCTGTTATTTTCCCTTTCTCTATAAATATTGAAACGTATCTTTTCATATTCAGAATGAATGTTACATAACAGCCTAGGTTTCTTTTCTTATCAGTACTACTGGGCGTCTTGCAGAATTATCGACATGACTGGTTTCTTAATTGTTTGTACAGACTGATATGTTTCTATGTTTGGATCTAACATTTGCTTAATTCCGTAGGCTCTGTATGTTGGAGATCATATCTATGGAGATATTTTACGCAGCAAAAAAGTTCTTGGTATTGCGTTCTTTCTTATCTTCTGTAGCCTTTGAAGTTAATATGGACTGGTTGTGAATTGTCATACTGAACACGACAGCCCTCAAAGCAGTCTTTGAATAGGGAATGAATGAAAATAGAAGTTGGCGGCACATGCTATCTCCAATTCCTCTCTTGAAAGTCTTGAATTCCTCCTTGCACACCAATGCCTGTCAATTGCTGTCTCTTAATTAGAGGTCAGATTTAGCCATAGCTATGGGTTGTGGTGTGCATTTCTGTGTCGGTTTTTGTGGTTTTCTTGCCCTTTATGCCTCTCTGAGCAGGTTGGAGAACAATGCTTATTGTTCCAGAGCTTGAGAGAGAGGTCAAACTGCTTTGGGAACAAAGGAACTCAAACAAGGTAATTCTTGAAATTTCTTAAGCTTTGATGACAGATTTACTTTGTGCTAACACAAACGATTATTATCAATCTAAACCAAAGGGATGGAGTAAAAATCAAACACCCACAGGCTCAACGAGAACGTCACCAAATGGTGAAGGAACTGAACTCTTTTGTTCCCTTATGCCATGTGTTTCTAACTCTCTGCAACCAGCTACTTGTAAGTTTATATTTGATTGTTGACTTCATTGGTTAATTTACAGTTTCACAAGGTCTGGGGACAACTCATGAAGACTGGCTACCAAAACTCTCGCTTTGCACATCAAGTAAGATCTAAGTCCTTCCAATATCATAGTACCCAGAACTGCTTTATGCTGCTTTCTTCTTAGAAATGCTGGGCTAAAATTTTCTTTGACCTCGAGTATCTCCTTGTTTTCTTTTCTACCAAAGAAGGATATGAATCTTCTGGGTTCTCGATCGAATGAAATAACGTATCAAAAGGCCAACCTTAGAAATCCAACGAAGAGCCATCAACAGCGAAGGAACCCCCACCAAGTTCTCAACTAATCTATTTTCTGGGATCAAAGTGAATAGTGCAATGCAGAGTGAATTAACAGGAAGAAGCAGATTGTATCTGCTTTCAGGTAACTTGTGGTGGAAATGTAAATGACAGTGAGTTCCATGTATAGTAAACAACGTTTTTTATTTTACTAAACATGTTGCTCCTGCATTTTGCTTCAAACACAAACGCAACCTCCTAAATAAACTATCGTCTTCTACACACACAGGTTGAGAGATTTGCCTGTCTTTTTACGATTTTGGTGGTGACTGATGTTTTGGGCCTTCAAACTTCCCTTGGCAATCAGAAGAACTACTCTCCGAAGTGAAGAATAGAATGTTGAGGGAGAGGACCATTTCTAATTTGGCTTTTAAAAGACCTAGCATTGCAGGGTGGAAGATAAGTAACCTATACCATTTATAATTTGGCTACATGTTCTTCGTTTTAGGTTTTTTAGTACATTTCTTACGCAACTACATTTTTTAAAGTCCTTGTTGGTTTCTCATCACCCTAAATGAGGACACAAACACATGATCGGTTAGTATCACAAGATTGAAAATACGAATACATTAATTAGGATTAAAGAAAAAGCCAGGAAGGGGTTGAATTGATAAAAACCCTAGAAGTCATAGATAATCTAAAAATGAGAGAAAAAGGGAAAATCTCTACCAATTTTCATGTTAATAAATACAATTTTTTTATAATCCTTGTTGGTTTCATCACACGAACACATGATTGGTTAATATTATATAATCCTTGCTAAAATTTTCTTTATGCTTGGTTAATATTATACCCAGAACACATGACTGGTTTATATCCATGTACTCCACAGACAGGAGCTATGAGAAACAATCATTTACAGAGACAACTAGCAGCTTGTGTCCGAAACTGACAAGCTTACAAACCCTAAAAGTATTCCTAACATTCCTTCACTATCAACCATTTTAATCCTGTCTCGACAGTGTTAGCCTCATTGCGGGAATCTTTCAACAATTAATGCCCGCACCATGACGACATCACCATCCAAGTTTTATTTCTGATGAACTGCTCAAACATCCCAAAAAAAAAATATTTAAAACACAAAAACATCTTTAATTGATCTTGAGTTTATCACTATCATAAAAAGCGATTGAAATTTACAAGGACTACCTACATCTACATATCCATTACAACACGCCAGGAAAAAATATCCTATGCAATACTCAACAACAATATACCATCAAGACACAGAATAATCATAGTTCCACAAAAGTCATCCAGTTTATCTGCACTCCAAACAGAAACTGACAAGCTTACAAACCCTAAAAGTATTCCTAACATTCCCTTACTATCAACCATTTTCATTCTGTCTCGACAGTGTTAGCCTCATTGCGGGAATCTTTCATCATTCACAGCGCATCGGATTATAATCACCATTTGCTTGCATTGATTTTTGATGAAATCCCATCAAAGATGGATCTGAGGATGCTGTTGAGCACTCGGATGTGGAACCCACACAACATATGAACAATTGCAAACTCCACACCAGGTCATCTATGCTCATCTAGCCTCTCCATATCTTGCATTTCAAGTGGTTCAGGAAAGATTTCGCTGGATAACCTTTTATTAGAAGATGAATGCTCAATCCCACTGCTGCCTCGAGATCCTGCTCTCCCTGGCTGCTTTAAGCCACTGGTATTAGCATGGCCCAGAGTTGAGGCGTTATCTGGGCTATGTCTCCAGCTACCAAAAAAAGCAGCACTCCAAGATCTCCTAGATGAAGTTGTTCTCAGCCTTCCCGAGCTATACATGTCATCTCTTACCACTTTCAGAGGGTTTTCCAATGCTTTGAGGACATATTTCATTGGAGGGCGTTTAGAAGGTTTGGAATTAAGGCATGACCTAGCCACGATGGCCATTGCCCATACCTCTTCCAATAAATCTTCATCAACGATCATAGATGGGTCAACAATCTTTGCCACCAGCTCCCTGTCATATACACTGATCTGCGCCAGCGCGTGTTCTAACCACTCCCTTGTGGTGGCATCATCTGATTTGCTTATGCCAAGCTTGCCTGTAACGAGCTCAAGCAAGACCTTGCCAAAACAATACACATCATGAGCACAAGTTGCCGGAGATGAGCCTGCCCATTATCAAAGAGATATATCAGGATTTACTTAATTTTGTTTTCCAAACTGACACTTGTAGTAACACTCAAAGTTATTGGAGAAAAGGAAAGCTACAATTGGCAATATGCTAGATATGAACGAATTCTTTGTGAATTATACGTAGTTTAAAAGATGAAGAAGTTCACTTGTGAGAGAGTTCAACGTACCAGAAGTCCCTGGATCAGAGACAGAGGATCTGCACATGGGCACGAGGAATTGTTATTAGATCTTCAACAAAGGATAATAAAAATGAACCAAGAGGTAATTATTTATGCTCAAGGACAATGATGATGCCAAACACACAGGGAGTGGACCAAGTGACCAACTACCCTAATGGCAAAA
Source organism: Populus trichocarpa (assembly GCF_000002775.5). Classification (NCBI taxonomy): domain Eukaryota; kingdom Viridiplantae; phylum Streptophyta; class Magnoliopsida; order Malpighiales; family Salicaceae; genus Populus; species Populus trichocarpa. The sequence continues at coordinate 24,860,635 of NC_037286.2, read as the reverse complement.
CCAGCGATGATGTGTTGTTGCTAGCCATGTTAATCTGGAGTATTACATAACATAGCTAATGACAACAGATTATGGCTGGGTCAAATCATTCAGCAAATCAAATATGTGAATTCACTTCAAAATGCCCAAAGAAATTAATAGCTACAACACTTACTGGGACTTCCGCAAGAACCTTGTGAGAACACTTTGATGCAAATCCCCTTCCTGGACACGAACCCTACTCAAACTTCCGAGTCGAACCTCAAACTTATCATCAAGAAGGATACTGCTCGCTTGAACATCTCTTCAAACACCAAAAGGTAATTGGATTTTAGAATTTAGAAATGACTGGAAATTCTCCATCACAAAGATAGAAATGTCATGCATGCTAGATTACTAGTTCATAGTTTAAATAAAGAAGATGATAAAGGAGACAGTCTCAAAGCACTTGGGAAGTGCTGCTATAATCTGCAGAAACATCATCCCAAGTCAAACGTTCTCATCAAAATTTGAATCTACATCCTGCTTAGCCACACCCTGTGCCTTGATCTCTTGGGCTAGTACCCAAGGGCAAAAGACAGGTTGCAATTCAGCTTCTTTACACTTGAGCATTGCAACATTCATTCCAGTCTCATGTGAATTTAAACAGCAGAAACAGCAATACTAATTAGCAATAAATAGGTGATTGAGAATACCATCCTAGACCAGGCCTTGTACTGACAAGATATCAAGCACAAATGATTCCATACTGAATACTGAATGTGCAAAGCGTGAGCTTCTCCATTCACATAGGGCATTATAATTCTAATTCATGTTTAAATAAACTACATGAATAAGATCACCACAATCAGAAAAACTATCCCAGAAAATATGGAGGAGAGTGAGGCTATTCAAAAGCAAGTATAAGTACCTATGGACAAGGGGAGGGTTGCACTCCTGGTGCAGGTAAGAGAGACCTTCAGCAGCTCCTGTAGCAATTTTCAGTCTTGTAATCCAATCCAGGGACTGCAAACCATCGTCTTCAAAATTGGTTACCCTGTACAAAGACTCAGCCAAGTCCCTATTTGGCATGTATTTGTACACCAAAAGCTTGTGATTTTCGTTCTCCAAACAATGTCCCAAAAGAGGGACTAAACGTGCATGTGAATGCTTGCTGAAAAATTCTAATTCCATCATGCAGGAATCCTGTTTCAAGCTATGCAAATTGATCCTTTTGACAACGATAGGAATTCCTCCTTCCAAAAAACCCTGGTAGAGATCTCCAGAGTGACCATGTTTGATGAGATTTCTTTCACCAAATTCACTAGTCAGACCGAGTAACTGTTCATATGTGAATGAGTCTCTCAGACTAGATACGCTAGTAGGATCCTTAGGAAGTGGTGGGCTATCTCCATCTGGAACACGCCCCACATCTGCACTTCCTCTTTCATTTGTAATGGTATTACTAAACTTCCTAAGGACCACCACGATCACCAGTACCAAAATCGTAAGGAAACCAACTCCACCAAGCAATCCCACCAAAATGTATATCCATCGCTTGCGTTTCTTTGGGACAGAACCTGGCTCTGGATTTCCAAAATAATCGAAAGTTAAGTCTCTCTCAGCATAAAACAATCTACAATCTTCCAAGCTCCTCTGATAAGGCACTGTCTGAAGGCAGTTCATGTCAAGGCTACCATTTCTTGGACTGCTAATAGTAACCTTTCCTTGGAAATAATTACCCGAAAAATCAATGGAAGTACAGTTCTCAGATAAACAAGCCGGAGTTCCATATAACTTATTGTTGGAAAGATTAAACACAGCACCACTGGCATGACCCTTGAGACTAAAATTCGTCAAATCAGCTGTAAAATTATTAGCAGAAACATCAAGAACCTGCAAATTCTGCGACGACCACAATGCATCAGGAAGAGCACCATCAAATTTATTCTCTCTCAACTCCAAAACTCTCAATTTTCCGAGACTCGGAAACAAACCATCCGGTAATCTACCCTCCAATCGATTATCCCTCAACACCAACACTTCCAAATTCCTCAACCGCATAAACTCTACAGGCAACAACCCGGATAACACATTCATGCCAAGATTAAGCTCAACCAAGTTAGAAAGATTACCCAATTCAACAGGCACCGAACCCATAAGACTATTATCAGACAAATTCAAGATTTTCAGACTAGAAATACTACCAAAAGTAGATGGTATGGACCCAGAAAAATAATTGGAAGAAAGGTCAAGTTTTGATAGATTCCTAAGCAATCCAAATTCACTTGGTAGCTGCCCAGTAAGTGAATTCCTTGAAAGATCAAGAACTAATAGCTGCATTAACTGCCCCAATGCAGCAGGTAGACTACCAGCAAGATCATTACTGCCTAGATATAAAGCATTGAGTCTAGTTAAATTACCAAGCGAAGCAGGAATCGGACCGGTGACTGAACTAGACTGGAGATCCAAGACCTTCAAAGAACCAAGCTGGTAACCAAACCAATCCGGTATCGGACCAGGAAGTGAAAACCCTGAAGCATTAAAAGACTCCAAGAAAGTACAATTAGCCAAAGAATCAACACTGAAACTGGGGTTCAAACGGCCGACCCGGGTCCGCTTAAGCCCGGATATATTGATCCCAATGACCCGCCCATTTCTGCATTGGATTCCTGTCCATTGCTTGCAGGGGTTGGATTTTATTGGCCAGTCTGTGCTCCTAATCCCCAACGATGACCGGAGATCAAACAAAGCTGACAGTTCATTTCTTGTCAAGAAACCTTGCTGACCCAACGTGCAGTGAAACAAGACCAAGATTGTAACTAAAAGAAGCTCTTTCATGGCTTCTTCTTCTTCTTCTTCTTATAATGTAAAGTTGCAGTCTATTATCGTCTATGGTGGCTCATCTTCTTGTTGAAGAACTGGTGCTGGTGTTGACTACTGCCTTCTTCTTTTCTTTTCCTCTCTTCTCTCTGTGCATTAACACGTACTGCCCCTGGTTGTTATCTCGAGTGAAATGAAAGAGAAACCAAAAATGAAAAGAAAACAGCTTTAAATGTGTTCATGTTCTGTGTAGCAGTCTTCTTTACCTCAAATCACGAGCTTTGATTCTGCCTTCGATGCCTCTGCTGCTATTCTTCTGTGTTTTAGTTGAGTTTAGCCAGCCAGCCAACCAGACTTTTCTTTTCTTTCTTTTTGAATAAAATTATACTGTGACGAGGCTGCCGAAACTGAAGGCTGAGGTTCTAACAGTGTTTGACTGCGAGTAGTCATAGAATCTGAAAAATAAATCCCTTTTATAGATTTTTAGCGGCAGTTTAGTATTGTGTTCTAAATCTTTATTTTTTAATTATTTTTTCTTTAAAATTTTTATATTTTATTATAATTTTAATACGATGATATCAAGAATTTTTTTTAAAAGATAAAAACTATTATTTTAATATATTTTTAATTAAAAAAATATTTTAAAAACAATAGTTATCATAATCATAAACACCTTTTATAAATCTATAATAATTTAAAAATTTTATGATGTTTAAGTTAATATTGACGTAAAAGGGCAAAAAAAATAAAGGATTAGATGACTTACATTATCTTATTATTCCAATTTTATAATTGAAGTTGAAGAAAAAAAACACTGAATTAATATTATATTTTAGTGTTTTTTATAGTTTTTATATGTTAATATTAAAAATAAAATAAAATTAAAATTAAAAAAATATTTTAAATAAAAAATATTTCTAAACAGCACTCCATATATTTAAAACGGTTTGATATTAACCAGTGTTATTGATTAAAACTAAATTTTAATTTAAAATAATCATAAAGCAATCCTTTATTCTGATTCCTGACCGATCATTTGATTTTGAAATAGAATAAAAACAATAAATCCTTGTTCGATAGATGTGTCTGAGGCACGGCAGGGCACGGCACGGGGTTTTATGAGAGGATAGGCAGACTTTAATGACAAAAGAGGGTGTGCCTGCCCTCAACCGTCGGGTTCTGTTTCTGTTTCAATGGTACGAAATGAATTTCTAAATTATCAATTTATCAACTTCAAGAATTTCTAAAAAAATTATTTTTTTTCGGAAACTCTGTATTAAATATAAAAAAACTGCATAAAAACTTTTATTTTACTTTGGTTTATAATTTTTTTATACCGAATTAGAAGAATTACTTGTAACATATTTTATATTTAATATGTATATCAATAAAAAATCTGTTTGACTTAAATTGACTAAATTTAGCTGTAATAAAAAATATTTTAATAGTTTTTTTCTATTCTAATAAAATTAAATGAGAGGAACAAATTATAGTAGGATATATTCTTTAAGTCTTTTTAGTCTTTTTTTTAGTCTTTTTAGTCTTCCATAAAGCAAATAAAATTTCCACACCTGCCGAACCGTACAGGTTGAAAAAAAGAAGAAGCTTTGTTAACCAAATCAAAAACATGATTGACCCGGTAACTCAATAGATTAGGATCTGATTCAGTTAAAACTCGATTATCAATTCATTGATTTTTTTTTAGAAAAAAACTTGGTTAAAATAACATTGTTTTTATTTTAAATAAAACTTAGGTTGATCTAGATCAACTCTCCCGACTCATAATTTAAACTTTATCCTGATTCAGGATTTGAAAGTATGTTTTTTATATATGGTTGGTTTTCAATTGAGCCATAGAGAAGAGCTCGGATTCGGTTTTGGGTGAACCCACTTGGCCAAGGTTAAACTAGAAGGGTGGTGGCTGGCTGGCATTGGGTTCGTTGACTAATTCCGGGTTTCATGGTCAGCAACGTTTGTAAAAGAACTCTATATATAATGTATTTATTTTATTTTTTTGCTAATAATATTTGGTCGTGAAAGATTATGGTGATTATAATATTATGTGAAATAAATCTTAAAAAATGGGTCTAACATTTGATTTTAATACTAATTTCCTTATATATATATATTTTCATTGCCGTAATTATTCCACCAAGGATACCAAGCTTTTTAATGTGTGTGTTTGGTGAGTTTTTGCCTGACTTTTCTGCTAAAAATAGTTGTTATATCGTTCAACTGTGTTTTGAACGAGTACTGGATTTCTTTTTTATAAAATATTTTTATCTTCCAAAAAAATAATATAATTACTATTTAGATGAGAGAAGGAGGAGACCGAGAGAGTGGTCAAATTTTTTATCATAAATTAATTTTTTTTTTTTATGGGAAGTGGTTTCTTGCAAGCGACTTATGTATTTATTTTTTATTAAAAAAATGGTTAAATAAAAGATATTTTTAGTTTGGTTTGATTTCTAATTTTTTTTTATTTTAAAAAAAAACACTTTTTAGAAGTTGTAAAAATTTAAAAATATCATGTTATTTCTTAATTATATCATTTTTTATCCTCAATCTTCTGATTGTTATATATTTTATTTTGAATATTTTTTATTTCAATTCCATGCTTTAAAATTTAATTTGATTTGATTTGATTTTATACAAATTCTAGTCATTTTTCTTTTAATTATTATTTATTTGCTCTTGTCTTTTTTTAATTGAAATTTTTATCTATTCTATCCGATTCTTATTTTTTTTATTGTTAATTTGAAATAATTTGAATTTTTTATCTATCATATCCGTTTTTATTTTTTATTTTTAACTGATATTTATTTTATTTGAAATAATTTATGAAATTGTTTTTTTATCCTCTTTCAATTTTTTTATTTATCATATTTGATTCTTATTTTTTAATAAAATTTAAAAAAATATTAATAAATTATTTTTTGACTTATTTTCCATGAAATTACAATACTAAAAAATATTGTAAAACTTATTATTATTTTTTTTATAATACCATTTTTCATGAAAACCATTTTAAAAAAAAAACTTCCGGCAAACAATCGGCCGACAAGAACAATAGCGATAAGAAGAGAAGATGATTTGACGAAATGGCCATCATATCAATACCATCCCTAACACTAACACTAACACATGGATGGTGACGGACGTGGCAATTTCCAACACGTTAAACATCGTGGTCCCCTCTACAGGTACGGCTCCGCGTTTCTCATCGTGTCATGGCTGCTGCTTGTAGAAGTTACACTCCTCTATTCTCTAACCTCTTGCTTTTTTACCCCATCATGCCATTTTTTTAACTCAAAAGGGAAGCGGTAACTATTTTTAATTAATCTCTATTTTTTTTCTTAACTTTTCACCATTGCTATTAAATTAAATTTATTTGTTCTATTACTCGAATCTAGGGATCGATTGTTTTATAAAAGAATTTATTAAACTCGGTTAATTCATCATCTAATCAATCTGATTAGAAAAAAAAAACTAAATTTAATTTAGATTTGTTTTAAATTAAAAAAATTTAAAATAATATTATTGTAAATTGGTTCGGGTGACCCTGAATTTATATACCCAATTCATAGCCTAAACCTAAAATCAAGTTATAAGCCAATTCAAGATATATATACACCATAAGAATATGATTAATGGCCACACACCATCTTATCCTCTATGATTTTTTCTTCTTTTGCTTAGGTTTTTTTTTTTTTTTTTTTTTTTGAATTTGATGGGATAGGATGACCACATAAAGTTGTGGAAGTCACACGATGAGACAAAAGTGAGCTGATGCGCTGTCTCGAACTGAAAAGAAATAAAATCGTTGCTTAAATTAATTGATTAAATAAAGGGATATAAGGTCACACACACGACAAGGAGAGGACTTGGAGAAAAATAAAATCGGGTAGCCCATCAAATCCCAAGCATGGAACAATGGCCTCCCCGCTACGGAAAACGATACTATATCCTTGTCGTTGAAGGTGACACAGCCTGAATCTAAAGCTACTTTCCACGAAATTAAAGGTTGACAGAAACTGATCCCGATAATGATGAAGGTGCACTGCTTTACGACTTGTCGTAGTTAAAAAACCCAGCCCGTTTACGAGACATACATCATGAATGAACGGATCATGTCAAGTTGGATTAATTTATTTTTATTTTTAAAATTAAATAAAGATTCATTTAAGTTTTTATCGGATTAATATAATTACAAGTTAGCATGTCAAGTTAATCATTATATTATATGATCCAATATAAAATTTGATTTAAATGGGACCGAATCATGGATGGATTATATTAAGTTGGATTGATTTTCTTTTATTTTTTTTAAATTAAATTGAGTTTTATTTAAATTTTGATCGGATTTACTTTATCGCAAGTTAATCCGTTGAGTTAAGGTCTGTTTGGAATTATAGTAGTTGTTACGATTCAAAGTACTTTTCGTTTAAAAATGTATCAAAATAATATTTTTTTTATTTTTTAAAAATTATTTTTGAAATTAGTATATCAAAAACAATCTTAAAATAATTTAATTTTTAAAATTCTGAAGGAACACAATTTTACTTACGTTTCCGAACAAGCCCTTAATATCCTATATAAAACTCAATTGAAATTGGACCGGTTTTACGAGAATGATGATGCAGTCATGTCAATGGTTAAAAGCCAAGCAAAGAAAGGAGAAAGGTACGTTTCCAAGATGGCCATTCAACATGTGTCTGCTGAGACGTCAAATTGGTAATAAGACAGTTCCTAATTCATAATTGTACTACTTGAAAGGAACATCCACTTTGACTTGGTCTCGTGCGAAAATGATTTATTTTAATTATATAATTAATCAAGGGATCTGATCTCTGCTTTTCATAATCAAAGAAGGCCACCGATTCATACCTGATACGCTCACTACGTTCGTTTTCTATGGTGATGGCCGATGGGAGGAGGAGTTCCTATCTCTGATTCTCCCCACGACACGATAAACATATGCAAACAAAACTATCATATGCTTACCAGATTGATACTTCTTATTCCACTTAAATTCTACTGCCAAATTTACTAATATAGTAGGATATATATACAAATTAATCCGGTTATTTATAATAATCTAAAAAAAAATCCTACTACCTATCTTGATATTGTAAAGGCCCTACCATTAAAAATGATGAAAAATATTTTTTTTATTTTCATATTCTATTTATTATCTATTAAATAAAAATATAATTGATTATATTTTATTTATCAGATTTTAAATATCCTGTTAAATATTTATTATTCGAGTATTATTTATTATTCAATAATATATATATATATATTCTGATACAAGTTTTGATCAGGTTATTAATATTTATTCATTATTCACCGATTAAAATAACTATTAACAAAAACTCACCTATACAGATTGAACAATAAGACTTATGTAGCATATCCCTTCTCGGCTAGCTAGCTTCAATGTCTACAATGTTAGTAAATATACCTTATAGTCAATTGATTGGTTATATATAGTACATGATTTTATTTATGTAAAATATATTTATTATTAATAAAAGTTTTTTTATCTTTAATATTCATTTATAATTGATTAATGAATTTAATGTTTAATTAATGAATCTATAGCAAAGATAAAGTCCATGCGAACAAAAATGCTTTGCAAAAGAGATTATAAAGTTCTTATAATTTTGATATTTCTATTGCATCAAAACTATCCCACGTGAGTGAGCGGTGTCGGAGGTCAAGGAGTCGCCACCTAGTCGTTTGGTTCAGGATTACTAGGAAATTCTAGGGTAAGAGACTGATTGTGGTTAGAGAAGATATTAGCACTACTGACGCACCTTACTTAAGGTAAGCTGCATTATGTTGTGTTCATAAGATTTGAAGGTTTTGATGGGTTCCTAACTGTTGATTTGTCCATAACTCAGGATAAAAGATTTACTCTTAAAAATAAATCTGGTATTTTGAATTTATTATGAGCTCGTATGCCTAGATAAATTTTTATGGAAATGGTCCATGTAAGTGCCCTGATAGGGTTCACCTATCCTGAAAGGCGAAGGGGTTTTCCACACTTTGTATATTGTAGTAAAAAATACTCCCAATTAAAATTGCCGAGTATCTAAAAATAATTCTGAAAATTTTCTAGTCAACTCCTAGTATTTAAATACCAGCCTACTTATAGGTCCAACATTTATACCAGGGTGTTGAACATTAATTTTCATGAATTAAAATATTTACAGTTATTGAGATATTAGCCAAATCCTTAAGGAATTTTACAAAGTTGTTGTAAATTCAAAAAAAAAATGCAAAGGAAAATCCGCACAGGTATTTTCTAAAACAATACCAATTTTTTTTAAAAAAAAATGCAATTTTTTCATAAAAACTGGGTCATATGCAATAAACAAAAATTATTTTTATTACTATTTTTAAAGTTTTTAATTTTTATTTTTTTAATTTTTTTTGTAAGGCCATATTTGGCAAAAACCATTTTTTCTTCCTTAGAGAACTGCTCAAACAGGTCTAAGAGTGTGTTTTCCAAACACCTCCTTAGGTAAAAAATCCTTTTATTAAAAAGTGACAGACCAAACAAAACCTTAATATCTGATCCGATTTTGACTCGACTAGATTGACCTGAAACAAACCAAAAACAAAGACCAACACCAAAAATAGATTAACCATAAAAAAACATAAAAACTCAAATTTTCTTAGACAAAACTAATCAAACATAAAGAAAATAAAAAACATGAAGAACATTCAAATCCGAACCCAACAATGTGAAACCTAACCCATACTAGATTTCAAACAAACAAAGGCATGATTTTATTTGTAAACATTCATAGATCAAGAATCAAGCATCACAACCTATCAATAATCACTAAAAAGCAAGGATTTGATCAAAATAGGTTTAGGTTCAAAACCAAAACCTTAGGATTAAAACCTTTAAAAACTTGTTAATGATGCAAATAAATCCTAGATTATTGACTAACCGAGTTGCCCAGATGGTTTACTGCAAACAAATGGACTAAAACTGGTCCAAATCATAGTGCTAAGACAATATTCTTTTCAAGAACACAAAGAACATTGCCCAGTAAATACCTAGAATTGAAGAACAAGCTGCCAAACTTAGAAAATAGACTTTTAGGCCTTTAAACCTACTGCTTTTGGTCCTTACAAACCACATTATCAATACCAATCATAGTTGTATCAAAATAAACTAACAAAAACATCAAATCATCATAAACATGCATTAAGTTCCATTTTCCAAAACTACCAAATTAAATCAACAAGCATGCTTAACTAAAATGAGGTTCAAAACTGACACTTTAACACCCTGTAGGACTAAAACAAAACTTAGGAGTCTAGAACAATGCATTAACAAACTAGAAAAACATTAAATAATTTGTTGCCATATTTGGCAAATTTTATTCAAACTAAATGCAAGCTTAACATACTAGGACACCAATCTTCACATCAATATATTAAAAAAAAAAAAACATTACATTATATGGTAATCAAAGGGTTTGAATCCACTAGGCCTCATAGACTCCACTTTCAAAGTTTGCGAAAGTATACCTTCCAAGCTTGAAATCTTCAATGGGAGTAGATTTCTGCTGTTGATTTTCGTTCTTCTTGTCTCTAAACCTAACAAGGCCAAACCTTTGAACCTTTTCTAAGCTCTTGAACTTAGTATTCAATCTTTTAAACCTTAACCAAATTTCTTCCCTCTCCTCTCTTTTCGCCCCCCTTTTCTGTCAGATTACCTCTCTCTTTATAGGCTGATTCAGAGCTTCTAGATGAGCTTGTTAGGATTTTAACAAACCAAAACTAGGCTGGTTTTATTACATGATAAATGGTTTTGGATTTAGGTGGTTTTGATCAAACTTAGAGGTCAAAGTGAAATGTCTCAGCTCTTTGATCTTGAGAGAAGTTTTCTCAGCCTTTGATAAGAATCATCTGAGAATTTTTAAGTGTGAACACATGAAAAAATTGGGTGGTTTTGTGCAAATGGGTACCTCAGTCAAAGCTGATTGGGTTAGCCATTTTCAAGGCTTCGTCAAAGCAATTCCAACATCATCGTCGTTGAAGACCACCTGAAATTGGTAGAGGGGGTACGTATCTTTTGTTTGGATCCAACCTTATTTAATTTGGAGGTCTGTAGCTCCACATTCACTCACTTGAAGGTGCCAACTTGATTAGCCTAGAATCTGAAAATTGAGTGATGACTGATTACAGACAAGATTTTGAGGACTTCTATGGAAGAATTGAGATTTAAATGTTTAATTTCATGAAAATGGGGTTGTAAAAGGGATGTTCCTCTTCCATTTGCAAAAAAAAACCGCATGCCAGTTGAAGGTCTAGAACTCCACAACGAGCTCTTGGAAGGTGCCAACCTGATCATCATGAATTGCTAAAAAAAAAAGATTAACATAAGCTGAATGACGTGTCATTTGAGTTAGATCCTTAGAAATTAGGTTTTTTAATTTGAGATATGATAGATTTCATTTTAGTCATTGTTCTTCTAATTGCTTTTAATTGCACCCTTAATTGCCTCCTAAACTCTTAATTCCATATAATTTCACCCCTGCCAAACTCAATCATCAGACCCAAAGTTTAGCGCAATTTTTATCTTGGTCATTGGTTTCTTATTTGTGCATTTGGACTCTTAATTGACTATTAAACTTTCAATTCTTTAACCTAGGCCCTGATTTGGTCAATTTCAACCATTGAAGTCTTGTGCCTTTTAAGATTTGGTCACTGGTTTTAAATTTCTTCAATTAAACCTTTAATTGGCCATCAGACTTTAAGTTTTTTTACAATTAAGCTCCTGATTTAACCAATTAAACTTTTCAAAGTCTAATTTCAGTCCCTAAACTTCAATTTCTTCTAATTAACACCAAAATTGACTCTAAAAAATTATTTTCTTACAATTAAGTCCTTAATAAAATTAATTATGCCTTCCAAAATCTTCATTAAGTCCTTACTCATCCAAATTTGTATTTCTTTACCCCAAATACAAATATTCCACTAATGGAGCCTTTTATCAATCAGAATCGGGTTGCCAATTTTACCAATCTTGTACTTTCTAGTCCTCTAGCTTTTCCACTTGTTACTTTAATCCTTTATCACCAACTTGAACAATCTTATAGGCTTTCTTCATGTGTATCCTCTTGTATTTCTAGATTTTTTTTCTTGATTTTTTATGGGGTAAAAAATTAGGAACAACATATGCCCCCTCTTTAAAATGCTTACGAAGCAAAATCTTATCAAGGTTTTGCGTAGTGAGCTTGTAAGGAAAAAGTATTTGTCCTTTATGTTGGGTGATCTACCAATCCAAAGACTTTGATTTTAAAATTCAAAAACTGGTATATTTTTACGAGCAACCTGCCCCTTTCTAATTCAAAAACTGATATATTTTCATGGGCAACCTGCTCTTTTCAAATTTCAAAAAGAACTTCAGCAAGCATCCATGCTTCCCCTGAAATTGGTCTATTTTCACAGACAACCTGCCCATTTTGAAATTCAAAAACTAGTATATTTTCACGGGTGACCTGTTCTTTTCAAATTTTAAAAAGAAATTCAACAAGCGTCTATGTTTCCATAAAATTGATTTATTTTCACGGACAACCTGCCCATTTTGAAATCCAAAAATTGGTTTATTTTTATGGGCGACCTGTCCTTTTAAATTTCAAAAGAACTTCAGCAAGCGTCCATGCTTCCCTGAAGTTGGTCTAATTTCACGGGCGACCTTCCCATTTTGAAATTAAAAAACTAGGATTTTCATCAGAATTCTTCAAAGCTTTCCTAAAATAGAATTCAAAACAAAATGCCCTCAAAGGATAAACTCTTAAAACGAGTGCTTTTTCTTATGGTCTTAGTTGTCCACACCATATGGATGGGATGCCTTTGCTATTTCTCGACCGTTCACCCATGCAAATTTCTCCACCTTTCTTCTTGATTGATGAATTCTGCACTAACATTATTTCAAAGTTGAGGTTCAACCATATGCAATGCATGCTTTTTAAAATATAGCCCTCCATTTTCTTCACAATCTCTTCTTTTGATTTTTTGATGTGGTCACTTTATTCGACTCATCTTCCATTTTACCCAAGCAAGTCCATGAGAGTTATTTTTAAACCTTGAGTGTTGTTAAGCTGCCTTTGTAGCCTTCTCCTTTTATAAGTATTTATGCTATGGTGAATGCTATCCTAATCAGGAATGAATCTTGGAGATTTGTTTTCAGTTTAGTTAACCTAAACTCTTGCATCTTAGTGATTCCCTTTAACTAAAACTTTGGTTTTACAGCTCGATTAACTTGAAATCCCAATCTGGCAATTTCTTTTAACCATAACCTAAACTCTTTGTCTTCAGCTCAGTTAACCTGAGATCCCAATCTGGCAATTCCCTTTAACTAGAACCAAAATCTTTGTCTTTAGCTCGGCTAACCCGAGATCCCAATCTAGCGATTCCCTTTAACCAAAATCAAATTTTTTTTTTCTATAGCTCGGCTAACATAAGATTCCAATTTGGCGATTCCTTTTAACCAACACCAAAATCTTTGTTTTTAGCTTGGCTAACCTGAGATCCCAATCTGGCGATCCCCTTTAACCAAAATCTGTGTCTTTAGCCTGGCTAACCTGAGATCCCAATATAGCAATCCCCTTTAACTAGAACAAAAATGTATCTTCTAAGAGAATCATATTCTCGCAGCTATTCTCCCATGCAACTCTTTTTTGGCAAAAACTTGTCTTCTCAACAACTCATATTTTCAGTTTAGCTAACCTGAAATCTCAATCTAGTGATTCCCTTAAACTACAATTGTCCAAAGGCATTTTGATTGAATCCAAAATACTTTGATTACAGGGTTGACATCTAACACTTCTGATCATGAGGTTTGAATATTTTGACATTCTTCGATGCTAAAGAACTGAGAAGTTCCTGATGACAAGATTTCTCTTATCTCTTCCTAATTGCAGGGTTAAAACTGTGATCCCCTACTATCATCGATTATTTTTCAAATGATTTCATTGTGGATTTTTCCTGTAAAATTTTAAAAATATTTATGCAATAATTAGGGGTTAGATGACATGCATGTATCCTTACCTGGTTTGAGATACAGGTCCCCCCTCTTCAATGCTCTATCATCATAGAGTGCTTTAGCTTGCCATCTAAAGCCTTCTTAATCCTCTAATTCACCAGCTTATTTGAGTTTACCATATGCCAACCTTTTACTCGAATGTAAGTGTTTTTCCTGGATTATTCATCGCGATTACTATTCTTATTATTTATCAAGTATGACTAAACCCTCAAGTGTGGTGTTGCCTGTTTCATCATGAAGGAGTTTAAAAATCATTCAATTTCTTGGATTATTTTAAAAAAAACTGCCTCCTGATTAGATGTGTGCATTCTGACAGCAATTATCCAAAGGTTTTCTTGTGTCAATCTCATTTTAGATCATAAATCAGCCATGATATTGCCCTCAGTTGAACCATATTCTTCAAGCATATGCTATAATCAAACTTCATGGAATTGTCAAGTCATCTAGCCATGCACCTTATTGCTTGCAGTAAAGGCTCATCATTGTATGCTAAGTGTTCTTTATAGTAAAATAGCCTTCAGCCTATCTAATCTTATCAAACAACTCTTGTATATTTATAACAACCATTACAGCTACTTATGTAGCCATGAAGTTGTCCCTTAATTGGATATGACAATATTTTCTAAATTCTTGAAGCAAACCATTACAATCATCCTTTGCTAATGATTGTTTTTAGCTGATACAACTAGGTTCATCCCTTAAGACCAAGTCTATCTTCAGAGATTCTCCCTTATTTCAAGGCTTTGTAATCATCTAGACTCGATTGTGAAAAGAAGTACATTATCATCATAAATGATGTGCATTTTATCACCCCACATCCATATGGTGAAATGCACCTTGAATCGATGGGGTTTAAAGCAGATTGTCCCTAGATAGTCTAGGTAGTGTGCATCCTTTCAACATTGATCTAAATGCATCCATGTGATAACAAAGGATAAACCAAGCTTTCAGATATGAAGATACCCCTTAAGTTACTCTCAATTGCTACTAGAGTTCATTGAGTAATCCACAAACTTTTTACTCAACAAAACCCTTAGTTAAAATAGTTTGTGTTCTTTATTCTTCCTATCATCATGTGTCATTTGTTATTGATAGACGCTAATCATACCTTTGACGGGTTTCACTGAATCATCATTTGATTTTGTGTTTCTTTGCCCTCAGTTGATCTAAATGTTGTTTGTTTTCCCTCCTAGGGTCTATTGTATTGCCCCCCGTTTGCTCAACTTTTCAAGAACGACTTAAGAAATGTCAATTCCATTTAGGCCAATTGTTGCAATGAAATTAGAGAGATGTTAGTTTTAAAAATATTTTGGAAATTAAGCTTTTTGGTCAAATATCTAACACACGCCATTCAATACATGCAGTCCTTTAATTATCTTATATTTTAAAAACAAAAATTGACCCTATGTAAGATTAAAACAATTTATTTGGATCTTCTATGGTTCTTTGTGTTAATTTTCATATTTTATTTTAGGTATGTCATTTGATGATACGTGATGAGGTGACCTTATATTGATTTCAACAACAAGAGGCTCGAGTCAAGACTCAAGGTTTTATAAAGAAAGATTGTCTTTTTTAAACATCAATTTTATCAGCATGCACAATAACCAGTAACTTAGTTGATGAAGCCATGAACCTAATGAGAAAGCCCTTCATGTTTTGAGAGCATCATTTTTTTCAATTTCACCTATGATTTCAATCAATTGAGTCTTTAAAGTTTGACGCCTTTTTTAAAATGATCATTGACTGTGAATTTCTTCAATTTAGCCCTTAATTGACTAAAAAACTTTGATTTTCTTGCAATTTTACTCTTAATACCAATTAATTGACTTGATAAAAATTAAATTTGGTCTTCTAAAATTCATATCTTCTCAATGAAGCCCAAATTAGGCTCCTAAACTTAATTTTTCACCAATTAAGCCAGTACTAAAATTAATTTGACCAATTTAAAGTATAATTAAGTCTTTACACCTAATTAAATCCTTTAATTGAACCCAAATTAATTCTTAAACATTAAACAACTATAATTTGGCCCATTATTAAATCAAATTGGCTTATTAAAAATCTAATTATATCCCTAGGCTTAATTTTTATGCAAATTTGTTCAATAATCATGTAACTTGACATTGAATTTGTATTGTTTCTCCAGTTTTGGGTAAAATAGGATATAATTATGCTCCCGATTACATCCAAAATTGCACCTTGATTTTTTTCTACATTTGAAATCCTCCTAGCTTGCTTTTGCCAAAATGCTAGTCTTTATTTTATTTTATTTTTATTTTGGAAAAAAAGAGATGAATTTGGGGAATAACCAAGATATGGGTTATGACAACATTGCTGGCGGTGGAGAGAAGATTGCTGTTAGAAATGCAGCTTGCTGGCAGTGGGAGATGTAGCCGATGGAAGGTGAGCTGATGGTGCTCTATGTCTCTCTTTGTTGCCGTTAGTTGTTGCTGGTTTCAGGTTTTCTTGAGAGGGAGAGAAAATGACTTGGTTTTTTTTTTTTTTCCAGAAAAATAGAAGGGCCATTGTTTGTTGGGGTTGCTGTGGGATGGGTTACAATATAGTTCCTCTTATGTAGGTGGCAACTAGTTTGTTTTTTTTTTTTTTGGAAATGGATCTAGGGTTTTTGGTTTGTTTATTTTTGTAAATGGCCTCCTCCTCTTTCATGGCTACCATGAGGTTGGTATTTATAGAGGGTGAGGGGCATTATGAACCACCCTTCTCATGTCCAAACAAAGAATCAAAAGTTGGGTCACTTTGTATCGGGTTCAGGGCTGCCAAAGGACTTGTTTTGTCTTCTCTTGTTTAGGTACAATGGCAAGCCATAAAAGGGGTATGTTTTATGTCATGGTGTGGTGGACGTGGAGGAAAGAGAGCAAAAAAAAAAGGGTTTAAACTAAAGGGAAGAACCATCTCCCATTTGCAAAAGCATAGAGGAAAAAAATGGTGCACAGTAAAACAACGTCGTTTCCTTCTTTTCTTTTTATTTTTTTAATTAATTACCAAAATGACATCGTTTTATACAAAACATGTTGTTTCATTTAAATTACACGACGCCGTTTCAATGCTTTAGATTTAAATTAGGTTTAAATCTCCTTCTCAATTAAATTTGGATTTTAAGAATCAATTCAATTTCACTCTTAACAAGTTTTAAAAATATCCCCTGATTTCAACATATTTTTCATCTTAGTCATTGATTTTGAATATTTTAATTTTTTCCTTAATTTTCATTTAAACTCCTAATTTCTATAATTTCACCTCTGCTTTCAATTGGATTAGGTTCCTGAATTCATGCGTCTTTTACAAATAGATCATTGGTTTTGAATTTCTTCATTTTGGCCCTTAATTGACCCCCAAACTTTGATTTTTTCAATTTTATCCCTAATTTCATCCAATTGAGCATGAAGAATATTAAATTTGATCCTCTAAAATTCCAATATTCTTAATTAAGCTCAAATTAAGCTTCCAAACTTAATTCACCAATTAAGTCCCTAATCTTTTAATTTGACCCGAATAAATTCTTGAGTTTAATTTTTCTGAAATTCATCCAATAATCTTTTAATTTGTCTTTGAATGTACATTGTCTTTTGATCTTGGGTACCATGAGGTACAATTGGCTTTCAATTATGTCCAAAATCCTAGTTTAGTTCCTCTATATGTCTGCAACCCTTCTTAGCTTGCTCTTGCCAAGTTGCCAGATTTTTATTTTTTTTGTTTTTGAATTTTAAAAGAAAAGGTTAATTTTTGGGGAAACTTAAAAATTATGTTATAACAGTTGCCCTCTCTTTATAATTCTTATAAAAGAAGGTCTTGTAAGAGAATTTAGATAGTAAGCTTGTAAAGAAGAAAAAATAAGAGGTTGTGGATTCACTGGATCAAGAAATGGTCAATCCTTTAAAAAATATTTGAAGTGAGGGTTTGAAAGCGTGTTAAAAAAGAAAGAGATAAGGTTAGGAAATGCATTATCTAGTATGCGAGGGCTAGAAAGCGCACTTAATGGACAAGGCTAAAAAGAGCATTATCTGGTATACGAGGGCTAGAAAACACACTCAAAAGAAATAGATAGGGTTTGCTGACATACTATTTGGTTGTGAGAGCTAGAAAGCACACTATCTGATTGTTGAGGGATAGAAAATGCGCTATGTAGTATACAAAGGCATGAAATCTCAATTGAAAGGAAAATAGATAAGGCTAGAAAGTGCACTAAAAAAACATGAATAAGGCTAGAAAGCACAATATCCGGTATACGAAGGCTAAAAAGCGTACTCAAAATAAAAATGGATAAGACTAGAAAGCGTACTCAAAAGAAACATGTATAAGGCTATAAAGTGCATTATTCGATATACAAGGGTTATAAAGCGCACTCGAAAAAAGAGAGATAGGGTTATAAAGAGTACTATCTGGTAGGTGAGGGCTAGAAAGCGCACTCGAAAGAAAATGGATAAGGCTAGAAAGCACACTATCCGGTATACGAGGGCTAGAAAGTGAACTCGAAAGAAAAGAGATAGGGTTATAAAGAGCACTATCTGGTAGGCGAGGGCTAGAAAACACACTAAAAAAAAATGGTTAGGGCTAAAAAGTGCGTTATCCAAGAAAGCGCACTCGGAATAAAATAAATAGGATTTGTATAAAAAAAGATAATATTTGTGAAAAACTGAAAGATTTTTTGAAATAGAATAATTGTACCAGACGATCTGCCTATTGGTAAAATTCAAAGATTTTTGAAATAGTCAGATTGTCATGGGTGGCTTGCCAAGGTGAAAAATATGAAGATTTTTTCAAATTGTCTCATTGTAATGGGCGATCTGTCCACGTGAAAAATTCATAGATTTTTTTTTTAAAAATAGTCTCATTATAATGAGCGACTTGCCTAGATGAAAAACAACTTATATGGTGGAAGGATTTGGCATGCGGTGTCTTAATTGCGTGGTTTAGTCTAAAACTTCTTGATGGCGGAGTGAGATTTCTTGATTACAAGGTTAACACTTTTCTTCTTTCCTGATGGCAGGGTTGAATTGAGATTTCCTGATGACATGGTTGAATGGAGATTTCCTTTCCTAATTTTTCCATGTTAGACTTTTTGTTATTCGTTGGGAGCCGTGCTAGGCTCAGAACCTTCCTGGGTCTTCTTTGTTGGAGTGTTTCTAAACTCTTTTTTTTTTTTTGTAAAACCCTTGATGGGTTTTTAATAGAGCCTTGATAGGCTTAGAACCTTGCTAGGTTCTTTTTGCTGGACTTGCTAGGTTCTTTCTTGCTAAACCTTACTAGGTTTAGGATTAACTTGAGCTTTGGAACTTTCTCGAATTCTCTTTTTGTTGAACCCTTGTTGGGCTTTGAAAATAAAATCGACCTTTGTTAGGCTTAGAACCTTGCTAGGTTCATGTATTTTAAAGTCTTACTAGACTTCACTAAGGATTTTTTTTTTATGCAATTCCTACAAGAACATTATGCAATGATTTGGGATTAGATGACATGTATGCATCCTTACCTGGATTGGAAATATAGGCTCTCCATCTTAGGGTCCACTATATGGCCCCCTAGCTGTTCAATTTCTCAAGGATGACTTATAAGAAGTGTCAATGTCATTTATGTCAAGGACTTTGCAAACTCGGTCAATAATCTTTTTGTTTTTTATCATCTTTTTTATTTTGGAATCAACTCGTAAATTTCAAGAATCATGTCAATTCAAGTCTAATTGCTGAAATGAAATTAGAGAGATGTAAATTTTGAAAGTATTTTTATGGTAACCATAAGAGATGTCACTCAACACTAAGATGCAAATTTTGTGTGGTTTTTGTTGAGAATTGACAAGGTAAAGGTTGAGAAAGAAATGTTAGTTCAAAGTTGGGATATCCATAGCTCAAATGAATTTTTGCATTTTGAAAACAAACATTTACCCGATGTATGCTTCAAATAATATTTTTTAATTTCTTACAATTCTCAAGGGTTTTAATCTATCTTTAGGAAAAAAAGATGATTTGATATTTTATCTAAGCAAGTTTGAAATTGGTGAAGGCACATAATAAGATGACCTTCTGTTTTTTATGGGTTTCAAAGCAAGGACTCGAGTAAAAACTCAAGATTTTATATGTGAAAAATCTGTCTCTTTTAAGTACTTATTTTATCAGCATAAATAATAACAAGTAGTTTTGTTTGTGATGTCATGATTCTTGTGAAAAGTTTTTTCGCATTTTGAGAACACCATTTATTGGTTAAGTTGCTTGCTTGATTAGAAAGGACTTTTATAGGCATTTAATGAGGCTATGACTCTTGGCTATATAAAAAAGGGATTTATATGCCCAAAGAATGTTTCAAGGTTCTAAAAGCTTAAGATCATTGCCATTATGTCTTCCAATCTTCTTTTCTTTCATATTTAATTGATTTACCCTTTTCGCATGCTTTATTGAGGCATCCTCATCTGTTTCGACCTTGATTTGGTTTTCATTTGGGCATGTTGTCAAGCATTTGGATTTCTCAGGCTTTTTGGATTTTCCACAGCAGCTTCTCGGTTTTTGATCTTAGGACAAGTTCTATTCATTGAGTGAGCATGGGTAGGTTTTCCACCTAGTCTTATAAGGGTCTCAGATTTGCCAGTGACGATCTTTGTAAAGAAAATACACGTATATCCACCATTAGCAAGCAAGCACTCAGATATAAGTTGAGTGTTTCACGCATCTAAACCCTTATTGATAATCATAAAGCAGATCACTAATCCTCCACACAACCTAGAAATTTATGTGTGCTTGAAAAATTAAGACATGTGATGCATGAGGCAATATTATGCAATGCATGAGCAAATGTACAAAAATTAAAGTGTATAAGCAAATGATAAAAAGAAATGCATGTTAAAAATAAACATACATACCAAACAATTAAAAGTAAAACACAACAATTAGATAAAAAACAAAGCTTAGCCATGAGAGATCAATAGTGGATCACTATTTTTTCGCATATGTGCGGCGTCATGGCGATCATCCTCCTGGATTAGAGTTATCGGGATAGATGTGGGTGGAAAAGACAAGAAATTCTTGTCCTTTATAAAAACAAAAGAAGGGAAAAGGGAGTCGCCATCTAGTATTAAGGTCACCAAGAAACCTAATGGTCTGCGAGATTCTGAGTAAGGGGACTGGTTATGCAAGGGAAAGATGTATCACCCCTAATGCACCTTACATATGGTAAGCTGCTTTGTTGTTTGTTCTAAATCGTGTTTCTATTCATTAGTCCTTCTAAGGTTCAAGAAAAGTCCTCATCAGTAAGGAGATTCATATCTCATTAGGTAAAAATCTATCCATTCTAAAGTCTAAAATAGTCTATTTAAGGTTTAAGAAAAGTCCTCATTGGTAAGGAGATTCTCATCTTATTGAGTCAAAACTTAACTATTCTAAAGGTCAAGAAATAAAAACATTTTTATTTGAAATTTTGGATAAATTCTAATGGATAATCGCAAACTTGTTGTGATACCCATTAAATGATTTTTGTATTCTTCAAACTATGATGAAAATACAATTTCTAATTTTTTTCATATAAGAAAACAAACATGAAAATTTTATAATTTGATCGTATGTATGAAGACAAAACATATTTTTTATTTTTAAAATAAGAGATTTTTTTTTATAAGTTTTATGGATTTTTTTTGAAATCTCGTATAAAACTAGGTATTTGTTTTTAATATTGGATCCTTATTTTATAATATAAGTCTATATAGCTTAATATTAAAAAATATTATTAAAAAAACATGCAAGAAACTGCTAATAATTTCAAAATGATTCATGAGAGTCATCATCTTCTTTGTAATCCAAAAAGCTTGTCTTTCTTATCTCAGATGCGCCTAGTCTTATCTTTTTCTCCTTTCGCCTAGGACTAATTCCGGGGGGTGGGGGACAGCTACATGGGCTGGGCTACTGAAATGGATCCAACCCCAACAATAATAAGGTCACTGGGTTGGGCCCAGTGACCATGTTAATTATTTACTTGCTGCAGAACGTGAATTATTCACGTTCTGCATGCAAGCTTCAAAACAAAATTCAACAGCGAAGGGAGAAGAAGATTACCTGGAATGGGGGGTTGCTGGTCACTAGTGTTGGCGCTGGCTCACGGTGGCGTTGCTTGCGGTGGTGTTGGGAGGAGCAACGCTGGTCCATGGTGGAATATTGCTTTACAAGACTGGGGAAGAGCTGGATTACACTACTGCTTTTATGGCTGGGGCTGGTCACTATGGAGAGGAGTACAGGACGAGGCGCCGCTGGAACTGGTGGTCTGTCCTTCTTATTGGCAACGTGGGTGGTACAGCCAAGGAGGAGCCGCTGGCGTAATGTGCTTTACGGGAGAAGGAACTGAGGTTGTAGAGGTGCTGGGATGCTGTTGGTCGCAGCATAGAGAAGATGACATTGTTGGAAGGAAAAACACTGTTGGCAGTGGAGAGAAGATTGCTGTTGGAAATGCAGCTTGTTGGACAATGGGAGATGTAGCCGATGGAAGGTGAGCTGATGGTTCTCTCTGTCTCTCTTCATTACTGTCAGTTGCTGTTGGTTACGGGTTTTCTTGAGAGGGAGAGAAAATGACTTGTGGTTCTTTTCAGAAAAATGGAAGGGCCATTGTTTGTTAGGGCTACTGTGGGATGTGTCATGACTTATTTCCTCATAGGTGGTGACTTATATATATATATATATATATTGTAAATGACCTCCTCCTCCTCTTTTGTGGTTGCCATGAGGTTGGGTGAGGGACGTTCTAAACCACCCTTCTTATGTCTAAACAAAGCAAGATGGTTTGGCAACGTTTTAATTTGGGGTCACTTTGCAATGGCGGATTGTGGTTCTGGTTGCTTTTTAAAGTGTTTTTTACTCGATTGAAAATACATCAAAATAATATTTTTTATATTTTAAAAATTATTTTTGACATCAGCACATAAAAATGATCTGAAAACACCAAAAAAATATTAATTTGAAGTAAAGAAAAAAATAAATAAAATTTAAATTTTTTCAAAAACGCATTTAAAACGCAAAAACAAATTAATAGGGACTAATGCTGCTAACAAACTTGTTTTTTCTGCTCTTGTTAGGGAAGAACCATCTCCCGTTTGCAAAATTGCGCAGAGGAAGAAGATGGTGCACAGTAAAACGACGTCATTTCCTTCTTTTCCTTTTCTTTTCCTCTTTATTTTTAATTAATTACTAAAACAACATCGTTTTATATTAAACGTTTTGGTGTTTTAGATTTAAATTAGGTTTAAATCTCTTCCTTTAATTTCAGTCCTCAATTTTTTGATTTATTTAATCAGGTCTTTAATTAAATTTTGATTTTAAAAATCAATTCAATTTTAGCCTTGCCAAGTTTTAAAAACATCCCCTAATTACAACACTTTTTTCATCTTAGTCATTGATCTTGGATATTTTCAATTTCATCCCTAATTATCCTTCAAACTCATCATTTTTTCAATTTCGCCCTTGCTTTCAGTTAGATTAGATCCTTGAATTCACGTGTCTTTTGCAGAAAGACCATTGGTTCTGAATTTCTTCAATCTGACCCTTAATTGACCTTCAAACTTTGATTTTCTTGCAATCATGTCCCTGACTTCATCCAATTGAGAATGAAAAAAAAATTAAATTTTGTCCTCTAAAATTTCAATCTTCTCAATTAAGCTCAAATTAAGCTTCCAAACTTAATTCTCACTAATTAAGTCCCTAATAAAATTAATTTGACCTATTAAAAGTCCAATTAAGTACTTGCATTTAATTAGATCTTTTAATTTGACCCAAATTAATTCTTGAGCTTAATGTTTTATGCAAATTCATCTGTTAATCATTTAATTTTTCATTGAATCTATATTGTCTTTCGATCTTGGGTACCATGAGGTACAAATGAGCTTCCAGTTATGTCCAAAATCCTAGTTTAGTTCTTCCATGTGTTTGCAACCCTTCTCAGTCTGCTCATGCCAAGTTGCTAGTATTTTTTTATTTTTTGTGTTTGAATTTTAAAAGAATCATGAAATTTTCAATCAAAATTAAACATTGGTATATAAACATGCGACTCTTTCAACAAGAATTTTCACCTCATTGAATCAATGGTTTATGAAGTTCCATTCTTATCAATCATTAACATATAATCATGTCATTCCTTTCATTTCCAATCTCAAACTTAAATAAAATACTGAAGCTTATTACCCTTCATTTATCTCATGATAGTCCTTCATCTTTTTGTCGTCTCATGTTTCAATTTGAAGAAAGGGTCAAAGTTCATGTCAATCATTAGCCTCATTATTTCCTTATTTTTCTTTCACAATCTTTGTAAAAGAATGGTGTATAACCATGCCACATATTTTATTTTCACCTAAAAGATCAATATTCTCTTAGTATAGGCCATAAAACAACTCCAACTTTTCCTTTTATGGATAACCAATATAATCAATTGAAGACATCACAAGCTTTATCACAGATACCAAAAGACATTTTCATGGTTCAATATTTTTTCTTGCCCCTGACACAAACTTTTGGCACTTGTTGTGTCTTTCCTTAATTAAAACCTCTCTTGCATCTCCTAGACATGATATGTATTTTCCTACTTTTAACCTCTTCATAGCATTCCACCAATCATCAAAACTTGATTTGCCTTTAAGTGCGGGCAATTTCTTCTTTTGGCTTTCTCAAAGTTTTTTGGATGCCCCTCAGTCTAGGGTTTTTTCCACTTTTAACCCCTGCTTTTGTTCTTAGCATTCCACTTACCATTTATTCTATTATTATCTTTATCTTTTAAACCAAAAAATCCCTCATTTGCCCTCTAGTGTGGGGGTGTGATCTAGATCAAGGTTTTTTTTTTCAAAAGAGAGATTCCAATCAAGCTCAAATTGGGATTACAAAGGATATATATTTAAAGAATTGTTAAAAGAATAAACAAAGATGACCTTTTCTCATTTCAAACAAGGTCGGTTAGAACCAATAAATTTTGACCTCGTTCAATGTAATAATTTGGACTTGCAAAGAAGCATGATTTGCGAGTTCATAACTACCGAATTCACTATAAGTCATTATGCATATTACAAAAACTTAGCTCCATGATGTGTGGTTTAATTTCATATGTGAGTTTAAAAATTGTTTGGTTACCCCATATTGTTTGTCATGCTATTTGAACAAATGTTGAATTATTTCTGTAATCAAAACACTTTTAATCTTTCAGTATTGATTAGTTTTAATTTTGCATGTTGGAGTTTAATCAAAATATCATAGTAAACAATAAAATGCTAAACATCTCTTGATTCCAGAACAACAAAAATAGAAAGAGAAAAGGCATATTTCATTAAAATATTATTTAATCCCAAAACAAAGTGTAGAGTAGCAAAATTCCATAACAAAATTGTTGACAATGCAACACCCTAATGATGTTAGTTTCTACAACAACATCCATGTCTCATCATTATTTATCAACCTTTGTTATGCTCATGATGATCCAATGACTATATGGTAGATGACTCAACTTGCCTCTTGCTCACCTACTTCTGGACTTGATGCTTGAAATTCTTGCAACTATTCACATCTCTTATCTAGATTATACCGCTTAGGAAATAATGGTTTGGGGAAAATCATTCTTGAGGGCATGACAATTATAATGTTGTGTCCAACCATGCTCCTTCTTCAACAATAAAAGTGGATCGAAAAGGGAAACATCCATGGAGTCAACCCTTCCTTAATCGTCGCATATCAATGCTTTTGGTCTTGAAGTTGAAAAATGTGATGTTAGGAAAATATTTTCCCATCAACACAATGGCAGCATTGCAGAAGACCAAAGGACTTACATGAAGTTCTTTCCTTATTAAAACCCCTATGTTGAATGCCTTTTATTCCATTATCTTCCATTGTAACTCTCCATGATCCATACCTCCATGGAATCATTCTTCCTGTCAATACAGGTCATAACAAGTTGTCCTTTGTATTCAACAAGCCCAATATCATTCCTATCATTTCCCTCAGAGATCGGTGGAGGAGGTGGAAACAAGCAATAGATCTCCCTCTTCACGTCAAATGTAAATATGTTTCTCTTATAAGTAAGCCAATAAAGCGAACCATTCACAAATACTTTTGTTATACGACAAAGGGATTCCTCTTATGGCAACTTTACCTCATCTAACAACTTCCATCTCCAAGTCTTTAAGTCAAACAACTTAACTTTAACACAGTGGTATATATAGAATTTTTATATCATGCGGGAAGAACTTAGGCTTTGAGAATCTCATGATCTTATAGTGTAAAGACTTTGATCTTCCAACCATCATGCCAAATTCTATAGTATCATATCATGTCTTCAGATTCAGGATCTTCTACCATTGTTTTTAGTAAGGTTGCCCACATAATTGCATGGTCCATGATATGCGTGGCAAAGTAACACTCATGGATTTATTGATGCCATAATCTCTACATGGTTAGGAAGGAAATCAAATGACATTTTAGGATGGGGCTTCAGAGTGTCAATTGAAATAAAGGAAATATGATATTCATTTCTAATCATGCTTTGTATAAAGGACCTAGAGACAATGTTGGTTCTTTGGTTGTGTAGCTTCGTGAAAGTGGATTCGTACATGAACTTGTTACACTAATTGGAAAAATCCTACATTTCCCTATAGTCTCAATTGATGAATGCGTTAAAACTTTATAGATGATTTTATGCATAGGTCACGAGCTGAGTTCATGATAAAATAGAGGTTCTTGTTACCGGCTTTAAAAAAACAACAACGATGCTTCTAGATTGGAAGTCGAGCAAATCCTCTTTAAAATCATCGGACGTCGGCAACTCTTAACCAAATTTGAGGGATCTATAATTTGAATACTTGCCATGCACATTTAATATTTCTTCTTATGCAATATGATGTATGTTGGATATAGATTAGCTATACCCCTGGCTAATATATGGCCACCATTCCTTTATAAACGAGTAGGGTTTCAATCCTTTTGTAGTTGCTGAGACAATTTAATCTGATCCAATACTTAATAAAATACTCTCATCATAAAAAAATATTGCTCACAAGGTTGGGTTTATGCCCTTTTCATTAATACTTGATGAAAATTTTTACATTTGAACTCTAGTATACTCATCATCATCGTTTATAGGGAGAAAGGCAAAGCCTTTGTTTTCTATGTCCCTAAGAAAAGCATAAGTTTCAGCCATGTTTTGTCGATATTGATGGACATCCCTTCTAACTTACTGGGAATTATAGCGGATTCTTTAGGCATAGACAGAGGCTCAGTCAATCTACTTATTCATATTTCTTATCTTTTCCAAGAGGAACATGTTGTTCATATTCAGTTGATTGTTATTGGTGTCAATCATTTGGTTATGGTGCTCGAGCAATTCGTTCTTTTCTTCTAAATGCTTTGCCTTGGACTTTTTTTTGTCATGCTTCTCCTCTAACAGGTTAATCTCATTTGTCATTTTATCCAAATCAATTTTGAAAACCCCGATAGCCTTTCCTTTGGTTTTTGCTTTAGCCAGCTCACTTTCTAGCATCACACGATTCTTGTATAACCTTTAATACTGATCAATCCAACTTTCTAATTCAACTTGGGTTTTTGAAGACATGTTAGCTCTTTCTTGGCAATCATTGAAATTGGTTTTCAAAGCCTCTAGCTCAATACTGGTTTGCAATTTTTTTTTGCTTTTCCTCAGCTTGGTTTATGGCTAATTTTTCTCCGTCCAATTGCTTCTCTAAAGACATGATTTTCTTATCCTTTTCATCTAGTTGTTGCTTTGTAAACTTTCTTATTTTTTCTTTAGTGAGGATTTGTTCCTCGAGGGATATCCTGAGGGTTTTACTGGTGCCCACCTCCATTTGAAGCCTTTCTAGTTGTTCTGTTAACTTTTCCTCATTATTAATCCTCTTTCTTTTAATCAGTTCATCAGCTTGTGAAGTCTCGACTTTAAATCCAAGAGTCATGAGGATGGTGACTAGTGATAGATCTCTCCACCTTGGATACTTTTCATTAGTATCTGGATCTCTCAGACCATTTGATTCCTTCTTAATTAATACTAAGAGCTTCTAGTCTTACTTGATGTTCTGCATAAATTCCAAAACAAATTGATCCTTGAATAACCTGAAGAATTGGGATAACCTGACCACTGTTGGCGCATGTTGTACACCCCCAAGATGCCTCACAACCAAAACACGTGCGTAGCTGACATATCTGGTCACTCCCATTAGAGGCATCCATCGTCTTTAGCCATAACTCATCAAGAAATATGTTGCTCTCATTCATGGGGCCTTCCACTTTACTTCTTGTGGGATTCATTTCAATTATACTTTCCAATTCTCCTCGTTCAGGTCCTTCCATTTCTCTTTTTTAACTATCTCCAATGGTCTTTAACTAAACCACCAGAAGTTGTTAAACAATGGCCTCTTATGATCAACTCATTGATCCCCTACTAACCCTCTTACAATGGTTGAATGTTAAGATAATTTCTACTAATATCGCCATAGTGGGATTTACCTGAGTATTTTCATATGCAACCGATTAGTACTTAAAAGTGCATTTTTATCAAGGTTTTATATCATCATTTTGCACTTGAAGTATCAATAACTCCTTAACTAAAGCATGTTTTATAATAACAAGTCTGATAATATAAGATACCTTTAATTTATGGTAAATGTTTATTTTAAATGCAGGCCTATCACATAAATCAAAGGATTGATTGATGAGTTTAACTACTGAAATTGAGAAGACAAAGAGAGGGCTAGGCTTAGAAAAGAGATGTTGGTTCAATCCAAACTAGAACACCATTCGGTTATTGGATCATAACTAGAGCTGTAGAACTTGGATTTAGGTCTGGTTTATATGTATGGAAAGCTAAGACATAGGCCTAAAACTTTCATGCTAAGTCTAAGATTTAAAAGTGCCATTTTTTAGTTTAAATGATAGCAACAACGGAGAAGTTGGAATCTGTCCTGTAGCCCAGATACTATTTAGTGTTCAGCCCATATCTCGAGTTCTAGAAGTTCAAATGCGCCGATTCTTGTTTTGTTGGAAAGTTGAGACAATTTCCCAGAACTTTTATTAAGACTATCTGTTCAAATTCTGATGTTATCAATGACGTTTTGTTCAGATAAGAAGATAAGGATTGTCACCAAGTCAAGTGTGGCCACCCACTCAACAATTAGTCATCAAATCAATAGTTCCGAATTTTGGCCTATAAAAGGAGGCATTTGCCATGCATTTAGGCATCTTGGTTTTCAGATCAAGATCATGTTCTTGCTCTCTCTCTCTCTTTATATTTTTGTAATGCTTAAGTTTTGGTTTCATTAATCTCTTGTTTATACCTTTCATTTCCTTTATTATACTTATATAATCATGTTCTCCTCTTGTTTATCTATGTTTCTCTTATTCATAATGTCAGCTAAGTTTATTATGTCAAGGTGAAAAGGTTACACTAATGATGTAAGAATATGTGTAGTATAAACTCAACATGGACTTTAATGTTTGATACTAACATGTTTTGTATTTGTTATCTTATTCACTCCTAATACTTTGCTTGTTAAATGGTTAATCTAGATTTATGTTGTATAACCCCTAGTACAACAAATATTTGGCACTTTCATAGCCCAACTGTATGGTATAACCGACACCTGTGTTATGAAAGGAACTTGATTTGTTGTTAACATAAGTTATCATCATGAATACCTGACAACATTTACAAGTATTAGCATTATTCGAATAAGATAACTAATGTAATAATGTTAATAATTTATAATTCGGTTAGAAGATCATGACCTCTAAGCCAAGTTTGCATCTTTAGCTAGAAAAGTCGAGGCAATAGGATTGAAAAAGAGTGGTCAATTAAAATCTGTTCAAGATATTGTGTGTCAAATCTGTGAAACCAATGAACACTCAACCAATGACTGTCCAACTTTGCCTTCTTTCAAGGAATGCCTCCATGAACAAGCCTATGCTTTAAACAGTTTCCAAAGGCCCAATCATAACCCATACTCACAAACATACAACCCTGGTTGGAGAAATCACCTAAATTTCAGTTGGAAGAGTGATAACAATAATGCACAAACTTCACAGCCACCGTTTCAAGCACACCATAATTTTCAAAATTCTCATGGATATGCATCTCCTTATGCTCCACCTCCTAGAAGAAATCTTGAGGAAACATTACATGTATTCATTGAAAAGCAGAGACAATCAACACTCAAAATGCTCAAACCATGACAAATCTAAAAGATGCTCTTGCAAAATTCATATCTGCTCTCAATTTTCAAGAGAAAGGTAAGTTTCCATCTCAACCACAGCAAAATCCCAAGGGGCAATACAATGCAAATGCAAGTAGTTCTGAAAGCCAATACATGGATCAAGTCAAATCAGTCATCACTCTTAGCAGTGGTAAGGTTATTGAAAAACCCACTCTTGAACCTTGTGAGAAAGATGATGAGTTAATCTCTGAGGGTAAGGAAGGGGTTGAATCTGAACATTGCAAAGAAAAGACTGATTCCCCGCCAGCACTTCCATTTCCTCATGCCATGACCAAACAAAGGAAAGTCAATCACAACTCTGAAATCTTTGAAACTTTCAAGCAGGTAAGGATCAATATACCTTTGTTTGATGCTATTAAACAAGTACCTTCTTATGCTAAATTTTTGAAAGATTTGTGCACTATGAAGAGAAAACTGAATGTGAAAAAGAAAGACTTTTTAGCCAAACAAGTAAGTGCTATTCTTCAGAACAATAATGCTTTGAAATATAAAGACCCTGATTGTCCTACAATTTCATGCTTTATTGGAGAACATAAAATTGAAAGAGCTTTACTTGATTGGAGCTAGTGTGAGTTTACTTTCATATTCAGTTTTTCAAAGTCTCAATCTAGGTGAGTTAAAACCAACTTCTGTAACTCTTTTACTTGTTGATAGATCTGTAAAAGTTCCTAGAGGAATAGTTGAAGATGTGTTAGTACAAGTTGATAAATTCATTTATCCTGTGGATTTTATTGTCTTGGATACACAACCTATTGAAGCATGTAATATAATTCCTGTTATTTTAGGACGTCTATTTCTTGCAACTTTTAATGCATTGATTAACTATAGAAATGGACTGATGAAGGTATCATTTGGAAACATGACATTGGAGATGAATATTTTCAACATTTGCAAGTAACCTGGAGATGATAATGATTTACATGAAGTGGACTTTATTGAAAAATTAGTTCATGATAAATTTCAAACCACTTCTAGTGAAACTGAGATTGATGAATCTGACGATTTGCAAATGGTCTATTTTCAGGAGGAATCAAAGGCAAGTAATTGGAGACCAAAAATTGAGGAATTGCCACCACGATCAATTGAGTCCATACCTTCAAGTGTTCAACCACCAAAACCTGATTTGAAGTCGTTACCATTCAATCTCAAATACTCATTTTTAAGAAAAAATGAAACTTTTCCGGTAATAACTTCTTCCAAACTTAATGCACATCAAGAAGGTAAGTTATTACAAACTATGAAAATGCACAAAAATGCATTAGGATGGACCATAGCTGACATAAAAGGAATTAGTCCTTTGATTTCCACACACATAATTTATTTAGAGGAAAATGCTAAACCCTCTAGAGATATGCAACGAAGGTTTAATCCTAATATAAAAGAAGTTGTGAAAAATGAAGTCATTAAGCTTCTAGATAATGGAATCATTTATCCTATTTCTGACAGCAAATGGGTAAGTCCTACCTAATTTGTACCTAAAAAGTTTGGAGTCAATGTGATAACAAATGAGAAAAATGAGTTAATTCCAACTAGGACTATTACTGGTTGGCGCATGTGCATTGACTATAGGAAACTTAATTCAATGACTAGAAAAGATCATTTTTCTTTGCCTTTCATGGATCAAATCCTAGAAAGAGTTGCAGGTCATGAATTTTATTATTTCCTAGATGGCTATTCAGGTTACAACCAAATTGAAATTGCATTGAAAGATCAAGAGAAGACTACTTTCACATGTCCATTTGGTACTTTTGCATATCGAATTATGCCTTTTGGATTATGTAATGCACCAGCCACGTTTCAAAGATGCATGCTTAGCATATTCAGTGATATGGTTGAACGTTTTCTTGAGATTTTTATGGATGATTTTTTTTGTTTTTGGTGATTCATTTGATGATTGTTTAACTAACTTGAAAAAAGTTTTGAACAGGTGTGAAGAGAAGATACTTGTGCTGAATTGGGAAAAATTTCATTTTATAGTAACAAACGGCATTGTACTTGGTCACATTGTTTCATCAACAGGAATTGAGGTTAACAAATCTAAAATCGAGTTAATTGCCACCTTACCAACACCAAAATCTATTAAAGATGTTAGATCATTTTTAGGACATGCTGGTTTTTATAGAAGGTTCATCAAAGATTTTAGTGTAATATCTAAGCCATTGAGTAACCTTCTTGATGCGATCCAACCATCAAAGGATCCATTGGAGGTTCCAGTTACTAGGCTTAGGGCTAAGAAGTTCAAAGAAGCTTTCAATGGACTTCTTCAAGATACATGGGCTAAGGTGGACTTCAAGAGGATTTGTAATAATAAAGAGCAAGCCTTGATTAATCTGATTCATGTTCAAGAGGGGCTTACTGGTGGAACCAAGACCATTACACAAGGATTGGGAGAAGAAGACTAGATTCGGATAATTTGACCTTTCGTTACTATTTTGGCCATAAATAGAGCTACATATTGAATTTTGATGTCATTCTAGTTGGGATAGAAACTAGACTTCCATACTTTTACAACGGTATATGGCACGCCTTTTAATTCTTTAAGACGAGAGAGAACCATCCATTTTAAGTTAGGCCTTACTGCTGCCAGACAGAATACGGAAACAACGAACTTGTCTTATTTAATTAGTTGAGCTATCAAAATTTATTTATTTTGAGAGGAGACAAATTGTTTGGGTTTTAGACTTTTTTATTTTTTTTTATTTTAATTTGTTTGGGCTAGTTTTAGCTTGGGTTGATTATTATTTAAATTGGATTTATGTGAGACCCATTAGGCAAACTAGGGTTTTGGCTTGGAGTTCAAATGCTCTTTAGGAATAATTTTAGATCAGACTTTTGATGATATTTTCAGCATTGCAGCCGACTTTTGGTTGCTCAATATTGGTTCTTGATTGAACTTTCAACTCTTCAAAGAATTGACCATTCTTTGTTGTGAATTTATACTTCCTTTGCTCGTCTCCAGGTGTAGGCGTTGTGATCGAGTTGGTTTATAGTCTTGTTACCTTGGAGCAAGTCTTCCGTTGTGATAAGCTCATTCAAATCTCAATAAACTTGGGTTAGATTGATCTTGGGGTCGCGAATACCATTAAATTCCGCTAGGGTTTGCATCAGTTGCAATCATATGTTGATTTGGAGGAGTTAGTACACTTAGCCATTAAGGTTGAAGGACAGTTGAAAAAGAAAGGTAATACACGATCTGGGGCTTATACAAGGTTCTCTTC
The DNA here is from genome assembly GCF_000002775.5 of Populus trichocarpa. Lineage (NCBI taxonomy): Eukaryota > Viridiplantae > Streptophyta > Magnoliopsida > Malpighiales > Salicaceae > Populus > Populus trichocarpa. Next base: position 24,827,322 of record NC_037286.2, on the reverse strand, counting down.
GGGTTGGAAGATGAATTATAGAAGAGAAGGTAGTGCGTCATCGAAGCCTTTGGTGATTTCTAAAGTTGTCGAACCTACCTCCATGAAGAAGCAGGTTTTGAACAATGATAAAAAAACTTAAGGGAGAAGTTTAACTGAAGTGTAATCGTGATATAAAGTGTTTCAAGTGTCAGGGATTGGGACATTGTGCATCAGAATGTGCAAATCATCGAGTTATAATTCTAAGGGATGATGAAGAGATTGTGTCCACTAGTCAGGAGTCTGATTGTGATGACATGCCCCCACTTGAGGATGCTAGTGATTTAGAGTATGCTGTTGGTGATAAAGTTTTGGTGATTAGAAGGTCACTTAGTGTTCAGACTAAGGAGGATGATGTGGAGCAACAAAAGGAGAACATCTTCCATACTAGATGCCTAATCAACGATAAGGTATGTAGTATGATCATTGATAGTGGTAGTTGTACTAATGTTGCTAGTGTTACTTTGGTTAGAAAGTTGGGATTGAATACCATAAAGCATGAGAGGCCTTATCAACTTCAATGGTTGAATGAATGTGGTGTTATTAGGGTGAATAGACAGGTAATGATTTCTTTTTTAGTAGAAAAATATAAGGATGAAGTGTTATGTGATGTTGTGCCTATGCATGCTACTCATCTGTTACTAGGGAGGCCTTGGCAATTTGATAGAAAAGCCAAGCACGATGGGTTTAAGAACATGTATTCATTAGAGAAGAATGGAAGGATTTATACACTTGCCCCACTCTCACCAAAGCAAGTGTATGAAGATCAAATTCAATTGAAGAAAGGCTATGAGGAAGAGCAACATGTTTTGGCCAAAGTGGAGGAACAAAAAGATTCGGTCAAAATGGAAAAACAAGCTGAACAATATGGTGAGGATATGAGGAAGAGAGAGAAAAAAGTGAGCCATGAGTTGAAAACAAAAGGGAACAAAGTTTCGGCCCTTAAGACATTAGGGGAGGGTCTCGGCCAAGAACAAAAAAATGAAAAGAAGACCGAGAGTGGAGAGAAAATGAGTGAAGAGAAGAAAGAAAGGATGAGAAAAGAAGAGTGTGTAGAAAAAATAGGGAAACACCTTAACTTTTTTGCAAAATCTAATGATCTTAAACATGCCTACCTTTCTGACTTGCCTATGATTTTACTTGTGTATAAGGAGACATTCTTTAACTCAGATGATTTAGATTCTTGTGTTCATAGTGTTGTTAAAGTTCTTTTGCAGGAATTTGAGGATGTCTTTCCGGATGACATTCCTTGTGGTTTGCCGCCAATTAGAGGTATTGAGATCAAATTGACTTTGTTCTAGGAGCATATATACCAAATAGGCTGGCTTATAGGAGCAATCCTGAAGAGACTAAGGAGCTTTAAAGGCAAGTGGGGGAGTTGATGTCGAAAGGATACATTCGAGAGAGCATGAGTCCTTGTGCAGTTCCCGTGCTTTTCGTTCCAAAAAAAGACAAAACTTGGCGAGTGTGTGTGGATTGTTGAGCCATCAATAACATTACTGTAAAGTATCAACATCCCATTCCTAGATTAGATGATATGTTGGATGAATTACATAGTTCTAAATTATTTTCGAAAATTGATTTGAAAAGTGGTTATCATCAAATTAGGATGAAAGAAGGGGATGAATGGAAGACTGCTTTTAAAACTAAATATGGTTTGCATAAGTGGTTGGTTATGCCTTTTGGACTTATTAATGCACCTAGTACTTTTATGAGATTGATGAATCATGTGTTGCGTGCTTTTATTGGTAAGTTTGTAGTCGTTTACTTTGATGATATCTTGATTTATAGTAAGGAGATTGATGAGCATAAAAGTCATTTGAGACAAGTTCTTGATATGCTTAGAAAAGAGTCCTTATATGCTAATTTGAAAAGGTGTGACTTTTGCATGGATAAGATTGTTTTTCTTGGATATGTGGTTAGTGCAAAAGGTATAGAAATGGATGAGGCTAAGGTTAAGGCTCTTCAAGAATAGCCCATACCAAAATCCATAACAGACGTTAGGAGTTTTCGTGGTTTGGCTAGTTTTTATAGGAGATTTGTTAAAGACTTTAGTATGATAGTCTCTCCATTGACTGAAATTGTTAAGAAAGTCGTGGGTTTCAAGTGGGGAGAAGAACAAGAAAATGCTTTTAGCTTGTTAAAATCAAAGTTGATTTCGACACCTTTACTATCTTTACCTGATTTTAATAAAGCTTTTAAAATTGAGTGTGATGCTTTAGGAATAGGTATTGGAGCCGTTTTAATGCAAGAAAAATGGCTCATCGCTTATTTTAGTGAGAAACTCAATTGTGCAACTCTTAACTATCCCACTTATGATAAAGAGTTGTACGCAGTGGTGCGGGCTTTGGAGACTTGACAACATTATCTGTGGCCCCGAAAGTTTGTCATACATACTGATCACCAATCGTTGAAACATTTGAAGGGTCAAGGTAAGTTAAGTAGGAGACATGCTAAGTGGGTTGAGTTTATTGAAACTTTTCCATATGTGATTAAATACAAGCAAGGTCAGGAAAATATGGTCGTCGATGCCTTATCGCGAAGGTATGTTCTTCTTAATACTCTTAATACTAAATTGCTAGGATTTCAGTATATTAAGGAATTGTATCTTGATGATCATGATTTCAGTGTTATATATGACACATGCAAGGTTTCGGCAAAGGATAAATATTTTAGGCATGATGGATTTTTGTTTAAGAAAAATAAGTTATGTGTGTCTAATTGTTCTTTACATGAATTGCTTGTGAGGGAAACACATGGGGGAGGTTTAATGGGGCATTTTGGAATTACTAAAACTTTGGAGGTTCTGCATGAGCACTTTTATTGGCCTAATATGAAAAGAGATGTGCAAAGAATGTGTGTTAGGTGCATAACATGTAGACAAGCTAAGTCTAGGGTAATGCCTCATGGACTATACACACCTTTGCCTGTTCCTAAAGAACCTTGGGTTGATATTTCTATGGATTTCATTTTGGGTCTACCTAGGTCTAGGAAAGGAAGAGATTCTATAATTGTTGTTGTGGTTAGATTTTCTAAGATGGCACATTTCATTGCTTGCCATAAAACAGATGATGTAATAAATATAGCCGACCTATTCTTTAGAGAGGTCATTCGGCTACATGGTCTTCTTAGGAGCATTGTATCCGATCGAGATGTTAAGTTTTTGAGTTACTTTTGGAAGCTTTTGTGGGGTAAGTTAAGAACTAAACTTTTATATTCTACTACTTGTCATCCACAAACAGATGCCCAAACTGAAGTTGTTAATCAGACTTTGATTCAATTGTTAAGGGCTATCATTCAAAAGAATCTTAAAAATTAGGAAGATTGTTTGCCATTCATTGAATTTGCATATAATCGTAGTGTGCATTCTACTAATGATTATTCACCATTTGAGATTGTTTATGGTTTTAACCCTTTGACACCATTAGATTTGATTCCTTTGCCTGTTGATGAAAGGGTTAGTCTTGATGGTAATAAAAAAACACAGGTGGTGAAAGATCTCCATGCAAAAATTCGGCAACAAATAGAAAAGAAGAATGAACAATACACAAACAAAGCCAATAGGGGATGAAAATTAGTGAGATTTGAACCAGATGATTGGGTTTGGGTGCATATGAGGAAGGAAAGGTTTCCTGAACAAAAAAGATCAAAGTTGATGCCTCGAGGAGATGGTCCTTATCAGATCATAGAAAGGATTAATGATAATGCCTATAAAGTGTATCTACTAGGTGAGTATGGTGTTAGTGCTACATTCAATGTTTCTGATCTTTCTTCGTTTGAAGTAGATGATGATTCGAGGTCGAATCCTTTTGAGGAGCGAGGGGATGATGCGATCCAACCATCAAAGGATCCATTGGAGGTTCCAGTTATTAGGCTTAGGGCTAAGAAGTTCAAAGAAGCTTTCAATAGACTTCTTCAAGATACATGGGCTAAGGTGGACTTCAAGAGGATTTGTAATAATAAAGAGCAAGCCTTGATTAATCTAATTCATCGAGAGGGGCTTGTTAGTGGAACCAAGACCATTACACAAGGATTGGGAGAAGAAGACTAGATTCAGACAGTTTGACCTTTCATTACTATTGTGGTCATAACTAGAGCTACAGGTTGCATTTTTATATCATTCTAGTTGGGATGGAAACTAGACTTCCATACCTTTCCAACGGTATATGACACACTTTCTAATTCATTAAGAAGAGAGAGAACCATCCGTTTTAAGTTGGGCCTTACTGCTGCCAGACAGAATGCAGAAACAACGAACTTGTCTTATTTAATTAGTTGGGCTATCAAACTTTATTTATTTTGAGAGGAGAAACATTGTTTGGGTTTTAGACTTGTTTATTTTGTTTATTTTAATTTGTTTGGGCTAGTTTTTGCTTGGGTTGATTATTATTTAAATTTGGTTTATGTGAGACCCATTAGGAAAACTAGGGTTTTGGCTTGGAGTTTAAATACTCTTTAGGAATAATTTTAGGTCAGACTTTTGATGATATTTTCAGTATTGCAGCCGACTTTTGGTTGCTCAATCTTGGTTTTTGATTGAACTTTCAACTCTTCAAAGAATTGACCATTCTTTGTTGTGAATTTGTACTTCCTTTGCTCGTCTTCAGGTGTAGGCGTTGTGATCGAGTTGGTTTATAGTCTTGTTGCCTTAGAGCAAGTCTTCCATTGTGATAAGCTCATTCAAATCTCAACAAACTTGGGTTAGATTGATCTTGGGGTCACGAATACCATTAAATTCTGCTAGGGTTCGCATCACTTCTAACAAAGGATAATATTTTTGAATGGACTGAACATTGTGAAGAAGCCTTTGTTAAACTTAAAAACTTGCTTACTTCCGCTCCTGTCATTCAACCTCCTAATTGGTCATTACCTTTTGAAATAATGTGTGACGCTAGTAATTATGTCGGGGGTGCTGTTTTGGGACAAAGAAAAGATAAAAAACCTTATGTGATTTACTATGCAAAGTAAAACTTTAAATAGTGCTCAAATGAATTACACTACCACTAAAAAAGAATTACTTGCAGTAGTATTTGCATGTGAAAAATTCAGATCTTATCTTGTTGGCTCACCTGTTGTTGTTTTTAGTGATCATGCAGCATTGAAATATCTTCTTTCTAAGAAGGATTCTAAGGCTAGATTGGTGCAGTGGATTTTGTTACTTCAAGAATTTAATATAACAATTAAAGACAAGAAAGGCACCGAAAATGTTGTCGCATATCATTTGTCAAGATTGACAACAGATTCGAGATCTGACATCACACCAATCGGTGACTACTTTCCTGATGAATCTTTACTTTCTGTCTCTACAATGCCTTGGTTTGCTAATATTGTTAATTTTCTTGTTTCAGGACAATTGCCAGCTCATTGGAGTACCCAAGACAAAAGAAAGTTCTTGAACAAAATGAAGAACTTTTATTGGGATGACCCTTATTTATTCTAATATTATCTTGATCAAATATTTCAAAGATGCATTCCTGACAATGAGGTAAGTAGTGTCATTAAATTTTGTCATTCTCAGGCATGTGGGGGTCATTTCTCATCAAGAAAGACAACTATAAAAATCTTACAAAGTGGATTTTACTGGCCCACCATGTTCAAGGACTCACATGCATTCTGCAAGACTTGTGAAAATTGTCAAAAGTTGGGATCTATTTCAAAACTTCACATGATGCCTTTAAATCCTATTCTTGTCATTGAGATCTTTGACTGTTGGGGTATAGATTTCATGGGTCCATTTCCTCCATCATTTGGTTTCTTGTACATATTAGTCGCAGTAGATTATGTTTCAAAATGAATAGAGGTAATTCCAAGTCGAAACAATGACCACAAAACAGTGATGAAGTTTTTGAAAGAAAATATTTTGAGTCGATTTGGAATCCCTCAAGCCATGATAAGTGATGGTGGAACACATTTCTGCAACAAGTCATTTGAGTCTTTAATGAAGAAATATGGAATCACACATAAAGTTACCACCCCTTATCACCCTCAGACAAGTGGACAGGTAGAACTTGCTAATAGGGAGATCAAACAAATCTTGGAAAAAACAGTGAACCCTAATAGGAAGGACTGGTCTTTAAGACTTAATGATGCACTTTGGGCTTATCGTACTGCTTTTAAAACATCATTAGGTATGTCACCTTATAGGTTGGTCTATGGAAAATTTATAGGTTGGTCTATGGAAAATCTTGTCACTTGCTTGTGGAACTTGAACATAAAGCTTATTGGGCTATCAAAGCTTTCAATTCAAACCTTGATGATGCTAGCTAGCTGCGTAAGTTACAAATAAATAAGCTTGAGGAAATAAGAAATGATGCATATGAGAATTCAAAAATTCATAAAGCAAGAATCAAAGAGTTTCATGACAAGAGAATATTGAGAAAAACATTTGATGTTGGTCAAAAAGTTTTGCTTTATAATTCTCGACTCCATTTATTTTCTAGAAAGCTAAGATCAAGATGGAGCAGTCCATTTATTGTAAAACTTGTGTATCCTTATAGGGCCTTTGATATTGAGAATCCAAATAATGGCAATGTTTTTAAGGTAAATGGACATCGTTTGAAAGCTTACTTTGATAATTTTCCTAGTGAAAATGAATCCATTGGTTTGAATGATCCTATATATAAAGGTTGATATTTTGTTTTTCTCACATTGTTTTTGTGTTTCTATTTTGTGTAACTCTTGTTTTCCTAGTCTTTCTCCAACCCCGGTCAAATAGCGGATAACGGTACTCTATGACTCTTAAGTCGGTTCTTTCAGTTTCCCATGATAACTGATATCTGTTTATATATTTGTGCAATTCTTTGCTCTTTCTCCTTTCTTTGCATCTCTTTTCCAATTCTCATTTGAAAATGGACACTCCTATTGAAAAATTAAAAAAGTATTTTCCCACTTTGCCTCCAAATGCGATTGCAAAAATTTATTGTGCTAGGTGTGAAAGATTGAGGTTGTTAATGAATCATGAAATTCCTGAAGATATTCGCTAGCTAATTGGAGCAAAGGTCCGATTATCAGGTGAGTCCTCCAATTCTTTCATTTCATACATGCTTGGAACAGGTAAAAGCACTTTAGCAAAGAAACATCATGCAAAACGACTGAAAGTTTGTCATAGATGTGCCAAATGGACTTGTAATGCAATATGTCGTTCTTTAGGAATGGTATCTGTAAAATGTGAAGATAAATACAATTCATTAAGGATGGCCTGAGTAGGGGGTCTTTAGATAATATTTTATTGACTCTTGAGACGCATGCTAGTAGAGATGTGCATCGTGCAATTCATGATTTATGGCCACAATTCCATAAAGAACATGCTCGACATAGTCTTGGGAATTTGACTAAAAAAGACCCTGTTTGCCATTTTTTAAGAAAACTGGATGGGAAGCCTATCACCGACCCATATAGGGCATTTAAGCTGTTCTTGGACGTAAAACCAAGGGAAGATGTGAGCCACAATCACAACTACTTGTACATACACATGTTTTCAAAAAAAAAAAGAGTGAGAGAAAGAGTGAGACTCCAACGGGCCTACATATAGGTGGTATGATTACATTTTCAATTTCCCATCTATAAAATCTTCTCTTCCTTCCCTTCATTTCTACTCAACCCATACATTCAACAGATATAGAAGTGCGTAGAAATAGCAGGTTCCCCAACTCATCAAATAAGAAATATGTGTGCTTTATTAGGGTCTTTATCTTCAAAAGTTCCATTGCACATCAATTCCACCATTTGTCTATCTTTAGGTGTTAACCCTTCATAAAAATGTGAAACCAATCTCCATGTTTCAAAATCATGGTGAGGGCAAGTTTAAGCAAGTCCCGATACCTATCCCAACATTGGTAAAATGTTTCTCCTTGTTTTTGAGTGAAAATTGTGATTTATCTTTTAAAAGAGTTTATTTTGTGAGACGGAAAAAACTTCTTTAAAAATTGTTGTTGCATTTCATCTCAAGCACGAATGGATCCTGGTCTCAAATTTTGTAGCCATGTTTTAGCTTTATCTTTTAATAAAAAAAGGAAAAAGCTTTAATCTGATGGTGTTCGTGCTACAATTTAAGTCGTTATAAGTGTTACAAACTTCTTCAAATTCTCTCAAATGCAAGTATGGATTTTCTAAATCTAAGCCATGAAAAAAAGGTAAAAGTTGAATAATGTTTGGCTTAAAATTGAAGTGAGATGCATCAGGAGAGAAAACTATACATGAGGGTGCACTTGTTCTTGTAGAATTCATGTGGTCTCTAAGTGTTCTAACTCGATTATTCTTATTATGAAGCGACTGGTTATCTTCTTCAGCCATATTTTCTGAAAATGATGAGGATACCCTACAAAGTCTACCACTTAAGGTACATGATCAAACTCTCATGCACGTGTAGGAAGAGAAAAAAAGGAAGAAGAAAACAAAAGAAACAAAATTTAGATTAAAAAAAAAAGTGAAAAGTGAAAAGAGAAAATAAAATAAATATTATAATTTATACAGGAATTTACCTCTCCAGCAACGGCGCCAAAAACTTGACACGACCAAAAGATTGATGTCTTATCCCAAGTCCAGGAGTGTCGGATTAATAAATAACTCGACAAGACTGGGGTCGAACCACAGGGAGGTGAACTATATAAAATTATAAATAATAAATGAAAAGGAGTTGAAAAGAACTTTTGAGATGTAATATTGATGTAAGGATTAACCAAGGATAAAACAATTGTCAAGGTTAGAGGATCCACTAATGGTATTTCAAACAAGTATAGTATAAACTCTTTTTAGTACTCAACTAGAAACCACACATAAAGGAGGTTCCAATCGAATTATAAATTGTTAACATGATTACATTAGTTATCTTATTCGAATAATGCTAATACTTGTAAATGTTGTTAGGTATTCATGATGTTAATTTATGTTAACAACAAATCAAGTTCCTTTCATAATACAGGTGTCGGTTATACCATACAGTTGGTTATGAAAGGATCAAGTATTTGTTGTACGAAGGGTTATACAACATAAATCTAGATTAACCATTTAACAAGAAAAGTATTAAGAGTGAATAAGATAACAAATACAAAACATGTTAGTATCAAACATTAAAGTCCATATTGAGTTTATACTATACTTATTCTTACACCATTAGTGTAACATTTTCACCTTGACATAATAAACTTAGCAAAACATAATAAAGAAGTGAAACATAAATAAACAACATAAGAACATAAATATAGTAAAGGAAATGAAAGGCATAAACAAGAGATTAAGGAAAATATAACATGAAAAAAAACTTAAACATTACAAAAATATAAAGAAAGAAATAAAGAGCATAATCTTGATCTGAAAACCAAGATGCCTAAATGCATGGCAAATACCTCCTTTTATAGGCCAAAATTCAGAACTATTGATTTGATGACTAATTATTGAGTGGGTGGCCACCTCTTGACTTGGTAACAATCTTTATCTTCGTGTTTGCAAAAAACATCATTACTAACATCAGAATTTAAGCAGATAGTCTTCATGAAAGTTCTGGGAAATTGACTCATCTTTCCAACAAAACATGAATCGGTGCATTTGGACTTTTAGAACTCGAGATATGGGCTGCAAGACAGATTCTGACTTCTCTGTTGTTGCTATAATTTGAACTTGAAAACGGTCCTTTTTGAATCTTGGACTCCTCATGAAAGTTTTAGGCCTATGTCTCAGCTTTCTATACATATAAACCAAACCTAAATCCAAGTTCTACAACTCCAGTTATGATCCAATAATCGAATGGTGTTCCAGTTTGGACTGAACTAGCATCTCTTTTCTAAGCTTAGCCCTCTCTTTGTCTTCTCAATTTCAGTAGTTAAACTCATCAATCAATCCTTTGATTTATGTGATAAGCCTACATTTAAGATGAACATTTACCATAAATTAAAGGTATCTTATATTATTAGACATGTTATTATAAAACATGCTCTAGTTAAGGAGATATTGATACTTCAAGTGCAAAATGATGATATAAAACCTTGACAAAAATACACTTTTTAGTACTAATCAGATGTCATTAGCCAAAGCTAATCATCAAACTCAATCCTACAAATTTCATAGACGGTTTAATATTCACCACAACACAATACTATATCTTTCATAATGGAACATTTTCAAGAAAAATAACATTATGCAAGAAGAGGGTGGAAACTACCTACTTGTTCCTCTCATGGAGTGCCTTTGTCCGGTCGAAGGTCCAATTCCAGTTGTACCACTTGACATATCACATGATCATAATCAGCATACTCGTATCAAGCAACCATATAACTATCATCATACATATCCCAAGAACTCACATGTTCACATTTAAATGTTCCACATATTATACAATCATACAATGAACATCATCACATCAAAACATTTCACTTTGTTTTAAGTGTGGCCATTTACATGCGTTCTAGTGTTTAATTCTTAAGTTTCACAGTGATTTAGATCATATCGACGATGAAATCATCGTAACAATCAAGTCATTTTTTATATGGAATTCGTCAATGAAACTAGGTCGTTGCTGTCGCAGAAAGTCATCAGCGAAAACTGGGTCGCTGGTGACACATAATTGTCAGCGAAAACTGGTTACCTGGGAACACAAAATTGTTAGTGAAAACTTGTTCGCTGGAGATGCAGAATTATCAGCGAAAACTAGTTTGTTGAAGATGCAGAGTCGTCAGAGAAAACTGGTTCGCTGGTGACACAGAAATCATTAGCAAAAACTGGTTCGCTGGTAACACAAAATCGTCAGCCAAAACTGGTTCGCAGGTAACATAGAATCGTCAGTGAAAAATAGTTTGCTAGAGATGTAGAGTCATCAACGAAAGCTAGTTCGTTGGTAACACAGAATCGTCAGCAAAAACTAGTTCGCTGGTGACACAAAACTCGTCATCAAAAATCGATTTGCTGGTAACACAAAATCATCAACGAAAATCAATTCACTGGAGACGCAAAGTCGTTAGTGAAAGCTGGTTTGCTAGTAACACAAAATCATCAGTGAAAACTAGTTCGCTGGAGATGCAAAATCATCAGCAAAAACTAGTTCGCTAGTGACACAGAAATCATCAGCGAAAATTGGTTCCCTGGTAACACAGAATCGTCAGCAAAAACTAGTTCGCTTAAGATGTAGAGTCATCATCAAAAGCTAGTTCGCTGGCAACACAGAATCACCAGCGAAAACTAGTTAGCTAGTAACATAGAACGTTAGCGAAAACTAGTTCGCTAGTGACACAAAAATCATCAGTGAAATCCATTCTATGACTGATGCCTAAAATCATCAGCGCACTTATCTATTGTTGATTCAAAAATCATTGACAAAACTGCGTCACTGCCAACCCATAAATCATCAACGCAATCAGTTCTACGGTCGCTACCAACCCTGAAATCATCAGCGCAATCCATTCCTATGGGTGACATATAAAATTGACAGCGCCTATGTTTTTCTATTGACTAAAAAATCATTGAAAAAAACTAAGTCGCTGTCGACCCAGGAATCATTAGCGAAATCTATGTCGTGCCAATCTAGAAATTGGCAGCGACAATTAAGTCATTTCTGGTTTTACTCTTTCCCTAGATTGTGTATAAGGTCCGTGCTAAGCTTTCCCCTTTATTCAACACACCCCAAATGAATTTGGACATGTATCGAAACCAATCACATTCACATTTATAACAAGGCTATCAAACAATGCACCACCGAAATTCAACATGTATATTCTTCCAAGGTCCTCCCTGACTATCATTCCAAGGTCATGACCTAACCTTTATCAACAATCATCTACTTCAAGTTCTCAATTGAAATATTCAAATTCAACAACACAATTTATAGCAATTCAACAACACTAAAAAGTTCTACTTTTATACTATTTCATATCATTCTAATGATGTTCATCATATAAGGTTTCTTCATGATTCTTCCCTTAGGCCAAAGCATTGTTGCCTTTTACTTCCCTAATTAGTACATGCAATTCAACATATTTAATCACAAGTATATCCACAATAACATTTCTCAATGCATATCCATCCACTTGGTTCACAATCATACATGTTCATTCATCACACAAACAAAATCAAAGCATTAATATGGCATAATTCTCATTTTAGCTCCAGCATGCTTCTAAGGTTTAATGACAACATAATTCTACACAGAACATCATTCCAACATATTTTCACACAATTTCTTCAATCACATATGCAGAAATCACATCATTAACACAAGTATAAATTATGTTTTCATTCCAGTGTGATCTAAGACTCTAACAAGGTCACAATCTATGCATTTCATCATATTAATTCATATTTTGTCCAGCCTTCACTATGATTGGCCCTCCTTCTAGGTTTGTGTATTCAAAATTATTCATTTTCTTTGTTAAATGTTCTAGATTTAGGTCCCTCATTCAGCTCCATTTTCATCCATCTTTTAATCTAGTTCTCTTTAATCATTGGTGTAAGAATCTTAGGCCATTTCCTTGGGGTTTTCTTCTTCTTTTTGGTCCCGAAGTCTTAAGAATAGGTAGAGAAGTGATGTTGTTCATACCTAACGATTTCAAGTAGTTTTAGGGAAGGTTTCTTTTGTAGTTCTTCTTCTTCTTTACTTTCAATTTCTCCTTTTTTTTTTGCTTGTTCCAGCCGACCTTCTAGGCTTTCCCTTCTTCCATGTTTTTGTTTTTTTCTTCTTTTTCCCAACTCTCTTCTCACTTTACACTCAAAGGGGCTTGCATGCAGGCTGGTCTGGTTTGGTTTCTTATTGGGAAGGAGGGTTGGTTGTTGTCGTTTCTAGGGAGAGGAAGAATCACCTTTTTTTCTCTCCTTTGTATTTATACCCCCATAAATGTGATGGGGTGTTTTGGGGGTTGTTCCCCTTTGTTCTTATTCCTCTTTAAGTTATTCTAAAACCGATTTCCCCTCTTCTTAAGTCCTCCCTAGAGCAGGTGATTAGTACTTAAAAGTGTATTTTTATCAAGGTTTTATATCATCATTTTGCACTTGAAGTATCAATAACTTATTAACTAAAACATGTTTTATAATAACAAGTCTGATACCATAAGATACCTTTAATTTATGGTAAATGTTCATCTTAAATGCAGGCCTTTCACATAAATGAAAGGATTAATTAATGAGTTTAAGTACGGAAATTGAAAGGACAAAGAGAGGGCCAAACTTAGAAAAGAAATGTTGGTTCAATCCAAACTGGAACACTGTTCGGTCATTAGGTCATATCTAGAGCTGTAGATCTTGGATTTAGGTTTGCCTTATATGGATGGAAAGCTAAGACATAGGCCTAAAACTTTCATGGGAGTCCAAGATTTAAAAAGGTAGTTTTCAAGTCCAAATTGTAGCAACAACGGAGAAGTCTGAATCTGTCCTGCAGCCCACACACTGTTCAGTGTTCAGCCTATATCTCGAGTTTTAGAAGTCCAGATGACCTCAGCCTTTTTTTTTCTGGAAAGCTGAGACAATTTCCTAGAACTTTCATGATTTAAGTCTGTTCAAATTATGACGTTATCAATGACGTTTTTGGCAGACAAGAAGATAAGGATTGTCACCAAGTCAAGATTTTAATATATCAGCCTATATTAATCTCTTACTTATGCTTTTCATTTCCTTTCCTTGTTTCTTTATGTTTCTCTCTTTCATTATGTTTAGCTAAGTTTATCATGTCAAGGTGAAAAGGTTACACTAATGGTGTAAGAATAAGTATAATATAAACTCAACATGGACCTTAATGTTTGATACTAACATGTTTTATATTTGTTATCTTGTTCACTTTTAATACTTTGCTTGTTAAATGGTTAATTTAGATTTATGTTGTATAACCCTTGGTACAACAAACCCTTGGTACACCAAATACTTGGCACTTTCATAGCCTAACCGTATGGTATAACCTACACCTGTGCTATGAAGGGAACTTGATTTGTTGTTAACATAAGTTATAATCATGAATGCCTGACAACATTTACAAGTATTAGCATTATTCGAATAAGATAACTAACGTAATCATGTTAACAATTTATAATCCGATTGGAACCTCCTTTGTGTGTGGTTTCCAAGAGTTTATACTATACTTGTTTGAAATACCATTAGTAGATCCTTTAACCTTGACAATTATTTTATCCCTGTTTAATCCCTACATCAATATCACATCTCAAATCTCTCTTTAACTTATTGTTGTTGTTGTTGTTGTTGTTGTTGTTGTTGTTGTTGTTGTTATTTATAATTTATATAGTTAACCTCCTTGTGGTTCAACCCCGGTCTTGCCGGGTTATTTATTACTTCGACACTCCTGCACTTGAGAGAAGACATCAATCTTTTGGTCGTGTTAGCAGGCCGGTTGGTTCCCCTAGATTTTATTTAGTATAGGTCGGCCTTTTACTAAAATTTTCATCAGGTTTTACATAAGAGAATCACCTAAAAAGATATAGAAACTAGTAACAGACTAGCGATCTGTAGGATCATTGTCATGATCAGCATCAAAGTATGCGCACAACTCTAAGTAAAAGGTGGATGAAAGCTGTAAAACCCCGAAAACAAACCAAAAAAAATATTTATAATTAGGTTTATAATAATAATAATAATACAAAAAATTATTATTATGAAAGGCATGAGAGGTGTGGCTCAAATTGTGGGAAAAAAATAAAAAAAGGGGCCAAAGTGCAATTCCTTGCAAAAACCGCCAGCATATATACAAGAGGGAGGGGAGATTTTCAGATTTGTTTCATCATAAATTTGAGAGAAAAACATCAAACCTAACAAATTTCACAAACCTTAGACACGTGGTGGGAGGAAGACATCATTTAACAAGAGAAATCACAAGAATTAAGTGTGGAAATTGTAAGGAGAAAGAGGTGGGTGGTCGGCTACACACAAGAGGAAAGGAGCATAAATTCTTCAATTAATTGAGAAGTGAAGTTCAAATTACCCTCAAGTAAAGAGTGCTAAACTCAATCTTACGAATTAAGTTCAATTTGGCTTGAAATTGTGCAATTTTTCTTAAATTGAGAATTAGGGTTCTTAAACACAATTTAGGGGAAATGCAAGATTGCCAAAAATAAGACCAATTAGAGTGTTGTAAACTACCTTGGATGTGAAATTGTGTAATGACAAGAAAAAAAAAAGAGGTTCAAGGTGGCCGGCCACTAGGAGGGAAAATGAGAGGAGAAGAACTTATGATTTTCCTTATTTAATTATTCATGATGTGTTGTTATAATGTGAATGATAACTAGAAAAGAAAACTTTATCACCTAAGAAGAAGAAGGAACCCTTAGTTCCTTTTGGGTCATGTTCAGCCAAGATGAGAATTGGAGGGGGAGGGGGAGGGGAAGTTTTGAAAATTCGTATGATAATAATGAGTGAGTTAGATGCAACAGAGAAAGTTTAATAATAAAGGAATCTAGATAATTTTATGATATGAGAACTTGTAAATTATTTTCAGAAGTTAGGTGGGGTGGAAAGGAGTCCTTGTGCCACACATATGGCCTAAGGCGCGTTTTAGGGACAATTACGAAATGAAGGAAATCATGGAAGTAATAAAGTGCATGTTCTTGAAGTGGTCCTAGATCACCTTACAAAACATTTATTAAATTAGCGTAAACGGTCTTAGGAGATCATATTAAGAAAGGTTGTCGTGCATACAGCGTGGGTATGGTTGTATCGGAGGAGGAAAGTGGATTAGAGAGAATTGGAGATACGTTTCATCCATTGATGAAAACTGGGCAGATTCATCATCTTGATTCCCGAGATGATTCGAGCCTAGAGATGATAGAATTTGGGGAAGGTTTCTCATAGAAGTTGTAGCTTGGGGTGTTAGCTTTCTGACGAATCTGACCCCGCTTAATTTGGAGCTCTAGAACTCCAGATATAGATAAATGTATGAGGAGAGGTCGAGTTGTCATCCCTACTGGTAGATTCGGCAAAATTGACAAAACAGGGAAATTTAGCCATGATAGGGGTAGGACCTGGTTTCCTTCCCTTCAGGAATTTTGTAGCGTCATGTCTTAACACCAAAAAGAAATAAACCATACTTGAAATTGAATTTGGTGATGTGCATCATGATTTGATAATGAACCGTAATCTTAAGACAAGGAAGGTAAATATAAGAAAAAAAAATGGAAAGGAGGAGTAAACGTTGTTGTTACTAATGTTATTTTGCAAAATGTAAATTGAGTATACAATAATGTGGTGTACTTGTGGATTCAGGGAGAACCACAAGAGGAGTACAACAATAATAACAAAGGAGCGCAAACCAAGCTTTCGTTGTAGGTAGGTGTCCCGCACCTATACTTTTCTTAAATAATAGTGATTTTAGTATTCTATTTTATTTTGGATTTAGTACTCGCGGATAAAGCCAAAGAAAAAAAAAAGATATGATGAAATGAACGAGGAATGAAATCTGATTTTTTTTATGGACTTACATATTTCAATTATAAATAATGAACTATAGTAATGAATTCAAAATAACCGCCTCTGAATTTGATTAATCGGTTCCGAACATGAGCGGCTAATGATGTTAGAAAGATTAGCTAACATCGGCATGATCCTGATGGAAAGTTAAGGAATATTGAACTTGAATAACTATTCGGGTTTAGAATAGTTAATCGTATCGACGGATAATGTCGGTGTCGGCAAACTCATGAAAACTTGATTAGCTTCCTAAGAAGGAAGCTAATGATGTTAAGAAACCTTGACATCAGCATTACCGGAAATATCTCTAAGGTGTTGTGGAAAATTGATTGACTATTTTGGGTTGGAAATAGTTAATGGCATTAACCGGTTAAGTTGATGTCGGCATTAACAAAGATTTCATTAGTCGGTTCGGGTAAGGACGACTAATGACACTGATGGGAACCATAAGTGTTGATAGTGACCTCCTTAGAATTGGGACAAATTAGCATAATAGGTGTTCTTGGTGAAAAATAATTGATAATATTTGCAAAACGGAAATAATAAGTGAATTTAGGAATGATAAATTCTAGACGTAGTAAAGGAAGATTTAAATGTGGATTACAAGAAATTATGATTGTGTACTAGTGTTTATATATATATATATATTGGGTAACTCTCTCATCTCTGCTATATTTTTACTTTTAATATTATTATTCCAACATTGTGATATTGCAGGTCCATCACTTTCACGCCAGGAGTAGTGTCCTAGGTCCTCCAGTACCTTTTATATGAATTAGGAATTAAATAAATGTTAATGTAGTTTGTCCTTAAGTAATTATATGACTTGAAATGTAATAGTACCTCCTTGTATTAAATGTCAAGACATAAGATTATACTATTTTATGCTTGTAATATTATCTTTGCTTATCTCTGTTTAATTATGAATTTCATATGTGTCTAAATGGGAAAGGAAATGAATATGTGAGTTGTTATGCTTGTACCTATGAATGATTGTTGTTGAGGTACAATATAATTATGATATGATTAAGGAATGAATATAAAATATATATACAGGATAATTATCGATAACTTGGGACCTCCCGATATAGGGGAGACTTTGTTGAAATTTTGATAGAAATTTTGGTAATCCTTAGATGAGTTCGGCAAAAAAAAAAATCCCACAATTTTCATTAGTATGATTGATATGTATGATCCCGAGAATGGGAATGTTATATAAGCAAAAAAACTCCGAAAGACTATACCCTAAAGATATCGTAAAATACAAAGAACAATTGCCCAATGAACGGTAATAGAAAAAACAACAAATTGACTAACAACATGAACAACATATACAATATCTAGACGGGTAGCAGTGAGATATACTAAGCTCCCAACAATAGTATGGTATAAAGTAGGATTGATAAAGGTAAATCATCAAAAGAAAAATACTTTGCGTTAACCTTAATAAGAGTATCTACAATCTTATTATCAGTAAGTCTAGCCAGCTCAAGAATATCTGCAACATATTTTAACTGAGAAAGAAGATAACCTCTGGGTGAGTAGGCTACCTCAATACCCAAGAAATATTGTAGAGAACCCAAATCCTTCATTTCAAATTGTCTAGCTAACTTTGTCTTCAAAACTGAAATATCATCAATATCATCACCAGTAATAACCTTGTCATCAACATATAAAGATAGAATAATACGACCTGTATTAGTGCACTTAACAAAAAGAGAAGAGTCATATAACATTTTCTTGAGCTTGAAAACATACCAAAAGTCATATGAAACACTAAAAGGGGGCACCATATAAACTTCTTCTTAAAGATCTTCATTCAAGAAGGCATTTTTAACATCAAGTTGAGAGACATACCACTGACAAAACCGAAGCTATTACAATAAGAGCATAAATAGTAGTCATTTTGCAACAGGATCCAATATCTCCTCATAATCCATACCATATTGTTGAGAGTATCCTTTTACAACCAACATAGCTTTATATTGTTTAATAGACCTATCAGAATTAGTCTTGATCTTATACACCCAACGATAACCAACAACACTCTTACTAGGAGGTAGAGAAACCAAATCTCAAGTATTTGTCTTGTGCAAAGCAAAAGGTTCCTCATCCATAACTTGCTGCCAAAAAGGATCAAGAATTGTCTCTTTATAGAAAGAGTGATTAGAGAAACAATGAATATAAGCTAAAAAGAAAGTAAAAGATTAAGAATAACAAGAATAGGTAAAAATCTGGTAACTTTATGGACTTATAAATCCATATGGATTGACATAGAGGTGGATCCATAATCTCAGACGGAGCTTGAGGGGCCATAGAAGAAAAGAGAGCTTTAAATGTATCGGAGAGTAAAGTGTCAGTACCTACAAAATGATTAGTACAAATTGGTCAAAAATAAGAAGAGGTATTTGAAATCCTATAAAAAAAAATGATATATACGAATAAGATCAGATCTAATCAAGCTATGAGTAGTGCATGGAATAGAAAAGAAAAGTATATGCTCAAGAAAGACAACATGACGAGACACATAAAGTTTCTAAGTTATTGGATTAAAACAACAATACCCCTTTTTACCTTCACCGTAACCAAGAAAGATTCAAATAGCAAATCAAGAGGACAACTTACTGTGTTCTATATGAGGATAAAGAACAAAACAAATACAACCAAAAACTCTAAATAAGGAATAATCAAGGGCATACCCATACAACTTTTCAAAAGGAGAAAAACCTGAAAAATAAAAAGATAGAATTGTATTAATCAAACCTACAACAGTAAGAACAGCTTCTCCCCAAAACACACTAGGAACAGAAGCAGACAACAATATGCCTATGTTTTCTTTCAGCAACACTATTTTGCTTAGGAGTATCTACACACAAAGTTTGGTGAATGGTTCCATCTAAGGCAAGCAACTCATAAAATTTATTAGAGGTGTGTATTCTTCACCCAAATCACACCTAAAACATTTGATAATAACATAATGTTGAGTTTTGACAAGAGCTCGAAAAGCTGTATATATCTCAAAGAATTCAGAATGATGTTTCATTAAATAAACCCAATAATAATGAGTATGATCATCAATAAAAGAAACATAATATTGAGACCCTCCTTTTGTGCCAACAGGAGAAAATTCTTATACATCCGAATGAATCAAATCAAATAGAGAAGAAGAAACAAAAATACTTCGATTAAAAGATAAAGTGGAAAATTTTGCAAGTTTACATCCACTACAATCAGAAATATCATAAGTTTGCAAATTTTCTAAAGCTCATGTGGATGCCGAAAATCTCAAATAAGAAAACGAAACATGATCTAGATGAGATGTCATAAATAAAAATTAGAAGAATAAGGACTCAAACAAAAAGAAGACAAATCAACACTAATAGCAGCAGTAGTAACTGGCACTTTTAACTCATCCAAAATATATAGTCCTTCTTCCTATAACCTATCCCAATCAACTTTTAAGATTGCAGATCCTGTATAAAATAAAAGGAAGAGGAAAAGATGATTAAATAATCATCAGAATCACATAACTAACCAACAAAATCAAGATTCAATGTGAGTTTTGGAACAAGATAAACATTAGGGAGTGACAAGTGAGGTGTGACAATAGAACCAACACCTGCTAAGGGCTTGAAAGTGTCATCGGCAATTATGACAGGAATAGAAGGCGAAGGGGGACATAGAAGCAAAAGATGAAGAATATAGAGACATATGATGTGAAGCATTAGAATCCAGGACCCATTTAAAATGTGACATACTTGAAGAACTATGAGGCAACTGGCCTATGAAAGAAGAAGCAGACATAACTTATGGCTATAAGAAGAGAAACTTCTAAAATTGCTCAGCCAGAGTATTAGGATCGGTAAAAGGACTTGATGAAACTACTACTGTAGTATTGTGGTGTGGTGGTTTGTAGCCCTAAGATGGTCTATGAACATTAGATTGTGACTGGCTGTCAGGCTTCCAAGCTTGATTTTGTTGTCTCAACTTGGGACACTGAGCCTTCCAATGACCTTTCTGCTTGCAGAAACTGAACTCATCAAAGGCAACCCTTGTGTAAGGCTTATTCTGATTATTAAAGAATGGCTTAGAAGGTGTTGCTAGCACAGAATAATGAGAAGTATAACGAATTCCATTTTCAGAATAAGACTGAAGACGTATTTCTTCAGCCAATAACTCACTAACAACTGAGTCAATAGAAGACAGTGGAGAATAATGCAAAATTAAAACTATAAGTCCTTTAAAATCACTATGAAGTGCCATAAAAAGTTGTATCAATCGTTGTTGCTCTCTATGAGCAATATAGGCACCATATGTCTTTAATTATATCGATTCTGTAAGAGCCAATTGATCCCAAAGATCTGTCATAGCAGAATAAAACTCCTGAATACTCATATTTTTTTTGGTAAAGAGTGACATGATCAAAAGATTGATGTCTTATCCCAAGTGCAGAAGTGTCGAAGTAATAAATAACCCGGCAAGACCGGGGTCGAACCACAGAAAGGTCAACTATATAAATTACAAATAATATATATAATAAAACTAAGAATTTAAAAGGAATTTGAAATGTGAGATTAATGTGAGGATTAAACAAGGATAAAACAATTGTCAAGGTTAGAGGATCCACTAATGGTATTTCAAATAAGTATATTATAAACTCTTTTTATTACTCAACTGGAAACCACACACAAAGGAGGTTCCAATCGAATTATAAATTATTAACATGATTACATTAGTTATCTTATTCGAATAATGCTAATACTTGTAAATATTATCAGGTATTCATGATGTTAATTTATGTTAACAACAAATCAAGTTCCTTTTATAACACAGGTGTCGGTTATACCATATAGTTGGTTATGAAAGGATCAAGTATTTGTTGTACCAAGGGTTATATAATATAAATCTAGATTAACCATTTACCAAGCAAAGTATTAAGAGTGAATAAGATAACAAATACAAAACATGTTAGTATCAAACATTAAAGTCCGTGTTGAGTTTACACCATACTTATTCTTACACCATTAGTGTAACTTTTTCACCTTGACATAATAAACTTACCTAAACATAATGAAAGAGAGAAACATAAATAAACAAGATAAGAACATAAATAAGATATAAGTTAACTAAGTAAAGGAAAGGAAATGAAAAGCATAAACAAGAGATTAATATAACATAAAATAAAACTTGAACATTATAAAATAAAAAGAAAGAAAGCAAGAATATGATCTTGATCTGAAAACCAAGATGACTAAATGCATGGCAAATGCCTCCTTTTATAGGCCAAAATTCAGAACCATTGATTTAATGACTAATTATTGAGTGGGTGGCCACCTCTTGACTTGGTAACAATCCTTATCTTCTTGTCTGAACAAAAAGTCATTGCTAACATCAGCATATGAACAAATAGTCTCATAAAAGTTCTAGGAATTTGTCTTAGCTTTCCAACAAACCAAAAATGAGCTCATTTGGACTTCTAGAACTCGAGATATAGGCTGAACACTGAACAGTGTCTGGCTTGCAAGACAGATTCCGACTTCTCTTTTGATGCTAAGATTTGGACTTCCAAACGGCATAATTGAGTCTTGGACTCTTCATGAAAGTTTTAAGCCTACGTCTTAGCTTTCCATCCATATAAACCAGACCTAAATCCAAGTTCTACAGCTCCACTTATGATCCAATAACTAAATAGTGTTCCAGTTTGAATTGAATCAGCATCTCTTCTTTAAGCTTAGCCCTCTCTTTGTCTTTTCACTGTCAATAGTTAAACAAATCAATCAATCCTTTGAATTGTGAAACATGCATGCATTTGAAATGAGCATTTACCATAAATTAAAGATATCTTATATTATCGGACTTGTTATTATCAAACATGTTTAAGTTAGGGAATTTAATGATACTTTAAGTGCAATATGATGATATAAAACCTTGATAAAAATGCACTTTTAAGTACTAATCAAAGAGCTCGTATGTTATTCTCTAATTGATATTGCTTTGCAAAATTTAATTGTCTAAATTACCTTTGCAAATGATCCCAAACCTCTTTTGATGTCTCATATTTCACCAACTGTATACCTATGGAATGCTCAACATAATTGTTAATCCAAGTAATAATCTTTGAATTGTTTGCTTCATATGCATCTATCAAAGCAGCATAACCCTCATCAGTATTCCTAGGTATCATAAAAGTTCCACTAACATATCCCCACATCTTTTTACCCTTAAGAAAATTTTCCATCACATAACTCCAATATGAATAATTATTTCCATCCAACCTCATACTCACAAACTGAGTTGAATCATCTCTTTCAGTAGCCATAATCAACAAACAAAGAAAACTATAACGCAAAAGAAAGTAAAACAAAATAAATAAATTGGAGAAACTGAAGAAATATCTTCTCGAAGTTATACGATCACTCCAAAAAGAAAATTAGGGATCTGATACTATGTTAAACAATCCAAAAAAATAAAGAGAAATACAAAAATAAGAGAGGGGGAGGATAGGTGATGTGATCCAAGCAACACCAAAGGATACATTGAAGGTTCTAGTTGGTCTAGTAACAAGGCTTAAGGCTAAGAGGTTGAAAGAGGCTTTTAATGGGCTTCTTCGAGATACATGGGTTAAGGTGGACTTCAAGAGAGTAATAAATAATAAAGAGCAAGCCTTGATTAATCTTGTTCATGTTCAAGAAGGGCTTGTTGGTGGAACCAAGGCCATTACACAAGGATTGGGATGAGAAGACTCAAATCAGACAATTTGACTTTTTGCTACTATTGTGATCATAACTAGAGCTATAGATTGAATTTGGATGTGATTCTAGTTGGGATGGAAACTAGAATTTCATACCTTTCTAATTATATATTGCATGCCTTCTAATTCATTAATATGAGAGAGAATCATTTGTTTGAAGTTGGGCTTTGTTGCTGTTAGCAAATTACAAGAACAACTAACCTTGTCTTATTTTAATTAGTTGGGCTATTGATCTATCTTTGTTTTATGCGGAAACACTTATTTAAGTTTTAGACTTGTTTATGTTATTTATTTTAATTAGTTTGGGCTAGTTTTAGCTTGGTTTGGTTATTATTTAAATTGGATTTATGTGTGACCCATTACGAAAACCAGGGTTACTTAGCTTTCTAGTATAAGTACTCTTTATGGGGAATATTTGGGGAAACAAAATGAGTTTTTCAGGATAAAATATTGCCTCTCTTGGTTCTTGATTGAACTTCAACTCTTTAAATAATTGATCAATCTTTGCTACTGATTTTATACTTCTTTTGCTCGTCTCCTAGTGCAAGCGTTGTGATTGGGTGGTATATAATCTTGTTGCTTTAGAGCCAGTCTTCAATTGTGATAAGCTCAATGTTGCGATATCGTGGTCGCATAAATTAATTACCCTAGCTTAAAACACACAAGATAGTATAGAGCAAGCAAGGGGTCGATCCCACGAGAAAGGTTTAGTTCAGATTTTTATGATATACGTTATGTAATTGGGGGGGTTTGATTTGCAATGATCTTAAACTATGGTAGAAATTAAACTAACAAACAAAATCAATTAAAACTGAAATATATCAAGAAAACAAACCTTGGTTGCAAGCACACATCCACCAATAGAAATCAGAACCGATCCTTGAAACAAAACTCCAGTTTATATTCTGAATTTTTATCTTTTCTTAACATTGGTTAATTAACGGATCCGCCGTATAACTAACCCTAACCAACAAACAATCACAGTGTCCGCACTAATGATTTAATCCAATAGCAGCTTTAAGATCTAGATAAATTCATTAATCTTAACAACCAAGTTGTCTGCTTGTGTTGCTTTGATCGAATGTTCTCCCTAAATTTAATAACATAGTTCCGCTATAATTATCAAGCTTAGTTGCTTCACAAGTTTATATACCACAACTCCGGTTTTGATATCAAACTTAGCAATAGATTATTCACAATAATAACTTAGAGTCTGCTCTAGCAATTAAGATAAACAATCATAGGAAATATGCATAGAAAAATAAACATACTCATTCATAATACAAACTGAAAATAAATGAAAGAATAAATCTCACAGTTCTTGAAATCTGAAGGTTTTTGCTTCCTTGCAACCAAGAAAACGAGCTTAGCCTTGCATATCTATTGAACAACTACTCCTAAAGATGAAAGAATACATGATTTCTGGGTTGTAGAGGGGAGAGTTTGTGTTTCTTCTCTTATGGCTGCCACCCTTCTTTCTTTGATTCTACTGCACTCTCTCTCCCTCTCTCTTGGCTCCCTTTCCTTCCCTCTTGGCTCTCTTAATAGCATAAACTTAGCTGCCTATTTATACACAAATTGTAAGAAAAATCAAAGTTCAAGTGTGAACATCAATAGGTGGTGGTAGTGTGAAGGCGGTTGGCGGCTGGCGGCTGGTGACTGGCAGCTGGTTTGTGGTTGGTGGTTTAAGGTTGGTGGCTTGAGGTTGGTGGCTGCCTTCCTTGACCTTCTGGATTGATTTACTAGAAGAGCTAAATTGCTGAAATAAAAACTTGGATGTCGGTTTAGATGCTTCGGAATGTAATTTGGACTCGTTTCTTCATGAAACTTGTTTGCTGGCAGAATTCAGTTGTCATCTTTGAAAACTCATATCTCCCTCATATGACATCGTTTGTTGCTGAACTTTGGAGCGTTTGTAGGAATTTGAGTCAGGAATCCAAAACAATTGAGTTTGCATCCATTGGATGTCTATAGCTCCAGATATTAAATTTTGAATGGACAAAGGTTAACACTGGTAGAATGCGAGATTTGACTTTGAAGGATGTGATTTCCATGCTCTTTGTCTTTTTATTTTTCTTGACTTAGATTTACATAAAGGTATGGATGTTAGCTTTCTAATGCCACTGGAATCACTTCGTTTGGATTTTTAGAACTCACGCTCTGCACAAAACATCGACTGAGGGTCAAATCTGCCAATTACCTCCAATTTACTCCTTTTTGCATCTTTCATCCAAAAGTGCCTTCAAAACATAAAACAAAGAATATCAAGGCACTTTATACATAAAACCATAGGCAAAACACTACTTAAATGTGGGTGAAACTATCGAATAATATGGTTGCATCACTCAATCTCATACTCAAACTTGGATTAGATGGATCTTGGGTTCGTGAATTCCATTAAGTTCCGCTAGGGTTTGCATCACTAGGGTTTCATTGATACTGCATGATGTAATCACAATAATCTAAATGAATAGGTTTAACCTAATTACAAAGAGATTATATATAGGCTAAACTGAAAATAAAATAAAAATATTATTCTGCCCTTAATAAATAAAATAAAATAACCTTATATTTCTTAACAAAAAGCATGCTTGAAAGTGGGTGTCAAATCCTAAAACCAGGAAAGTTGTAAGATTTCTTTCAGCCAGGTAATTAGGAACATAATGCATCGATTTTTCTTCCCGTTTTCAATAAGTTAATTGAAAATTATTTTGATAAGATTTTTCTTCTTTTACAGTACAAAAAGTCCCCTGGAACTGTAAAATTTCCTTCAGAATTGTGGTTTCATTCATAGCCCCTAAGCCTTAAGTGTTGGAGAAACAATTACAGAATGACAGAGGAAATTAACATTTGACTCTTCAACACTAACATTAGATTCATAGTATTTTTTATTTTCATGTTTATTTATTATAGCACTAACTTTAATACACTTAATCTTAGAAGTTTAATAACTAACATTTTCCCCTCTTAAACTTGTTTAAACCATCTTTATGATTCCAAGCTTCTTCTACAAATAACAGAATGCATCAGTCTTTAATGGTTTTGTAAAAATGTCATCAATTTGTTTATGAGTTTTGACATGAACTAACTCCACTTCTTCTTCTTCTATGTGCTCCCTAATGAAATGAAATCGAGTATTAATATATTTGGATCGTTTATGATGAACTGGATTCTTTGCAAGTGTTATAGCAGACTTGTTATTAACAAAGATTCTTGTAGCTTCATTTTGCTTTTGCTGTAAATCTTCCATCAGTTTTCTTAGTCATATTGCATGACACACACAAGAAGTAGTAGCAATGTATTCTGCTTCATATGTGGATAATGCAACAATAAATTGTTTCTTTGATGTCCAAGTAAAAGTTGTTTCTCCCATAAAGATTACAAATCCAGTTGTGCTTTTTCTATCTTCTAAATTTCTTACCCAGTCACTGCCACTATATCCTATAATTTCAAGACTATGTGAAGATGAATAATATAATCCATAACTTGTTGTTCCTTTAATAAAAACATAGGATCCTCTTTGCTGCCTTTAAATGTGAACTTCTTAGCTTTTCCATATGCCTGCTAATCAAGCCAACTCCAAACAGAATATCTGGTCTGGTGCATGTTAGATAACACAAGCATCCCATAATACTTTTGTAGTATGTAGGATTAATTAAATCTCCTTCTTCTTCTTTAGTTAATTTGGTTCCATATTCAACTAAATCGTCTACAGGACAACAATCTTCCATAGCAAATTTTTCCAAACTTATGTTACTTACTTGGCTTGTGAAATGAAGATTCCATCACTGCACTACTTCACTTGTATTTCCAGAAAGTAAGCCATGAGACCTAAGTCTAACATTTCAAATTTCTTTACCATGGATTGCTTGAAATCTTGAATCATAGTAGGATCATCCTCTATGAAGATTATATCATCAACATATAAACAAACAAACATTACTCTACCTTGTAAACTCTTCTTCACATATAATGCATGTTCATAAGGACATTTTGTAAATCCTTTCTGTGAAAGATAGCCATCAATTCTGGAATTCCATGCTCTTGGTGCTTGTTTAAGCCCATAAAGAGCTTTCTTCAATCTGCAAACCTTCTCTGCTTCTCCTTTTACCACAAATCTAGCTGGTTATTCTACATAAACTTCTTATTTAAGGTTGTCATTCAAGAATGCTAACTTGACATCCATCGGAAATATCTTCCATCTTTTATGAGCTGCTAAAGAGATCATCAATCTCACTGTTTCCATCCTTACTACTAGAGCAAAAACATCTTCATAATCAACTCCATATTGTTGCTTGCACCCTTTTCTTTTTGCTACTAGTCTGGCTTTATGTTTTTCAATTTCACCTTTTGCATTCTTTTTTGTCTTGAAGATTCATTCACTCCTATTGCATTATGTCCTTTTGAAAGTGTTGTTAATTCCCATGTATTATTTTTTTATAATGGAATTGTTCTCCTCCTTTATTGCTTGCTTCCATTTATCTTCGTGGTATGCTTCTTCAAATGTAACAAGATCATTTCCTGAAAACAAGCAAAATATATTAACATCATTAAGATTGAATCTTTCTGTTACATCATAAATCTCTTGTATTCTCTGTCTTTCTTGTTGTTGAAATTAAAACACCAGCAAGACTGTTAGTTTGAGTTAATGGAGATAGAGCTAACATGATCTCTTCTTCATTTTTCTGAATTTGTTCTTCATCTACAATTAGTTTTTGTGGCTGATCTTCAGAATTCCATTCCCATTCTTGCTCTTCATCAAACTTCACATCTCTTGACATGATCACCTTCTTTGTCACTGGATTTTTATAATTTGTAGCCATATGAATCTTCTCTATATCCTAGCAATATGTATTTTTTACTTTTATCTTCAAGTTTAGTTCTTTTTTCTTCTTGAATTTTGGCATAAGCAACACTGTCAAAAATTCTCAAATGATCAACTCTTGGGTTTTTTAGGCTCCATGCTTCTTCTGGCATGATCTTCTAAAGTCTTTTTGTAGGGAATCTGTTCAACAAATACACAGCACATACAACTTCATCTCCCCAAAACTCTTTTGGATAATTTTTTTCTTTTAATATACATCTAACCATGTTTATAATAGTTCTGTTTTTTATCTCTGATATTTCATTCTGTTATGGAGTTTGTGGCATGTAAGCTGATAAACAATACCATTTTCCTTACAATAAACATCAAAATCATGAGAAATATACTTTTCTTCCCTATCTATTCTTAGACACTTTATCTTACACTCACTTTGTTTTTCTACTAAATTTTTATACTCTTTAAATTTACTCAGCACTTCTTTCTTTCTTTTTTAATACATATACTCATGTCCTACCACTGAAATCATCTGTAAAAGTAAGAAAAATGTCTGCTTCCACCTATTAAAGTAGGCATAATAGGGCCACACACATTTGAATACACCAGGTCGAGAGGCTGGGATGGGATATTCTTTGGAAATGACTTTCTATGTTGCTTTTCCATTATACACATTTCACACATTCTGCTTGTGTGTTCTAACCTTGGTATTCAAAGAACCATTTTGTTTTTCTCCATCAGCATCAGTAATCCAAAGTTTAAATGTTTGTAACACAAATGCCACAAAGTTGTCATGTTGGAGATTTCTGCCTTAAAACATTTTGACAGATTTATACTCAGATTCAAAGAAAACATCTTATTTTTTATCATTTTCACTTAAACAATTGCAGCTCCAGACTCATCAAAAATCTTTAAATTTTTATCTTCCATTTGTACTTCAAAACCTTTCTCCAGAAACTGTCCCAAACTCAGAATGTTGTTCTTCATGTTTAGAACATAAAATACTTTTGATATAAACTTCTGCTCACCATTCTTAAGTTTAATAAGAATTCTGCCTCTTCCTTCAACTAGTCTTTGAGAAAGATCTCCAAAGGTAATGTTACCTATATAATTTTTATCTATATCAAACAATGTTTCCTTCATACTACATATGATTTGATGCTCATGTATCTAAATACCAGGTGCTGGAGTTGCTGCCATCAAATTTTCCACAGGCCAACAAAAATACAGGTTCTTCAGAATCAGTTTCTTTCTAGTAAAGTTAACATTCTTGTCTTCAAATTTGTATTGTGAACAATCTTACGCATAATGTTCATACTCTTTACAATTATAACACTGTACGTTTGCATTATTATTGCTCTAATTTGAATATCCTTCATGACCTCTTCCTCTACTTCTGTCATGGCCTCTGAAATTAAAGCTTTGATTTCGTGCATCATGAGATTCTTGATTTCTGAATGATCTTCCTCCTCTTCCTCTTCTGTGAAAGAACCTTCCTCTTTGAAATGTTCATCTGCCAAATTCACTAACATTCTTTATAGTTAACTTTGTTTGTAATGCTTGTTCAAGAGATCTTTCTTCTCCTCTTTTATCAATTTTCTACTCATGATCTTGAAGAGATCCCATTAATTCTCCTACTATCAAATCTTTCAAATCCTTTGATTCTTTAATTGTTACTACCACATGATCAAAGTTTGAATCTAGAGACCTTAGAATTTTCTCCATCACATGAACATCATCAATATTTTCACCATTCCTTCTCATCTGGTGCGCTAAAGAGATTACTTTTGTGAAGTAATCTGAAATTGTCTCCATACTTTCTTTATTCAACTTCTTAAAATCTCCTCTCAATGCTTGCAACCTTACTTTTTTTGCCTTTTCAACTCCACTATAAGTCTTGTTAAGAATTTCTCATGCTTCCTTTGAAGTCTTTGTTGGTGCCACCATCTCAAGAGTTACTTCATCAAGTCCTTGATATATCATAAATAAAGTTTTACTATCCTCCTTCCTTGATTCTCTCAATGTTTGTCTTTCTATATTACTTACTCATTGTTGTCTCTTCTCTTGTTGATTTTGGTTCAGTGTAACCAACTTTAACTAACTCCTATAACTCTTGTGATCTTAGTAGTGCCTTGTATTGAATCCACCATAGATCATAATTTTGTTTTGTAAGATGGGGAATATGAATTTGAGCATTGTTATTACTAGAAACCATATCTACTCTCAAGCTCTGATACTAGATTTGTTAGAGAAACAATTACAGAATGACAAAGGAAGGATTTGAAAATCACTCACACGTCTTGGTAGAATACAAAATACTAAATAATAATACTCTCATATCTTTCATTATCAAAATCCATACAATATATATAGACATTATAGAATGTCTTTTACAATCTTTAAAGATCTTAATTAACATTTGACTCTTCAATACCAACACTATATTCAGAGTATTTCTGATTTTCATAATTATTTATTATAGCACTAACTTCAACATACTTAATCTAAACAAGTTTAATTCATGAGAACATTGATGTTGCTGAAGCAACTGACCCCAAAAAATTCAGGGAAGATGGAGAGCCACGCCTATAAAAGCTGAAGATGCATGGCCAACACCAACTTGTAAGAGGGACCGATAGAATAAAATATTGACGGCTTCCAAGCTATTTGATGGAGTGAAAACAACATGGATACTGACAGGAATCGCTTTATATTGGAAATAAGATAGTATATGATAAGGATTCCAAATATCTGTAGCTTGATGTATCACCATTCACAATAGGTTCCAAGAAAAGTTACACCACACCAGTCGCCCTCGTCACGTGCCTGCCCAATCATGATCAAACCATTTTTTAAAAAATCTTTTTCATTCTATTGGTTCAGGGGTCTAAAATGTTGGGCAGATTAAAATTTATCAGCAGCCATGTTTACAGCTGGATAGGATCATGCCAAGAAATTCCCCACACTTCCAAGACTTGTAAAAAAGAAAACAACGATACCAACACCATTCCTGAAACAATTTCCTGCACCGGCAGAATTGAAGCTAGGAGGATAATCACAAATCCATTTTGTTTTGAGAAGGCAAAGTGCCAAATCTCAGAACTGGAGATTATTCTGGGAAGAGTAATGCGGTTTTGGCTAGGAGGAATGGCCTGCGCAGCTCTAGCAGATCGTCTCTGTCGTATTAAATTGCATTAGTGTCGGGTTTCAGTCTATTGATGACAATATGCAAGTATACATGCATGTCTATTCATATCGACATTTATTTATTTTTTATGGCAGGTACCTTGTGTGTACGTAAGATACAAATCCGAACGTGTAAAAAATTACAAAAAAAAAAAAAAACACAGAAAGATAAAATCTCATCGGCCAAAAAAATTCTCCAATTTTTGTTTATTACTGGAGTTTTATCTTTCTACAGTGTGCCTCTTTAAAAGTTTCATAACTTCTTAAATAGTTTGTATTGAAATACAAATAAAAAATATCAAAAATATATATTAATTTAATAGTTTAAATTATTAAGTGATAT
This sequence comes from Populus trichocarpa, assembly GCF_000002775.5. Taxonomy (NCBI): domain Eukaryota; kingdom Viridiplantae; phylum Streptophyta; class Magnoliopsida; order Malpighiales; family Salicaceae; genus Populus; species Populus trichocarpa. The sequence continues at coordinate 24,795,819 of NC_037286.2, read as the reverse complement.
CTCAAATTTATATTATTTTCTAAAAATAAATAAAAAGAACATAAAAATCTAAAATTAAACTAGAAATTAAAAAGTAAAATAATGAAATTGATTATATCTTGTAAGCCTAATTTATAGGCATTCTCGATCTCAATTCCTTGTAGAATTTGACATGTAGAGCTCCTAATCAAATTTAAGTGCAATCCTCGTTACTGGGATAATTGTTTGAGATGAATAGCTTTTTATTGGGCTTAACTTTGTTTCCATGAACGAATCTATTAAGCTTTCTCCATGATTCATTTATGACAGATCCACGACATGCTCTTCAGAACCTTCAAAATCGCTATCACTATCCCAACCTGAGCAATAAGAGCGAGATGAAAGATTCAAAATGGGATCAGAAATGTGAGGAGCACATTCACATGGCTGACTTGGCTTTGCTACGTTTCGTGATTCAATTTGTTAGGTAGTTTCCATGAGATGTCTAGATCGGGATCTTTCTTTCCTGAATAAAGTCACTGATTCTCATTCCCATAAGATTTAATCTGACTGAACAATACAGTATCTGGTCTTTGATCTTGGAAGAATCCACACAAAGATCTATGAAAGAAAATCACGGCCGGCCGGCTTCAACTTGCATTCCGGGCCACCATGGCTAATAGGAAGTGAGCCTTAAAGCTTTTGACAGTGAAAGAAAAGTTAGCATCACGAGAGATAAATTATACTTCGTAGGACGTGGATGATAAGGATTCCACGTATCAACAAGATCATGTATAGACCCTGAAAGGGACTGCCTATATTTTTAATTTGAACAACATTTCCATCGAAGTTGCACAAGTAATTTTCAAATTGGTCAACCACATAGTTCGTTGCACCTTTTAAATATCATAAAAGACTATCTATATCACCATATGTGTAAAACACAAAGCAAAAAAAAAAAAAGCAAAACCTTTTGTGTTGCCTCTAATTATCTGCAGTTTGGTCAGCAAACTACCACGCACGAGAAGGAGCATGCTTGTGATGTTCAATATATGCATATTGACAGACCTACTCTACTGATTTGTTGGTAAACAACTCAGTTTTCTCATTGTAACACAAACAGCGCCATCGCCACTTAAACATAAAAATTCCGTTGGAAATCACTGATATATTCCCCTCCAGAGGCTAGCTTTGGCGACGAAATCTTTCCGTCAGTAAAAAACGCAACGAACCCTTCCTTATTTACATACAAAAATTTCCTTCAGGCAATGTCGTATTTTGTTGGCTGCAATCATTCATAGTAGATACGGGATTATGTGGTTTTTTTTGTACATTACATATAATTAGTTGCATGAATATTCTTCAAGATTGCATTTGATTAGAGTCCAAAGATAAAATAAATATATACAGAAGAGATACAAACGTATTTAACTAGAAAAAGAGATATATAAAAAAATATTTCTCTGAGATATTTTTAAATTGAATTTACGTGATTTCAAAAACAAGAAGAACTAGAAGAGATAATAATTATCTTTGTTTTTTTTTCTGTTTAGAGATAATAACAAACGTTACATGTATCTATTAGGAGGTTATCGAGTAATTAATGAGTATTTTAAACAGTGTAATGGATATTTTTCTTTACTTTATAATGAAATTCTTCCTCCATCGTCTTAATTCCTAATATATTATATGAATAGGGATTAGATTTTGAGCTAAACAATAGGGAGTGTGGTTTTTTTCATCCTTCTCTTCTTTTTCCCCCATAATCCTCCCTTCCGCTGGTCTAAAGTAAAGAAATTCATCGCATGCTACGTGACAATATGTAAATCAAAGAATTTACAAAGCAAGATTTGCTAGCTACAGCTAGTGCCCACCGGCCATACATGATTCTTTTTGTGTCATAGCACATAAGGTTCTACATTTGAGGGAAAAAGGGCACAACTTTTTGTCTCGCGCCCCCTCCATAAATTAGACATAGTTAATCATATGGACACTTTCGGTTGTCCTTCTGTTGTTTACTATTTCATTAATAGAAGCAAAAGACCCACCGGCTCAGTCATTAATCTCTTAATTAAAGAGCAACAAAAGGTAAAAATATATAGCTAGCTGGCTTTGTTTTGATGGGGAGGGGCAATGCAGATGCATACAGCTGTAATGTTGGTCTTCAAAAGGTAATTAGATGTGATTACCATCATGATGTTTTTGTTATTGCATGGATTTCTTCTTACATTACTGTACTTTAGCTGGTAAATGCTGAGATGTGTCTTGTAAAAAAAAGGGAAAATGTCGAGAGGTGTCCCAAATTCTTGTTTGTAAATGGGAAAAAAAGGAAGGTATCAAGTGACAGTATGTTTTTGGATCAGTATAAGAAGGGAAATATATAGCACAAAATGGATAATTAATTACTCTGCTCGACAACTATATGATTCTTACTCAACAGAAGAAAAGATACAGAATTATAATTAACCCTTTAATCTCTTTTGGTTAATGGGGCCAAAAATAATTACCATGGGAATGGAAGATGCCTGCATACAGCTGTGCCATGCATTGTTTTGTTTCTGAAATTAGCCACGAGCATCTAGTTGCCTACGTACGAAAATGAACGGCTTTTTTGCATTAATTATTTGGAACCATACAAGGATATATATGTGTTTAAGTTGATTCTTCCATGGTTCCTTGAGATCAAATCTTGGACTGTTAGCATCTTTGTAAACTGTGGTGTTGTTTATGAATCACGATCCTTAGAGGTACGTACGTAGCTAGCAACCATGTGCATGGATCAATAACTATTGATCTCTACGTTCTTCGTGTTAATGACAATCATTAAAAAGATTAATATTTAGCTCCCAACGTGATATGATTTGCATAAATATTCCATGTCAAGAACAAAAGGAGTCCTAATTAATGCCTCGACAGAAACCTGACATGACATTACAATAGACAATTTGTACTAAGATTATTGCTAAAAAAACTCGGACAAACGATGCATGTATTCTTCGTTTTCCATACATTAATGAAGCTTACGTAACCTGAGAATTGTCATGGCAGATAGCGAAGTTGTACGTGGTTAACTTAGAAGGTTTTCTAAGTTAAAAGCACAGAGTTTTACTGAGAAGTATTGGTGGAATTAATTTTGAAATTTACATGGTATCCTTTTAGTTATTATAGATACATGTATGTGAACATTAATAAAATGATTATCCTTTTAACTAAATGGTATCGAAACTCGAGTCAAAATTCAACTCTAAAAAAGCGATATCTCTCTTAATTATATATTTTCAAAAAAAGGGGTAGCAAAGCTAGTTTGATATAGTTGACGTTTAAAAGGATTAAAGCATGTGTAGAAAAAAAAATCCAAAAAAAAAAATGGATGATCAAGTAATATCCAAAGGGAAAATAAAAAAATCAAGATAATAAACCACCACCCTAACGATAGAGTACTTGAGACCTTGTATCAAGAGAGATGAGAGAGAGAGACCAAATACAAGTTGGCACGTTTTTATATAAAAGATAAGGTGGTACAAGAAAAACCACCTGCGAAAAAGAGTTGTATTCCACTATAATTCCTTTCTTCCTTAAATTTTCTAACAGATATTGTAGCCAGCTAAACATGTTTTGTAACATTGTTAAGATGAAAGTAAATCACAAGCAGGTGGCGTGCAGCCAGCTACAGTCCTGTTCGAGATTGATTTTAGTTTGACAACAACACACAGAACGCCTTTGTTGCCCTGCTATAAAGCAAACTTGCTTTGCCTTTTCTTTCTTTTTTGTTCTCTTATACAGCTCGATCGATAGCACTCTCAGCGTGAAGATGGACATATGGCTCACCCGTGATTCCCATGCTATAATTTACTTACTACTGTTACTAGAAAACCCTATGCATGTCCAGCTTAAATAAATGAATTTGCTCCTTTCCATCATCATCTACACGTTTAAATAATACTAAACGCCACCAGAAAATAATTCTTTCATAGGAATGTTGAGCAGGCTGCCCACAGAAAATGCCTCTCCTGTGATTGTTGTGATGCAAGCGTGTCACACCATGCAATGCAGCCTACATGTATAAAATGTTAAAATATGTTAAGCATGATTAGAATTGGTTTCACGTGCCTTGTTTAAGGAAAATTAATTAAGAGGTGGATTGATGACCCAATGCCACACTCATCTCAAATTCAATTATCATCTTAATCACCGTCCCTTAATTGACATCAGGCTATTAATAATTACTAATAATAATATTAAGCGATGTAGGTGCTATGACAATGAATATTTAGATCATGTGTGCTGGCCACTGGGCATGAGGGCAAGTTAACTAGGAGCCAAAAATATTTCCCATTAAAGAAAAGCAGTCTTAATTACATAATTTTCAAGCTAGCTAAGTGAATGTTGATAGTAAACCAGATTTCAATTCTGAAAAACAAAGGAACCAGTCGATCGGCTAAAATAAGTTGAATCATTTGATCGGTTCAATCGGCACAATACTATTTCTATTCAGATTAGGGTTTTCTTATATTAGGGTAATTCATTGATTATTTAGGACTTAATTAAGCATTATTTATAAGCATAAACAGAGAGAGAATAGCTAAGAGAGCTCAAAGAGAAATACTTAATAAAAGAATACATTTCTGCCAATCTTCTTCTTGTTCTTGAGTTTTTAACTTTATATTGTTGTTTTTTATCTTTTACCACACTCATCATTCTTCCAACAAGTGGTATCGGAGCTTAGGTTTGATTATTTGACATAGTCAATTCTAACTTCCCACTTCAATGTCCTAGGTTGACAAATGACAATTATGAAACTTGGTGTATTCAAGTAAAAACTTGGCTAGGTTCCCAAGATGTATGAGAGACGATTGAAAAAGGCTTTGAGGAGTCTATAAATGAAGCAATGTTAACTTCAGCCTAAAAAGAAGCAGTGCAAAAAGCACGAAAGAAGAATCAACAAGCACTTACAATCATCCATCAATATCTGGATGATGCCACTTTTGAGATAATGGTCAATGCAACCATCGCCAAGCAAGCATGAAAAATTATGCAAGAATCAAACCAATGAGCTGACAATGTGAGAAAGGTACATCTACAAAAGCTACATGGTGACTTTGAAAAGTTACATATGCTTAAATCGAAGAATATTTTGGAATAGTTTGCAAGAGTATTAATCATATATAATCAAATAAAGAGATATGAAGAGAAGATGAAAGTGACACATGTGGTAGAGAAGATCCTACGCTCGCTGCAAAAGAAATTTTATTATATGGTGGTCGCGATAGAAGAGTCGTAAAATATGGATGTTCTTTCAATTCAAGGTCTCATGGGAAAATTACAACTAGATAAGGAAAAAGTCAATGAAATTCAAGAAGATGTAGGTGCACAAGCATTTTTTTTTCAAAGTAAGATGGTTCTGGATATTCCCAATGGGTTAGAGAACGTGGACAAAGCAAAGGAAGAGGAGGTTGTAACAACCTCAATAGGTCAATCAGTCGACCGTATAAAGCAAATCGGTCGACCGGTTACACTGATAGTGGCAATCTGAAATTCAGGTTTGACAAATCAAAAGTTAAATGTTATAATTGTCAAAAGATAGGTCACTATACTAGAGATTGCTAGAGTCCAACCAAAAGGGTTAAGGAGAATGCAAATCTAGTGATAAAATAAGAGAAGGAAGCCACCTTATTACTAGTGCATGATAAGAGAATGCAAGACAAAGAGAACTTGTGGTAGCTAGACAATGGAGCCCGCAACCACATGTGTGGAGACAAAGACAAGTTTATGTAACTTGATGAAGCAATTAGAAATAATGTCACATTTATGTATCATTCAAAAGTTGTCATCAAATGAAAAGGTACGATTTTGATTAAATTAAAAGATGGAAGTCATCAATTTACTGGTGATGTCTATTATATACCAATAGTGAAAAGCAACATATTGAGCATAGAACAATTGTTGGAAAAGGGATAGTACTCTTATTATATGTTTGTATGTGGATGACTTGATCTTTACATGAAATAATCCAAAGATATTTGGAGACTTCAAGCAAGCAATAATCGAGTTTGAGATGATAGATGTTGGTCTCATGACCTACTACTTAGGGATTGAGATTAAAGAAGGAGTAAATGGAATCTTTGTAAATCAGGAGAAGTTTGCAATGGATGTTCTCAAGAAGTTCAAGATAGAGGATTTTGCAAAAAGGAATACTTAGTTGATTGTGGAGTGAAGATGTCAAAGAATGAAATGCACTCGTTTGAATATTCTTTTTGAAGTATGACTTGTGAGTAGATTTATGGAGACACCAACTATGACACATTTCAAAACATTAAAGCGAATTCTATGGTATATCAAAGGTACAATTTATTTTGACTTGTTCTATGATTATTTTGATGGTTTTGAACTTATGGGTTATAGTGATAGTGATTAGGTTGGAGATATGGATGATAAAAAAATAAAAAAAAAGCATTACGGGTTTTGTTTTCTACATGAGAGATACAATATTCATATGGAGTTCAAAAAAGCAATCCATAGTCACTTCGTCAATATGTGAGGCTAAATATATAACTACTACATCATGTGTTTGTCATTTCAAATGGCTAGAAAGATTATTGAAGGAATTGTGAATGTCACAAGATAAGCCTACTGAAATTTATGTGGACAACTCATTAGCCATTGTATTAGTAAATAATCCAGTATTTCATGATAAAAGTAGGCATATTGACACAAGATTTCATTACTTATTAGATTTCATTGCAAACAAGGAAGTTAAAGCCAACTATGTGAAGACACAAGACCAAGTTACGAATATATTCACAAAGCCACTCAAATATATTGTTTTTATCAAGATGAGAGATATGTTGGGAGTTATGAAGAAATCAAGTTTAAGGGGGGATGTTAAAAGTAAACCAGATTTCGATTCCAAAAAAAAAAAGGAACCAGTCTACCGTTTGAGAACCGATCGACCGACTGGAATAAGTTAAATCGGTCGATCGGTTCAATTGGTAGAATACTATTTCTAATCATATTAGGATTTTTTTTATATTAGTTTAATTCATTAATTATTTAAGACTTTATATCTATAAAAAGGCTTGTAATTCAACATTATTTATAAGCACAAAAAATAAAAGAATAGCTAAGAGAGTTTAGAGAAAAACACTTAATAAAAATATATTTTCCTGTCAATCTTCTTTTTATTCTTGAATTTTTGACTTTGCATTGCTTTTTTTTATCTTCTACCACGCTCATCCTTCTTCCAACAGTGAAAATCATGATTCAATTACCATGAAATTAAAGCTAAGTGAAACCACATAGGTCCTCCACTGGTTTTGCAAGAAAAAACAACTCCTTAATTAGCCGACCATAATTTGATTTGTGTTTGTCATTGTGATAGCTTTGAGGATTATAATTTAAAAAAAAAAACTAGATTTAATAAAAAAAAAATACTTTTAATTGTGATTTTAAAAAAGTAAGATTTAAAAAATATGTGTTGATGTGAGATGGATTTTTGCATTTAAAATAAATGAAAAATAAGTTTTCATGAATAAAAAACATGTTATTTATCTTCTACAAAATCAAAGTTTGAAACATAATTATATGTGGGGTTTAGTACAAAAAAAAACAACAATTATTTAGCTAATTAAATGATTTTTTCTCCATAATTAAACAAAAAACAGTCTCTGTCACAATACCAAAAGTTTTATTAACCCTTTTTCTACCAGCCCAGCTCCTATATAAAGACCTGCACCTAGCACACTGTTTGCTCACACTCCACCTTCTCTAAAACAGTCGCATATATATCTAGTTAATTCGTTATAGCATTTAATCTCTTCATGGCTTCAGGTTCTAGTAATTGGACTTCAAAGCAAAACAAACTGTTCGAAAATGCCTTGGCCATCTATGATCAAGAATCTCCTGATCGCTGGCACAATCTTGCCAGGGCTGTTGGAAAAACAGTGGAGGAAGTGAAGAAGCATTATCAGATGCTTGTTGAAGACGTCCAGCAGATTGAAGCTGGTGAAATCCCTTTGCCCAACTACACTAGAAGATCTGGAGCTAGCAACAAGAGCTACCATTGCAATGATGATCAAGCACAAAGGTACATCAATTAACACACACACACACACACACACCTATAAAATATTAAATTATCTGAAGAATCTAATTATTTTCATCTAATTGCTACTTCATAACACGAGAATTAATGTTTGAACTAGAATGTTCGTACTGATGATTCTGCATTGCTACTTCTGTTCTGTCCATGACCGATCTCTTTGTTTACATGCAGGGTGAAGAATCTTAATCTCAACTGAAGGATACATGAACTAAGCTAGCTATAGAATAAAGATCCATTGCGCTACAAATGACAATAGGCAGAAGCAGCAGCAGTAGCAGTGTTATTAGCTAGCACCGAAAATGGGATTACGATCTCTCTTTGTTTTATCTGTTTAATTACTTTCTCATCAAACATTAATTCTCAGTTAATATCTCTTAATTTCCTGCTTGTAAACATGCACGTACCAAGCTGGTTGACTCACCATATATATATGTATATATATATTGGTGACTGCTTACTGTATCCCTCCCATGTTTGCCCTTACTATAATGGATTCTCTTTATGTTATTCGTTGCCTCTTCATTTTGATCGAGCTAGCTTTAAGATTATAGTTTCAAGCTAAGAATTAGTAGGTATTGGCCTATCTAGCTCCCTTTCAAAAGCTAGCTTATAAGGTGAAGAACTTTTCTTTTAACATTTACAAACTCTCCACTAGCCCCCTCCATAACCTATGTGTGGGATCACCTCAACAATCTCCTCCTCACACATCGGGTCTTGTGTTAGAGCCGCGCGCAACAACTCAAGATTTTATTCATTGTTAACAAGAAATACAGAGGCGTTATTCTTCTTGCTCTAAAACATGATATAAGGTGAGAATTTCTCTTACAGTTATAAACTCTCCACCTGCCCTTTCCACAACCGATGGATGGATGGATGGATGGAGGGAGGATAACCTTAACAAAGAGGATAAGAGAGAAACAACGCCCTGTGTTTTCCCCAGAAAGCTGTCGTCCAGAGGCAAAAGAAAATGCCAATACCTTTACCTATATTATGTTGTATGGTCACTTATCTGGAAACAATTAAGCAACTTTCGTTAAAAAGAGATTCGCGTTGTCGTCCCTGAGACATGAGTGATGAGATAAGATTAATCGGTGTTTTAGATTAATTATTTTAAGTTGACTTGAGATGCTTGTAATGATTGTGATTTATTTTTATAGAGAAGAAAGATCATACATCCACATGCAAGGTGATTTGACATGAATATTGCTAAGGGGGCTTGATATATACAAGGTTAAAAATTAAGGATTAATTATTTTGTAAGAGTGTAAAATTTGATTTTTACAAATATTTGATGGGTTAATAAATTGAATGGTTAAATATTATTGAAAAGAAATATCAAATAATAAAATTTCTAGTGATGATTAATGAGAGAAAATTAAAATTATTGTGAGTACTGAGGTAAAAGGATGTGAGAAAAATTGCTCTCAAAGTTAAATTTTACTTTCCATTCTCGGGGTAAAATTTACCCTCCAAAACAGGGATTTAGAAATAAAAATTAGCTTGCATAGTCTTGTAAAGCCACTCCTTGAATAAATAAAAAATGAACTTAAAAAAAATTTAACCCGCCAAGTCTACAATTCAAATGATGACTCCACCGAGGTTAAAAATTTTGTTTTTAAACTATTTTTTACTCAATTATACGATAACAAAAATAAACTGATGTGGAATAAAGAACAAATTAAATGTCAGGAGATTTGTTTAAGACTGCGGTAGCCTCATAAAAAGTAAACTAAAATAATTTATGAAGATAAATTTAAAATATTGAAGAAAAAAATTAAAAAAAAAAAGAAAGGGAGGAAATAAGTGCAAAAAAAAAAACCTTAGTTTTCTATTATAGAAAGTATAATTCACCTTAATTAGAAAAGGGACTTTGTAGAGTTAGCTAATCCAACTATTCAAGCATGTTTTTTTAGTGGTACCAAAAGTGTCATTCATCCATTTGCTTTTGTGTGGTTTACCTTTTATTATATTATTTTGAAAGATTCTTTGTTGAATTGAATTCTAAAATCAAATCAATGGATAGGAATTTTTGGGATGAAAATAATGGTTATTGTGACTCTTTCAAGATATATTGACTTTAGCCAATTAGATTAAAAAAATAATAATTTGAAAATTAATTTAAACCCACAAATACTTCATTAGAGAATAGTTCTTGCCTTGGAAATTAGTTTCCCAAGTTTAAAAGGGCTGGGCCATATTCTGTTATCGGCCCAGCCTAATTTAATATCCACTCTCTAAGCCTTTCGGCCCAATAATTTATAAACAAAGCCCAATGGACCCTTCCCTGTTGCTGAATGCCGACCTGCTTCATCTTTTGTCTCGAATCTCTCCTCCTACCATCTCTGTCAGAGTCTTAAGTCAGAAATCCTAGTTCTGCTCGTTTCTGTTTCGACCTTCCTTCTCTTTTCCCGCAAGGAGACTCCCTTCCTTCTTCTGCCTCTCCTTTTGCCACAAGCACTCGTTTTCCGCAAGGATTCTGCTCGCTTCTGCCGCAACCTTCTTGCGTATTCTTCAAGCGTCTAAATCGATCACTGCCTCAATGCTTTTCAGCTAGAGAAGCATATTATACTGTAAAAGCTTAGAAGGTAACATTGAGAATTCATAAATTTTGCATACCATCTGCTGTTCTCTCTCCCTCTCTATTTTCTCTTCCTCTCTGTTCTTTCTTAATCTGCTATTCTTCTTTTCTCTCTTCAAATTCTTCTTAATCAACAGTTTGTTAAGGGCAAGCCTTCCTATCCATCCCAAGCAGATATTCCTTATGGTGCACAAGTTGTCTTGTTGTATGAATTAGAAATTAATCAGATGAGAGATTCTATATTTATATTGGTGATGTATCTGAGGCCATTGCTTAAGAAAAAGACAATCGAGTTCCTATTGTTCAGGGAGAAGGGAAATCTCTCCTCCTGCCCTTATTCCTCCACCACCATCCACGAACTGTTGGTGAAATAGTTTCGTCTTAATTCTCTTTTTCTAGAGGTGAATCAGGAGCAGGTGATGTGGAACAAAAAAAAAACTAAAGAAAACTAAAAACAGAGAGAGAAGGAAGCCAAGAATTAAAAGTGGAGAAAGAAAAGCCACAAAGAAGAGTAAATTTGGAGGATGAATAAAATAACTGTCTCACAGCATATATATATATATATATATATATATATATATATATATATATATATATATATATCTTACTATTATACTCATCAATTAAAATTATTTAAAATAAATGAACAAAAAACAATAAAATAGTCTTAGATTAGCTTAGCCCCTCAACCAAAAAATGATAAATTAGATCATTTTTTATCGTTTTTGTTTATATACTTGAATAATCAGCGGTGTAGATCTAGTTTCCCCATCAATTTTTTTAGGTTGGATTTCATCGAGTATAGCTCTGAGCAAATTTGATAGTGCTCTTGAAGATTTTGATCAATCTATAATGTATTTTTAGTAATCAAAGTGCAATTTTAATCAAGTTGGCCCACCTAATAAATTAGGAATCGTTGAACTTCATCATCCCTGATAAAAATAAATTGTTTATCTAGAATAAAATTAATGTTATTTTTTTATGTTGATGTCAAGGTAAAAAAATAAAGGTTTCAATAAAATCTTTAAACGTGAGATTAGTGAGATTAGACAGCATCTCAAAAGAATCATTTAAAATTAAACATGGTTTATTATATGCAACTAGATTCTCAAATTTAAATATTAAACTAAAAAATAATACAAATAAACAACTTTGGTGTTGTACATAAATATAATATATAATTGTAATAATATATATACATTTTAAATCATAATCATATCTGCCAGTCAATTTTCGACAGCTACCGATACCTTCCGGTTGTGTTTGCTAGCTGAGCTGACTAATGGTTGGTATGGTTTTGTATTATCAAAGGGACTCCCAATCCATGACAGCTTTTTATTTTCTTATCCTTTCTTCTCTATTTTTCTTTTGCTTTCCACCTTTCCATTTCTTTTATTGAAAAAAATATATATAACTTAATTATCATGATTTATCAAAATAAATTAATTGATAACTTTGTTATTAAACATAATTATCTTCCTTTTCCATTACTGATTTATTACTGATTTGGGACGATAAGAATCTTTCAGTTAATGTTTAGAAATGCAATAGCTTCTAGTGTTTTAGAAATATATTTTATTTAAAAAACTATTAATTTAATTTTTTTTATAATTTTGATATATTGAAATTTAAAATAAAAAATATATATCAGAAAAAAATATTATTTTAATATATTTTCTAAAAAAAATACCTTATATATATATATATATATAAACCTAAAAAGTTACTAAATCAATCCAACATGTGTGTGTGTGTGTGTGTGAATTAGGCTTTCTTTTTTCTTGTTCTTTTTAATTTAGTCAACTCATTGATTAAATGCAGATCATCCAATCATGGGTCTTGGACAATTTAATTCGCAAAAAGGGAAGATGAATATTGCAGCAATCAACATTAACTTACGCATGCAGAAACTAGGAGGATAATCTCTTAACTAGTGAGGCCATTCCTTGAATCAAAACGAATATGAACTGCATACCTGATGCTCTTAACTCTTGAAGTTCTCTAGATGCATGTCCATTCAGTATGTTAAGCTAACGGTAGCATGATATTTGACTCTGTAAAACAATGGTAATGTGCTTTTTGTGCAGCAAAATTCAGTTTAAACATGGAAATTTTATCTTAATTTTCTCTCTTCTGCTATGTCCAGATAATTTGCTTTCCACATCGATGAATTATGGAGACAAAAATCACAGCATATCATCATGGATGTCTCTAAACGGCAGATGTCCTAGGGTCCATCAAGGAAGTATGACCTGTGTTCCAGGCTGCACTGAGCCATGATGGTCAGAAACATTTCACTAACCATATAACTCAATTCATTTTCTGCTGGGAAGATTTTTATCGTATTTGTCAGCATATTCAACAAGATTGATACAAATGGGAAATGCCAAGACTGGCTTCTTTCAATGGAAAAAAGAAAGAATGATTTCATACAAACAAAAACCAAGAAAACCTCATCTGAAGGAGCTTTGAATTTCCTCCAATGTTCTTCCTTTCGTCTCAGGAACCCACATACTCACAAATACCACAGCAAAAGCACTCACAACCGAGTAAATGATAAAAGTTCCTGTTCATAAGAAACATGTTTAAATTATTATAACAGTGAAGGTGATCCTTCTTTTAGTCAGAGAGATTGAGAAGCAAACCTCCGGTACTCCAATCCAAGAGCAAATTTGCAGTCATTGTGACCAAAAAGGAGATCAGCCAGTTGGCTAGTGTTGCTACACTTCCAGCAAGGCTCTTAATGTTGACCGGAAGAATCTGCATTCACATATTTATTACAGTTATTGGCCAAGAATCATGGCTATCCTTTCAAGATACAGAGGCACTAATCTATCAGCCCAGTCTTCATGAAAGAAGCAGGAAAGCTTGCCCACAATGAGGCATTCAATAATCGCATGGTTTGGAGAACCTCAATAAGGTTATCAAATAATGCAAAAACACAAGATGATCTAAAGCAATGTGGCCAGATATTGAATTTTATTTGAAACATCAAAGCAAGTAAAATCTTGTCAAGTATGATGAGAACAGGCAAATTTGAAAGCAGTAATGCCATTAAACAGTAATCAAATATCTGTACCTCCGACATTATTACCCACGGGATGGCTCCCATTCCCAAAGAGAAGGTAACTACCATGGCCTGAAAAAAGTTGGTTTGCCAGGAATTTAGAAACTGGCAAGTTTTTTTAAAAAACAAAAGACAAAAAAACCTGGGAAGCTACTGCAGTATAAATGTTACTTACCACAACTCCAACTACTGACAAGATCCCCAATATGCTATACAAACTAGAGTCTTCCGGCACAAACCCCTGAATCAATTAACAACATGGAGGGCAAAAAAACCTTATGCTGCCGCATAACCAGGTAACTGCCAATCTTGCTTGTAGTATCAAGAAAAGAACAAACAAATTCACCATGTACTTACCTTCACAAAAAACGATACAGCAACAATTAGGAGACTGATAGTCATCCCAGAAGTGGAGACCTGTGACAAAATAGAAGGAAATTGCTTTGAATTGCTATTCATCCAAGCAAGAATTTTTAATCATAATAACTATGGTTTTGCTTTGACTCACTATAAGCAGAAGCCGGCGACCTGTTCTATCTACCAACCATGTTGTAACTCCAGTTGCAATCACCTGTACACCACAAACCTCCAGTTACAACTACAGTCTAAGAAAGTCTTCTTGAGACACGAGATAATTCACATTGTACTGCAGAAAAAGAAAAAATCATTTTGCAAGTCCTCCAAAAGCTATACCTGAATGGCACCAACCCCAACTGTAGCCACATTGCTACTTTTAATCCCTGTTCAAAATTAAGGCAATTTATCAGAACCGTTTAACACTAAGCTGATCTTGCGTGATTAGGAAAATTAAAATGGAACTTATGTAAAGCAATTTGCATATACAACATGAGGATTGATATATCAAACATAAAAAGTGGCACCCCTTGGGAGAAGTTGGCTATTAATGTGAGATTATTTCATTGCAGACATTGTCAGCAACTTAAAGGTAATATGTGCAAATAAATCCTTTGATTAATCTAGTTTTCTGGCACAACCACAACTCCTTAATTCAGGAAACATTAGCATATCTTTTCAGAATAGACTTCCTAGTTTCCCACTGATGACCATATTTTCCCAGAGAGAGAGAGAGAGAGAGAGAGATCCTATACAAGGTGTGTTCACAAGCTTTAAATGGCAATGGACAACTAGTTTTTCTGAATTGATTCTCTACACTCACAATGGCACATGTAATCAATATGTTAAAATCATAAAATCTATTAGTTTTTCTGAAAATATCAGTATTATTTTCAATAAGAGAAAAATGGTTTATGGGTTCTCGAGCCATGGTGAAAGAACCTGGTAAAATGCTCCAGAATTCAGAGTAGATGGAGGACTAGGTTGTGCTTACCAGCAGTTGCAAAAATGTTACTCGAATAGAATAGAACGCCATTAATTCCACTAAGCTGCTGCAGGACAAGTAATCCAATTCCAACCTGCAGTGCAGATATTGATTAACCAAAACAACTTAGGTTTTTGTTTTAGAAAGGTCTACTGAAGAGGGGAAAACAAAAGAATTCTCAGCATTATTATTACCGTTAAAGGGAACCAATATCGTTTACGCTTGAGCTCTGCAAATCGGATTGTAGTCCTTCTACTTGTTGATGCTATAGCTCTCTAAACAGTGCCAGTTTAGCAAAGTTAAAAAACTACCTTGGCTAACAACTTGCAAGTTGCATCCAATGAAGCTGCGCATGAAGAAGCACAGCAACTTGTTGCAGTTAAAATTATTTCAACAACACTAAATACCTTGATTTCATGCACTTCAACAGAAATATCAGTATCAAAACCCCGAAGAACTTGCAACGAAGATTCAAAATCTTCTGTCATGCCCATTTTAGCCTGATTTGGAGAGGAGGCGGCAAGAAACTTGCATCAATAAACATATCAATATCTCAGATACATTAAGAGAACAGCACACTTCATAAAGTTTACCAGCCAACGAGGAGATTCTGGAATGAAGAACAGGCCTGGTATCAAAATTGTACATGGCAATATCCCTGAAAAGAAGTTGATCAAGTTATTATCATCAGAAAATGTTAGGTCATTTACCATCATTTGATTAATTATACTCATTCCACCGCTGCTTTTTTATAAAAAAAATATGACCATGATGATTGGTAGAACAAGAAGAGCAATATTTAAGATGAGAATTTCATCTCTCTGGTGGAATGGAAATCAGAGATAGTCTTTTGGAACATTACCCAAAACAGCAAGTATTCTCCATTCAACAAACAATCCAAGCAGATAAGCAAGCATGATTCCAATCGTCACAGAGAGCTAGAAACAAAATACCAAAATTTGATTAATTTTTTAAAGCAATCAAATCCTGATTCTAAATATTCCAACATAACACAAGTTCCAGAAATGAATAAGCTAAAAAATGCAGCTAACCTGATTCACCGAACCCAACGCCCCTCTCAAGTTTTGAGGTGCTATCTCTGCTATGTACACAGGCACCTACAAGCAACAAACCTCTAATATTCCGTGCATTATTATAACACAAACCCAAACTGAAAAACCAAATAAACATTGAGAAATTACCGTGTAAGAGATAATTCCCACACCAAAACCTTCCAATAACCTTCCCATATATAGAAATGAAGAATCCTACTCAATCCAAAAAAAAAAAAAGGTCAATCCTTTATTACTGTAATGACTTACCAACATTTTAAATAGGCATAGAGTCAACACGAGAAATGGCTAAGAATTTATAACTCACTTTGGCAAAAGATATAGCTAGCCATCCAATAATATTAGGAATAGCAGCAATCATTAAAGACTGCAATCAATAACCAAAAGAAGAAAGCAAGCAAGAAATCAATAATTCAGTGATCCAAGTCCCAGATAAGCAATATAATCAACAAAGAAAAAACATAAATCAATCTCAATCATACCCCTTTTCGTCCAATATACTCCGCAATTTGACCACTGGCTATAGCACCAACCATAGCACCCACATTTGACAGTGAACCAAATAAAGAGAACTAACCCAACAAACAGCAATTGTTTTAGAGACCCAGTTCAGAAACATACTAAACTAAACAACAAGACAACAGCAACATATTCAAAATCAAACCAAACCAAACCTCGGATACTGTGAGTCCAAGATCCGCCATTATTGAAGCTTGAGTTGGTGAAGAGTAACCAGACTACAAACAAGAAAGAAACAACATAAAAAAAAACAATCAAGAAAGAAGAAGTGTTTAGACGTTGAGGATAAGTTACTTACGGTGAAACCGAATTGGATGGGGCCCAAAGCGACAATCAAGACGCAAGCAACGACAGAGATAGAGTTATCACGAATGGCCTGAGAAGAGCCCATCATGCTAGATTGTCTTGAGCTCATACGGTACCAACTCCCTGTGTGTAAAAATGGTTTCCGTATATCTCCCCTTCCATCCTCACTGTCATCCCTGAAACTCATTTTTCTTTCTTCCCTTACTTTATCTTCAGATCTCTCTCTTATCTTACAGGGCTACGAACCACCTCTGTTTTCTTGCTTTGGCTTTCTCAAGCTTTTGCACCTTGTGTTTTCTTGATGAGAGAAAAACTAAAATTAGCAAAGAGAAGATAATTGCTTTGATAGTTGATTGGAGTGAAAAAGACAGATGCTGCAGAGAGACAGAGAGACGGTTAGGTAAGCGTCTGAGCTGGAGAAAATTTAACAGCACTCTCTGCTAGTCAAATCAATGATATAGGCTGCATTTGTGTTAAAATATTTTTAAAAAATTAATATTTTTTTATAATTTTAAATAAATTTACAATAAAAAAATATTATTCTCGAATATTATCCTAATATAATGAGATTTAATTTTTATTTTATAATGCGTGTAATTAAATATTAAAATTATACAATTTAATATTTTTTAGAATAAAAAATAATTTAAAAAATACTTCATAAACAAATTGGATTGTGAAAATAAAAAAAAAACTGTAGGTTTTAACTTGAGTTATAAGTTGAGTTAGATTTTATAAATATAATTTTTTTATTTTAAAAAAAAATAACTATTCCTTGCTTAGTTATGTATTAATTTTTTTTATTTATTTAAAAGTGTATTATGATAAAGATGGAGATTACAATGTTGTGAAATAATATAAATAATATTTTAAAGTCTCATTTAATAATTTAAATTATTAAATCAAAATTATTCTTTAATATTATTATATTATTAGTAAATGATCGTAAAATTAAATCTCACCAACTCTACAGCTTAAATTATTCAAAAAATATTTGTCTGATAGGCATTGTGGCTGTAAATATCTGTGAATGGCTGGAGTAGGAAAGAAAAATGCAAGAATGAGTTTGTCGCAGGCATGCACCTGCCTGGAGAATTCTGGTATTTTGGCTGACTTGTATTGTCTGTTTTCTGTAACAAATTTAATCCTTTTAGCAGAGCTGCAAGCGTGAGAGTTGGGCTGGTGTTGCAAAGTATTTAATGGATGATTTCCTCTTCTCTTAGAGTCAGAGGATGTGAAAGATATCAACAAAGTTCTCCATGCTGTTTTCACATCACTCCCGTCGGATTTTGGGGAGTTCTTCAAGTGGTTGCAGAAGTTCGGAGGCAGGAGGATGGTGGTTGAAGTCTAAGCCTAGAGGAGAAAGGAAGGCTTTCAGTCAAGGTGTTGTATAGCCATCTCCTTTGGTTCTTCCTCATAAACTTGTAGGGTGTTGCTCTGCCGTTTTTAAGCTCTTGCCCTTAAAATTTTGAACTCGCCCTTTTGGCAGGAAGAGGCACTGGAACTGGTGCAGGAGACTGGCCTTATTAAACATGTAGCGGCATTTTTGTCCTCATCAAATTCTTGTTGCAGAAACATGCGAATTCTAGGTTAACGAGATGACTTGCGGGACATTGCTGCAAGTGTACGTTGCCAGGGGGCACAAAAACATGGCTCTGTGGAAGGGTATTGCTGTAAGGAAACTTGTGTGAAGTGCTTGAAAGAGATAACAATGACAAGCCATCACTTTGGTTTCTGGGATAGCTGTAGATGGTGTCAGTGAGCAAGAGCTTGATGTGCTGGTTCCTTCATCTCAAACAAAACTGATTTGCGGCGGCTGTGGTCAAAGCAGCCGCATTGGGATGTCCCGGCTGGCGACGATGTCTTAACAGCACTTCTACTAGCTTTGCCTCTAGAAACATGGTCTGGTATCAAAGAGGAGAGACTTTTGCAAGAAATACATGCTCTTTTTTCAACCGAACACCTCCCCACTCTGCTTCAAGAGAGGTCCTACTTTTATTCATTTTCCTTCAGCTTTTCCACGGCTTCAGCTCCACCTCCTCAAAAAATGCCAAGAGAATAAGGTAGAGAGGATCTTGGCGCCGACCTGTTTACTGTAAATTCATTATCTTTAAGCCAGGATTTTACCTACGCATGGAAGATTTATAACCCACAAAACCCCTAGGACTGAAATGACTTTCGCCAAGGAACTGCATTTGTCACCCAAAGACGAAAACCTCTCGGTAGGGCAAGCTTTAAGTGTTCCTGATGGATCTAGAGCTTGAGGTAAGTGGCAAGGATCATCTTTCATGGACTGAATCCTGTTCAAAACTGAATCAACTACCATGCTAACCGATTAAAGGTATGACTGCTCTTGTGGAGTATATGCTGAGTTTTCAGAGTCGTTTTTCGTTGGGTCGCTAATCATTCAAAAGTCTTGCATGTACTAGATTGCGTTCAGTCTCGCTAAGACAGGAGGCTGAGTTGTCCCAATGAGCTCGAGAAAGTAGTTCAAAAATCAATATTTTCTTCTCCAAAAGTGCATTCATTATCATGTCAAGTCTCAACTAAAGCCTCACTACTTCCACACACACAAATTACAGAAAACGTCCCACAGAGCACAAGGTAAATAGCCATGCAGCAGCGTTTGGAGATTCCCCTCGGCATTTTTAACAAGTCTGGCATTATTCCGAATGCCATTCAAAACCTTAATGGAAACAAATACCAAATAGCGGGGAACTAGTAGTTGAAGAAATGCCAATGGCACGCAGCTCATCTTGCCTTGTATGCCAAGTTGTGTAAGAAATATCTGGCCAGGAAAGTCAGAAAGAGCAATGGTGGTTCCTGGTTGGTTCTATTCTAATGAACATAGTACGGAAATGACGGTCCTTTTCTTTTTTTGTTTTTGGTCCAACAGGCTTGGGCTCTGCATAAGAAATGTTTGACATTGAAGCACTTGAAGGAGAGACTATGAATTCATTTTTCAAACTAATACCTTCCGATCAAACCCAATCAGAGCCAGCCTGCTGTGGATTTGCAAGCCTTGTCATGGTCTTAAATGCCCTAGCAGTAGATCCTGGAAGAACATGGAAAGGTGATAATAGTATTTTAATGTGTCCCACTTTCAAATTGATTAAAGTTGAAGAGATTCTGTGTCAAAAGTATGGTTTTCTATATGATTAAACAGGTCCGTAGAGATGGTTTGATGGTTCAGTGCTTGATTGTTGTACGTGAAACCTTGGTTAAGATCAAAGAAAAAAGGCATCAGATATGGTAAAGCTGCTTGCTTGGCTCATTGCAATGGAGCTAAAGCTGAATCTTTTAGGACAAACGAAATCACAGATGTTGTTTCAGACTGGAAGTGGGCATTTCTTACTTTAACCATTACAAAAACTAGAATGTTTTGGTTCCTAATCTACCAGGGGTCGGTGAATGGAATCAGATCATTGGTGACTCAAGAAAACATGATTGATACTCTGTCTGTCTGTTGGTAGAAGAGACGAGACAAAAACAGTAAAGACAGGAAAACCGTGTATTTGCAGAAATTCTTTTCAAGATTATATCTATACAAGAATCAATCGGTGAGGATCTTGATTTAATAATAAAGATAGTCTAGAAAATATTTTAACTTTTGAAAAGCATCCATCGTAGAGCTATCATGAATAAAAAATATTTCTTGGTATGAATCAGGCTCAATGAACTGGCACATTTAATATAGCGCCTCGTACTCCCTGCTGATCAGTAGCCATGACGTAAGAACCACCACCAAACTCCACCGTGCCTTGTATGACTCCAAATTCCTATATGGAAAGGAGGCTATCCACGTAGCCTGTCAGATCCGCAACTAACTCATGAGAATCGTTTACAAAATAAGAGCCACCACCAAATTAACTCCACCGTGCCATTTATTATTACTCAGAATTCCTCTCTCATTGATGCATCATCCGACTCTAAGGTCTAGCGCACCGTTTTTAAAAAAAAAAATATTTTAGAAAATATTTAAAAAAAATTTATTTTTTTCTTTACTTTATATTAATATTTTTTTAGTGTTTTCAGTTCATTTTAATATGCTGATATCAAAAATAATTTTTAAAAAATATATATATTATTTTAATGCATTTCTGAGTAAAAAACAATTTTAAAAGCAACTGCAACCACACTCTCAAACACGCTCTAAAATGGATGGATATCATTTGCGAACGCAAGGAATTTTTTGTTTTTGTATTTAAAAAAATTTTAATTTTTTTTATTTTAATTTTTTTTTCTTGACCTATTATCTATAATAATGGATTAAGAAATCTAAAAAATAGATATGACAGATCGGATGACGGATTGAAATTTTTAAAATTCAGTTAAACCTAATCCATATATTTTATACTCTTTTTATCTTTATATTTGATAGTTTATGGATTGAGAATTTATTTTATTTTATTTTATTTAGAAATGTTTTGACTCTGAAGTTCTTGTTAGTGGGGTTCCAATTAAATTTCTTTAACATAATAAAAAATATTTATCTTTTCATCGTAGGAAAGATAAGATAACTAGAATTTAATGGTGGTTCAAGGTATGAAAATTAGTTCTAAGAAGGTTCCATGACATATATAGTCCATGCTATAAGTCTATCTCGAAATATGGATCCATGAAAATTAGCAATATAAATCCCGTTCATGAATATCTCTAATATCCATATATAAAAAATTTAGTTCAATTCAATATATTCAACCCACTTGGGTTAAAAAAAATTAAATGGGTCGAATTTATAACTTGTAAAATATCAGAAGTTGGGTTTGATCTAATTATAGATCCAAAACCGATCAAACTATATCCATGAACACCTTTAAGAATAAAAGTGTGTGTTTAGTATTGTGATGTAAGATGTTTATCAAAAGTGTTATTCGCTTAAAAATACATGAAAATAATTCTGTCAGATTTTTTTATGTTTAACATCAGTATATCAAAACTATTGAAAAATACTATAAAAAAAAAACATTAATTGATGTTTTTTCATACCAATGCACTCAAACGCAAATAAAAATACAAAGTCAAACAACTTCACTCTATAACTTCTAATATAATTAATAATTTCTCTTTAATGTAAATGAGACTTTTTCTATTTTTATTCTTTTGTATTATGCACTTGATGCATTTTCCATGCTTTTTACCTGTTAGTTAAAGCATATATAGCCTTGGAATAATAGAAACCCTACATTAAGGATAACAATTTAACCTAAAATTCAATGTTTACATACTCATCTAAACTGATTGCTATACCATAAATTTTATGGGATGTAAATAAGGTTAAAAGATAATTATCTGATAATTAAATAACCAAGAGAAACTTGAAGAAAAAGAACATATATATATATAAAGAACATGTACATAAACAGAACGTGAGCCGTTATAATATACCACGGAAAGTAAAAGGCAACAATAACTTTTGTTACTATAAGATCATGGAAAAAACTCTTAAAGATATATAGAAGTTATAAGCAGTTGATATACAGAAAATGAAAGGTTATTGGCAATTGATATAACTTAACTAAGGCATATGACAAAGAAGATAAAGGAACACGGACAACTCAACAAAAAATCAAATCATTGCATTGCAGTTTTATCAAGTTGTCGTGATCTTTCAAACCTGAAACCAGTAGGCGATAACTTGTAAACGATAATTTTGTAGGCAATAAAATAGTAGGTGATAACTATATAAATGATAGTCAAGTAAGCTTGCAATTTCCTTTGTAATATGTAGGCTTGTAATTTCAATTCTATAAAGCAAAAATACTAAAAAGATGTTATATTATCCAGGAGTTCCAATTCATGGATGTAATCAGAGTTTTGTAAATATAAGTATTTGTTTTCTAAATTATTGAGTTAACTTTACATTTAAATTGTTTTAATTATTTGATTACTTCCTCAACTAAACTAGTGTTTATGTGAAGTGGATTTAATCATATCAATACTCGTGTAACTTTGTAA
Source organism: Populus trichocarpa (assembly GCF_000002775.5). Lineage (NCBI taxonomy): Eukaryota > Viridiplantae > Streptophyta > Magnoliopsida > Malpighiales > Salicaceae > Populus > Populus trichocarpa. Next base: position 24,772,920 of record NC_037286.2, on the reverse strand, counting down.
TACAAATTTAGAATCACACGAGTAGATCTAAGATTAAATCCAGAGTTAGAACCGGTTAACTTAGAACTCTTGAGTTCAAACCAATTAACTTAAAACTCCAATCTTAAGTTACAAAGTCTTCTTAGTTGAGACAGACACAAAAAAACCTACATCAAATATCAATTCAAATGAATGATTTAAAAAAAAAACAATCATGTTTTCGCTCGAATATAGTGATGGGTTTTATAACAAATAACAATATATCTCTTTTTTGTGATATTATATTGAATATTTTACATTCAATTCTCTCATGATTCGTATTTTGCATTGTCTAAGAACCTTTCATTTTCCAGAGGTAATCATTAATATTTTTTTTGTTTTTTATAAGTCCTCCTTTCTGAACAAATGAACAAAGTTTAAGGTAATAATTCATTATCTCTAGGTTTAGCCAAGTGTTAAGTCAAGATATATATGGGTCTGGTGAACCGTCAGGCCCACCATCCCTAAGCTCAGCCAAGTGCTAAGCCCAAACATGTGTGGGTTTGGCAAACAACCAGATCCACTACTAGACACGCCATCTCTGGACTCATCCAAGCGTTGAACATAAACGTGTGTAGGTCTGACGAATTGCCAAACTTACCATCTCCAAGCTCAGTCAAGTATTGAGCCTAGGCGTGTGTGGATCTCATGAACCGCCAGATCCACAGTCAAAGATATTTTGCTCTAATGAGTTAGGATATTTTACTCTTATAAGTCAGAAATATTTTACTCTGATAAGACATAAATATATATTGGCCGGATATGTAAACTTTTTCCCTTCCATGAAAAACAGGGACCTCAAGAGCAATAAAAAAGGACCAAGGTAACTTCTGCCAAGGCAGGTTGAATTTTTTTCCATTACAAATAAAATATATCTATTTCTAAAGCTTTCTTTAAAAAAGAATAATTTTCTCTTAAATATTGATTTAATTATTAAGAGTCCCAACACTCTAAAGAGGGGGCCATTTATAAATATTAAACATAATTCATCAATCATTTCACTGAAAAAAAAAAAACCATATTATCAAAACTAAAAAATCATTTCATCAAGATTCTTGATGAAATCCTATCTTATTCCATGGGCTTGAAGGCCAGGTCAAGGCATAAAATTATTGATTTTTTAGTTCTGATAATATGGTTTATCAAGAGGCATCGTGAATAAATGAGCACCTAATAAATGGGCAAATGTTGGGAAGAGGGAACAGGCAAGAGAAAGCTGCATGGAGCAAAATCAGAACTGCCATCCACTATTAAGAGGAGGGAACAGGAAAGTACTAAGCAATGCATATGGTCATGGATTCTCTTCAGGACAGATGCAATCATTAGATGCCTTTTGTGAAACTCTCATTCCTCCATTGCCTGTACCCAGCTTTAGCGAGGAAATCCCTGTTGATAAGCAGGAGGCTATTCGTTCTTTCTACAAAGCTTCTGGGTCTCAGTCTCCCGTACCTGATAAGATCAGTCTCTCAAATTCACTTTCCTTAATTTCAACAATGACGTTTCCAATGCATTCAAAAAACATGTGCATGTCAGTTTGTCGAATTGTTAATTAATGCTTATTTTTCATAAATTTTGATGATTAATGAAATACAGGTAGCAGAGTTGATGGTAAAAAGCGGGGTGCCAGAAGCAGTGCTCTTCGTGAGATTGGTTTTGAAGTTTCTGTCTTGCAGATTGGGTACACTTCTGCTTTGTGGGTTCATCTGTTTGGATTGGAAATGGCCATTGATTCACAAGTTCTCTGAAATTTCTGCGGAGAGGAGAGAAGAAATTCTTAGGAAATGGTCAAGGCAACAGTACCTGACACCATTAAGAGTGGTTTTTGTGGTGATCAAACTCATGTGCATGTATGTAATGAATTTTATTAAAAAAAATTATTAAACTAAAATGATAATATTTCAATAAATTATTTAAAAAAAAAATAATAACAACGTTTAAAATAAAACAAACAAACTAAGTTTTAATTGGATTGCAAGTTAACCCTTTAAATTTTTAATCAATTAACTCTTGCTTGATTTAATTTAAAAACCAGTCCTGAACAAGTCTCAAGTTCGGAGATCTCTAATTAACACACCGCGATGGGCGGAGTTTAACAAGGATATGAACTGAGTTTTGCTTCTTTGACTTGATCTGATCTTGAAATCTGAATCTTCAGTCTGGGACATATCATGCATGCAAGAGCTATACGTACTTATATATACACCATTTTTTTTTAATTTCTTAACTTGTACATAATTTTTTTCTATTTTTAATCTCTTCCTCTGTCGAAGACTGATGACATCGGAAAACAAAGCATGGGAAGCAATTGGATATCAAGTAGATACCAGAGAGAAGTTGAAAAAACCTGAGGAAAGACCTCTCCAAAGGAGAATCACAGAAACTGCTGCACATCAGAATGACTCAACCCTTGTCCAGTAACTCATCCAAAAAGGCCTCCAAGTCATGGAAGATCCGGAACACAACACCTGCAAGGTCAAATGTGATGTTGTGGTTGTTGGATCCGGTTGCGGTGGAGGGATTGCAGCTTCAGCCCTCGCAAGCTCAGGCAAGAAAGTACTTGTCCTAGATAAAGGGAACTATTCCGTGCCAGAAGATTACTCTTCACTTGAAGGGCCTTCCATGTCTGAGCTATACGAGTCTGGTGGATTTCTATCAGCTGTCGACGGGGAAACTATGATTTTGGCCGGATCAACAGTGGGTGGAGGTTCTGCTGTAAACTGGTCTGCATGCATAAAGACACCTGATTCTGTTCTCGGAGAATGGTCTGTTGATCACATGATTCCACTATATGGGAGTCCTGAATATCAATATGCCATGGATGCAGTGTGCAAGAGGATTGGTGTTACAGAGCATTGCGCCGAGAAAGGATTTCAAAATCAAATTCTTCGGAGAGGATGTCAGAAACTTGGTTTGAAAGTTGGATTTGTGCCAAGGAATTGTACGGAGGATCATTATTGTGGTTCTTGCTGCTATGAGTGTAGAACAGGAGAGAAGAAAGGGACCGATTCCACATGGCGGTGCTGTGATCCTATCAGGATGCAGAGCTGAGAAATTCATATTGGAGAAGACCGATACAAAAGGAAATGCTTGGGAGTTGTAGCTAGAGCTTTGAATGCAAATGTCACCAGAAAGCTGCAAATTGTGTCCGAAGTAATCATTTCTGCGTGTGGAGCTACCCCCCCGTCCGGGGACACTTTCCAGAGCATATATCTTGTCTCGAAGGAAAAGTATCCGAGGGAGGAATTGTCACTTCCATGCACAAGGCAGTCTCAGCAGAGCCCAAACACACTAGCATTTTAGAAACTCCATCTATTGGACCAGCCTCGTTTGCAGCAGCATGTCCATGGACTTCAGGGCTGGACTTCATGGATAGGATGGTGAGGTATTCATGAACTGCCCACATCTTTGCGATGGTTATAGATCAAGGTTCAAGAGAAGTGAAGAGGGATGGTCACTTCAGGCATCATCTAGACGAGATAGACAAGGAAAATCTTAAAATAGGCTTTGAGGAAGGCTTTGCGAATTTTGATTGCAGCTGGAGCTGTGAAAGTGGGCACTTACCGAAGTGATGGCCAAAGACTAGTCTGTGAAGGTATTAAGAAGGATTTGGAAGAGTTCTTGGACACAATCAGAATACCTGGAGGGCTGAGGTCAAGAGAAGAGAATTGGACCATATTATTTTCTGCACATCAGATGGGTAGCTGTACGGTGGGTGCCACGGCCGAAGAAGGTGGAGTTGATCAAAATGGGGAAAGCTGGGCGGCAGAAAACTTATTTGTATGTGATAGAAGTGTACTGCCAAGTGCATTGGGGTCAATCCCATGATAACAATCCAATTCACAGCATGCTGCATTTCGAAAAAGATTGCTGAATCCTTGAAAAAGCAACACTACACATTGCAAGACATTGTATATAGTGAAGAAAACACAACCAGAAAGCCTTGTATTTCTTCTCCCTGTAATTTTGTTTGTTGGTGATGACATGAAATGCTGCAAAACAGGCACTGGACTCGAACCTCAGCTTTGCAATGTAAAGGAGACATGTATGCCAATTGAGATGCAAGTTCATTAGAAGCAAAGTTATATATTTGAAACAATTCATTATTAATGCGTAGAACATCCAAATAGAAAAGAAAACACACGTCGAACATCCATTTAGAAGTGTCATCGAATGATATCGTCCGATGCTGGATTTGCAGAAAACTCGTCCTCTACAAAAAGAAGGCTTGGAGCCAGTCCATTTCATTTCATGGCTTAAAACAATCAAAGAAAAGACCACAATTTCTTAACAAGAGTTCAATAATAGGGGTGAGTCAAAAAAAAAATTGAGGGTTGCTATATTATTTTCAATTTTCAACATGTTAGATTCACCTAAGTTCTAAAAATTGTAAGGAACATAAATTGGTTCCATATCTTGATTCCTCAACTAGCTGATGCTTTTACTGCTTTCTCTGCAGCATCATCCAAATCTTCTGCTGTGATTAGTGCCATTCCACTCTCCTGCATATATTAATGGACAAAATAAATTACCATCACAGTTCAAATTGAACATCCATGACTGAAGACAAATGAATTTACATGATTGAATATCATAATCAAATTTTGCATTTACCTTCAGAATTCTCTTTCCTTGGTCAACATTAGTGCCTTCGAGACGCACAACAACTGGAACTTTTAGAGCGACCTTTTCAAGGAGGATTAAGAAAGTTAATGCCTTCCCAAATCAAACGAAATATCTAACAATATTATTCAGAACTGCTACGAACATCTAGTTTTTTTTAACAACTAAGTTCTTCTTTTTTGCTTTTTTTTTTTTTTTTGTGTGTGTGAAATGACCACTCCTCCAATTTATTTGTCATAAAACTCCGCACAGTAGTAATTGTGCTGATGAGGGCCAAAGAAGCTAGAATGAATACAGTGATGATTGTTTTGATTAAAACCCGAATATAATATGATGCAGATCTCACCTGTTTGGCGGCGTTGACAATTCCGCTTGCTATCACATCGCATTTCATTATTCCTCCAAATATATTCACCAAAATTGCCTTTACTTTGTCATCAGAAGTCAGTATCTTAAATGCTTCAACCACCTGCCTCATAAAATTGCTTTCTTAAGAGAATTGGACTTGTGGATGATCCATTTCCATCAGCCAAAAAAAACAGAATGAGAGCATGCATGTGTTATGACAACAGTGCAGACCCCCTCAGCCAAACTGGGCAGAAAGGCCAGTGGATGATTAAAGAAGTTAAAGCAAAACTAAATCATATTACCTGTTCTTCAGAAGCATTACCACCCACATCAAGAAAATTTGCAGGAGTGCCTCCGTGCAGTTTAATAATATCCATTGTAGCCATTGCTAATCCTGCACCATTCACCATGCAACCAATTTCCCCATCCAAACCAATATAATTTAGATCTGCCTTGGCAGCAGCCACCTATCTTAGTTAAAAAAGTTAAAAAGATACAGCAATTAATAATGCATTTCATCATCCTTAGTTAAAAAAGTTAATGCAAAAGCATATGTGTGCGTCTCAGCACGTGTGACCATGTGTCTCAAAACATGTCAACTCAACCAGAGCATACTTAACATGCAACATAGGACCAAAACCTTTCATGATTCTCCACATAACCAGTGCTTAAGTTGCCCATGTAAGGAAAAAAATATACAAAAACATACCTCTCTTGGATCTTCCTGTGTTGGATCTCTGAGAGCAAATATCTCCTTTTGACGAAAAGCAGCATTATCATCAAAATTCAATTTAGCATCAGCAGCTACCAATTGCTTATCAGAAGTCTCTGCAATGGGATTGATCTGAGCAGAGAGGAAAGGGGTTCACATATGCATATGGACAAAGGAAATGCTAAACTAGCATGCCTGAGCAATGGAAAAGAAATAAACACATCATTAACAGTAATTGAATGCAGGAATTTGTACTCACTTCCAACAATGTGCAATCACTCTCGCAAAAGAGTTTATATAATTTCTTCACTTGCTCAATCGAATCATTTCTATCAGCAACCTTTGGAGCCAGGCCATCAACAACTTTTACAGCATCTTCATCAGTAATTCCTTTAAATACATCAATGGGTACCTATCAGAATGCAGATACAACAATGGATCAGTTAAATAACAATTAGGCAATGAGCAAGAGACAAAGAGACTGCACAGATTGTCCCATGCTAAAACATTAGAAGAAAAAGGATCAAACCTTAATAATCAAGTCAGGAAATTTCTCAGCAAGGTCTTCAATGCTGGTTCCCCCCTTTTTACAAGCTATGATAAGCTGAAAAACAAGATGTGTGCTTTCTTGGATTCAGAACAGTTTTTTGCGAGTAATTATATGAAAGACAAATTTACTGAAACTGACTTCAAAGTAAAATTGATAAACCAAAGAAGAAGCAAAAATAACAATATTGGCAAGTGAAACATACTGGACCAGCAGTTGTCCGATCCAGCATGATAGCAAAGTACATCTCATTGACCAGTGATAACTTTTCACACAAGTAAACCTGCAAAAGGAAAGGAAATTAACTGAACCTCAAACCCATCCCCAAGACAATCATTATCCTTGTGCAAGGAAAATTAAAGGAAATATTGCTGGATGAAAATAACAAAATATGGAGAAACGAACTCCATGATAACCATTTTTTATTTTTATTTTTGCAAACTGAAAATTCAGTATTAGTATTGCAGTCATCAAATATCAGAAACCAAAGAAGAAACATAAGACCATGATGTGGGACGTTTTATCAATAGAGTCCAATGCACATTCTTCTCAAGAACCCACAAGTTTTCCATGTTAAGCAAACATCAACGAGTTAATCAGTAAGAATTTGCTCTGAGACACAAGAAATGGATGGCTAACCAACTAAAACCTTATAGCCAGATTCGTTATTTTCACTGTCATAATACACAATGTGAGTCTAAGAATTATAGCTCATGGTTCACAGTCACTTCATCCATGTCTAAAAACAGACGGAGAGATCCTATACAAGTCAAATCTCATAAGATAGTGAAACATGACTTGTAACAGTTAATTTAACATGAACAAAAGATAGAAATATGTACACTGGTGTAATACATCTAAAACATGACATCCATCAAGCTAGATTTTTGAAAAATGTGTATGGGCAAGATAAATACGAACACTAAATGTGAGATGCTCAAGAAATGGAGCTGAAAGACAATTGTGAAAGTAATACCATGAACATAATTCCTCTGTTAAGTGGAGTTCATCTTATGATGGGATCTTCTTTAAATCTTACAAAACAGGCATCCAAGTATTTCATGCAACTTGATCATTAAATAAGACCGTTGAAAAAAAAAAATCACACCACATCCCCTGGTTTAACTGTAAAAAAACTAAAGTGATTCTTCATTCACAAGCATTGATGAGTCTTTAATTGGCTTCTTTGTAAAATCATAAGATACACAAATCAAGTTTTATAAGCCACTAACAGGCAATTGAAATGCCATGAAAACAGCTACCCATGCACCGATTGATCAAAGACTGTATGCAACAAAAAGTTAATATGTAAAAAGAGACCATCAATGACAAACCTTGCTAACAATTTTGCCTTGAGAACCAGTTTGTTTAGTAACAAGGATCTGGCCAAGCATCTTTCCTGCATGCAATTAAAATATGAGAGATGGGATTACCGAGACCACTGCAGTAAAAACATGAAAGGCCAGTTCCACATTAAAAGAACAAAATAGTCAGTGAATCCATCAAAGGAACCTAGGAGCTATCCCTTTCATTCAACAAAAAGTGAGACAACAAGTGACAAAGAAAAACTGCAGATATCGCAAAAAGAAAAACCCTCAATTAAGTTGTTAAGGAAAGATAGAACCCAATCTTCATTACCAGCAGTTTCTTCAACCTTGTCAGTCTTAACAATGTGAACACCACCCTGAAAACCATTCTTAAACTTTCCTAATCCTCGCCCACCAGCCAAAACCTGGCTCTTAACCACCAACTGCACCAGGGTCAAAGTTAGCCTCCCTTAGTAAATTAAACCAACAAGATATAACAAAGTTAATCTTTTAACTACTAGTACATCATTCAGAACCTTGAAAACATACAATCCATATTAATAGTTCCATTCCATAATTTTACATAATTAAATTTTTTCTTCCATACTGATAGTTCCATTCCATAATTTTACATAGCTAAATTTTTTCTTCTCTTCCCCAACATTTCTTGGGAAAGAAAAATCCACGTCTTTGCAAATATTTGGTACAAGACTAATTCAAATTACCTCGCTTTCGCTAGGAAATACATATTGAAGAGCCTTTTGAACATGATGAAGGGAAGCAACAGCTACACCTTTTGGCACATTGATCCCATATTTCCCCATCAACCCAGCTCCCTGGTCAAAAAAAGAAACACCACAACAGTAATAACAGCCATCAATCACCGCATCAGATCAAGCAAATATAGGGTTCAGGATTGCTGCATATCTCAAACCAATGCAATAAAAAAAACACTAAATTATTCTAAATTAAACTAAAAAAAACGAAAAAGAATTCTCGCAAGACTCGTCCAGAAAATCACAATCTAAAATTAGTAAGGATGAGGAGGAGAGGGAGAGGGAGAGGGAGACCTGATATTCGTGGATGTTGAGGCGGCGGAGTTGTTGGTGTTGCCATTTGCCGGCGACGGAGAGAGAGCGAGAAACGAGCTTGTTTAAGAATCCTCTCATAATGCTTTAGTCGGAGAGAGGAACTACAAAAACCCTAGATATTGGAGGCTTGAAGGGAGAGAGAGGAGGTGGTCTCGCCGGAATCCAAAATAGTAATCGGGTCAGTGCAAAAGGACAGACCGCGCGCCAACCCTAGATTTTTTACTTTGCATTTTATTTCCCTTTGGGCCCTTTTTATTTATTTTTATTTTTATTGATGCTTATGTGTTCTTTTATGTTGATTTATTTTATTTTATTTTGTTTTATTTTCTGTCAATATTTTAAGATAAGAAAATAAAAAAAAATATTTAATTAAAAAATAGATAGCTTGGAGATTAATTTCTATACTTTATGTCCATTTTTTCAAGATTTGTAAGGATCTTTTATCTAAAAAATACAATCAAATATCAATTGAAGAAATGAATAATTTAGAATGAATTTCTATATTTAATGCATGTCTACTGAACAATAATCAAATGTTATAATATAATATAAAAGTAGAGTAATATTTTTAGGAGTAATCAATATTATTATTATTATTATTATTATTATTATTATTATTATTATTATTATTATTATTATTATTATTTTAGTTTGATGATAAAGTATATTCTTAGACCAATATTTAGAATATCAAACTGAGATTATATTCTTTATTTATATATAGAATTTTAAATAGATTCTTTACATGATAATGAGGTTTAGTTTTTTTTTTAATATTGATTCTCACATTTTAATTTTTTTTAATAATTTTATTAGTGCAGCTATTCGTGATTTATAAATAAATTGTTCCGGTAATCTAAATTATTAGAAGTAATAATTAATCCAGCTTAGAAGTTAAAACGAGAATGGTATTTTATTTCTCAAAAGAAAATGACCAAAAAAGAGGAAAATGGTATCAGAATTCTACAAAATGAGAAGAAAATATCTATTTTAATTTTTCCTCCAAACACAACATTCGACCACACTTATCAAACCCAACTCAGCTCTTGATCAGAACGGGTTTTAAAAAAAAAATTAGAATTAATTTAGTTTAACTTAATATGTTAATTTATGATATAATTGATTTAGTAAAAATTCAAATGAACTTTAAAATACCTTCGATTCATTTACTTCTTTTAATAAAAAAGAAGATTTATGATATTATTATAGATTTACCTGAATTAATCTCCGACTTATTATTTTATGCGAGTTATAAACTGAATCGGGTTTAATAACAATATAATTATGAATTAAAATTCAGCAACTTCATGCTAATAATCTGGTTTTTTTATTGCAATACTGTTTCAGCTTAATAAGTTCAACTTTTTATTGGAAAAATTTGCAACTATCTCGTCACACGGCGTTGTTCATGTAAAGGGGAGGACAGTCATAAGAACATATGCAGGCTCTGGGATGGCCAGTGCACAATCCATAACCACCAGCATAACGAGAGCTGCACTCGTCCTTGCAAGCTTGCTTGTCTTTGCAATCCCAGCTACTCACACATCGGGAGAGCTTTCCCACCTGAGATAGCCCACTGTCAACTGCCACAACAAAAACCGGCGACCAAATCATGTTAGAAACCTACCATTTAATTCTCTTGTTTCAAAATAAAAAATAATCAGACAAATATCGATTCATGAACGTGTTTTTGCCGGAGTGATGTAAATAAAAATAAAAAATAAAAAAATATGAAGAAGAGGGATTTAGTCTTACGTGATATCAAGAGGAGAAGGGCAAGAATAAAGAGAGAGGAGGAGGAATAAAGCTTTGCCATCTCTTGTCACAGTGTAGTTAGCACCAAATCTTTCAATTATAAATTCAGCCAAGCTAATTATATAGGCTTAAAATAAAATGGGTACAGATCATCTCATTACAATTAAATCCTAATTTAACGATATTGGGTTGGCTTATAAAACATGTAATGAGCTTTATATTGATAAATTATATATGAGGTCCACTTCTTTTTTAGGTTAAAACTATGTTGGATGAATACTTTAATATATTTTAAAAATTAATTAAATATGAATGAAATAAATAACAAAAAATTCAAATCTAAAATAATTTTGAGGATTATGGTATAATCATGTGGGTTCATGAATTTAGATTCAAGTATGATTAATAAAAAATATTTTTTTATTATTAAATCCTTGTTGATTAGTAATTTATTTTTAGTTCTTAAAATATCTCGAGTGCATGAATCAATATATTAATTATGTGATAATGATAAATATATTCATGAATCTGAACATTGTTTCATTAATTATGATGAATTAATGTATAAGGAATTCATAAACTATAAATATTCATTGTAATTAATAAAATATAAAAATATTAATTAGTAGAAAAGGATTAGGAATTTTTTCGAGATTTTTATCATCAATGCTTTATTAAGCATTCAAACTTATAATTATAATTGAACTACCTTCCTTGTATAAAGATTTCCTTATATCCATGATTTTCATGAATTGAAATACCTTCCTTGTATAATATATATCATATGTCATTTTCTCTCTTCTTTTTTTTCCAAACTGTCAAGTATCATTTAATATTTATGCCTAGTGTCACATAAATGCATTTACAACATTGAACATTACTGGATTTTTCATATACAAGATGAGAAAATCCTTGAGAAAATTGCAGGAAAAAAAAATAATAAAGCCTCTAAAATGTATTAAATTCGGATTAGCCTAGCATATTGTCAACCTGATTCGGATTAAATTTTAATAAAATATTTTATAGATTGATTTGTTGTTACTTAATCCATCTTTTCAGAACTAGAATTGATTTTATTTATTAAAAATTTAAAATAATTTTGTTTTAACTTAAAAAATAAAATTATTCAAATTAACATGACCAACCCGTGAATAACTAACATTGTCAACAAGAAGAAGATACAATGTTTTTTTGTTGGAAAAAACGTTGAGAACACGAAAATACATCAATGATGTTGTCGACTAAGAAATAGATGTAGAGTAAAAATTGGATAGACTCGGTTCGGTTTTCGGAGTGAATTTATATATTTTATGCATGCCACTTTAAAAATCAAAATATTTTCCTTATATAAATGTTTTCTATGATTTGAAGTACCTTCCTTATATAATAAATATATTGTTTAAATATTCTTAACTAAATAAATTAAGTACTCCAATCATTTGCCTTCTCTCTTTTTTCAAATTATCAAGTAACATTTAGTATTCATGCCTAATGTAATATAAATGTGGTCAACAGATTCTCTCCATCCCATCTTAGCATACACAACATTTAGCATTACTAGATTTCTCATAAACAAGATGGGAAAATCCTTGAGAAAATTACAGAAGAAAATAACAACCACTTGGCAAGTGATATATGGTAATATATGATTGGTATCAGTCATAAACAAAGAAAATTCCAAGAATACAACAAGGTTTTATAAGCAAATCACCAATGACAAAATGTCTCAAACTAGAAAAATTTCAACAACCTCTTAGTATTGATCCGGTTTGTTTTTGCGTTTCGAAAGCGTTTTTGAAAAAATTTTAAATTTTTTTATTCTTTTTCTTGCTTCAAATTAATATTTTTTCGGTATTTTCAGATCATTTTAATGCACTAATATCAAAAATAATTTTTAAAAAATAAAAAAATATATATTATTTTGATGCTTTTCTGAATAAAAAATACTTTAAAAAGTAACCACAACCACACTCTCAAACACTCCATCCAAGAATGTTGCTCATAATGAATTTTAAAAAAATAGTTTGGGATTTAACCTAGTGTCACATGTTCGATCTAATAAATCTACATGTAACCTAGTCAAATTATAGGTTGAGCTTTTTTAAAAAATCAAAATAATTTTGATTTATTTTTTAAAAAATAAAATTATATTATTTTAATTGACTCGAATTAACCTAATCAACCTGTAATTCAGGTTATGGACCGAACTAGGTTTCATTACTAATATTTAGAGCATGTTTTTTCCTTAGTTTTGCATCTTATGATCCACGAACAAAAACATGAATGAAAGATGGTATTCATGTTACAACTATTAAAATTTTTATAAAAACTATTAAATATAAAATACACGTAACTTAAAAAAAAAAAAACTATTTTGAGATGGTGAAGTGATGTTCGAATGATGTACTTGGCCAGTATCTTCAGTGACCAGATTTGTCACTAGTCTATTCGGCTCATGCGGCATGAAGGGCAGCACGCCACTCGGGCCTAGCCCAGACAACATGAAGACCACATGGCATGGAGGCCACACTGCTTGAGCGTGGCGGCGCGAAGGTGATTATTTGTTTTTATGCACCTTCAGATTGGATAGTGCCGCCGTGAAGAGTTCATCTGTAACATTGCAATCCATCAGATCTGAATAAATTAGATTCGCCATTTACTAAACAAAGAGACGGAAAGGGCAAGCATTTTTTTTTTTTTTTCTCCGAACACATAGAGGGAATGGGAGAGAGAGATAGTGTAGGTGAATGTAACCTAAAATTTGATTTATTTATCACTTATTAGGATGAGTATTTGCGTGTAGGGCTTTGGTTGCAACAAAGCTTTTAGATTTAAGGATTAAATTGTACATGCCATAAAATTAGAGGACCAAAATCTCCAAAAAGAACTAAAACGTCATAAAAATAAAATATAAAAACTTGAAAAGATTGTTGAGGGATGAAAATGAACTTCTTGCAAGACTAATTTTTTTTTTTAGATTAACGTGGGTGTCCGGGTCAGCTTGCGCGCGTCTCGACTATTCCCATAGGCCTTGAAGTTAATGACCATGTAAGCCTCCAGTAGCCATCATATTAGCAACCACATGGGGAGCAAACCCTTTAGTCTCAAGCTCTTACCACTAGATCACCTCTTAGCAAGACTAATTTTTAATCTTATCCTCTTAGTTCAAATGACCCGCTATCAATTTAAAACTGAATTTGATTTTAAAAAACTCTAAAATAATATTATTTTTATAGTTTTAAAAAAACAAAACAATTTAGTTTTAATTGACTCGAACATTATTTGAATAAATGAAAGGCTGGGCTAAGTCCTATAGAATTTCCATAAAAATATATATAAAAAAAATCCATTTAACAGGCAGGAAAGATAAAAACACACCAATCGAGAAATTACCTCTCTATTTTTTTTCAGTTGCCTACGTAACCAGCGAATCTACTGCTGTAAATTTGAGTTTAACGCGGGTCTGCTTGGCTGATTTCAACAAGTAGAAAATTGATATCAATTCAACCACAAATTTCACATGCGCCGTTGTTATCTATGTTTTCTTCGTTTTTTTTCCTCGCGGCCGCTGATTATTAATACTAGCTACTCGATCCATGCTATGTCATAGGTTAGGTATTGTTTTCTCGCAAAAAAATTATATATCTATATCTATAAACATAAAAAAAAAAAAATTACGAAGGAACGATATCAATCAAAACATAAAATTATAAATTATTTTACAAAAAATGTATCAATAAAAAAAGGAAAATAAAAAAATAATAATCCGAGTATTGTAGCTTAACTTATCAAGCATGTAACTCGAGTCATGAACTGAACCAGGTAGAATAATTTTTTATCTTAAATTTACACCTAATATGTATATTAAAAAAAAAAGAGCAAAAAAACAACGTAGACATGTTGGCCATGGCTCCGCACGAGTGGGTGGGCCTTAACGCCCAAGCTCGCACGCTTGGTCTTGTTTCTATTTTTTTAATATTTTAAAGAGGAAGATGACCTGTCATCCGACCCTGTTTATCATGGAAAAAATATATGCGGATGATATATCATCTACAAGTCTAGATTCTGCCCACCACAATGATGGCTCGAAAATTAGAGCAATGCCTTTTTTGTCCAAAAACCTAATTTTCAAACCATTTTAATTCAAAAACACTTCATTAACACCATTTGAACAGCCACAGATCAAACCATCAACTCAAAATACCCAAAAAAGAGTCAAAAAACATGAAATCAAACCGAGTCAGATTTATTTTCACCGACTTGTATTTGTGTTTTCAAGCAACATTATAAGTCTAAACAACCACCATCGAACTCCTCTCGTCTCATGTAACTCGTGAACATAAAAAAAAATCATTTTGGTGGCAAAAATGGCTTGAATGATGACTTTTTTTCTCATCGCTGGAATCTAGCGTCTCTTCTCTTTCTCCTATTTCCAACCTTGAAAAACAATACAAATAAATTTTTATACCAAAACTGATTTTGTTAGGATTTTAAGGGACCTAAATTATATAATTTGTGTTATTTTTAAAGTTTGAAAACTTAAGTATTTTTCATATGATCTCTGGCACGCTGTCCTCTATGTTTGGTGCATTTTTAATTTTGATATATATTATTCTAATTTTACCATTATCTAAAAAATCTAAATTAATTGGCTTTCAATAAAGATGAAGTCGCTCAAAATAAAATTTTAAAAATCAAAATGAGTTATCAAAAAATACAGTATGTTTTGTGTATGTCGGCTTCATAATATTCGGCCCATATATTTTAATTTTTTTATTTAATATTTATAAAACTAACCTGATATGACAAGTTGACGTAGTGATCCTTTGATTCAGAATTTAGCTGAGATGGGATTTGCAGATCAATCAGCTATTTGGGCGAGACAAGGATAAATCAATCTAAATTTTTTAATGTATGTTAAAAAAAATGTCGCTTTTGTTTTATTTAATTCTAAAAAATCCATTGTTTTAAAGTAAATTTAAATTGACCATCCAACTCGTGGGTTAATCAACCCAACCCATAATTACTATAGCAATTAGTGGTTAGACAAATAAGAAATCACAATACCAATTTCGTTTTATTTTTTTTTAACAACCAACTAGATTCTTAATTAATTTAGTATAGTTTGTTTTTATGTTTTAAAAATATTTTAAAAAAAAATTAATTTTTTTAATTTAAATTAATATTTTTTTAGTATTTTCAAATTATTTTAATGTGTTAATGTTAAAAATAATTTTTTTAAAAAAAATATTATTTTAATATATTTATAAGTAAAAAATACTTTAAAAAACAGCAACAAACGCTTCTTAACATCATAATAAACAGCTTTTTAAATTGTTTCTCATAATTTTCCCATGAAAAAATTGAAGGGGCAATAAAATTCAAAGTCGAAATTAATACAAGTCCCAGCAATGAATTAGTGGTGTCTTTTCACGTTTCACAGATAAGGTGTGACTAAGTTATCAACTATCCATATATATTATTATTAGCTGTAAGGAGTAATTTGTAAACAATTAAACGATGAAAAAAGATGGAGGTCACCTTGATGTTACATGTCGATTGAATTTGTTCATCAAAAATGGAGAATTCCACCCTTTTAATTTGTTAATATTCAATTTTATCACGGGTGTTATTGCAAAAATAACTTCCTACCGGGGATGAAATTGGAAGATCAAGAAAAAAAAACAAGTCCTCTTTCATTCATGTTTTTTTATACACTAGCATGGTCGAGATCTACAATTTCTAAGCTTCTAAAGCTAACATGGATGCTTACACATATATGAACAACAGTACAAGATGCTACCCGGTTCTATCTAATCAGCAGAGATTAAATTAAATTAAAAGTAAATCTCTTTTCTCTCTATTCGCCACCGCACCCGGCGCCGCATCCGCCGCGGCGCCACCACTTGAGAATCTCAATTTTCCTCCCGGATTTAAAATGATCTCTTTTTCCCTGAGTGTCAAGGAAGAGCAAAACGGGAACACGTGGTGAACCGCCTTTCCTCACACGCTTACATCTGGAGGAACCGTGCGAGCTGGGTAGGGTTGATAATATCTGGTATGTTGGGCCCACCTATCTTCAACAAACGTGATACCTCCACGTACCTCTCATAATTATCTTTATTCGGCTCGGACTCGGCTTTACGGGCCGGCTTGACGACCCCGACTGAGTCCACACCCGAGACTGGCACGGACTCTGCTCGAGCCGGTTCCCAAGGTTGACCGAAGAGGGTACCCTTGGTGAGGTACTCGTGAGCTAAATAGCCGGCCAGGAGCTGGTTAGAGGAGGCCGAGTCCAAGCCTTTTTCGGAGCTGGCTCGGGGCGAAGCCGGCTTGGTTAATTTTGTGGGTGTTGACGGTTTGAGAGTATCAGGGCCCTCTCTCTCTTTGCGCTTGCTTGGCGTCAAAACGCGACGTGGTGGAAGACGCATCGTTTTTGTATTCATGTCTGTCGTTTCGATGCATGCCACGTCAGCGACTCCCCGAAAGTAACTCCCCTTATTTGCGGTAAAAATAAAAAAACCGTAGACAGTAAAAATGATGTTGGGACCCACCAGGGTAAAAAAAGTTAAAAGGTGGCGTAAAAGAGGAGAGGGGAACAGGGAGGGCAGTTGCCAGAATCTCTGGCTTCTCTACGAGGCCAGCAATTTATGGCTTCGTATAGGGAGAGAAAGCAGAGAGTTGAGAAGAGAGAGAGAGAGAATAGAATTGAAGAGAAGAGAGTAGAGAATGAATAGGAGGTGGGGTTAGTCTATATTTATAGAGGATGTATTAGATTATTAGCCCTGGTTTTAAACAAATATTACTTGAATGCCATCGGGATTCAAATTACATTATTATCCTCATTTTATAGCCCTTGATTTAGTTATATTTCCATTTTAAGGTCGGAAATGCCAGCTTGTTGAGGTTTACCAAAAAGGACAGGAAATTCTCTCTTTTGCCAAACCCAATTCATACGACAATGAGAGTGATTAGTTGTTAAATTAGACACTAAACATGATTATAACTTTTCTTCGCAACTCTTACCAGTAAAATACTTCCTCGTCAATGTTTAGGCTCCATTTTGTGTGGTCTCTATTTTCACTTGTGGATTTTTAGAGAATGGTAGGATGTGGATTAAAAAATCTAATCCAATCATTAAAAATTAATTTGGTTTCTTTCATTCCGATCTAATTTGATTTCGATTCGGTTTTTTTAAAAAAAGTTTTCTACTTGGATTTCTTGATTTGATATATTGGTTTGGTTTTTTCAACAAGTTTTATATTGAATTTTTTTATTGATTCAATTAGTTGGTAATTTTAGTCAACCCTATTTTTAAGAGTTGTTTTGAATGTATTGTAACTACTTTTTTACAGCATGTGTTCTTTGAATACATTTATGTTAGATTCTCGTTCTTAATTTTTTAACATCTTTAAAAATGATGTTTGAATTTCACCAAACGTATTTTCAATTGGTTTTTAAAGGAAAGGGGCTTTTGGTATGTTTGGAGCTGTTAGTTTGGCAGTAAATAATAATAATAATTGTTATGATACTTTTCTGTTGAATTATACTTTTTTTTTTTGTTTTTATCCAGTATTTCGGGGTTAGTTTTATTCGGGGTTCGTAGCTGTTCCTTCTAATAAATATGTTTTTTAAAAATCGAACTTGTGCTTTTATCTTTACAGAAATATAATAATATTTTAACCGTTAAACCAACACTTTATTGATTTATGTTGAATTATAAAAGCCTAAAACTTTAGTATGTAGTTTCTTGAGATTTTACGAAGCTTTTATTTTGTCATGATATTTCGCCCGAATTTTTTTTAAGAAAAAGCCAAAAATAACTTTCTAGAAGAATAGAAAAGGTAACTCTGGCAACAATTCCATATAGAATTTGTGTTTCAACATTTATTTCCTTGTTTGAGAATGAAAGTTTTTGGTTTTTTCTTTTTTCTTTTTAAGAGGGATTTATTTGAAGCTCAACGTCCTAGCTATCTTCTAACATTCACAAATAAATAAAGAAGGTAATTTATTTCTATTGGAACGAAACCCCCCCCCCCCCCCCCACCCTCTCTAGTATTAAAACTAGCAATTTTAATCCTAGTTGTTCACATAAGTCATACATTTAGATTGATTTGCTTACCTAATAATTTAAAAATCTAACTCAAGTTGGATTTGATGTTTAACTATTCAGAAAGTTGACACGGCTAAATTTAGATGAGTTCTGGTTAAAATCCAAACAAGACCTAACTATTTTTTTTTTTTAAAGGTTGTTTCAATTTTTTTAAAAATAAAAATAATAGTCTTGGATTAACTAGTTAATTAAGGAGCTAATCCATCTAACCCACATTATAACAAAAACTAAAGAAACTCAGTGTCTCTTTCACTGTTTGCCTAGACACATATTACTGTGGATTTGAGCAGTGTAACGACAGAATTGTTCTTGCCAAATAAACCTTCTAAGCATGCATCTGGGGGTATGATTGTCTTTTACATGGGATACATTTAGCATTGAAAAAATGATTGGGGACAAAATGGTCCGTTCAAGTTTTTTGGGTTACAATATAGATACTGATTTGCCTTTTATGACACAAAATTCTAACCTTTGGGTTTGGGGCTTCTTTTATCTTTTTAGAAGAAAAACAAAGTTAAAATACAACCATACCCATGAGGGAGGGAGAATACGCATGTGTTAAGGGGCTTCTCCGTCTTTTCTTTTAATTGAAATAATTTAAATACAAAATTACCCTTAGGTTTCAATAAAAACAAGGTTGCATGTAGGGGTGTTTTCGTCGTTTTCATATGGTTTTATTGTAAATATCATGTGAGATCAAGGGTAATTGAATATTTGTATGTATATAAATTATTATTTATATTTAGAAATGGCTAACGTGTGTTGAGCACACGCCAGTGGATGGGTGGGTGCCCTTTCGGTGTCGTGTGCGGTCCCAAAACAAAACCAAGTGTCGCCTTACGAGGCGGCGTTCGATGCATCTCGATGTTGAAAGGTAAAATAGTCTTTGTATTAGAACAATTTTCATGTTTTTAAATTGATTGGAGACCATTCAGGTATTTTGTGTTTTAACTATACAATAAATTTATATCACTACCCTTAAAAGAAACGAGCTTTTTAGCATTTATCGAGGGTTACTTTTGTATTTTCATAGAAGAAATGCATAGTAAAATAACATTTCTACCATTGGAATAAAAAAAAACTAACTAATGATGGGAGTTCTTCCTGTGATTTTAATTTTTGCTGCACGATAAAAAAAAACTTGACGCCCTTGATGTCATATAATCTAACCCCTGGATTAAAGGGTATTTGTGCTATTATGTTGCTATTTTTTTTTTTAACTAATGAATCAGGGTGGGGTCATTTAACTATTTTAATAAATAAAAAGTAAGTTTAAGGAAAATTGTTGATACGTGTTGCACAAACGTCAACCGCTCTGCTGTCTTAGGACGACGCGCGAGGCTGATTTAGGAGGTCAAAATTGTCATTATGGGGTTGCTTCTAATGCGTCTCGGCGTGTTCCCCATGAAAAAGCAGCGCATGCATAGATAAGTTTGCTAGTGGCCATTCCTTTTTTATTTTCTTTAATTTCCTCTCTCTTCCTTCGTTTTTACGCTTACCCTGCAATTTTTCAGATCAGTCATTAAAACTTCACTTTCTTTTTATTTAGTCCATGTTCTTTTTGTTATTGTTTATTTTATTTTAAATAATGTATTAAATTGGAATTTTATTTCAATTTCATCCCCATTCAAATTTTTACTTTTATCATATTTGATCCATATTCTTTTAATCACTATTTATAGAATTTGAGATAATTTTTTGATTTGATTTTTTTGTTCAGATTTCACCCTCCATTATTTTTTTCCATATTAAATTTAACTATCATTCTTTTGATTGTTGTTTTTTTTTTTTTTTGCTTGGCAAAGCCTTTTAAATTGTTTTTTACTTGATTTCATTATTAACTTTCAATTTGCTTAGATTTTAGCTTCTTGGTTTAACCCATATATAGGATTTCACGAGTTGAAAATTTTAAAAATTAACCTAGCTTTAAGGGGTTTGCTCGGGGTTTATTTGTTTTATTTAATATTTTTTAAAGCTAGTGTTTTTTTGTTTTATCCTTGAGTATTTATTTAATTGGAAAGCGAACTCTATTTTTCTCCAATTTTCTATGTTCCATGTTTTACCTTTTGTTTTTTATTTGATTGGGTTCTCTAGGTCTTTTTATCTATTTTTTTTTTCAAGTTTATATTTTTATTCTTGAGTTATATAGAACTGGGTGGTTGAATATAAATAAATGATTATTTTTTTTTCACGGTGTTACTCCAGCGACCCATGCGACTTCATTGCATGCGGTGTAAATCAAATTATTATTTTTACTTAACTTTATTGGGGCCAGGAAAGTTAATGACTTGAATATTGAATTTTTTTTTAAAAAAAATATTATAATTGTCTAAACATTAATGTTGTAGATTAAAAAGATTTAATAGAAATGTAGTGTAGTACGGTCACAGGTCTAGTACATCCTTAATGGCTTGTTAGGTGGCCAGCACCATTTAATTTCATGCACATGTTGTTCTTAAAGAAAATGGTAACCACATGTAACCATGCAAACCATTCGATCCATTTCATTCCCTCTAGTGAGCAATGACGCACAATTTTGACATTTTTAGCACATTCTGAAAGCCTGCTTCGAATATTTTGGAATGCTTTTAGTTGACAGAAAGCTTGTTCCAAGTAGGCTTTTATTATTATTATTATAAAGATTTTTTTATTAATACAAGAAAAGAAAATATTCTTCAAGGAATATTAACTTTAAATTCATTTATGAGCATCTAAAAATATAAAAACAATTACAAAGAAGTTAAATACAGTGTTAATTAGATTTATATATTTCAATCTTGATAGTCAATGATAGTTTTGATATCTTGAAATCTTTTAATTATTAATTTTTTCGATTAAAAGATCTAGATATTAATCACCAACACTAAAATCTATCTAGGATTGATTCTCTTGGTATGTGATAGTGTTTTATCCCGAATCAAGTTTTAAAACCATGATAAATAGAGTTAGAGTAATATAATTAAAAATAAAGTTAAATCTTTTGACAAAGTATGTGAGGTATAAATAATGTTGTTTTAAAACTTAAATTGGATTTAAGTTGATCTATAATTTAGGTTTTTAAAATTAACTATCAACTTATTAACTATTTATTTTTTATTAAAATAATATTATTTTAATTTTTTTAAAAAAAATCTAGGATTGATTCTCTTGTTTTGTGACCAGTATTTTATCCCAGATCAGATTTTAAAACTATAATAGATGGAATTGGAGTAATATAATTAAAAATAAAAACAAGTATATTTGCAATAAAATTAGAAAAAAAAAACATTTGCAAGGTCAGAGCTTTGATAAATCACATTAAACAAGTCCAATACGTTTAAAACTTTATAGACCACGTCAATTATTTTTCTATCACGACAAGGAACTCAAAATCCATTCTTTAAATATAATTTAAAAATATATCTAAAATAGATGAAAAGCTAATTCGGAACGAGTATGAATTACATCAAAGTTATTAAGATCTTCTTTGATAATATATTTTAAAAGTATTTTTAAAAAAATTATTTTGATGTTTTCTAATTATTTTAATGTGGTGATATCAAAAATAATTTTTAAAAAATAAAAAAATATTATTTTAATATATTTTAAAATAAAAAATATTTCAAAATATAACTACAATCACACATTAAAAAACAAACTATTTGTGGAAAAAAGTAGTTGATCCTTTATCTACTTTGATTTTATTATGTCAACCCCTCCACCTTCACTGCATCGTACAAGTCTTAAACACACGGCAGATGAAGATGGTAAAGATAAAATGGAATATATCCCTCATTTTTATTATTTTAAAATTATATAAATTTATTTTAAACTTATTTTTTAAAATTAAATTTTATTTTTATCGTTGCAACCAAATCAAGATGGTTGAAACCACGTTTCTTTAAATTTTAAAATTTGTTTTTGCTAAAAAATATATTTTTTAATATTTTCATATCGCTTTGATATGCTCATCTCAAAAATCATTTTAATATATTTTTAAATAAAAAAACATTTTAAATCCCAATCGCTACTACAATCTCAAACATGCTTATATACTATTGAAATTACTATTGCTATAAAGAGAAAACAGCTAGAAAAAAAAACTAAATTATTAAAATTCATTACTTAATGTGATTCATTAAATTAAATTAAATTAAATTATTTTACATTCTATCAAATTAGTGATGATGTTATGTTCCAACAACACCCTTACTAGGCATTTCTTACCATTTTGTAGCCATGATCGAGTGGTTTCCTTGGATTTTCTTTATTATTATTATTATTATTAATGTAATTAAATGCAAGAGTCAATGAGGTAATTAAGGAGAAAACAAAGGCAGAGGAACGGCACCTGGTAAAGTTGATTCAATGTGATGTGTTTTCTATCCTATGTCAGATAGCTTCTTGAGAGAATTTAGCAAGTGTTTGATAATACGGCATTACTTATTTTTGAAAAATACAATTTATTAAAAATATATTAAAATAATTTTTCATATTTTTCTTTATATCAAAACATTAAAATTATAAAAAAAAACTCTAAAAAACAGGTTAAGCCACATTAAAAAAAAACATTAATCTTTGATAAGAAAAGTGTTTACCTGTCACTATGAAACTTGTTTAAAGAAGTGCCTTATGCTAGATATAGCTTCCTAATAGAATAGGCATAATATGTTTTTGAGAAAATATTTTTTAATTAAAATATATTAAAATAATATTTTTCAGATTTTCCTTTACATCTGCGTATTAAAATAAAAAATAAAAAATAGTTTGAAATGTAATTTAAAAAATAAGTTAAACCGTGTTAAAAAAAAAGCATTAGTCTTAAGAAAGAAAGGTCGCTATCAAATTATGTATTTGAAAATATGATAACGGTTGTTTTTCAAAATGTTTTTTTATTCCATGACACATAAAAATAATAATTTTTTATTTTTTAAAAATTATTTTTGACATCAGTATATCAAAATAATTTAAAAATATCAAAAAATATTAATTTAAAGTAAAAAAAAAAAATTAATTTTTCAAAAAATCCTTCCAAAATGCAATGTGGATCACTACCTAAATGACTGGAGTTCGTACTATATAATTCCAGCGGTTCCTCTTCTTATAATTAACTGGTGTATGTCCGGTTTTACTGTAATATTGACAACGAGATTTGCCTCCGTGGCCCCCCCATCTGTCATGGTTGAAACTAGCTGGGAGAATTCAAGAAAAAATAATACCCAAACTAGGCGTGCAGTTAGGACTGAAAGACAGGAGGGGTAAACGGAAAGTTTCCAAGAAACACGAAGGGCAAACATTTAATGGATTTAAACTAATCAAATTAAACTGGAATTTTAAAATCTTAAATGGGTATTACCTTTTTATTAAATCATGTTTGTTTTTATATTTTAAAAAAATTATTTTATATTTTATTTCAAATTAATATTATTTTATATTTTTAAATTATTTTAATGTATTTTTAAATAAAAAATATTTTAAAAAACAACGGTTACCACACTTTGAATGAAGGAAAAAAAATAAAAACATGACTGGTAAAAAAAATTGTCTCCGAGAGATTTTGAAATGGATTTTTAATTTTTTAAATAAAAAATATTCTCTGTGTCTTGAAAGTTGAAAGTCTCTGTTCTGTCCTGCAACCAAGCAGTGGTATTTTTGTCAACTATCAATTGTAGTTTGAGTGCCAGTCGAGTTACTCCTCTTAAAAATCAATTGTAGTTTGAGTTACTTCTCTTACAAGTTAAGTCAAGCTTTAATATTTTCAATTTCAGTTCATGTTTTGTAATAAATTGTATCTTTGTTCTTTTCCTTCTTTTCATGAAAATGACAAATTTTAAAAAAATTATAAATTATATTTCTTTTAATAACCAAGATTTTGAAAAACAAATTCTCTGGGATCTTCAAAATTATAGATAAAACAAAATATAAATTCAACTAAATCTTAAAACACTTCCAAACATGTCCTAAAAGATATGAGACTATTTTATATCGTGGTAAAGATGTTTTTTGTTTTTTTTTTAAATTAACATCAACACATCAAAACTATTTAAAAATATTAAAATAAAATAAAAATAAAATAAATCAAATTTTAATAGAAAGCAATTTAAACCTCAATACTAAGTAGGCTGGGGTGTTTGAGAGTATGATAGCGATTGCCTTTTAAAATATTTTTAACTTAAAAATACATTACAATAATTTTTTTTTTATATTAGCTCATCAAAATAATCTGGAAATATAAAAAAATATTAATTTAAAACAAAAAATAAAAAAAATAATTTTTTTCAAAAACACTTTAAAAAAAAAAAAACAATAATCTAATAGAATTAATTTATTCTAATGTATATATACTTCTTTATTTTATGTACAGTTCCGGAAAGGTCTCAATCAAATTAAAACTCCAAGTCATAACCATGACATCATCTATTTTATGCTTAGCCTTTCGCAGTCCTCACTAGGCTCTTAACTTGTTGGACCCATCAAGAGTTTTTTTTTTTTTTCGCATAATTTAAATGATATAGATTTGGCTTTTATAAGTAGGTAATGTTTATTTTTCAGAAAATGATTTTGAAAAATTATTTTTTAAACTTTTCTGTATTTGTTTGCTATTAGAAAAGTTAGTCAATGAAAAACACTTTCCGGTCAAAGGAAAATTTAGCCTGGTTTTCAGGAAAGTGTTTTCCTGAAAATTTTGGGCTGAAAACACTTTCCGGAGTTGTGAAAAATTTAGAAATGTCATATTATTTACTGATTATATCAAATTTGGTCCTCAAACTTTTGATTGCTATATGTATTTTGTTTTAAATATTTATTTTTCAATTTCATCTCTTAAAATTTAATTTTTATATTAACTTTGGTCCTCATTTTTATAATTGTTATTTGCTTTTCCCTTATCATTTTTTTATTGAAATTTTTTATCTATCAAATTTGATCCAAATTCTTTTGATTGTTACTTATTTTATTTGAAATAATTTATGAAATGTTAATTATTATTATTTTAATTTCTTCATCTTTTATTTTTTTTATTTTTTAGATTTGATCTCTATTATTTTGATTATTATTTATTTTATTTGAGATAATTTAAGAAATTATATTTTTTTTCAATTTCATTCTCAATCAACTTTTTAATTTGTAAGTTTTGTTCCTCATTATTTTAATAAACTTGAAAAAAATAAAACATTAATAAGTTATTTTCCAGCTCATTTTCCATGACATGACCAAACACTGGAAAATATTTTCCAACTTATTTTTCATTATACTACCAAACATCATAAAATACTTTATTTTCCTGGAATTCACTTTCCAAAAGGAAACTACTTTCCAGTAAACAAACGGGGCCGTAGTGTGTTTGACACTGTGTTTTCAAATATATTTTTTTGTTGAGAAATGTATTAATGTTTTTATTTTCAAATATATTTTTTTATTTTTGCTAGAAAATGAATTAATAGAATTAAAAAAAATAACAATGTAGTTTATTAAATCTCAATAGATATGATGTAACACAATATTATATCGTATGTTATGATTAATCAAATAGTTTTTATTGTTTTGATTTTTTTAATCTTTTCAAAATAAGACACTATCTTTCTTTATTTATATCAAGAAATTAACCAAAAACAACCTCAGAACTTTTTAAAAAACAGCTGTTATTCTCCACATTGAAACTCTCTAACAAGATTAGGTGTGAATTAAATGTGTTCATGTTGAATTAGTCTATTCAGCCAACCAGAATAATTAAGTGCTAAATAGTTCCGAGTAATTAAGGCTACATTGATTAATTAACCACTCACTCACCTGTCATTTGTTAGGGTGCGTTTGTTTAGTCTTAGCTACTGTGTTTGCTGTGTAAAAAATACAATTAGATGTTTGGTAATATATTAAATTGTGTTTTATACTGTAAGACCTATAAAAAAATTGAGTTTAAAACACAATTCTATGAAGCGGTTTTTATATATTTTTTTAACTGAGTTTCGTAAAACTTTGCGTTTCAAAAGCATTTTTTTTAAATCTGAATTTTTTTTTATATTTTTTACTTCAAATTAAATTTTTTCTGTATTTTTAGCTTATTTTGACGCGCTGATATCAAAAATAATTTTTAAAAAATAAAAAAATTATTTTGATCCATTTCCAAGTATAAAATACTTTTGAAAAATAACAACAACCAAACATTTTATGTATATTTTTTGCATCACATAAACCTCAATCACAATTCTTACCAAATACATATCTAAATCTAACTAATTATATTTTTTTTTAAAACTTATTTTTTTAAATCACAACTATAAAAACTACATTAAAAACAAACATATTTGTTAAAATACTCTGTACAGAGTATATAACCTTTAATAACACTCATTGCTTTCTTCTCTGTGCATTAACGGCCCATTCTTATTAATTTATACTTGATTTTGCTGACGGCCAGGGCCACCAGGCACATTGCCTGCCTGCCTGCCTGGCGCCAAGACCAAATCACCAACCGTCCCTTTTTATCTCTACCAACCATCGGTTTCATCATGTGTTTGGTTTGTGTCGCAAAACACCGTGTACATTGCCTGCCACGGGCCAAAACCAAACCACTATATTTATTTAGGTAGTGATTGACAACATAGTATTTTTGAAAATTTTGAATATTTTTTTATTTAACTTTTTAGATTGTTTTGAAGTGATAATCTCAAAAATAATTTTTTTAAAATAAAAAAAATATTATTTTAATATATTTCTGAGTGAAAAACACTTTGAACCACAACCATTGCCACACTATTAGTACCGTGATAATGAGTGCTTTTCAATTAAAAATATATTAAAAAATATTTTTTAGATTTTTCTAATTTATGATATTAACACATCAAAATAATAAAAAATATCTGAAAATGTATTAATTTGATTTTGTTGAAGCGAAAAATATTAAAAAAAAAACATGTTTTAACGCAAAAACAAACACTCAAGTTTTCACCAACCACGGGTTTCACCACAACCACGTATTTGGTTATTTTCCAATACTCCGGATATGAGAGATAAAAATGTGTTTGGTGCATAGTTTTAGACCTGGTCCAGTCTAAGGTCCGGGTCGTCAGGGTCAATTTTTTTTTAAAATAAAATCAAAGCGATATCGTTTTAGTAAAAAAAAAAAATTCAACGGGTTGTAACCGGGTCTTGCTGGGTTACACCCGATTTTTCCTTTTCCTATTTTTTTCAACTCGACCCGGTTTCAGCCCCGAGTCGACTCACCGGGCCGGGTTTCAAAACTATAGTTTAGTGGGAGAGAAATAGATAAATATATAAAATAAATAAATTTATATTATTTTAAAATAAGAGATTTTTTTTATATTTTTTAATTCAAATTGATCTAGAATTCAGGTTGATTGGATTTCAAACTAACCCACTAGGTTGTCTAGGTTTCGCCGCCGTGGTTCCAACTCTAGTTAGGTTAACCAGACTCCTTTAAAACTAATTTAAATATACTGTTCAATCCCTAATCTACTCGGAAAACGTTGTACATGGTTTAAGCCTTAAGGGGCTACCACATGGATTTTTTTATATTTCCATTTATCTTTACATAGTTAAAGTGTTTTCTCGTATATCATTTTAATAATGTTTCATTTTTATATTTATATTTATATTTCCTTTCATATTCTCTTTCTTCAATTTCCAACAAATAATAAAAAAATATGAGTTATTTGCCGACCTTCCAAAGAATTTATCATCACAGGAAAAATAATTAATCTTAGACCACCAAAAACAAAACCAATTTTGAAAATATAAAAATGTTTTATCAACTTTCAAGGGTTATCATATCTTGCAAAACCTAAAATAGAAAATACTTAAGAAAAATAAAAAAACTGGAATATTCCAAAAAAAAATCGAACTAACCCATGAAATATATATATAAAAAATTGAAAACTAATGAAATCATAAAAACACCCGGCCCGGTCCAAGGCCATGATCACCCGGGTCATTTTTTTTAAAAAAACCTAAAACAACGTCGTTTTAGTAAAAAAACAAAAGTCAACGGGTTGCAACCGAGTTTTTGACCGGGTCTTGCCGAGTCATACCAAGTTTTTTCTTTCCTTGTTTTTTTTCCAACCCGACCCGGGTTAGCAAGGTTCCTGGTCGACCCGCTAAACTGTACCTGGTTTCAAAACTATAAATGAAATATTTGAAAAACCAGCATCTTGCGACTTATTTCATTGGCTAGGTCATATTTCTACTTATAGGTTTTGCAAAATAGGTTTTCACTTTTTTTATATATATTTTTCAAAGTTAGTTATATAAAATCTTCTACAGGGGTTTTAATGTTTTTATTTATGACATTATGTCAAGGTATGTTTTAAAAAATTAAAATAATATTATTTTATTTGTTTTAGAAGCATACCATCTAGTCACTCAGGTTTTACTGAATTATTTCTTTAAATTTATATTTTTTTTTTATAAAAATTCAGCTGAGCTAGGTATTAAAATAACACGTCCTTGAGTCCCTGTTTATTTTTATGTTTCAAAAGTATTTTTAAAAAAATTTGATTTTTTTTTGTTTCAAATTAATAGTTTTTTGGTGTTTTCAAATCATTTTGATGTGCTGATGTCAAAAATAAATTTTTTTTTAAAAAATATTACTTTGATGCATTTTCGAGTGAAAATCAACCGCAATAACATTACCAATCCTGGTATAGTCAGCTAGTTAGAATGCGTCTGGGAACGCGGTGCAAACCGCGTTCCCAAAAAATTCAATTTTTTTTCTTCTAAAATTTAACATGATTTATATATTTTCGATTGTTTTGATGTGCTGATGTCAAAAATGATTTTTAAAAAATGAAAAAATATCATTGACATGTATTTCGGTATGAAAAGTTATTTGAAAAACAACCACTAATACACTGTGAAACACTCTTTTAATATTGTAATTTAACATAAAATACATGTTTGATACTATGATATGATATGATATGATATGATATGTAATAATATTTTGCATTTAAAATATTAAAATATTTTTAATATTAGTATATTAAAGAATAAAAAAATAATATTTTTTTTTAATATAATACTTAAAAAAACATCTAAAAACAAAATGAGCCCCTCCTGTTTAGATCAAAGCCACAGTCTATGAAAATGTAAGTTAAACCTTAAGAAGAAAAACACTCCTCACAAATTGAATAGCTGTCAATCTCGTTAAATAACCGTTAAAGTTCCAGCACAGATTCTGAAGAGAACCATCCTACGTGGCACAAGAACAAGCCGCCTGTCTGCGCCACCGTGGTAAGGAAAAAAACTGAAGTGGGTCCCACGGAACAGAATTCCTTGCTGGAGAATTTATTTCGAAAATTTACTTATTTATTTTACAATTTATTTCACTTTGAATCTTCTCTTCTCTTCTCTTTTCTTCTCCATCACCATCCAATTCCAATTCGAATTCTGTCCCTTTCTGTTTTTATTTCTGCTAAAATAAAAATAAAATTAATATTCCAAGAAAAGAAAAAAAGAAGATAATTTAAGGAAAAGGAAAAGGAAAAGGAAGTTTCTTGGTTTGGATTTTTTTTATTCATTCAAAAGATTGAAAGTGAAGACTTTTGATTTGATATAATTCAAAAGATGGGTGGTGGTGGTGATGGTTATCTCTTGTGCTTGTGCCTTTTCTCTTTGAAAAAACAAGAAGTGAGCGTTTTTTCCTTTATCTCTCTCTTTCCATTTTGTTTTGCATATGGGAGTTGAGTTCTGAAACGGGCTTTCGTCTTTGCAATGGTTTCTGTTTGTAGATCTTTTGTTTTTATATGAATAGGGTTGTAAAGTTTCGATCTTTTTCTCTGTTTTTTTTTTATTGTTTTGGGATGTAGGGTTGAATTTGGGAGATGTTTGTTGGATGTTTTGAAGCGGGGTTGTTGAAATATTGATGATTTTTGTGTTTTGATAGGCACTTGTGTGGCTTCGAGTGCTGGATTTTAGGGTTTTGGGCTTTAATTATGATTTGTCATCTGTTATCTATAATTGCATATCGATGTTAATTGCATCTAGATTGAATTTGTGTTGGCTTTCTTTTTATTTGTTTCGATCAGTTTATGCATCCAAGAACTTGATTTTTTTAAGCTTAAGCATGAGTTGGATGAATCATTATGGTTTAAGAGGACATAGCATGATTGATGAACTCTTTTATAGGGTTTACCTGATCATCTTGCATTGAAGTTCTGATCGCTGATGTTGGGTGGTGTTTGAAGGCTATTAGGTCTTGTGAAAAATCATGAAGAGTAAATTTAGAGTTAACAGGAGGAAAAGAGAGATAACTAGGCAAGAACCTGGGAGGTTAATGGAGCGCCTCAGCTCTGGAGACCAATCAAGAGCAGTGGATGGAGTGAGACTTTCATCTGAGTCTCTTGCAACCAAAGAAAATCCCACAGGTGCATATTCTTCTAATAATGGTGTGCTGGACCTGGAACCAGACACCAGCAATCTAGAAGAAGCTGAATTATCTCTTCGTGGGCGTGGTTCTTTGAACTATGAGGTTTGTTTCTCCTGACTTTAAATTTCCATATTCTTCTTGATTCTTGATCAGACTGTTCGGCTTTCTTTAATCCTTGATCACAGTGAGTTTAAGTTACATTAAAAAGCTGTGTTGAAATTATCTTTGGATTTTCTTATAACAATTCAAAAGACTCATGTATTAAAGCTCATTAATTTTTCAGCTGATGTATTTTATCCACATGTTTCTGGATTTGAACTTTGAAGCTTAAAAGATTACTGGTGGGAATGAATCAACGTTGTGGATGGCTTTTATGATGGCTTGTCTTTAACACAAGATGACTGCAATTTGCAGGAAGCCAGAGCATTGTTAGGAAGAATGGAATACCAAAAAGGGAACATAGAAGCTGCTCTTCATGTATTCGAAGGAATAAATATTGCTGCTGTAACTCCCAGGATGAAAGTTACTCTGGCTAAAAGACAAGAACACCACAAGAGACACTCACAAAGTTTTGCTACCCCATCAATGTCTATACATGCTGCCAGTTTACTAATGGAAGCAATCTTCCTTAAAGCAAAATCATTGCAGCATCTTGGGAGGTTCAGAGGTACTTCTGCTTTCTGATCATAGTGTTCTGCAAAAAAAAAAAAAAAAAAACTCTTAGTACATTAGGTCACATTTTCTATGTTTCCTGGGATGCTAGTCAGCTTAAGAATACCAATGTTCGTTTAGGAGTTTTAAATTATTTTTTAGGCTAAGATGCCTAGAGCTCTCTCTCTTGTTTTTCTATTTTCTGTTTAATCTCTTCCTTTTCTACATCTAGATTTTGATGCTGCAGTGTCTTGGCTACTGTTAACGCCCAGTTTAAACTCCAACCCTTGAACGAACATCAATTCTTATTCAATCCCAATTCCACATGCATCAAACAAACAGTTAGCTTTATGCCCACCTAAAACACTGAATTCCTATGACCTAAAGGCTCTACTGTGTCTCTTCCTTTTATTAACTAAGTGACAACTTACCAAGCATCTCACAAATGAACCTATAAGAGACTTAATGTATGTTTCACCAAATTGAGTAGTGCAATTGATCAGTATGTCATATGAATGGCTTGATTTTGCTGCTGTCTTCATTGTCTTCATATGCCTCCATGACACGCAGTCATCTCATTATCCTTTGTCCCTCCTTCTCTCCTTCCCCACCCCTCACAAACATATATATGTTTAGGTGTGATATAATTTTTGTAGACATATAGCCTTGGACAAATTGGAAGAACTTGGAAGAAAATAAAAGAAAATGAAGTTTTGATGAGACATGGAAAAACTATCAAACCATCGTTGTAGTGGCTGATGTATGTTTTTAATCATCCTTGCAGAAGCTGCTCAATCTTGCAAAGTTATTGTGGACATAGTTGAATCTTCGTTCTCAGAAGGCATGCCTGAAAACTTTGCCGCTGACTTTAAATTGCAGGAGACTCTAAACAAGGCTGTTGAGTTGCTTCCAGAACTATGGAAACTTGCTGATTCCCCACGTGAAGCAATCATGTCATACCGACGGGCTCTCCTCCATCACTGGAACCTTGATGTAGAAACTACTGCAAGGATTCAAAAAGATTTTGCCATTTTTCTTCTGTACAGCGGAGGTGAAGCAAGCCCCCCAAACCTCCGCTCTCTGATGGACAGTTCATTTGCACCTAAAAGCAACATAGAAGAGGCCATACTGCTGTTAATGATACTGTTAAGAAAAATGATTCTGACAAGAATTGAGTGGGATCCATCAATCTTGGATCACCTTTCGTTTGCCCTCTCTGTTTCTGGGAGTTTAAAGGCATTAGCCGGCCAGGTTGAGGAGTTGCTTCCTGGGATTATTGATCGCAGAGAGAGGTATCATATTCTCTCTCTATGCTATTATGGAGCAGGTGAAGAATTGGTTGCTTTGGATCTATTAAGGAAATTGTTGCATAGTAATGAGGATCCAAAGCGTGTTCCGGCCTTATTAATGGCATCAAAGATATGTGGGAAGTCCTCTAAACATGCAGAAGAAGGGATAAATTATGCTCGCAGAGCACTCCAAAGCCTGGAAAATGACTGCAATCAATTGGAAAGCGTAGCAAATTACTTGCTGGGTGTCTCACTTTCAGCGCATTCTCAAGTAGCTGTTGCAGATTCTGAGAGGTTCACAAAACAATATGAGGCTCTTGAGGCCCTGGAATCTGCTGGAAGAATGACAAAGATGCAAGACTCTAATATTCTTTACCATCTCAGCCTAGAAAATGCAGAGCAGAGGAAGTTGGACGTGGCGCTTTATTATGCAAAGCACTTGTTAAAACTAGAAAGTGGTTCTACTATTAGAGGATGGTTATTGCTCGCTCGGATCTTATCAGCTCAGAGACTGTACAAGGATGCTGAAACTGTTATTAATGCTGCCCTGGACCAGACTGGGAAATGGGACCAGGGAGAATTGTTGAGAACCAAAGCTAAACTTCAAATTGCTCAGGGTCAGTTAGAGAATGGCATTGAGTCATACATCCAGCTTCTCGCTGTTCTTCAAATTCAGAGTAAGAGCTTGGGACCTGGGACAAAGCTGTATAAGGTTCGTGAGTTGATCCCAGCTAATAGAATTATAATTATGACAGTACTTATTAATTCACAAATCAGAAATGTTTTAACTTGCCAGGTGATCATTTTAGCCTAAATGTCCTATTTACCATCGCTTTTGGCTGTTAATAGGAATTTTTATTTTTTTGTATTTGCCGAGCTTTAGGTTATTAGGGTGTTTGTTTACACAGATTTTTATCGATCAAGAAAAATGGAAAAACACTTGCTTGAGTGAGATGTGGGAGGCAGGAAAATGGGAAGATTAGAATGCAAGCCATTTTCTTTACTTAAGACTATCAAGGCATTTGCGGTTCCTTTTTCTGGAAAACATGTATTTTTTAAATGTAGCAGTTACTTGTTCCCTTTTATTTTTCTTTGAAAATGTGCTATGAGAGAACTAGTTTATACTTAACTTTTTTTGTACTAGATTTTGCAGGACAATGGAAACCCTCCAAGTCATCTGGAATTGGAAGTTTGGCATGATATGGCTTCCGTCTACATAAGGTTGTCCCGGTGGCATGATGCTGAGGCATGTCTTTCCAGATCCAAGGCCATCAGCTCTTACTCAGCTTCTAGATGTCACACAACTGGTGAATTGAGATCTCACTTAAATTATAATTTACTTTGTCGGACTCCTTAATTCTGATTCTTCATCTTTTGAACTTCTTTCAATTTGTTCGTTTTAGAATTTAAATTTTAGGGAGATGGCTCTATTCTGAGTTTTGCCATGTTAAAATCTTCTATGCATGAAATATTTCTGAGCTCTGAAATGTGGTAATCGATGGTGTGCATAGAACATGTTGCCACTTTTGCCATAATCCTGATGTCTGAAATTCAGGATGCTGAAAAGCTATCAAATTTTTGTCTTCTTTCAAGCAATATATGGCATGCTTAAGATAGTTCTGTCCAAGCTAAGTCAGCCTCATGCCCTGCTCCAGCCCTTCTCGACTCCTCCTTTTCCTGTATATTTTCAAGTCTTTGCTTGAGGGCTAAGGTTTTTAGTTGGTTTGCCAAGCCAAAAATGGCATTAACTCCAAACCCCCATGAGGACCCGAATTTACAATGCGTTGGCTATACCAGTCAGATTCTTTTGCATAGAAAGCAATTAAGATTGATGGAGAGGTGTAGTTACTTTCTGTAGGCATTTTTTAGACTCTGAATTCTTTTTTGTAAACATAACCAAGAAAGAAATTAAGTTGTTGATTATCTTGCAGGTGTCCTTTATGAGCAAAGGGGGCTCTACAATGAAGCTCTTAAAGCCTTTGTGAGTGCTTTAGATATTGATCCCACTCATGTCCCAAGCTTGGTATCCACAGCTGTGGTTCTTAGACGGCTCAGGATGCAATCGAATGCAACCAGAAGCTTTCTAATGGCTGCTCTGCGACTTGATAGAATGAGCTCATCGGCATGGTACAATCTTGGCTTACTTTACAAAGCTGAGGGTGCTCCCTCCCCCTCCCTAGAAGCTGCTGAATGTTTTGAGGCTGCAACTTTTCTTGAAGAGACAGCACCAGTTGAGCCTTTTAGATGATGGACACTCACCACCAAGAGTTGTTGGTACTGTAAACGGCAGTGATTTTTTCTACTCTCCCCGCATGTATTATTTCGTGTGAGTTTTGCACATGGCTGGTAGCAGTATATACATAGCAGTAAGAAATAAAGTATTCTTTTTCTCATAGCCCTGTACTCCAAAACACACAAGAAATGGAGGCCATACATGAATCATTCCTCCTCCACCGATGCTATTGTTTGGATGGCTTTAAGCAAGATCTGGAACTAGTTATGGAGAATCTGCAAAATTACCATAACACCAAACACATAGCTGATAATTTTTTTTGAACTTTCCATAAAAATCCTAGTTCTCTTAATGCATTGGATTCCATAGAATCTGTGTTATCAAGATGAATTTTAGTTTTCTTAACGCATTAGAACAACATGGAACTCGATTATCGTACTTGTAGACCAAATATATGGCCACTAATCTCCGACAAAGCTCAGCAGTTGAGAGGAAATGGTTCCCAAGGAAACGTCAAAAATAATTTGAACGACTCGACGAAGGACGAAGGACGAAGAAAAAGGGTGTCAAAGTGAAGACAAATAAATAGTAAAAGAAAAAGGAACAGGGACCAGCCTTCATGCAGTGATGGTGGTCACGTTTAAAGAGAGAGGATCGCGACTCACGAGTAAGCCTTTTGCTATCATCAATGCAAATTGCAATGGCAGACGACAAATGGAGAAAAAGGCCCCTTTTTTTTAATAAGTAAAAAAAATATTAAAATGATATTTTTTATTTGGAAACTTGGATAGCGAATTAGGATAAATATAGATATGTTTTTGCATGCCCAAAATAATTGTGTTTAAAAATATTAGCTGTTGGTCTCAAGATTTAAACCTGAAAAAAATAATTAATTCTTTTTTTAACCATAAAGCTAGAAGGAGGATGACAAGCCAACTCGTTTTTGCCTGAAATAATATTTAAATTATTTTATAAGAAAACAAACAAGCTTAAAAATTGAATTATATTTCTATACATGAATTATAATAATAAAACAAAGAAGTAAAATCTAAACTTAGAAATTCATGCAAACGATAGTATGTCTTTGTGGGGCTTTGAATGCCGTCGGTTTATGTAAGAATACCCACCAATCCCGGCGAGATTGGCTGATGCTGGCCCTGTCAGATGGTCCACGTTGTTTTTCTTTCTAAAACGTCCTCGTACTTCCATTTTTTTACATTTTTCTCTTTTTTTTTTTATTCTCCTAAGTGATTTCTGTTTTTTATAAATCAGTTGTTGAATTTAATAATTAGAGGATAAAAGGGTTGAAACAAGTCCATCCTTGCGCATATATTAAAGTGAAAATTCCTCTTTCATTTTTTAATTTTTTTATAAAATCTAAAATTTTCATTGTATTTTTACACTGGTTATTTTTATGTTTCAAAAATATTTAAAAAAAATTAATTTTTTTATATTTTAAATTAATATATTTTTGTTATTTTCTAATCATTTTGATGTACTGATGTCAAAAATAATTTTTTTAAAATAAAAAAAATATTATTTTGATGTATTTTCAAATAAAAATTACTTTAAAAAACAATTGCAATCCCACTCTTCAACACGCTATACAAAGTTAAATATCCAATTATATATATATATATATAATATTTTTATTATGGTATAATTAATAAATACTTAGAGCCTTTAGTGTTGGTAAATGGATATATTTCCTACTATCTTTGTAGCTTGGAACACCGAAAAAACTCATAATAAGTTTTTTTTAATATTTTATTACTTAAAATAATCTTATTTTATTCCACACCACTCTTTGTAAATTTGGCATGCAAGAAAAAAAAAGTTAATAAGGATTAAAATTATAAAAAAAAACAAAACATTAATTTTTTTTTCTGATGAGTAATATTTATTTTTTAAAATATTTTTTTGTTTAAAAATATATTAAAATAATATATTTTATTTTTTAAAAAATATTTTTGATATCAATGTATTAAAAAAATTAAAAATATATATATTTTTAAATATTTTCAAAAAAATACTTTTAAAATATAAAAATAATCGTGCTATTACTCTACGTCCATCTCACAGCCGACACCTACCTCAAAAGTCAAAACTAAGACAAGACAAAGACAAAGACAAAAGACAGACCAGCTGACAAGCAAGGGAATTACTAGCATGTATTGGAACACCTGTGTTTTAGTCAATGGTTTTGTTAATAATTATTCTTTTCTCTTACTCTGGTTTCGAAATCTATTTTTGTTATGTATTTGGAAATATTTTTCAAAATATTTTTATTCTTTTTAGATTAATTATCAGAATAGATTTACAGGACTGTTCATAAAAAAGTTAAAAAAAAATCAATTTCGTTGGTTTTTTTTTTTAAAAGAAAATATTTTTTGAACACTTCATATTCAATCCTAACCAGTGGACTGTGGCCTGTCTCTGTCGTCTAAAATCTTGAAACTGGGGTTTTCTTGTTCAAAAGTTTCAATCTTTTAGTGGCTTATCAGTAACTGTAGAAACTCTAGAGAGAGAGAGAGAGAGAGAGAGAGATGGAAAGTGGCAAGAAGGCAGAAGCAGGCCCATCAACAACAACAAGAGGTGGTTTTGATGAGAAACTAGAAAGGAAAAGGGAAACCAGTGAAACCCCACCTGCTGTAGCTGCTGCTATCGATGATGATGAGGAGGATGATGGTGATGCTGTTGATAATGGAGTTCCTGTTGCTGGATTTGTTCCTGGGCCTTTGCTATCTCTCAAGGAACAGATTGAGAAAGACAAGGTTTTTCCTTACACCACTTTTACTTTTCTATATTTAACTTGGATTCGCAATTTTTGTTATGTCTAATTCAAGCTTAATAATTTCGTAATGGATTCTAGAAATCTTGATGTTTTCTCTTAGTTCCTCTTATCCTTTCTTTGGTTGCTGTATATGTGGAACATTTGCCGTGATAAATCTCGATTTTTGGGTAACATGCTTCTGATTTTTGTAATTGAGACCTGATAAAATGAGATTTGCTACAGATTAGTCCATTATTTGAGTGTTCCAGTGTGAGAGCTGGTCAGCCGACATTGCACTGAGCAGGTTGCTTTGCCTGTTTCTTTTCTCCCTTGTTAAATTCAACACCAAGCAAAGGGACCATTATTCTTTTAAGTTTGCATGTTAAGGGCCCAACTTTTCTCTACTGTTAGTGTTCTTAGATGGGGTTGTGACAGTTTTTTATTGTATGGGAAGCAATTTGGGTATATTACAGTTAATTTATCTCACTTCTGTTTCCCACAAATTTTTTAATTGATGCCTCCTTTGTGTTTCGAATAGTGGCTAATCGGTGATAGTTAACAAGGTTATAATGAAATATCAAGTGAAATTAATGTAAAGTTGGCAGCCGCAACAATCTCGAATCAAATGTTTTATAGCCTGTTTATTGTTGTTTACATTTTCTTTTGTTCTTCATTCGACAAAATAAAGTACAACATGGGATCATTTTAACCATGTGATGCCATGACATGAAAGTAAAAATCCAACTCACTGGCATGGCAATGGCTGCTGGATACATATGAACATAATTTTAAAAGCCAGTTGTGCTTTGCAGGAAGATGATAGCTTGAGGAGGTGGAAAGAGAAGCTACTTGGCTGCGTTGAAAGTGATTTGAATGGTTTGATTCAGGCATCCTTTTAGTCGATAACTGAGTTTTTCCCGTTTCACATAATCACGTATTTATATTTGTGTTTTGTTAGGCCAACTGGAACCTGAAGTCAAATTCCACTCGATAGGAATTATATCTGATGACATTGGGGAAATAAACACTCCCTTGCCTGTTGATGAAAGTCAGAGTGGTCATCCCCTTTTCGCTCTCAGGGAAGGATCTCGATACCAGCTTAAGCTAACATTCAGTGTTCTGCACAATATTGTTTCTGGCCTTGCATACTCAAATACAGTGTGGAAGGGGGGGATACAAGGTGCATAATCATCTAGCCCTCTGCATTTAGAACTTTTTACTTTATGCTTCTGAAGGGATGGATAAGTCTTGCAGATATGACTAATTAAACCTACATCTGTTATCAGTACCAAAAGGTGGCACTTCTTAAAAAAATAGATAAAAATCAGATGTTATTCGAGTCTTATCAGGCTTTATACCATAGTAGGTTACAATAACATACACGGACAATTTTGTTCCTTTCTTTCTCATTTCTGATTGGGGGTTGGCTGATGAAGGCGTAGATACAAGTGCTAAAGAGAGCAATCATGTCATCCTCACACTACTTTCAATCTTTTAGTTTGTTAAGATCACATATCCTGCAATTGTGCATTTTGTCTCTCAGGGAACTGTTTAATTATTACCATTAGCTATCTGTGACTGTTTTCATTTCTTGAGTGTCAGTTGATCAAAGCAAAGGAATGCTGGGTACTTTTGCTCCTCAGCGGGAACCATATGTCCATACTTTGGAGGAGGACACAACTCCATCTGGTGTGCTAGCAAGGGGAACTTATTCTGCAAAGCTTAAGGCAAACATCATTTCGTGAGAATTTCTTCTGTGTGCTACTGTTAAGCTCTTTTTACATTCTTGGTTGCTGTTTGATGCAGTTCGAAGACGATGACAGAAGATGCCATATGGAGCTCAAATATTCCTTTGAGATTAAGAAGAGACGCTAGCCAAATTTTGCTGCGAGGAGTTTCCTCATGTTTTCATGTGTTTCTTTGTTCCTTTTCTTTTTGGTCTTATTAAGTAAACAGATGTTTTTCGAACCTGTTGAATTTACTATAGCATTTAGGTGCAAGGAAATATAGTTTTCGTTTTTTTCTTAAATAACTTGTCTCTGCTTCTTTGAATCATAACTTTTCGCCTCCGTTGATGTGGGAGGAACATGATGAGTTCTTGCTGCCACAGCAACCGAGAGTTCATCCGGCAAGTAAACTTGTTTCATCCTTTTGCCTTTCCGATTCTTACTCGAGGTTTTCCTTCATCTGCAATTCAACTTTGCTTCAAATTCAAGGCTTATAGTCAAATTTCAGTACTGACAGCAATGAAAATGAGTAGGAATAGGTTAAGTGACAATCCATCTCAGTGAAGTTACGACAGTTAAATGGTCACTTGAAAAAAAAATTCATTCATCGTTTTATTGCAAACTGTTCAAAAAATAATTCAAGTGATGGAACCTTCAATGGATCTGTAAACTCTAACCCATTTCATTTCTTCAAGCTATCAAATGTTTTCAGCACACAATACATCATCACCCGTCAGATCAACCATTTACTACGATATGCTTGGAAGTTTAAATCTACCTGATCGTATGCTCGTGGGGCCCCACCATGCTCAAGGTTGAACTCCATGGCTCTCTGCTCAGGATAGGTTGAGTTGTATTCTAGAGAAAATTCACACCTTGTTTAGCATCTGATGACCTGATCAATGCATGACGACTGAAATCTACTTTGTGTTATAGCCGCTCGCTTATGAGGAGCAGGTGGCTAGAGTTAGGAAGCATTGTTTTAGACAAAAGACAAGATGCCCGCTCTGGATACAACAGAGATGAAGACTGCTAGCAGTTCTGAAACTTCTCACCAGTCCACTGGTGCATGAAGCGCAGTTCCAGCTTCTGAAAACATAGAGCGTTCTGGTAGTTGCATCATTTACAAACCAATTCCAGCCAGGCAAGAATGTGGGAGGCAACTGTGGGAACCACAGATTTATGCTACTTGAAGCTAGTCACAAGTAATGCGGACATCAAAGAAACAATTAGATTCGCTAAACCACTTAGCCAACAGGATTTCTTCTCAAACAATACCAATCACCACGAGGTTCTTTAAAAGCTTCAAACTTCAGTAGTATTTTTTTTTTGGAAAAGGAACTTCAGTAATATTACATAAGTAAGAAATCCATGCAACAATTTCACACATCAAAACCCGTCTCTAGTGGCTTGGCCCCCCTTGCTTTAGCCCCAGATATCCGTGTCGATCCAAGTCAGAGGCAGAATTGCTCTAATCACCTTAATTTACCCTCATGGGATTACTTCCTTTTTGCTCAGCAATGTTCTGTAACTTCATACCACTGCTCAAATTTCTGATTCAAACTCATTCGCTAGAGAATACGAAAACATGTAGCTTCTATTGTATAGGTAATTCAAGAGTGCATCAGCTGAAGAATTCTACAACTTGATAGAGAATGAGAAAACCTATATTCACAGTACTCAAGCCATGCACATCAAGTTTTCCCATGGTCCCAATAACAATCTTCATCTCTTAAAGGGGCATGTCCCCTTCATCCCTATCATCTCCGTATCTTCTATCTCGATACAATAACCAAATGTTACCACAGTAACTGTACTTTGCAGTCATAGGTACTACAGAGAATGTCATGCACCTTTAT
This sequence comes from Populus trichocarpa, assembly GCF_000002775.5. Lineage (NCBI taxonomy): Eukaryota > Viridiplantae > Streptophyta > Magnoliopsida > Malpighiales > Salicaceae > Populus > Populus trichocarpa. The sequence continues at coordinate 24,731,516 of NC_037286.2, read as the reverse complement.
TAAGCTCCCAAACTGCTGTCCTCTTTCCTGGAATACTCTCAGAATCTTCATAATATGCAATATACTTTACTCTTGGAGACCTTGTCATGTTGGGAACTGTATCTACTTCATGCTGATGTTCTACTTTCGAATCCACTAGCACATCAGATCCATCATGCTCTCACTGCAATTTTAGGAAAACAACCAGGAAAGCCAAATTCTCAAAGAAAAGTTCATTTCACTGGCTAGGCAACATATTAGACTGTAACTGGCAATTTGAACATTTGTGGTAGAGACATGAAAGTATGAAACCATTGGTGCTTATCCATCTTAAGTAAAACCATTTTACTACGTAGATACTACACTTGAAACAATCCAAATCAAGTTCGAAGATTGCTTGTACAAGGCACAAAATACACCAGTGGTTGAAAACTTGCTGCAATTTTTATTTTTTCTGCGTCAAGCATCATACTATAGTAGCTTGTTGCTGTTTACATTTAAGTGTTTTCTCGTGATAAGTATCAACATATTAGTTTTAGGTATTTCTCGTACCTTAATCTATAAAAACAACCGTTTCATTTTATAAAAAAAAAACAAAATATGTACTAATCTCAATAACTCATATTAATATCTAGTCTTAATAAAATAATGACCGAGAATATTTTAGGAATAATACTCTTATACAATAGAAATCTCATGATTATAATAACTTTATAATTTTCTTTATAAATCATTTTTGTCTCAAAAACTTTATCTTTATTCTAGATTTATTAATCAAATATTTAATGAATATTAAAGATAAATAAATCTTTATTAATAAATTAAATATATTTACATGAAAAAAGCCAATGACTTCGTATAACCAATTAATTAACTACATGTCATATACAGTAACACACATAACAAGGTAGATGAAGCTATGGGAATTTTAGAAATGGAAGAAGAGAATTTAGAAGAGTGCTGGTTGAATCAGGCAATATGCCACAGGATGTTTCAATGTTATACAAGTCTGTGATTTCTGAGAGGAAAGCAATGCTGATGTTGCAATTAACTCTAATGGCCAAAAAGTCAAGGATAAGTGCTCCAAAGCTTCAGAAGGCACTTGTTGGAATCTCCAGAATATGTGAAAGTCATCTTGCAACTTACAAAGTGCTGAAGCATTATCATTCTCGTATCGCGAGTGGAAAACAAGATTTGCAGAGTCAAAGGTGTTTTTATATGGGGGACTTTCGAGATTTGTTTTTTCAATGATTTCTCAATCTGCAAGGATCATTATGAAAGCCTTTTGCTGTTTCTTTTGCTAAATATGTTATGAAAGTCTCAGAGGTAAGCAGCAGACTGTCCACAGCTGTGGAGTCCGTGCAATTTGAAATGTTCTTTTGCTCTTTGTTAGAATCTCAGAGATTGGTGTTGAGGCCATGCTTGATTGAGCATATCCACCCTTGCTTGGAAGAGGTTCTTGATCAGATACATGTAGACCATTTTAAGAAAGTCTTCTGCATCTCACAGCAACTGATGCTTGGGTTTCGGATAGATATCTTCTGTTAGCTACTCTTCTATGGTTGTTGGGCAACGAACAGAATATTGCCTGCTCACCAGCAGCCGTAGGAAGTTCATAACTGTGTTGTTTCAGGTTTTGCTTGCTTATTTACATCCAGAAAAAAGAACCATAATAGAACAAGAAAGAGAATTAGCATGAGAGAAAAGGAAGAATCCGTTGACTTTCGAAATCCTTGGTTCTCATCAAATCATCAAACCCTCCTCTTCAAGACGATCCTTATCCCCGAGGTCAACTTCTGGGAACTGCAAATTCATCATTACGAGGTCTTCCCATGTAGCTTCAATCATGAACAAAGGATAGTTGCTGCCCAAGAGACTAGAAGGAAAGGACATCTGGTTCGATTTGGATATAAAGTCCAGGTTTGGGGCCGATTGCAATCCCAACAACAGTGCCACCGGTGCCGTGACTGTTTGCCAGACCCCCCGGAATGCCAAGAGTTAAACCTGCTAAACTGTTCGGAGACCATTGAACGACCAAACAATTCTGACTGTCAGTTTTACAGCGCGCGCGCACACATATAGTGCCATCATCTATGTTTTGAGAGAATGCCAAATTGTTCGTGTTGAGTTAACCAGTATACTATATAGACTTTGCACTTCAGTTGGAAGATTCTATACTAAGAGGACTCAAGAACCTCTTCCCAGAGTACAAAGCTATCCTTGAAAGAGCCATCACCTCTGCAACAGCCAACAGATGAGTCGAGAAAGAGTGGCTCAGGCATAATTTCGGCAGAGACTGTGCCTCAACAGGTTTCTATTCTGGCAAATCTATCAATACTAGAAAATCTGTTCTCTAGCAGGATTTTTTAGTGTTTTCGGAAGCAACGATCATATTGATTCTGAGCTAATGAAAAACCGACCAGTTGGTTCTCGTCAGCTAGAACTTGAAAGTGGTGTACTACACTACTACCCATTCAAGATGCATCTGCTAGGCTCAGAGCTCATCTTTTTTTTCCAAGATAAATTGAGCCATTAAACATTTCATTTTTTCGAAAAATTCACCTCCTTGGGATGCCAGAGTCCGATGGATTCAGCCATGTTCATGTATAAATAAGTTAATTTGAAACTATGGGTTCTAATAAATTTATTTTCTTTATTTAGATGGATATGAGTGAGGACTATGGAGGTTTATAGATTTTTTCCCATATATACTTTGAACTTGTTGCTTGACATGACATAGCCATATGCTATGAACCTTAGATTGTCTTCTATTATGTTTACGAATTTAAATGGAATTTTATATATATATAAAAAAAGCAACCGTGAATCAAATCAACATTTATAGTAACTCAAATCCTTAAATACCGTTTTCTTTCATTATCCTGTTGTTTTCTCTGTATTTGTAAAACCTCGCCTGACCAGTCTAAAATTAAAAAAAAATAAAAAGAAAAAATTCTTCTAATTTGATAAAAAAATATAAATTAATTTGCTGAATTAATTAACTAGTAAAAAAGTTTGATCTATATTAATCTTCCAATCCATAACCTAGTCCTTGTTCTAAATAGATTATAAATCGAGTTTTACAACTATGATTTTATATGTATTTAGTATTGCAGTGCAATATATTTTTTAATTAAAAATATATTAAAATAATAATATTTTTTTATACAAATTTTTTTTTAAAAAACACTTTTAAAAACCAAATCAAAACTTAAAAACAAAAAAATTATATATATATAAATCACTCTTTTATGTTTGTTTTGCACATCCTTTTCCTCTTATCACGCACGCATAAAATTATTATTCTTCCATACATTCAATTCACATATATTTTACCTTATTGCATGAGCGGCCACTTCACCTAGTTAATTTTCTAAAAGCTTTGCTATTTTTGTTTTAAAAAAACAATCAAATTACCCCTAAATTATTATTATTTAATATACAGTAGAATATATATATATATATAAAACGGAAATAAGATAAGAAACTGAGGAAAAGCAAACGAAAAACCGCCGGCGCGGAAACCAATTAAAAAGGCGCGCTTTCATGGCACCACCTCTGCCGCCAATAACCATCTCAAAAATCGAAAAGTTCTTCCCTTACCGCCAACACAAAACGAGACTAGATCCCAGCCGTCCACGTGCACTCCTTTCCCTTCCATCAATCACCATCCCCTATAAACCTCCTCCTCCTCCTTTGCCACTCGGCTCCCACCCCTTCAAAGCAGAGAAAAAAATGGCGGGCTCAGTGAAACAGAGCGTTAGCTCTATGAACCCATGGGTTCTTCATCTCCAGAAATTGGGTCTCGAGCTCAAATGCCCTCTCTGGTTTTCCTCTCTCACTCCCCTTTTTTTTTTCCAAAAAATTTCTTCTTTGTGATGTTTAATTTTAAGAATCGTTTTTTTTTTGTTGTTGAAAAAACTGCAGCTTGGAATTGTTGAAGCGACCCTTTTTGCTACCTTGTGATCACATTTTCTGCAAGTTAGTAAATTTAATAGCTTTGGTAATTTTAATTATTTTTGTTTTTGTCGAAGGCATGGTTTTGCTGATTTCATCGAGTTTCTTTCTTTCAGTTCATGTTTGCCCAAAACAATACAGTTTGGATCCGAGTGTCCTCTCTGTAAAGCTCAATATGGCGACTCAGGTAGGTCTCTTGACCCTTTTGATAAATGGTTTCCCATTTCCCGTGTCTGATTTTTTCAAAAAAGGAAGCTTTTTTTGTTAAGATTTTTTGGTTTAATTTGGTAAAATATGAATTGAATGTATGGAAGAATAATAATTTTATTTGGGTTTCAGATTTGAGGTGTTTGCCTTTGGTTGAAAACATGGTGACAATCTATAGAAGCTTGGATGCAGCTTTCAGTGCCAGTATTTTGCAGTCTCGTTCTGGTATGGTATCTTCATATACTTTGATTTGACATTCAGTTTTTATTATTTTGATATTAGACTTAGTGGAGTATCCTTGGGGCAGCTCTCGCGTCAACGGAGACTAAGGACTCTTTGATATTCGTTGTTTGGAGTGGTTTCTTAGAGTTTTTATTTTTAAAAGTAAATGTTGGTTGTGGATGGTGATTTTTGCAGAGACTGGTGGGGTTTTGAAGCAGTGTCCGGCTTCGAAGAGTAGTGATAGTAAGGATAATAAATTAGTGGAAGCTCACTGGGGGAATAATTCTAGTAGTGGACAATCTAAATTAATGTGCAATGATGTAGCTTGTGCTCCATCGAATTGTTCAGTTGGAAAAGGGGTTCGAAAGAATGTAGCGATGGGTAATTGCAATGTGCCAATGCATGTCAAGGATAAAGAGTATGGGGTGATTGGTAGTGTAGGGGGTGCGTCTAATGATAAACAGAATGCCAATTCTCCACCGGTAGGCTCGCAGGTAAGAGCTAGGGGGCTACATGAATCCAAGGCTTTTCAAATGGACTTGAATCAGGCAGATCAGTTGTCGCCTAGAAGTCCTCCTTCATTTGGTGATAATAAGGATTCAGAAAACGACAGTAATGATCAGGGAGGTGATGATGTAAGAACTTAACTATTGCTTTTAACAATGATCTTGCAGACTTTTTCTTAATCACATGTGTAAAGTGCAATTATCCTTTGCAGTGGTCTGGAAACTCCTTACTGCTTACATTGATTTCAATTTTTTTATTCTGCTCTTATCTTCACACAATGAAAGTTTATTGTACAATCCATTCTGTAATCTACGTCATGGATTTATGAAACATAACAAAAGTTTATGGATATTGACCATTTCTGACAGTAGAAAATTGCAAGTATAAACTTTTGCTCCCCCAATGTAAATGTACTGGCAATTTCTATTCTTTTTGTGGTAAAAGTGCTTACCTTGTGTATTTGATTCTTATATTTGTTTCCAAAGCTTCTAAGCACTATATATGCTGCTTGCTCTTCTTATAGGAGTGATTAATATAGAAATTTAGTTGAACATGTCTCCCTGCCTATGCTCTTGATTTTCTGGTGTTTTTAAGATTGCTTGTAATAATTTCTTTGCTTGTTAAGCATGTTTATTTGCTAGTGTTGGTTAGTTAGCTCTCATTTGGCAGTGACAGTACATTTTGAAGTGCATAAAAGTAAGTCTTTCAAAGCATTCACTTTTCTGAAGTCCACAATGCTTCTGTTTTTCAGAGTCTACAAAATTATAAAGCAGAAAACTTGGTTCAACTAAATTCTGACAACAAAAGAAGACAAGAGAGGCATAGCACTTCTGCTTCTGAAACCGAGGAAGGTCATTTGAGGGATTCAAAGAGACATAAGAAGTTGAACTACAGTCCATCGGATCTGGGTGCAAATAATATTGGTCATATCAAACCAAATGCACCTCCAACTGAAAATTTGATAACCAGTTCTCAATTAGAGATTCCTGCAAATTTGAATAACTCGTTTAATGATTGTGGATTCTGCCACTCCTCCAGAATCACAGCGGTAAACATCTATTTATCCCTGGCTTTTGTCTGTCTTTGTGCAATCTATAGTTTTGTGTGCCATTTTGTTGCTGCTAGTGAATTATCTAGTATACCATGGAAAAGTATATTTTGGTGCTTACATCTTGTGTCTTCTCCCCCCTCCTTCCATTTCAGGATACTGGTCCAATGTTGCATTTTGCAAATGGAAAGCCAGTAGAGGGAGTTGAAGCAACTCTATCCGACACTATACATGTGCATGCTGTGTGTATTGAATGGTATGCCATTATGCCTTTTTTGTTATCAATGTTTAGGTGAATGACAATTTGATGTCTAGTGAAACTGTTAAGAAGTTTCCCTCTTGCTATCTTTCTTGTCATAACTTTAATACTGAGAGCAATATGTAACTAAATTTGAAATACAGGGCACCGCAAGTCTATTTTGTTGGTGAAACTGTTAAGAATCTGAAGGCAGAACTGGCCAGGGGTGCAAAGCTTAAGTGCAGCAAATGTGGGCTGAAGGGAGCAGCTTTAGGCTGCTATCTAAAATCATGCAAGAGAAGTTATCATGCTCCCTGTGCAATGGAAATTACTAAATGTCGATGGGATTATGCAAGTGTCTTGTACTCTACTTATATTACAAATTCATGTGCTTATGTTGAAGGATTCCTTTTGCATCACTTCAGGGAGTTGAGCTTGGAGTGCTAACAAATTTCTTTATTGGTTTCTTACAGGAAAACTTCCTTGTGCTTTGCTCTGCTCATTCTTCAGTAAAATTTCCAAGTGAGAAGTCCAAGGCTAAGAAACACAACCAGAAAACTTCTTCTGTGCTGACTTCAGTGTAAGTTGCGATTCTCTTATTCCTTGTAGGTACAAAGTTAACAAACTGAACAAAATTGAAGTTGGATCACTCTTATCAACTCCTTGAACTCCCTCTCTATCCAATTCTCTTGCTCTCTATTGAATTTTTCTGTCAGATTAATGATGAAGTATCTTTGATGTTGGGGATTGTGAGCAAATTACTGTTTATTCAAAGGGATTTCAAAGAATGTTTGTCTGCTAAGAAAACAAATTAATTGGAACGTTTTCCATTTGTCAATGCTATTAGTAAATAGGCCGTTGCTTGTTATTAATGCAAAATCTGTTTGACATGATTTTTGCTATTATCATGCAGCGCCCCACAACAGTCTAACTTTTGGGTGGGATCATGTAATGGAGCAAAGAAATGGGTTTTCTGTGGATCTGCTCTGTCTTCTGAGGAAAAGGTCAGTTCAGATCATGGTTGATGTCAGTTTTTCTCACTTCTCAATTCAGAGTCATTTCCCATATGGTGGTTCAGGATAGTTGTCATTCTTGGGATGATCTTGATAAGCCATGGTGTCTAGCATAATGATTGTTATGCAATGGATGCCCTTTTTCTGGCAACATATTGTTAAAACGGTGTTTTTTGGACTTAGAAAAATGGTTCAGTTTAGTTTTGTGATTTGAGCCCTCCACGTTTAGATTATTGCATGTTGCAATAAATCAAACTTGCTATGTTCATGACTGTTGTGCTGTGCACAGTGGCCTGGTGTGATTGAGAATTAGTTGATCACATTGTTCATGTTTGAGATTTAAGATGAGGAAATGTCTTTCAGTATTAAAATTACTTAGTTGCAACTTGTTTTCTCTGGTACAGTGTCTTTTGGTGAAGTTTGGAAGCATGATTGGTGTGCCAGTGAACAAATTCTGGGCATCAAATGTCACACATGTGATTGCAGCCACAGATTCAGATGGGGCATGCACCAGGACGCTGAAATATCTTATGGCCATTTTGAATGGGAAATGGGTTCTTACAATAGATTGTGAGTCTGCCCTTGTCTTTGACTTGATTACTTATCGTCTAAACTTGAGTTTTCATTTGTGAGTAGTGTGCTGAAGAAATTTCTTAGACGATCCTTGTTCTTCCCTCACTGTTATAAATTTAGCAGCCTAAGACTGAACTGATAGCCCTGGCCAAGCAATGTGCCTGTATTATTATTATTATTCAAAAGAAATTGAGGATCATCAAAAGGGGTTGAGTTGACAGGGGGATAAATTGATCAATCGGATGGTGAGAAAAATGTTTACTACCATTGATGAAAGTACCGAGGTTGTACATCTTTAAAAAAAAAAACGAGCAAATCCGCCCTATTTTTTCCTTTTCCTTTTTAATTGATTGCTTCAGAGTTCATGGCACTTCGTTTGTCTTTCTTCCTTATTTTTTGAGATGTTGCTTCATCAATTTCTTGCTATTAACATGTTGCAAGTCTAACCTTGGCAGGGATAAAGGCTTGCATGGAATCTATGCATCCTGTGGATGAAGAAAATTATGAAATTATTCTTGACTGCCATGGAAGCCGTGATGGCCCAAAAAATGGCAGGCTTAGTGCACTAAATAATGTAAATTTCTTCTTGAGTACCCTATTTCTAAAGCATGATTATGAACTTGTAGTATACCTTTGTTCTCTGCTTTTCTTTTCTTTTCTCTTTTTTATTGCGTCTCTTAAAAGCCCTGGTTTAATTGTTTCTTTTGCAGGCACCGAAACTTTTCAGTGGCTTAAGTTTCTGTTTTGTTGGAGATTTTGTGGCTGGCTACAAAGAAGGTCTCCAGAGTCTGGTTATTGCGGCAGGAGGTACACTTTTGAAGAGCGAGGAAGAATTGGTGGAACAAAGACATGAGCCGTTATCTCCTTCAACAACACTAATTGTTTATAACCTTGATCCCCCACAAGGGTGCAAATTAGGAGAGGAAGTTTCAATTATCTGGCAGAGAACCAATGAAGCACAGGATTTAGCTGCTAAAGTTGGATCCCAAGTCATTGGTCACACATGGTTGTTGGAGTCTATCTCCTCATACAAGTTACAGCCTTTTGTAAACTGGGACAGCATCATCAATTCTGATAGCTAGATAGTCCAGATGTAAGGAGGTTCCAACTTGCCTGCCCTATGTTAATTTGTTGGCAAACACAAGGCTCTGTATTTTTGCCTAGGATAATGTAACGTGAATACAACTACTTGCAAATTGCATCAAATAATATGTGACTTGTTTTTCTTTGGATCATTGCATTTGTTTGCAGGAACTTTGCCAACACCATTTTATATACTTGGACTTCACTTAAAATTTTCTCAATTTTGATAGTCTTTGGGTAGGAGGAAGTCCAGAGATGTTATTATAGTTTTGCTTTACTTTGTTTCTCTCCTTCTCAATTTCCCCATGATTTATGTCCTTGCTCAGGTCAGAAAACCTATATTTATGTTTACAGAATGAGTAATGATATTATCAATTAATTGTCTACCAATTTGACTTAACCTTGTTGAGGATTTCCTGCCCCTTATGGAGGATGATGATTCTTCAGGTAGGAAAAATGAAAAAGACCAAGCAGTCCGCAAAATACCTGAAAATTAATTTATTACAAAGGACAGGAGGTTTCATCATCTTCATCTAACCTTTGTTACACACACACACGATGAACCTCCAAATTTCAGATTACAAAGGACTGCAACTGCCTTCACTCACATAGGATAAGAAGAAAAGGTTTAAGTTCTTCATCTTTATCCAACCTTCAAGTTTTCGTTGTCTTGATGAGCTTCGACTAGTGAAGCTTCCTTTTTTTTCCCCTGCAAATCACTCTTGGAATCTACGTCCACGTTATAAACAAAGAAGTTTGCAGCAACTAAATAGAGAAGGAAGTTGAGGAAGCTCAATATGGCCAGGACAGCATAATAGTAGTCTAAATGAGAGAGATTTAGATTGTCCAAAATCCACCCTTTATGGCCATGCTTCTTAGTGATTTTAGAAACTGTTGATAGGATAAAACTACTAAGGAAATTCCCAATTCCCAAGCTGCTAGTGAAGTATGAAGTCCCTAGGCTCTTCATTCCTTCTGGTGATTGGTCATAGAAAAACTCTATCTTTGCTACTTCCACAAAGTTATCAGCAACTCCCATCAAAACAAACTGAGGGAGTAGAATAAATATACTGAGAGGAACTACCTCATTTTTACCAATAATGTTGTGTTCTCTCGCCACGCTAAGCCTCTTCCTTTCTGCTAAGCAGGCTGTGATCATTACAATAACATGCAACACAAACCCAATTCCCATTCTCTGCAGCAATGTAATTCCTCTCGGTCTTTTTGTGTAATGCCTAGCCATCGGCACAAAGTAACGGTCATAAATGGCTAGGCTTATCAACATGGAGATGGTTACAAAAGCCGTGAGGCACGCTGGAGGGATTTCGAAATGGGGTCCCATGCTCCTGTCCAAGACAGTTCCCTGTTTGATGAACAGGGTGTGCACTTGAGCTAAAATGGTGCTAGGTATGAAAGTAGCAGCCCAGACTGGAAGCATTTTAATCATTTGCTTGGTTTCTTCAACTTGGGTCACAGGGCATAGCATCCACGGTGACCTTGAACCGCTCTCCACAGCTGCTTTGTCAAGGAATCTGCAGGCAGACCAGAGCTAGTAAGATCGAGGAAAATGGCTGTAAGGGTAGACTATAGTAGATATATAATGATGCAAGTATTTTGATGCTGTGAATCTTGAATGATGATTGTCAATGTTGCTGGAACTGGGTATAGAAAAGGAACAAACGGTACCAAAAATTCTCAAATCATTATTAAATTGAATATTGGAGATCTAAAACGTGGAGTATCATACCCAAGAGAAGAGGTATAGTCAATTCTGAACTTCCCTGATCCTATGTACTCGTCCAGGCTAAGCTCATGCAGCTGTTTTGGGTCATCCGGGACGGGTACCTTCCACTTTTTAACAGCAGCTACAAGTACTTGAGCCATCCTGGTGAATGGACTCTCTGCAGGCAATTTGTGTCTGTAGAATGGAGTGCCCACCAAGAACACAATAATGGAAACTGCCAGACCCAGTGTTGGAAGGGCGTAGCCAAGGGTCCAACCCACATTATCTTGTATGTAAACCAAGAAGGTGTTTGAGAACAAGGTGCCAAAGAAAATGCTAAACATCCACCAATTAAAGAATGATAGCTTTTGGGTCCTCTCTTTAGGTTCAAAATCATCGAATTGATCAGCCCCCATGGTGGATATATTAGGCTTGGTTCCACCAGTACCGACTGCTATTATGTACAAAGCACCGTAGAAAACACCCTTCTGCAAAGCTGAGGCTTTTTTGTCGCATTCCACTTCTTTGATACCTTGTCCACAAGATGGAGGCCTTAGGGCTGGCACCGAAACAGCTAGGGTTAACAGAGACATTCCCTGTTCAATTACACAAGTTGGAGAAAAACTGAAGTGATTAGTTTAAATACATCAGGACAGCATGCACCTGCAATCTTTCAGGAAAAAAGAAAAGCATACGTGAACAACTTAACAAAAAAACATGTCTAGTAATATTCAGAGATTTTTTCACTATGAGCAGAAATCTCAGAAATCTGTGCTGTCTGTTTCTCTACCATCAATGGCATATTGTTTTGAAGAGGATACGCCGAAGTGGAATTATACTGAGTTTAAATTTTACCGCAACATAAATGCCTGATGCAATGATGAAAGTCCAGAATCGGCCCAGATGAGCATCTGCGATATAAGCACCTAGAATGGGCAATATCCATGCTGTTCCAGCCCAGTTGGTGACACTGTTTGAAGATGCTACAGTGCCTTCATGGAGCTTTTTTGTCAAATATATCACCAGGTTTGCTGATATACCATAAAACGCCATCCTCTCAAAAACTTCATAACCTACAAACACCACACAGTTCATGTCCCAGGGGGAACAAGTGCAAAAATAATTCAAACCCTCCCCAGAATTCTACAAGAAAAATATACAGCAAGAAGAAAGAAAAATATACAGCAAGAAGAATGAATTCGGGGAACGTTGATATACACAGAACAGTACTATATATCATATATGCATAGAGATTTAACTGACCTACAATGAAGGAACAAGCTCTCCATCTCCCAGTTTTTGATCTTAACACAGGCCTTCCCTTGAGATCGACAGTACCATCTGCTGTGTAGTCATCCTTCCCACCTGCTGGACCTTTCTCTTCTAATACTTCAGCCATCACAGCAGATGTGGTGCTGGCCTGTCTGCTGGCCCCAAGGACTTACGTGTAGCTTTTTATATAGATGCGGAATAGCCTAAGCTGAGAAGGGTCACATTGTATCATTTGTAGTTTTTTGTTTTCAGATTTTTTGAAGAAAAAAGAAAAAGAAAAATTGTTTTAAGACATAAATCATAAATTCCACCAAACAGTCCTACGATTACTATAATTTCTGAATCGCTTTAACGTCTCTGTGTCTCTCTCGGTGAGAGCTAAGCAGTGTTCATGTCTTCTTCTAGGCTCTAGCACTCTATAATGACGTTTTGTCCTAGGTGAGGTTTACAACCTTTGTCTGACAAAGGTAGAAAGTTAAGAATGAGGTTAAATAAACATTAATTCTCAACCTTTTCCCCATTTCGTGTCTTATATCCATGCTTGGCATGCCAAGGAAACACGTACTTAGAAATTGTCAATCACTGGTATTTGCACTGTACACACACCTTAGCTGGACATGGACTCTAAGCTCAAAAGTTTCTGCAGTGATTGATATGATGATACCTAGGATGGATGTGGTTAGTTTCAACTATATATATATATATATATATATATATATGAAGCTAAGCCTTTAGTGGAACTTAGATTTACCTCTTATCTTTTCTTTTCCATGAATATGCTGACGACAATATATACAAGTTCTTAACACAATGAGCAACAGGGTGCTTATGTTTGATGAGCATGGAGCACAACACTGACGAACACCGCACCACAGTTCTTAAAAACTGTGGTTGGGACAAAATGAACACCCCACCACAGAAACATACGGAGCTTTTGTTTCTGCTTTGAGAATAATACATGAAACTGTTTGTTTATATATGAACTTGAAACCGACCTATTTAGAAAAAACCAAAGCCAAACAAAACCCTAACTCCTAAATAGGAAAATCAAATTAAAACCTTACTGCGTCCAAACTTTTTTTTTTTTTTTTTTAAAATAGCATCCCGCGTCAACAGATTAGAATAAACTGGAGTTCAGGTACATAGGTCACAAGTTTCAGGAATCTCATCCGATGTTGGATGACAGTCATTCAGAAATCACAACCCAATTAGACCAGCTACCCACTCGGGACTTCTTTTTGCTCCACATTTCGTAAGTCATCATTTTCTTTATGGCCTCGATGCATCGGCACTGCAAATTATCTTGATCAACAACCTTAAATTTTGAAGCGAGATTATAATATATAATTCATATTATTTATTTTTATTTTCATCACATACACATATTTTAATTGCCTTTTTATGTGAAATTGAACCTTTATTCAACTATTTTTGAAATTATAGAAGTTCATTCTAAAATTATATATAAATATATTTATTTTACGTTTTTATATCTATCTTTTCAACCTTTATATATATATATATATATATATGCGCTCCTATGACATTAACCATGCAAGTGAACAATAAATGCCACACTGATTCAGGTACATAGGCGCCCGCGCTAGCTTCAGCTGCCATCTATTTCAGCCAGCAATGAGTAAATCTCATCAGAAGCCAAGAATTGATGAACTTGATTTCCTTCTCGATCCAACTGGACCCAGGAAATCGTTTTATTATGATAAGTTTCTGCTATGAGCTACACATGAAATTAATCCAGCTGATCATGTGATTAATTTATGCTTATATGGTTTTGCTTTACATTGTTCCATTCCTTCTCAATTTCCCTACTATGCATGTCCTTGCTTCGCTCGGAAAAACTATATTTATGCCAATGGGATGAGTAGTGGTATTATCATTTAATCGACATTCAATTTGACTTATCCTTGTTGAATATTTCCTGTCCCTGTTGGAGGATGATTGTTCTTCAAGGAAACCATAAAAAATGAAAAAGGCCAAGCAGATAAGAAAGAAACCTGAAAATTATTTTAATGTAGGTCTAATACTTGCCTATAGAAGGCATTTTTACTTGGAATAAGTAACACAACAGAACGTTTCATCATCTTCATCAAACCTTTGTCATACGTACGTTCATACAAAGATACATACATAAATATTACAAAGAACTAGATTCTGCCTTCCCTCGCTTCAGATACAAAGTAGAAGGTTTAAGTTCATCATCTTTATCCAACCTTCAAGTTTTCATTGTCTTGATGAGCTTTGACCAGTGAATTTTCCTTTGTACCTGCAAATCCCTCTTAGTATCAGCGTTCACGTTATAAACAAAGAAGCTTGCAGCAACTAAACAGAGAAGGAAGTTGAGGGAGCTCGATATGGCCAGGAAAGCATAATAGTAGTCTAAACGAGAGTTATGTAGGTTGTCCAAAATCCACCCTTTATGCATGCTTCTTGGTGATTTTAGAAACTGTTGATAGGAGAAAACTACTAAGGAAACTCCCGATTCCCAAGAAGGTGGCGATGTATGAATTCCCTAGGCTCTTCATTCCTTCTCGTGCTTGGTCATAGAAAAACTCTATCTTCGCTGCTTCCACAAAGTTATCAGCAACTCCCATCAAAACAAACTGAGGGAGTAGAATAAATATACTGAGAGGAACTACCTCATTTTTACTAATTATGTTGTGTTCTCTTGCCACACTAAGCCTCTTCCTTTCTGCTAAGCAGGCTGTGATCATTACAATAACATGCAACATAAACCCAATTCCCATTCTCTGCAGCAATGTAGTTCCTCTCGGTCTTTTCATGTAATGCCTAGCCATCAGCACAAAGTAACGGTCATAAATGGCTAGGCTTATCAACATGGAGATGGTTACAAAAGCTGCGAGGCACGCTGGAGGGATTTCAAAATGGGGTCCCATGCTCCTGTCCAAGACAGTTCCCTGTTTGATGAACAGGGTGTGCACTTGAGCTAAAATGGTGCTAGGTATGAAAGTAGCAGCCCATACTGGAAGCACTTTAATCATTTGCTTGGTTTCTTCAACTTGGGTCACAGGGAATAGCATCCACAGTGACCTTGAACCGCTCTCCACAGCTGCTTTGTCAAGGAATCTGCAGGCAGACCAGAGCTAGTAAGATCGAGGAAAATGGCTGTAAGGGCAGACTATGGTAGATATATAATGATGCAAGTATTTTGATGCTGTGAATGTTGAATGATGATTGTCAATGTTGCTGGAACTGGGTATAGAAAAGGAACTAATGGTAACAAAAATTCTCAAATCATTATTAAATTGAATATTGGAGATATAAAATGTGGAGTATCAAACCCAAGTGAAGAGGTATAGGCAATTCCGAATTTCCCTGATCCTGTGTACTCATCCAGGCTAAGCTCATGCAGCTGTTTTGGGTCACCTGGGACGGGTACCTTCCACTTCCTCACAGAAGCTACAATTACTTGATCCATCCTGGTGAATAGGCTCACTGGGGGCAATTTGTTTCTGTAGAATGGAGTGCTTACCAAGAACACAATAATGGAAACTGCCACACCCATTGTTGGAAGGGCATAGCCAAGGGCTCAACTCGCATCATCTTGTATGTACCCCAAGAAGGTGCTTGAGAAAATGGCACCAAAAAAATGTTAAACATCCACCAATTAAAGAATGATAGCTTTTGGTCTTCTTTAGGTTAAAAATCATCAAATTTATCAGTCCCATGGTGGATGCATTAGGCTTGGTTCCACCAGAACCAGCTGCTAATGCTATCATGTACAACGCACCATAGAATGTCCTTCTGTAAAGCAGATGCCTTCTGTCACATCCGCTTCTTTGATACCATGTCCACAAGATGGAGGCCTCAGTGTTGGCACCGAAACAGCCAGGGTTAACAGGGACATTTCCTGTTTAATTACACAAGTTAGAGAAAAAATGAAGTGATTAGTTTGAATACATCAGGATAGCATGCTAATATTGTCACTTGCATCCTTCTTGAAAAATGAAAAATGAAGCATATCTGAACAGGTTAACAATACAACGCACGCAGGACTTCTTTTTCCACCCGTTATTTCATAACAGTCACCCTTGTCTCTGTGGCCTCATCCCTTAGTACCATAAGCACAATCCGTGACCCATAATCATCTATGACCATCATATCCAACATATATCAGTGCCTGTCACTACAGCTGAATAAGAATGACAAACACAGAGCGCAACATACCTCTACATTTCTGTACAGAATTTTCAACAATCTGCACATCGCATTTAAGATGTATTCAGGGCAGGTGCATAAATAATCAAACTGTGCTATATAATTAATTGGTAATGCAGGATGGATCAAACTTGTGAGTACCACTATACAAGATAGAGTAGAAAGCAAATAGATAGGTGACTTCTGAGGCAAGAACATATCAAGGCCAGATGCGAAATAGTCAAGGGGCAAAAATTAATGGCAAGGAAGAATTTTCATTTTTATCATATATATCTGGATTACCTTTTTCATGTGAGATCGAACTACGCCTCTGCTCCACTGTCTCTGCTTCACTTAATCCCAAACAAACGTGCAGTAACATCCAGTGAACTTTAAATGCCACGCTGCTACAAAACAGACCATAGTTCAGGTACGTAGCCCGCTAGCTTCATCTGCCCATCTAATTCAGCCAGCAACGAGTAAATCTCATCAGAAGCTGCATGAGATTTATCAGATGCCGCAAATTGATGAACTTGACTTTCCATCTCGATCCAACTGGACCCAGGGCATCTTTTTTCTACCCCCTGCTCCTTCATGGTTAACCTGATCTTTGCAGCCTCGCCCCATCTGTTAACTTCAGCATTCATGTTAACCAAAAGAGTGTAATATCCACTGTTGCCAGGCTCCAAAACCATCAATTTATTAGCAGCAACCTGAGCAATCTCCAAGTTCCTGTGAAGCTTACATCCACTTAGCAACGCACCCCAAATAACAGCATTAGGTTCCAACTTCATTGTTCTTATCAATTGCAGTGCTTCTTCAAGCAAGCCAGCTTTGCTCAAGAGATCAACCATGCATCCATAATGTTCAACTCCAGGAGGGATGGAATGATCTCGTGTCATACTCGCAAACCTCTTACGACCTTCTTCAATAAGTCCTGCATGATTGCAGGCACTTAAAACACTTACAAATGTAACCCCATTTGGCTTAATTTTCTCCCTCTCCATCTTGTCAAACATTGCCAGTGCTTCTTCTGCATATCCATGAACAGCAAGCCCTTCAATCACTGAATTCCAACAGAACAAGTTCTTCTCTCGCAACTTGAAGAACATCAAAAGGGACCTATCTAGACTCCCACACTTAGCATACATATCAATCAATGCCGAACCTATGTAGACATCAAGGTTAAATCCATGCTGCATAATGTAGTAATGTATTTCCTTCCCTAAGTCAAGGGCTCCAAGATGAGCACAAGCTGAAATCACAGTTGCCATGGTCACTTCATCTGGGCTGATCCCATGTTTTGCCATCTCATTAAAAACCCCCAATGCTTCTCTAAATCTCTTATTCTGAGAATAACAATTGATCATTGTAGTCCATGAAATAATATCTCTTGCTGGCATTTGATTAAACAACAACTCCGCCACATCAACTTCTCTCAATCTTGCATACCCATCAATCAAAGTATTCCAAGTAGCTAAATTCCTATCAGGCATCATATCAAACAATCTCCCAGCAGAACTCATATCACCGACCCGCACAAGACCAGAAACCATTGTAGTCCAAGCAAAGACATCTCTTTCAGGCATTTCATCAAACACCCTTACAGATTCTTCAATTCTACCCATACTTGAGTAAAAATCAACCAAAGAAGTTTGAACAAACACGTGTGAATCAAACCCATTTCTCCAAACATGACCATGAACAGCTTCTGCAAACCTCAACTGTGATACCAAGCCACAAGCTTTTATCAACGAAGGAAATGTATAACTTGTAGGAGAAACATTAGCTCTTAGCATTTGAACGTACAATTCAAGAGCCTGAACTGGTTGATAGCTTTGAACAAACCCTTTAATCATTGCATTATACACAAAAACATTAGGAATTTCCATCTGGGTATAGGCTAAAACTGCATAATCCATACGGTTAAAAGTAGAAAGAGCTGATATAAATTGATTCATTAAGTAACAATCTTGGTTTGTATTGGTTTTGACCATGACAGCATACATGGATTGTAGCTGTTTCAGCTTGCTGCAGTGCTTTAAGTGGTTAACTATAGTTTGAATTGAATAACAGTTAGAAGACATTCTATCTTTCGGATTTTCTTGTGGGTTTCTTGATTCTGAGACAATCTTTTGCTATTTAAGGAAGGATAAAGTTACCAGATTATGACAAGTTTTAGCCTTTTGAGGTTAAACTTTCATGTCTGTCTTGACGGAATCCATTCCCTTGTCTAGGCCTAAGCATGGATGTTTTTTTACAGGTTCGAGACCTCTTGTATAAAAAAACTTAAGTACTAAATAGAGTAAAATTCTCAAGATTATTGAGAAAAATATCGGGTAAAACTTGTATCTAGGGCTGGCCAGTGGAGGTATTGAATGAATGTGAAAATTTTGTTTGAATTTCTTATGAATTTGTGTGTGTATACACTGTTTTGATGGCTTAAATTGAATGAATAGATGCTAATCATGCTATTGTGACAGTCATGAATTCGTGTGTGTAGAGGCTGTTTCGATAACTTAAAATTGGATGAATAGATGCTGCTCTAACAACAATGAATTTGTGTTTAAAGGCTGCTGCGATGGCTTTAAAGTTGGACAAATAGAGGCTGCTGTGACAGCCATGAATTTGAGTATGCAAGGGCAGTTTGATAGCCTAAAAGTGTATGGACATAGGCGGTTGGGTGTATTTGCTTTGCGTTTTTAAAAATTTTAATTTAATTTATTTTTTTTTAAATTTTTATATCATTTTGATATATTAATATTAAAAATAATTTTTAAAAACTAAAAAAATATATTATTTTAATATATTTTAAAATAAAAAATATTTTAAAATATAACCGCTATTTCATATTCAAACATACTTACAGGTTAGATAACCTAACAATGTACGAACATTATGCCATGACAGCCATAAACATGTGAGAATAGAGGCTATAATGATAACAAAAAATATTTAAATATGGACTACAATAACATCTATAAATGCGAGAAATGATCCATCATGAAAGAAAAATTATGAGTTTGTATAGATAAAGGTTGTTATGGTCATAAGAAAATACAAGTACGCTGAAGTTATTGCATTATAAGTGTGAAGGTGTAATAATGTGGATATTGAGAGCTAACATATTCAAATAATAAATTGGAGGGAAATATAGCAAGATTGTAAGTCTTATTAAAATTGATCAAATTCTTAGTTTAATGAATTTGGGAGGACTTGTGAAATTAATTACAATTTAATTGAATTGTTTTGGCATTTCATCTTAAATGTTATTGTGCGAAGAAAAGTGTGGATAAGATTGAGTTAAACTAAGTAGGTAAGTTAAAGAAATTACACATCGAGTTAATAATTTTGTAAAAATTTGAAAGTCGATGTGTGTAAAATTTTGAAAAATATAGATGGAAAATATTGATGTATGGTATAGATTCCTTGAAATGAGTTTAATTGTATAGTAATAAGTATACCTCTTGAAAATGTCAGCAGAGGCATTCGTAACTGAGACTTACACGAAGAGAGCTCGTGGGACTGGAATATCGGGTAGGTGCCTAACACCTTGTTCCATTTAAATCTTATAATGTTCTTCTTCTTGTTATTTTTCTTAAATGTTGTATCATTGATGACTGAATTTAGAAATGAAAATCATAAGAATTATGTTTTGAGATTGAATTATCGAATGACTCGACTTTAAATAAGAAATTATGAAGTAAATTTGAAAGAGAGATTTGAATTAAATTAAGACCTCGTTTATTTGCCGGAAAGTGATTTTCTTGGAAAGTGAATTCCTGAAAAGTAAATTATTTTTCGATGTTTGGTAGTGTCATGGAAAATTAGTTAGAAAATATTTTCCAGTGTTTGGTTATGTTATGGAAAATTAGCTGAAAAATAGCTTATTAATGTTTTATTTTTTTTCAAGTTTATTAAAATAATGAGAAACAAATCTTACAAATTTAAAAGTTGAATGAGAATGAAATTGAAAAAAAATATAATTTCATAAATTATCTCAAATAAAATAAATAATAATCAAAATAATGGAGATCAAATCTAACAAATAAAAAAATTAAAAGATGATGAAATTAAAATAATTATAATTATAATTTCATAAATTATTTCAAATAAAATAAGTAACAATCAAAAGAATGAGGACTAAATTTGATAGATAAAAAATTTTAATTAAAAAAATAATAAGAGAAAAGCAAATAACAATCATAAAAATAAAGATCAAAGTTAATATAAAAATTAAATTAAATCAAAATTTAAGGGATGAAATTAAAAAAAAATTCAAAC
Source organism: Populus trichocarpa (assembly GCF_000002775.5). Classification (NCBI taxonomy): domain Eukaryota; kingdom Viridiplantae; phylum Streptophyta; class Magnoliopsida; order Malpighiales; family Salicaceae; genus Populus; species Populus trichocarpa. The sequence goes on along the minus strand of NC_037286.2, from coordinate 24,711,234 downwards.
AAAATATATATCAATCAAAAGTTTGAGGACCAAATTTGATATAATCAACAAATAATATGATATTTCTAATTTTTTCACAACTTTTGGAAAGTGTTTTCCGCCCAAAATAAAAGGAAAACACTTTCTTTGAAATCAAGCCAAATTTTTCTTTGACTGGAAAGTGTTTTTCGCTGACCAATTTTTCTAATGGCAAATAAACACAGGAAAGTTTGGAAATTGATTTCTAGGAAACCACTTTCCAGGCAAACAAACACCCCGTAAGTACAAATGTGTAATTGCCTATACTCGTTGACTGAAAATTTTTCTAATACTTAGCTTATCATGTTAACGGTAGCTAAAGAATTGATATCAATATTAATTGATATATTGACAAACATGTAAGATGTTCTGACACTTATCTATCATATTAATGGTAGCTAAGGAATTAATATCGATACTATCGATAAATTGACAAACATGTAAGATATTGTTTTGATACTTATCCTATCATGTTAACGGTAGCTAAAGAATTGATATCGATATTAATCGATATATTGATAGACATGTAACATGCTCTGGTACTTAGCTTATTATGCTAACGGTAGCTAATGAATTGATATCGATATTAATTGATATATTGATAGACATGCAAGATGTTCTAGTACTTAGCCTATCATGTTAATGGTAGCTAATGAATTGTATCGATATTAATCGATATATTGATAGACATGTAAGATGTTATGATATTTAGCCTGTCATGTTAATGACAACTAAGAAATTGATATCGATATTAATCAATATATTAACATACATGTAAGATATTCTAATACTTAGCTTATCGTGTCTGATGATAGCTAAGAGAATGATATTTGTGTTATCAGTTTTACCAACGATTTATGTATATAATGATTATAATGGAGAATAAAATATACAATGAAAACCAAGGCAAATACCTATAAAATTAGGCCCTAACAAGCCAGGCTCTCTGGTCCCAGATCGTGAGGACCCGACTCGATAAGTATTTGCTTTTGATTTCAGGCTTGAGATGACCTTGCCCTTCAATGCTTGTCTCGTTAGTATTTGCCATGGTTTTCGGGCCTAGTTGGTCCTAGTATGTCGGGGGCCCGTTTTGGTGGGTATTTACCTTTTTTTAGGCTTGGTTGGTCTTGACACGTCGTGGACTGTTTCAGTGTTTATTTGCATTGGTTTTTAGGCTTTAGTTGGTGACGGCCCGACATGGCCTGTTTTGGTGGGTATTTGCCTTGAATTTGGGGCTTGGTTTGTCCCTACCCTCCAAGGCATGTTTCAGTAGGTATTTGCTTTTATTTTCAAGCTCGGTTTGTTAAGGCCTGTTGTGGCTTGTTTCAGAAGTATTTGCCTTCATTTTTTATGTGTATTTGCCTAGTTTTTCAAGCTCGGTTAGCCCATACCTGTCTCAATATATATTTACCTTGGTTTTTAGGCCTGATTTGTCCAGGTTCATCGAGGGCCATTCCAGTGTGTATTTGCCTTGGGTTTTGGGCTCGGCTGGTTTTGGCCATCGGAGCCTATTTTAGTAGGTATTTTCCTTGTTTTTTAGGCTTGGTTGGTCATGGCCCACGAGGGCCAGTTTTAAGATGTTTTTGACTTGGTTTTCAGGCTAGGTTGGTCTTGGCTTGTCAAATCCCATTTCGATGAGTATTTGCCTTGGTTTTCGAGCCTAGCACATCGAGGCCCCTTTCTATATACATTTGCCTTGGTTTTTGGGCCTAGTTGGTCCCTACTTGTTAGGGCCCATTTATGTGGGTATTTGCTTTAGTTTTCAGGCTCGATTAGTGACGGTCTATCATGGCCCATTTTTGTTGGTTCTTACCTTGATTTTTAGGGTTGGTTGGTCTCGACCTATCAGGGGCCAATCCAGTTTGTAATTGCCTTAGTTTTTTGTCTAGGTTGATCTGGGGTTGTCGAGGCCTGTTTCGGAGGGTATTTGCTTTGGTTTTCAGACTTGGTTGGTACAATAACATCAGGGTCTGTGTTAGTAGGTATTTTCCTTGGTTTTCAAGCCTGGATGGTCCTAGCCTATTAGGGCCCGATTCAATAAGTAGTTGCCTTTGATTTTGGGCTTGGATTGACCTTGCCTGTCAATGCCCATTTCGATGGGTAGTTGTTTTTTTCTTTTCGGGCCCGGTTGGTCCCAACACATCGAGGATTGTTTTTGTGTGTATTTGCCTTGAATTTAGAAGCTAGTTTGTCCTTACATTTCAGGGCTCATTTTGGCTGGTATTTGCCTTTGTTTTTTGGCTTGGTTGGTCAGGGCCTCTTGTGGCCCAATTCAGAGGTATTTGCCTTTATCTTCGGGCATAGTTGGTCCCGTCCCATCAGAGTTTGTTTTAGTGTGTATTTGTCTAGTTTTTCAGACCGATTTGGTCCTAACCCGTTTTAGTGAATGTTTACCTTGGTTTTTACTCCTAATTCGTCCTAGTCCATCGAAGGCCATTTCAGTGTGTTTTTGCCTTGGGTTTTGGTTATAGCTGGTTTTGGTTGTTGGGTTTCGCAGGTTATTTTTCTTAGTTTTTTGGCTGGGATGTCTTGTCCCATCAGAACCTATTTTGGTGGGTACTAGCGTTTATTTTCGGTCGTAATTGGTCCAAGCACATTAGGGCTCATTTTCATGTGTAATTGCCTTGGTTTTCAGGCTTGGTTGGTCTTTGCTCGTCGGGGTCCCTTTTGTTTGGTATTTGCTAAAGGTTTTTGGTTTGGTTTATCCTAGCTCACTTGGGCCCATTTTGGTGGCTATTTGCCTTGGTTTTAGGGTTAAGTGGATTATGGCCCATCACATCTTGTTTTGGTGGGTATTTGTCTTGGTTTTTGAGCCTATCTGATTCTGGCCCATTGCGGCCATTTCAGTGGTTATTTGCCTTAGTTTCCAGGCCTAGTGATTTCAAACTATTGTTGCCCATTTCATAGCTTGGTTTTCAGGCCTGGTTGATAATGGTCTGTCAAGGTCCATTTTTATTGGTATTTGCCTTGGTTTTCGAGGCCAAGTTGGTCTTAGCTTATTAGGGTCGTTTCAGTGTTTAATTGTCTTGGTTTTTAATCCAGGTTAGTCTTGGATTTTGATGAAATTTTATAAAAATCTCCTGATATATTTTTATATATTGTATTAAAATTTTAGTACAATCAAATTTCTATAAGGTTTTGCAAAAGTGTTGATGTTCCGATAAAATATAAAAAAAATGACAAATAGACTGTAATGATATTTTTGTAAATAAAAACCAAAAAATCCCTTCCTCTTTTCTTTTTAAGGCCGACATCTAACTTAGGAAAGAAGAACATCTTCTTCTCATTTGTTTTCTCCTCCAATACAACATGCATGTCCTTCCAAATGGAGAGCTTGAGATAAATTTTGTGTAAACAACAAAGGAGAAGCAAATGAGAATATACAGAGAGAGGGTTGGTTTTGACAATAAGGAATAAGAGAGAGTAACTAGAAATTGGGAAAGAGAAAAAAGGAAAAGAAGAAGAAGAAGAGTTTGTCAAGAAACCCTTCAATTGAACTCGAACTTAGTTGGTAAGATGTTTCTTAATCCTTATTTCATGGTTCTAGTAGTTTTAGAAGGAGGGAAAGAAAAAAGAAACCCAAATTATCAATTCTAGGGTTCTAGTACAAATTTGGAGAAAAATGCTATTTTGTTGCTAATCTTTTAAACTAACATGAATTCATTCGAGAGTGGATTCGGTGCAAGTTTCAGTCTACGAAACCGGTGAGTGAATTTAATTTTTTTAAAAAAAGTTTAATATTTTTTTTTAAAAAAAAATCGTTGAGTTTTGATCGAATGTTTTTATTGTATCCATAAAATCTATCTTAGATCAAGTTTCATATTAGCCAGGCCAAGTTTAATAACAGTTTGAGTGTTAGAGCTCATTGCTAAAGACAAACCATTGTTACCGAAATGAAATTTATGTTTCTAAATCAAAAGACATTTTTTATAGCAAGAGATGATACAATAAGGTCCATAGGACATCGAATACCCAGCCTACGAGTCTTCATTATAAAATCTGAACAGGACTTTTGCTAGAGGAAGTTTCCATTGCTCTCTGCAGATCCCTTTTGGAGTCCATGTCGACATTATAAACAAAGTAGTTTGCCACAAGCAAAAAGAGGAGGAAGTTGAGAAAGCCCAAGATGGCCAAGAATGCATAATAATAGTCTATGCGAGAGAGATTTAGATTGTCCAAAATCCACCCTTTATGGCCATGTTTCTTAGTGATCCCAGAAACCGTTGACAGGATAAAACTGCTGAGGTAATTCCCAACTCCAATACTGCTACAGAAATACGAAGTCCCCAAGCTTTTCATTCCTTCCGGGGCCTGGTCATAGAAAAACTCTAGCTTGGCTACTTCCAAGAACGTATCAGAAATCCCTACTAAAGCAAACTGAGGTAGGAGTACAAAAATGCTGAGAGGCACTACTTCTAGTTTGCCTACAATATTATGTTCTCTTGCAACACTAAGTCTTTTCCTTTCAACTACGAAAGCTACGATCATGACAATAATATGCAAGATAATACCAATCCCCATTCTTTGCAGCATAGTAATCCCTCTTGGGTTTTTTGTGTAGTGTCTAGCTATTGGGACAAAGCAACGATCATACAACACGAGGCTTGCCAGCATGAAGATTGTCACAAATGCTCCGAGGCTTGCCGGAGGGATTTCGAAATGGGGTCCCATGCTTCTGTCTAAGGTTGTCCCTTGTTTGACGAAAAACGTGCTTAATTGAGCTAGCATGGCACTAGGTATGAATGTGACCATTAAAACAGGAAGCATTTTTATCATTTGCTTGGTTTCTTCAACTTGAGTCACTGGACATAGCATCCAAGGTGAGGTTGGTCCACTCTTTACAGCAGCTTTGTCAAGCAATCTGCCAGTGCACAAATATGGAGATTAAGGTGGCTGGTAATGAGTTATAACAACTGTGGAAAATAATATTAGGTACAAATTAAACAGTTTAGCTAATAATTTGTGAAAATTAGAGGATCGACCTTAATAAATAAGTATGGTCAATCCTATTTCTTGCAGATCTAGCAGACCCTTCTATCCCTAGTTCGTGAAGCTCTTTTGGATCATTTGGGAGGCTAACCTTCCACTTCCTAACAGAAGCCACAAGTACTTGTGCCATCTTGGTGAACGGACTCCCTGCAGGCAATTTGTGCCTATAGAATGAATTGCCGGCCAAGAACATAATGATCGAAAGTGCGAGCCCCATGGTAGGAATGCCATAACCAAGGGCCCAATTTACGTTGTCTTGTATGTAAACCAAGAATGTGTTTGAGAAAAGAGTGCCAAAGAAAATACTGAACATCCACCAGTTGAAGAATGAGAGCTTCTGCTGCTTTTCCTTGGGTTCAAAATCGTCGAATTGGTCTGCCCCCATGGTAGAGATGTTGGGCTTGGTTCCACCAGTACCAACTGCTATTATGTATAGTGCACCGTAGAATATGCCCTTCTGTAAGGCTGAGGCCCTTTTGTCACATCCCTCGTCTTTGATGCCATGACCGCAGGATGGTGGCCTCAGGGCAGGCACCGAAACAGCCAGGGTTAACAGGGACATTCCCTGTTTGGTTATACATGTTCGAGGATCAAATGATCAGTTACTTTGAAGCCATGAGAACATTGTGGAATATAATACACTCAATGATTCTACGATGGCGTATATGATGCATAATCCGAACATACTTAATGAGAACATGGATCGAGGGCTAAACCTTGGTTTAGTTTTGCGATTGAAAGTGTGTTTGGACTGTAAAAGCATCAAAATCGATGATTGTTTAGGTGATTTTAGATGGTGTTGATATAAAGATGTTAAAAACATTTAAAAATCTCATTAAGGAGCCCAGATGGCACTACATGATGAAACTGAAAGAAGGTGCAAAAGTCAATGTAATTAAGAAGGATAAGATTTTAAACATCAAGTCACATACGACAGCAAAAGTGCATGCCTCCATCAAAACGAAAATCATGTCTAGAAATTGTCAGACTGCTCTTCCCCACAAGCAGAAATATCAGTATAATGCATGTGGTTTCTGATTCTTCATGAACAACTACATGGTTGTTCAATTCAAGTAATGAAGATGTCCCAAGAAAATTGAAACATTAAGAGTAAGATGATTTTGTAGAAATTAAGACTTAATTGTTACCAGTAGATAAATTCCTGATGCAATGACAAAAGTCCTGAATCGGCCCAGATGAGCATCTGCAATGTAAGCACCCAAAATCGGCAATATCCATACAGTACCAGCCCAGTTGGTGACATTGTTTGAAGATGTTACAGTGCCTTCATGGAGCTTCCTTGTCAAATACAACACTAGATTCGCTGCTATCCCGTAGTATGCCATCCTCTCAAACACTTCATACCCTATCATTTAGACCACAAGAACATGCACTGTTACAAAATGGAAGCAAAAGCCTATTCATTTCGAGCCAAACTTGATAGGGCTATTTCATGGATAGTAAACATGTAGTAGCTAGCAAGGAGATTAACTTAGTAACTTACCTAATATAAAGGAACAAGCTTTCCATCTTCCTGACTTTGATCTTAACGCAGGATTGCCCTTGATGTCCACAGTCCCATCTTCTGTATAATCTTTGCTTCCATCTGCAGCTCCTTTTTCTTCTACTTTACAAATCATGATGGAGATATTTGGTATAGGAACTCAAGGTGATCTTGGCACCAATATCATGTTAATAAGTAGCCTTTATAAAGGATTAGATTGACGTTTAGCACAAGCATTCAACAGTACTGTTAGGTAAACTATGATTTTCAAGTGAGTTTTTTTAACTTCGAATTTTCATCGGCACATCACTTTCTTGTGAAATCCAAATTTTTGCTGCTCGGTCATTAAAACAGTTCTGATATTATATTAAAAAACTATATATTACGTAGGATTACAAAATATAATTTACATTATTCTTTTTCGTAACTTATTTTCAACCTTCCAAAACTTGGTCTTGCTTTCGTTTTCACCTCCATTACCATCCCAGGGTATCTATCTGTCTTACTACATGAAAGCTAGCTTTGGCTCCTTTTGTTTGTGCTATAGCTAGTTCACTGTTCACTTGCCGACTCTAACTCACTGCTGACAACCTAGAAGCAAGGAAGCAGCTAGCATCAAGAGATGTCTTCATCAAAGAAAATACCCACTAAAAACAAAGAGAAAAACGTGGGAGAGGGGAAGGAAAGGGCTATGAACTGCACGAATTATTCCCAATCCAAAAATTTATGTTCACATTTCTTAGTAAAATTCTGGTGGGCCGCTTTCTTGCTGTCCTGGAGAGGAGAAAACGTTCAAGAGCTATCACTAGAATCTATAATGCAGGAAAAATGTTAAAAATTAAGCTACAAATCCAATGCTAGCAATGATGCATGCAGCATCTGCTATTCGGCAAGAAAATCCCAAGTCTACATGAACACATGCATATATCAACTAGCTATAATTAAGAACTGGTCATTGCTAATTATATATTCGACACTGATGAGGAGGTAGGGCAACAAGGCTCTGTTGGTGAATATATATATATGGTAGACGAGGTCAATGTATGTGCTCAAAGTTACAAATGTGCTGTGTAGGGTTACAAAATTATAGTAAAAGATTAGCAATTTGTACGTATATATATTTTTATATGTATATGAAAACAGGGCCTCTGAGGTTGATTGATGTCGTTAAACCAGGAATGCATTACTGTTACGTCACATAATAAATATTCATTAATTAAATAAATTAATAGATTTTATATATACTAAGACTTTGTATATCAATAGGTTAAGGATTTAAAGGTACTGTTAAACTACGCACACCGCAATTAAGATTCCTAATTGTTTTATAAATTATATATTTTTTATACATTCAACCTGAGTTGTTAAGACATGCATAATCACTATGCATGGATAATGATAAATCATCATAAAATCAATCTATTATTAGTATTAGGGTTTTTATAGTAGAAAATATATCTATATTAGAATTTGTATAGAAGGTAACGACATTGCCATTAAATTGAAAAACTCCGATGAAATATTTTATTGATGTTTAGAGAAAATACTACAAGAAAATTATCAAATACAAATGAAAATACCGATGTCACACCCGGACATCGCGGCGACCGATTAAAAAATAATCTTTATTGGAAAAAAAACAGATATCTGACATCTTGTTCTTTGAGGGAAAAGTTAATGGTCGAGGAGTCGCTACCTAGTATTATGATCAGTAGGAACCCTAATTGGTCAACATAGATTATATGGCACGTGATTGGTTATGCAAAAAGAAATATGCTATTACCCCTTAAACGTCCTACCTAAGGCAGACTGTATTGCTGGTTTTGTCTAAATTACTAATAATTTGTTCTCTTTTTTTCTTTTTTATTCTTCCTTTCATGTTCCTGACTCTAGCGTCAGTGAACAATTCCTACGAATATTTTTAACTCTGGCGTTAGTAAATATCGCGCAAATCTAAAAAATACGATACTCTTAACTCTAGCGTCAGTGAATAATTTCGCAAAAAAATGAATTTGAAGAAGAAATTTTCTATGCCATTTTTTCCTTGTTTATCCTTTATTATTATTTGCCAATTTTAGATAGGAAAAAAAAAAAGCCTTGCACGACATATTTGCATTTAACAATAATAGTCCACAGATTGAGCACATAGCTAAAAAAGAATACAAAATGCAAAGAAAAAAATAAATCAATGTGCGAAGGGCCCACAAATAAATCAACGAAAATCCCCAAATATTTTTAGAATTTTCTGGTATCGAAAAGGGGCTCGTTTGGCCAAATATCAAATTAGAATGGGCACAAAAATTATGGCCAAGGCATAAGGGTGTGTTTTGCCAAACACACCCTTAGTAAATATAATTTGGGTCGGCTGGGCCTAAAGCCCAGACCCGACCCATTCTCTTTCTTTTTTTTAGGGGGGGGGCTGGGTCTAGCCTAACCAGTATGGGCTGGGCTGGATCCAGCCTAGTCAATGGCCCAAGTCAGTGACCTAGCTTGGCGGCAGGCACGCGTGAATCAACTCACGCATGCACTGCACAGTGTAAAGGTAATTAATTACCTTCACATTGTTTTGAACATTTAGATGAAAGAAAAACAGAGCAAGAGAAAAGAGTGTTACCTGGCGAAGGCGAAGACGGAGACGAAGACGAAGGTGATGGTCCTAGCCCAGGCCGGAGAATGTTCTTCTCTCCCTTGCTCCTTTCAGTCTCTCCTCCCTATGCTCTGGTGTTTTTTTTGTTATGGGTTCTCTCCTCTGTTTTCTCTCTTATGTCGTCTCCCCTGCTTTTTATTTTTTTCTCCTCTATTTCTGTCCCCAGAGCTCTGTGTTTATAGGGGACATGCCTGGTCTTCTCTCCGCGCATGGCTTGTCTCTGGATAAGCACGACTGGAAGGGCCGCCTTGGTGTTTCACTAGGACTTGGATATCTGAGCTTGTTCCTTATCTTCTCGGTGGCAGTGATCTTCATGAGGATAGGGTTTGAGACTCCGTGTTTTGGTTGGATTGGGACACCAACAGTCTTGCCATTGTTGGACTGTTGGTGGTGGTTTCCTTCACGTTGTTGGCATGTCGTGGCAGCGAAGGACACGAAAATTGACTGAGAAGCTGGTAACGGAAGTCGTGGGCACTTCAAAGTGCCTGGTTGTCTGATCAGCATTGTTGCTTTGACGCAGGGAGCTTCCTCTATTTTCAGAGGGAAGAAGATGAAAAATGGAAATGACAAAACGATGTCGTTTCTGACTGGGGCGACCATTTCTCCATTTGGTCTTTGAAGTTTTTGAAATTTTGCATTCAAGCCCCTGATATTTTAATTTCAAATTTTAACCCCTTTAAAATTAGATTAAAAAGAAAATGGGTCAAAATTGGGTTATAACAACCGACATAATAAATACTGTCGGTAAATTACGGTGACATTTATCGATAGAAAATGATGTAGTTGTTTCCCTTAGTATTCTTTAACAGAAAAATTTTGTCGGTGAATACCGAAAGAATTACAGTTGGAAATCAATTAATGAAAAAAATAAAAATATGATGTGTCAGTATAACAAATAGAATTACCGATGAAGTATAATTGTCGCCAATATTCATTGGTGAATTTGTCGGTAATAGTTACAAACCCCTCCTCCCCTATTTCTTCTATTTATTCCTTTTTTTCTGCAGAAAACAACATCTTTCCCCCCTTATTTTATCACAAATCTGGTCACCCCAACACTTAATCTATCAATATCTCTGTTCTAGTTTAATTTGTTTTTAAGATTCGCCACATCAAGTAAGTATCTATAAACATATCCATTTTTTTATGTTAATGTTTTGGCATTTTTATGTAATATAAGTAGTTTGTTTGTGTGTTTACTTGTTTTATACCCTTTTCTTATAGGAATCTATTATATGAATATATGATTTATACATGTTAGAGTTTGTTTGAGATTTTAAAAAATTATATTTGTTTGTCATTTGATGATGGCGTTGTGTTTGATTTTGGAACTTAGGTGTTTTATAATGAAATAAGTAATGGGTTTATTAATGGGTACATTTCACATTTTGTTAAATTTATTGTTAAGTTGTAAATTTAGGTAAATTTGGAAGAATTTGAATTTTTCAGAGAAAATTGATAATCATTAAAGGGTACTATTAAAACTGATAAAATAATTTTAAATTCAATCAATGATTGCTAATTAATTGGGTACCGATAATTTATTTAGTTCACATTATTAATTAATACATGTTGTCATCAATATTCTATATAAGTTTCATATAAGTAATGGATTATTGTTTTTTGAAGTATCGAGTTTCACTCAAAGAATTATGTAAGATGGATTATTGTAATGGGAAAGAAAGTTTTATTAATTACACATTATAAAATCTGAGAAATATTAGTGGAGACGGTATTAGATGTTCATGTAAGAGGTGTAAAAATAAAAAATTTCTCAATCCAGATGGTACAATTCATCTTTTACAAAAAGGGTTCATAGAAAAATACTTGTGTTGATTTGTACATGGAGAACCATATCTTCCTTACTAAACCATGGTAGAAATGATGATTGGGTCAATATCTAGTTCTATCAACGTGCATGGAGTTGTAGATGATAATAGTAATCATTATAGGAGTATAGTTATAGATGCAATGAGAATGAATCAGGGTTATATATGTGACTGTTTAATTATAGATGAAGAACTAAATGTAGACGTAACCAAGTTTTTTGAACTTTTAAAAGATTCTGGCAAACCATTATGGGATAGGTGTATAAATCACAGTAAATTATTGGTTGTTACATAGATATTTACCATCAAGTCAGATCATGAGCTAAGTGAGACCAGTTATAACATAATTTTTTAAAAAGCGAGAAGCATTTTACTTGAAAGAAATAGGCTAAAAAAGAACTTTATACTGTTAAATCCATTATAAATCCCCTTGGCCTAGGATACCAAAATAGAAACAAGTGTCCAAACTTCTGCATGTTGTACTAACTTGAAAATGCAGATTTGAGCGAGTGCAGAACTTGTGAGCATACTCGGTATAAACCCAGAACAGGCAGGGGAAAGACTCTTGTTTTACATATAAAATGAAGATACTTTCCAATTAATCCTAGAATACAAAAGTTGTTCATGTCTCTAGATACTATTGAGCACATTACACGGTGAATGAAGTCATGGTGCACCCTTTCGATAGTAAAGTCTAGAAGCAGTTTAATAGGGTACATCCTCAATTTTCAATGGAATCACAAAACATATTTGTTGGGTTATGTATAGACAAATTCAATCCATTTAGGTCATTCGCTGCACCATATTTTTGTTGGCCAATGATACTCACGGCTTACAACTTGCCACTAATGATGTGTATGAGATCAGAGTTTATATTTTTATATATGGTCATACCAAGTCTTAATAATCCAAGTAGGACTATAGATGTTTGTCTTCAACCATTGATTGAGGAGTTGAATCAATTATAGTCATTCAAGACTTTGACGTTTGATGTTTTGAGAAAACATGATTTTCAAATGAAGGTAGCTTTGATATGGATTATCAATAATTTTCATGTGCATGAGATGGTTTTTGGTTGGAGAAAGCATGAAAAATTAACATGTTCATACTGTATGGAAAATAAAAAAAGTCTTTACCTTAAAAAATGGTGGTAAAGTGTTTTTTTATTATCATCGAAGGTTTTTACCAATTGATCACAAGTACAAAAATGACTTCTTTGTAAATAGAGTTGAAATGGATGTTGCCCGCCAGTATCGTCAGGTGAAGAATTGTATGAGATAGTCTCGTAGTATGAGGGCATTGTGTTTGGTTTTCAATCTGGTAAGCAGAAGTTTCCTGAGTTTTATGTGACCTATAATTAGGTAAAACAAAGTATTTTTTAAAAGTTTTCTTATTAAAAAGACTAATCTCATCTTTAATAATCTAGATGTTATGCATATTGAAAAGAAAATGTTTGAAAATATTTTTAACACGGTGATGGACGTGAAAGGGAAGATAAAGAACAACATGAAGGTTAGAATGGATGTACCTTTGTTTTATTGCCATAAAAAATGAAATTGGTTTATGATGGGTCACGGGTCGCAAAGCCTAAAGTCAGTTTTGCCTTAGATAAGAATGCACAGTTACTTATCTACCAATGGCTTAGGAGTTTGTGTTTTCCTGATGAATATGCTTCGAACATATCTAAATTGGTGAATTTAAAGGATGGCAGATTGTATGGAATGAAGATTCATGATTGTCACATGTATATGCAAACACTCATTCCACTTGCTTACCAGGATTTATTGTCAAAAAGGATATGAGATACACTCACAGAGATCAAGCATTGTTTTTTAGATATATATGCTCTAACAAGTTGCATACCCAACACATGAAGAAGCTTGAAACAAATATCGTTCAGGCAATATACAAATTTGAGATGATATTCTCTCATTCCTTCTTTGACTCAATGGAGCATCTACCTATACATTTACTGTTTGAGATAAAAGTTGGAAAGCTTATCCAGTATAAATGGATGTATTCATTCAAGAGGTTAAGAATTACACATGCATCCTAATTAAATTTCTATTGTCTTTAGGTTTTAATTTAAAATATTCATTAAATTTCATGCAGATACTTGTTCAACCTTAAAAAAAGCTAAAACAATGCGTATGTTGAGTTTTTGATATGTGAGACTTATATTGTTGAAGAGATCTCAATATTTATCTTGTACTATTTTGAGCTTTACTTGAGAGCAAGAATCAACCTTATTTTAGGACATGATGCGATAAGGAAGTGCTTTTAAGTGCGGATTTGTCAATATTTTCTCATTCTAAACGACTTTTATATATATAAAAAAAAAACTATGAGGGAAAGATACTTGACAAAAATAAAATTCAGACATGCACATAATTTTATGCTATTTAACTACGATAAATTGAGACTTTTTATTCAATAAGTATAATATCAACATGTTATTTTTAAATCATTTTTCTTTTATACCCTCATAAACTAATAGATTGAGTAATTCCCTGTAAGCAACATCATCATTTTTACTATCTCAAAATTCACATCTGACTGAATTTTAAAATTTTTAATTACAAGATGAACAATTTGTCACATGGTGAAGAACACATGTAAGCAGTACTTAATAATTCTTAACTTTTATAATACTTAATTTCATTACATCTTTCTCTTTAACTATTAATGGTTGTAATCTTGTACTAGGTTTATCAAATGGGAGGGATTGCTAGTGGTAGTTTGGATTTACTATGTTTGGGTCCTAAAAGAAATGTCAAGTGCTATAACAGGTATTTTGTCAATGAATATGTCTTTCATACTAAAGAGTATAGTCAGGGTAAAAAGACCTATAATAGTGGAATTTACGTTAAGAGATCAATTTGTAATGAATTTGAAGTTAATTATTATGAGAAGTTAGAAGATGTTATTGAATTGCAATACCATAACGAACATAATAGAGTCTTTTTATTCAAATGTTATTGGTATGATACCATCGATATAGGAATTGGAGTAGATCTCCACCATGATTTGGTCAAAATTAATACAAAAATTAGACTTCGCAACGTCGACGATGTCTTTTTTTTTTGTTAAGCAATGCCAACAAGTGTATTACACATACACTCCTTCCTTTAGAAAGGATTGTTTTAGGATTGATTAGTTATCCGTAGTAATAACCAAACCTAGAGGTCATGTCCAAGTTGTTCAGGAAGGTAACAATGAAGTAACTACGGGGAAAAATGTCTTTCAACTTGATGAGTTAGTTAATGCATATCGAGTTGATACATCTACCAACTTAGAATAAATTTTAAACTTCATATAAATGATAATATTTTTTTATGTTAATGTTGAGGAGTTAAATGATATATTAAGAATTAATGGATATACAGAAGTTGATAAAGATGATGATATCGACGAGCTTCAATTCAATAAAGAAGATTATGATGGACATGGCGATGATGAGATTGAAGAAGAAGAAGACAATTCTGATTAAAATTATTTTGAACTGATTTTAAATGTAAAATATCAATATGTAATGAAATTGGATAAAATAAGTGGAATACAACTCTTAATACAACTCAAAGTATCATAACGGTGAAGTTACACTCTAACTCCTCTCCACAAAATAATAAAATTCATGGGCTATAAATACACTATGAATCCTTTCGAATAAAGGTTCACAATCTTCATTCTCTATTGCATACATATTTGAGAGTATCTTTGTCTATAATATTATTGTACTCTCTCTCTTTAAAATTATATTTACCTAAGCATCTAAGAGTCCTCATGTTAATCAAAAGAGATCTTTTGCAGGTATTAGTCACAAGCCACCTTGACCTACCAAGTATCAAGTATAAGCTATCAATCACTCTGGCAAGGAAAAATAGATGAGATTTCTAAGACTAGTTGATTAACCAATTATCCAACTTGAAAGCCATGTTCCTAAACTACTTGGGTTTTTAAGACTTCATCAAGTTGGATAGTCGATTGTATATGTGTTTGTGCGTACATAAGCAAATTAAATTATTATTTTTTGAATCAAGAATCCTACAAAATCTTATATCCACAAGTAAAGTTTTCTCACATGTGAATTTATTTCCTCAAAAATAATTTATCTTAATTTTTTTAAAAAAAAGATCAGTACTTTGGAAGATGAAATATCTTTGCATTATCCTTAAAAAAAATTAAGAAAAATCTATTTTTAGTCTTGTAGTTTAGAATCATTATGCGTGTTAAAGGCTAACAAGAAAACCTTGGCTCCTGCTGTCTCCAAACCAAAATCCAAAAATAAAAATCACCTTCAAAATTATTTATAATTTTTTATATGTTTTTCTAAAAATAAATGGCTAAATATATCTTCAAATGGTGAGGTATTCAGACTTAGTAAATTCTAAAAGTTAGCAAAAACGCATCATAGCAGCTTAGTGAAAAGAACAGTGGTAATAATTTTTGTTTGCGTTAGGATGAGATTACTTTTTAAAAAAATTGGCTATCATTTTCTAACAAATTAAATTATAATAATTTAGAAATTAAGCTGAATAAATATATATAATCCTAGTCATTACTTATAAATAATCTCTTAAATATTAATTTTTTGCATGTCAACATAGACAAAAAGAAAGGTTGAGAATCACATCACAAGTTCACATGTATTATATTAAATTACTAGTTAATTATATCAAATATTAGTAGCTTGTCATTGTCATTGTCATTGTATGCATGCATGCATCATCATTATATATTAAGCATGGCTCCATACAACAAATTGATACAAGAAATCAATAACTCGAAATCTAACCCTAATTGTTTTTATTTCAAGTAGTTAAATTAAAAAAAAAACATTGACTTGGTAAGATATTTAATGAAATGGTTAACCAAGCTCAACCTAACCAGGTTAACAATGAAAAAAACAAAAAAAACAATATCATTTTAATAAAATAATTGACGAAGTGACCCGGTATCAGAAACCCTCTTCTGGTTCATTCCTTGAAACATAGAGCTCAAGGAGCTTCAATGGATGCTAGCACTTTGGAGTAAAATTTCCTGATATGAAAATCAAGCACAAGTATTGATCCATGTTCTGCTTATGCTATGCAATGACAACATTTCCAATGGTGTTTTGACAACAAATAAAACAAAAAAAAACGTTTTCATCGATGAAGGTTTTCAACAACTGGTTGGATACGTTGTACAGATCACTTGTGAATGCTAGCTAGCGAGCCCACGCACTTCCCATATGCTTTGTCATCTCGAAAGGGAAGGAGCAGGTAGCCATGGTCAACGGTGGGAATTCAGGCCATCTAGCGATACCCAGTCCTTATCTTTGTCACGGTGGTTAAAGCTATAGTGAGTCAGTGACCTCATTGGTTTCTTTTGTGCCAAAAAATCTTGATGGGGTTCTTGAAATCCTTGTGATGATGGTTTTATTTGGAGTTGAAGTATTTTTTATAAAAAGTTTTTGGAATTAGCATGACCATATCTCACTCGGATTTGACTAATTAATTAACCGAGTCAACTTCCTAAATAGATTGAAAACAAAACCGGCCTGAGCCTAGCTCCATATAGACGAGGCACCAGATCAACATGTGGAGCAAAGTGAAGCTTGATAGCTATGCTCATGCCATTGCATTGCGCCTCTGTAATGTAGCTTGTGGATTTTTGCTTGGTCTTACTCATCGGTCATTCTTATGTGCGTGGTGGTACTGGACGGAGCTCCGGTGGATTTGGCTGTGCATTCACACAAAAGGGCCTTTAACCACATCCACATCCAACCATGAAAAATCTTTCGTACTAAATCCACTTCTTAACCTAACTTGTGGAAGAAACTAGTCAAACTTTGTCCTGATCTTGATGCAATAATGCAAAGAGCCGATGGATTACAAGTTGGTCCATTCCCATTTTCAGCCTAATCATCTTTCAACAACCACTTGACTAGTAAGACTGGGCGAATACGGAGCCAGTCGAATCAAACTCCACCACACGGCGACTAGAGGGTCTGTTACTCGTCAGAAGACAGGAGGAGATTGCAGTAGTCAACAACATCCTCCATGCCCGGAACACAAATTCTACTAACATTTAACCAAGTCCAAAATCATAATGCTCAGGTTTGTGGAACTTTAAATATAAAGATAATAGTCATTGCCAGTAAAGTAAACATGATTCCAACCAAATCGCTTCCATGCACACAGCCCCATGTGTATTGGATACCTAGACGTCAGTTGCTGGCCTTAATGGCATTGCTTATAATATCAAGCTTCATTCAGGTGTAAGGATCTGAAAACAACAGCTTCCCTGTATGCTTCCTTGCACCCTTTCTACAGGTGCCCCCAGCCAAAAAAAAAAAAAACAATCATGATTGATACCAGCACTGCACAACTTTCAAATTCCAAAACTTATGACTGATGCACAGTTACTAATCTTGCAGTTTTTGATATATTTTGGTGGAGATTACTGTAATGTTCATCTGTATCTAATCTCACAAAAATGCATCAGTCCAGTTTCATGACAGACTTCAACATGCTTTATCACAAGAACCTAAACTAAAAATGAGAGCTCAAATGGGATCAACATGAAAAATATTGGTGGAAAAAGGGATTTGCAGATGATAACAACCAAAGCAAGAGCAAAAATAATAGAGAGGAAATAATAGTGTGCTCAGTAGGGACCGGTAAGAAAAGGAATAAAAGATGAAGAGGTGCACAGTTTCTGCCAGGCAATGCAGTTGTCAGGCACCACTGATTCTAGAGATTCATCTGCTAGCATACACCCAAAACTGAAGTACAAAATAAATGTTGAAATGCAAATGATATTTAGTTATTACAGAAGGACTAACTAGTTGAAACCAAGAATCAATGACGTAGACAACTAAAGAGCTAAAATGAAACCAAGTTCTTTTTTCACCAAAACAAGCATATTTCATACACTTTTCTCTCTCCCAAAAGACTAACTAATTCTATATTGGTAACTCTAAGGAAGGAGTGAAAATCAAATATATATATATATATATATATAAATGAACTGGGAAAATTATAGCACCCTTCAACTTCAACATACCACATGTTCAGAATGGGAAGACTTCAGCACCACTCTAAAATTTGCTTGACATATCTGGTGAACAAAGCATCATTAGCAAGCTCAATTTAAATTACAGTCCACGCCACAAACCCAATCACCACCTTTTGAGTTCCATGAGTCCCTAACTGAAGTTGAATACTCTCTCTCTCCTGTACAAAAATTGCAAATACAGGAGGAAATTATTATCTCATCACACAAGATTTTACTACCAGTATGGTTACTGCTTCTACTCTCACAAGGTAGGAATCTATGTGAAGAGCTCCAGCACAGTATCCTCAAACTTCAATACATTTTAATATCTCTACTCCTCAATCTCAATCATGTCATACCATATGTAAAAGCTAAGCAGTACTGCTATGAAAATCAGACTTCTAATAACATATACTCAAAATAGCATTGAATACACACAGATCAACAGATGCTAACTAATAAAGAGCCTTCAATCAGATGCCTACATAAGCAACATCAATATAATAACAGAAAAGGCTCAGAACAACACTCCAAGCTTAAACAGATAAAGAGGTAAACAATTAAACAAAAATACGACTTGAAGCTAACAATTGTGACTTGAAAAGCAAATGCTATCAGAGAAATGATGTAGCTACTACTTGGAACTACTAGCCATTATATACTAGCAGAAAGCAAGTGCAAAATACAACTGGGTTAAAGCAATCCAGCCATTCCCATGATTTGCTGCGAGCATACTTCCATCCTTCCACTACTGAAAGAATACTAGATGCCTAATTATGAATTCTCACAAGAACCTGAGGCATCATCAATTACTGATGCGATGCCTATCTTGAATGAGCACCACCGTAACCACCAGAGGCTTGCGAAGGATCAGACCTCCAGGCTTCATTTGCATATCCTGAATTCCCATTACTGTCACCATAGTAGCTCCCACTCCCCTGTTGCTCTCCCCCACCAGCTCCATTGCTGGCACTGCCATTTGGAGCATTCCCAGCACGCCCTCCAGTAGCTCCATAGCCACCAGAATAAGGACCATCACTTCCACCATAATTACCATAACCATAGCCTTGATTTCCATACCCAGACGCTCCAGTTGGATATTGACCCATAGGAGCAGAAGCAGAACCACCGCTACCAGAAGCACTCCAGGGAAATGCAGCCCCATAGCCTGCATTTGCACCATAGCCGGAAGCACCATAACTCGAAGGAGCTTGGCTGCCCCAACTATTTTTTACAGCAGCAGACATGCCATACACTCCCGTACCATATCCGCCATTTCCACCACCATAACCACTAACACCATAACTGCCATAATAACCAACTCCACTGTTTGCTGCTCCGTAACCATAACCATGAGCAGCATATCCAGAATAAGGTGGGTAACCACCTACAGAAGTTTGGGGCTGCATATACCGGTTTCCATCCATTCGACCATCAGCTGCATTTACATTGGCTCCAGCGGAGCCATAACTACGATAGCCACTACCACGCCCCTCACTACCTGGATTTGCATCTTTTGGGAGTGCTCGTTTTACCTCTACAAGTTTACCATTCAACTCATGAAAGGTCTTCTGGAGTACATTATCAACTGCATCTTCAGAATCGAAGGTGATAAATCCAAATCCACGAGGCCTTTGAGTCTGCTGGTCATACATTACTACAACATCATTTACATGACCATAACTTTGAAAATACTGACGGAATCCATCTTCTGTCACGGTGGAAGGCAAGCCACCAACAAAAATCTTTTTCGTCCTAAAATCCCCTGCACCACCAGAGCCTCTACCACCATTAAAACTCCCGGTTCTAGATGATGTATGCTGTTCTTCTCTCGATAAAGCCCTTTTCGCCTCCACCTATATCGCCAACTAACAAAATTAAAACTCCTAAAAAACAATCTCACAGTCCAAAACCATTTACTTTACAGAAACAGATTAAATCCCAATATTCCCGCACACCAAAACAATACTATAAATCCCAAATCAACCACTGGTGAGCTGCTCCATAAAAAAAATTTCTTTTTTTGAGTGACGCTAAATATTAAGAAAATATAACAAGAAAAAACTTCAACAATATACATGAACCGTTGGATAAGTAGGACCTACAAGTGGGTCTCACTCTAAAATCATGATCCAACGGCTCATGTGTGTTCTTGGAGTTTTTCTCTTCTTGACATTTAGCTAGCATTACTAGATTTATTTATTTTTTTGCAGCAACTTTCATTTTAGACAACAAATAAATAAATAAATAAAATACAACAAACCCAGAAATCCAACGAAAAAGCGGGAGAAATAAAATGCATAATCAATTCAAATCAAATCAAATAGGGAACGAATTAACGGAAACCCAATGCAGCTTAAGCCCCAAAGAAGAGAGAGAGGAAGAATAATTACAGTACGGCCATCGATGGTGTGTTTATCGTGAAGAACAGGATCTAGAACAGAGGGATCGGAGAAAACGACAAAACCAAAGCCACGAGGACGACCAGTGGTCTTGTCACGCATTATGACAACCTGAGAGACCTCACCGTACTGGTTGAAGTGGTCTCTTAGCGTGTCTTCGGTTGTGTCCCATGCTATTCCTCCTACGAACAGCTTTCCTTCGTCCGAATCCATTCTCTTCTCTTCTGTGTGTGTATGTGGAAGCAGTCAACTGAAAGTTTTTTCAGACTGATGTAACTCTCTCTGACTCTGAGACAGAGAACGGAGGAGGAGGAGGGTGGGAGTTTTGGGCTAGGGTTTGTTTATTTTTCCGATGCCTTGCGGGCTTTTTTGTTGCTTTTGCTTTTGGCCAACCAATCAAAGAAGCTGAGCCCTCCAAACAACAACTTAATTGTAAATAATGTTATTAGAACAACATTTGGGGTGGTGGCGCAGTTGGCTAGCGCGTAGGTCTCATAGCTTCTGAGTTATCCTGAGGTCGAGAGTTCGAGCCTCTCTCACCCCACCATTATTTTTTTGCTCTTCCTGAAGCTTGTCATTTCAATTCTTACAACATAAATGGAACAAAATTATTAAATAAAAGTTGGAGTACTACTATTAATATTTTATAACTTAAATGTTTCATGTTTTTATAACTTAATTAATATTTTTGTATATATTTTTTAAATTAAATTAAGTATATATTAAAAAAAATTAACTTCATATATCTTTAGAAAAAATTCAAAACACTAAATACAGTAAAAAAGACAGTTTTATCACAGTCCAATAATATGTACAGAGCATATAATTGAATTGTTCTTGTTCTAATTGAAAATTGACTAGAGCTACATTCCATTATACTGGTTGAAATGTTGGGCAAATTCAAATTAAATATTATTTATTGACGGATATCTAATTAATTCTAATTCTAATTCTAATTAAATATTATTTTAGAATGTTGGACAAGTCTCTTGAATGCGACTAGTGAAGGCTAAATTTATTTAGATTAATTCAAATGAAATATCTACTTCATATCTTTGGGGTTTAGTTGAAGCATAAAAAAATGTATTTTTTTGTTATTTATTTATGTTTTTATTTTTTATTTTAAAAATTGAAAGAAAAAATTAATTTAAACTATATAAAAAAAAGGAAAATCAAAATGGAAAATCAACTTTTGAATCACTGTAGTATCTAGGTAATCAGTTGCTATTAGAGAAATTAAATAAAAATCACTTACAAGAAAAATTCAATTAATTTTTATTTATTTTTTGAATTTTTTAAAAATATCAAAATATCTCTTGCAAGTGCAAATAAAAAATTTAACCAACGTAAATAAAATAATTAGAGAGAAATTTAATCCATTTAAAAAAAAATTCTTTCAAAAATTCTAATATTGTCCATAGCATTTAATTAGTCGGAATTTTCATTTTGAAATCATTTAGTGTTGTGGTGGTTTTTTTTATTCAAATAATTTGTTTTTTTTATATTTAATCCCATATATAATTATGTTTTTCACCATTTTACAAGTAAAAATTATGTTACAACAGTTTTGATTAAATATATATTTTTAAAAATTTTATTTTTAAAAACTATAATTAAAAATATTTTAAAAAAACTTAATTTTAAAAATCGTAAAAACTATTACAGTACTGAACACACTTCATGTTTGAAGGTACACGTACACCCACTTATTTTATTTACAAAAGAAATACTAATTATGTTATTTCAAACGACAGTGGGCGCCTCTCCTAAATTTGCAAGAGATGGCGTAACCAACACGGGACCCACTAACTTTCAGTGGATTAACGGTCCGGGCACAGTGGATAGATTTCGAAAAAGAAAACGAAAAGGAAGAGGCAAACTTCATAAGAGTCTCCAATCTTTATGCGTAATTTCAATTAGGTCCCAACCTTTTCTCTTTTTTGTCTCGATTAAATTCCCAATATATTAATGAATTTCAAATCGATGAAACTGTCAACTGGTCATGTGAAGATCATATTATTCTTATTTTTTGAATACTTATTTATTAAATTAACTTAAACTAACACAAGGTTTGGATTGAGAGTTTATTGACATATTAGGGACTTAATCAAGACTAAAAGTAGGTTAAGGACTTACTTGAGATTACACCTATAAAATAAGGACCTTTTTGTAATTTTCCAAAGGAAAATTACAAAATCCCAAATTTACAGGCTGTGTCTCCAATCCCTCCTCGATAAAGAATCCTAACGGTCACTTCTCTTTTCGTCTTAAAAAAACCAAAACCCTACCTCCTCGCTCCTATCTCTTGACCGTTTTATCCCTACCACCTTTACACGAACGCTCCTACCTCTCTCTCTCTCTCTCTCTCCCTCTAAAACAATGAAGACCTGTTAACAAATTTCTCCTCGAGCAAGAAACCAGTAACCGCTGCTCTTTATTACAGAGGAAGAAAGAGAGGGGATATTCTTATTCCTCATGGCTTGCTTTCTTGCGTGTTTTGGTTCATCCAAAGAACGCAAACGTCGTAGGCACAGTAAGGTTCAACCACGAGTCCATGTAAGAACCTTAAGGAGCCTTGTTTCCTAAATTTTCCCTTTTGGGTTTCGTTATTTTTTCTGTCTCTCTGCTTGATTTTCAAGAAAACAGAGAAGAAGAGAAGAGTAGGACCAACATTTTTGGTTCTTTTTGTTTGAGAGGCTTTGGATTTCTTGAATTTCCTTTGCTTGTTGTGTCAACAAATTGGTAGTGTTTAAGTCTGATTTTGAGTTGTGATTTTTTGTTGCAGAGAAAGGAAGGTTATGGGAGTCCAGTGGAAGCTACCGTTTCAGTGGTTAAGGACTGCTGCCCAGAGAAGCCTATTGTGAGCCCAGCTTCAGAAATCAGGTTAGTAAGTAAAAGACTGTACGGTTTCTGAGGTTTGCTGCTTTTCTTTTCTTTCCGTTTTAGTATCTGTTTTATGCAGCTTTCTGAAGGGGAAAAAAAGGGTTTTGTGAATGGTTTTTGAATTGCTGTATTTTGGGTTTTTCATGGTTGTATAGGGATGATGGGTCTGAGGAGAAATTAAGCTTGAGTACGAGAAAGAAAGTGACATTCAATTCGAATGTGACAACCTACGATCATGTTTCAGTTGAAGAATCCTCAGATTTTACTTTGGGGAAAGAAGATTGTGGCGATAAAAGGGAGGGAAAGGAGGAGAATATTGCAAAACCAAGTCAATCTCAGTCTTCTTCTGAAGATAGTTCAATTGCATCAAGCTTGTGTTCTTACCCTCCTAATCATCGTTATCAGAATTGTAGAGACAGTGATGATGAGATGGGCTATGAGGAAAGTGATATTGATGAGAGTGATGATGATGATGAGGAGGAGGAGGAGGAGGAGGACGGGGGGCTAGATTATGATGATGTATATGAGGATGATGAAACCGCAGAGTCAACGTCTAGAATGTCTAAATTGGCTAACGAGGAGAATGATAGTGACGTGATGAACAGTGGTTTGTCTGGGAATAGGAATTTTCGAGATAGGAGAGCTGCTGTGCTGAACCCAGTTGAAAATCTAAG
The DNA here is from genome assembly GCF_000002775.5 of Populus trichocarpa. Lineage (NCBI taxonomy): Eukaryota > Viridiplantae > Streptophyta > Magnoliopsida > Malpighiales > Salicaceae > Populus > Populus trichocarpa. The sequence goes on along the minus strand of NC_037286.2, from coordinate 24,687,247 downwards.
TCAATGGAAGATTGTAAAAGCAAAAGGAAAACCATCATTGAGGCAACAGAAAGAGAATCTGACATTGGATCAAGAACCTCGAATGTCGTTTAGTTCCGAGCCTGGTTTTAAGGAATTGGCATTCAGTTTCAAGGCAAAAGCTGGTCAATGTAATAAGAAGCCAGACCAAGAAATAGCGGTGGATACTAGCTTGTCTAATTGGTTGGGTTCATCTGAATGCACACCAGTCAATAAGCCTGGATCAATTGGTTTAGATGCCATTGCACCTGAGAAAAGCATGTCACAGGGATCTAATTCACCAAGAAGCTTTGATGATAGGCCTATTCTTGGGGCACTAACGGTGGAAGAGCTTAAACAGCTTTCAGCTACTTCTTCTTCAAGGAGGTCACCAAGTCGTAGCCCTGATGAGATGCCAATAATAGGAACTGTTGGGACTTATTGGAATCACGGTGGCTCCGGCAAGGATTCTGGCTCGGCCTCTTCATACAAAGGAATTCCCAACACGACCAGCAAATACAGAGAGGTACATATCTAGTGAAGAATTTGTAGAACTTCTTTCCTATTAAGTTGTTGAGTAATAATGGCACTTGAATAAGTTTTTTGGGACTGCAGGACAAAAGAGTGAATTGGCACTCCACTCCATTTGAGACACGACTGGAGAGAGCTTTGAATGGTGGTGATGCTGCTCCAACCTACTCAACTCACACTATTGTTCGTTAAACATGATTGGAGTGTTGTTTTGTGTGTGATTCCATCTTATTTTCCTTTTCCCTTTGTGAATTATGGTATACGGTTGTTCTTGTTGCGTGCTTGGAGTTGTAATTCTTTCATTGGTTTGATTAATGAGTAATATAATACAATACGGCTGTACTTTTGTGCTATCCACATTGCCTTTCTCGGAAGAAAATTCTGCATCATAACCACATTTTCTTGAACTGGATTCTAACTGCTTTCCTTGCTATTACCAAAACTGTTAAGATAGTTTAAGCTAAATGAAAACTGAAGCAAAGCCGGCTCGAAGAACATGCTCATGAATTAATGCCAACCATTTATGCGTTGGAGAGATCATTCCTTTGAAGGCCAAATCATCAGCAAGAACACAAGCTGAAGCTCTCCTCCAATTGAAAAACACCTTGTCTTTTTGACCTCGTTCTTTTAGTTCATGGTCTCGTTCCAACCTCAACAACCTTTGCAAGTGGACTGCTGTTTCCTGCAACTCCACCTCTCGAACAGTCCCTTAACCTCCCCAGCCTAAACATAACTGGAACACTCGCCCAATTCAACTTCACCCCTTTTACTGATCTCACCAGGTTTGACATCCAGCGTAACAATGTCAGTGGAACGATACCATCAGCCATTGACAGCCTCTCCAAGCTCAATTACTTGGACCTCAGTTTCAACTTTTTCAAGGGCAGCATACCTTTGGAGACATCTCAGTTGACAGAGCTTCAGTAACTCAGTCTTTACAACAACAATCTCAACAGTATCATCCCTATTCACCTTGCCAATCTGCTCAAGGTAACGTAGACCTTGGAGCAAACAACTTGGAAAACCCTGACTGGTCCAAATTTTCCATGCCTTCATTGCAATATCTTAGTTTCTTTCTCAATGAACGACTTTAGAATTCCCTGATTTTATAACCAATTGCCGGAACCTGACGTTTCTGGATTTGTCATTCTATAACTTCACAGGTCAAATACCAGAAGTGGTCTGTACCAATCTGGGAAAACTTGAGACCTTGAATCACTCTACCAATTCATTGCAAGGATCATTGTCATCCAACATTTCGAAGCTTTCCAATCTCAAAAACATTAGTCTAAATAACCAGTTGAGTGGTCAAATTCCTGAAAGCATTGGTTCGATATCTGGTCTTCAAATTGTTGAATTATTCAGCAATTCTTTCCAAGGAAATATTCCATCTTCTACAGGCCAACTTAGGCCAACTCAACGATCCCTCTTGAGCTTGGCCTTTGTACTAACCTCACCTACTTGGCAATGCTACTCAAAATCTACCAACTCAATTTGTTTTCTGGAAATATTCCTCCAGAAATTGGGAAATTGACAATGCTTCAATACCTTTTTCTGTATAATAATTACACATTCTCTGGTTCCATTCCCCCGGAGATAGGAAACTTGAAGGAGTTATTAAGTCTAGACCTTTCAGGAAACCAGTTTTCAGGCCCCCTTCCTCCAACATTATGGAATCTCACAAATCTTCAAACCCTGAATCTTTTCTTAAATAACATCAACGGTAAAATACCACAGACCATTTCAAATATTACTTCTTTAACTTCCATCAATCTGTTCGGCAATAACCTCTCTGGTAGCATTCCAAGTGATTTTGGGAAGTACATGCCTTCTCTAGCGTATGCTAGCTTTTCAGACAATAGTTTCTCTGGAGAATTGCCGCCTGAATTGTGTAGTGGTATGAGGCTTCATGAATTTACTGTCAACAGAAATAACTTTACAGGGTTATTGCCAACCTGCTTGAGGAATTGTTCGGAGATAACAAGAGTTCGGTTTGAAGAGAACCGATTCACTGGAAACATCACTGATGCATTTGGTGTCCTTCCAAATCTTGTTTTGTTCGCCTCAGTGACAATCAATTTATTGGTGAAATCTCACCAGATTGGGGAGAATGTAAAAACCTCACCAATTTACAGATGGACGGAAACAGAATTTCTGGTGAAATCCCCGCTGAGCTTGAGAAGTTGCCCCAGCTGCGACTTCTAAGTCTGGGCTCCAATGCACTGGGAAATATGAGCAACAATCATTTGACAGGGGAGGTACCTCGTAGTCTAACCACCTTGGCAGGGCTTGAATCTCTTGCTTATCTGATAACAAGTTGACAGGAAACATATCAAAAGAGCCTGGGAGTTATGAGAAGCTATCAAGCTTGGACCTGAGCCACAACAACCTTTCTGGCGAGACACCTTTTGGACTGGGAAACTTAAACTCGTTGCGGTACTTGTTGGATCTTAGCAGCAATTCACTCTCAGGAACCATACCTCAAAATTTGGGAAAGCTTTCACAGTTGGAGGCTCTCTAAAATTATAAAAGCTATAACATGTGTACAACAAGGAAATGGGAAACATGGCATGATGTTAAAAACTTTCATACTGGATGTTTCAAATGTTCATTTTGATTGCCTGGTGTTTTCAGAACTGGCACAAACAATGCGGGTCACAGACAAATGTGCTGTGTATAGCTTTGGGGTGGTGGCTTTGGAAGTCATGATGGGAAGGCACCCGGGAGACCTCTTATCTTCATTATCATCAATAAAACCACCATTGTCAAACGATCCAGAGTTGTTTCTAAAGGAAGTGCTAGACCTGCGGCTCGAAGCTCCCACGGCCCACCATGCCTTTTGTGGCACAAAAATTATCATCAAGAACTCAAGCTTACCTGGCTGAGCCACTGGACTTAATAACTATCAGCAAGTTAACAAGCTTTCAAAAACTGAACAAGATGGACCTTGCAGGTTAGGCTGGTTTTGGTTTTGGTTTTGGTTTGACAGAATTCCCTGGCTTTCACAAATCACAATTCAAGGAGGTAGGCTTTACTATCGTCGGAGGTTGCTTTTAACCTTCTTCAATAATTTATAGGATTTGCCTGGACGGAATCTTAAATGGAGGAAAGCAGAAGTTCATGATTTCCTTAAATTAGTTCCTAGTTGCCAAGGTCCTTGAGATGTCACCCCGAATCATAAAGCAAAGTGCGCACCAGTTTACCATGCGTCATGGAGGAGGAGTGGTTTTTCAATCCCCTTTGGATCTAGAGACCCTCGAGGCCGTCTGAGGGTACGTTTAATATTGTAATTTTGGTTTTTTTAAAAAAAAAATTTATTTAAAAATATATTAAAATAATATTTTATTATTATTTAAAATTTATTTTTAATATAGCACATCAAATCAATTTAAGAATATCTTATAAAAATTAATTTAAAACAAAAAAAAATTATTTTTTTACAAAATTACTTTACAACTACAAAAACGAATAGAGCCTAATTCCGTCACCATGCAGGATACTTCTGTTATAGGTAACCTCACATAGAAATGTTTTGAATGTGTGGATGTGTGATGTGTAACATCAAATAGATATGACTAGTTATTTTACTTGTATTTCACCGTGAATTAAATATATTTTTTCCTGAAAAAATTGTATATGCTGACTTTTTTTGACATGTATTTATTTATATATATATATATATATATATATATATATAAAATTATATAAATCAAAATGCTTGTGCATATCAAAATGTTTATGTATACATATAGCTAAATAAATCGAGAATTATGTTTGTTAATAAACAGGGAGGAAAAATCATGAACGATAACAAAAAAGAAATTAGAAAAATCAAGAGACAAATATAAATAAAGATATTTAATCTTACAAGACGGGATATTTACCCGGTTGTACTTGCTGAATTTTTTTTTATATAATTATTTTTTTATTCAATCAAAAAATAATATAAATAAACACACACGCATTAAATTGATTGAATAAAATAAAATATTATGCAGGCTATACATAGTAGAAATTATATTTTCAAAAATAACATTCATCTATATAAAAGATTAAAAAAATTATAGATGAATCAAAATAATTTTTTCAAAAACTAAATACACACAACACTATTAAAAAGAATCTATATCCAAAAAAGGATAAATAAGACAAAAAATCACTGAAAAGAGATATTAATTGAAACATAAATTTAAAAATTATTTAAGAAAAAAGACATTAAAAAAGATATTAATTAAAAAAAAATATTAAAAAAAAATAGCTCGGATGTTGTGGTTTAACTCGTCAAACATGTGCTCCGAGTTGTGGACTCAACCGGGTTCAATAATGTTTTTCTATAAATTTATATTTAACCTTAAAAAAAACACACAAAAAGACAAGAGAAAATATTTAAAGGTTTGGCCTTCGAGCTCATGGCTCAGCACCGCTAGGCCATTGTAAGGAAAAGCCCAAGCATGTGGGTGGCTCTCTAGGCCAGGCCCGGACACCCGGGCTTGGTTTTATTTATATATATATTTTTTAAGGGGGTGGACGACCTCTAGGTAATGGGACTAGTTGTCCGTGAGGAAGACGCATCACTCTCAGTGTATCCTACCCAAGGTAAATTGTATTATTGATTGATTGTTTTTTTTCCTACTGTTATGTTTCTATATGTCGGTTTATCTAAAGTTTAAGAAAGATTCTTCTCAGTAAGAAATCTTTTTTCTTATTAAGCTAAAACCTAACCATTCTGAAAACAAAAACAAACAGTAAAATTCATATCCCAAAAAAATAAATATACAGATTGATTTTTGTGGTGTTTTTGAATTTTTTGTCAAATCTTAATAGATAATCACAAACTTGTTATGATACTCATTAATTGATTTTTGAGTTTTTTAAAGTATGATAAAGATGAAATTTTTATTTAAAAAAAAAACATATGCATGAAAAGATTTTAGAACTTGGTTGTATACACACAAATAAAAATGCATTTTTATATTTTTTAAAATAACATTTTTTTTTATTTTTGTTTGTATTTTTCTAAAATTTTGAAGAAAAATAGGTATATTTAATACTGAGTCAATATCTTACAGTACAAGTTTATAGTCCAAATATTAATTGAAAAGGTTGGAAACACATGAGAAACCTATAAATAAATTTAAAATAGTCTTTGATTTTTTTAAATAATTTTGGAAATAATTTGAGGTCTAAAAAATAAACATTGCTGAGAAATTAGTAGGGCATGTTAGCCAAATACGCCCTTAACTAAAATTCATAGGCTTAAAAAAATATATTAAGAGCATGTTTGGCAAACACGCTTTAAGAACAAAATATTGTGTTTTTTTTCTTTGATAAAAATTGAACATGCCAAACATGATTTTAAGCTAATATACTTAGACCAGCCATATGAGTTGGGCTTCCTGACTCAAAATCCAAGCCCAAAAATATAGTCTAGAAATATACACGAAATATTAAAAATCAAAGAAGGTTTTATTTGCTTGGATCTCATCGAGAATAGTTAGAAAACAACACCAAGAACTCAAAAACATGAATTTTAATTTCAACCATATTATGTCAAATTGAAGGCATGAAGACAGGTAAAAAAAACAATTATTCAAACAAGAATTAGAAGCTAAATCATCATAATTGAACATCCAATCATTATGATTAATTAATTTTATACCAAAAAAAAGAAGAGAGAACTAAAGATTAAATGCTTTGATTTCGAAGTTTTTAAGCCATTAAAACTCTAAATTAATAATCACGCATGCACACATATATATGTAAAAACTAATAAATAAATAAAAAAAATGTAAATCAAGCACCTAAGATAATCTTCAACGCATGAACACTAGACCCAGAAAAGATGAAAGCCTAGAAACTCAACAGTAAGCCTAAACCTAAACCTGGAATACGTGGGTTGACATGATTTAAAACATGAATAAACGGGCCCTCTGCATCATTGCTCATAACTTCTTTAGTGTATACTAGATTATTCACCAGGGATTATTCAATTTGTTTTTGAAAACATATATAAAAAAAAAAACATCCATATATTATTAATGTTTTTCTAGTAAATATTTTTTAACTCATGCAAAAATTAATTTAATATGATCTGATTAACTTAATTGGTTAAAAAACAATATGAACAACCATAAAAAATATAATTTGAATTTTAAAAATTCAAGATAACATATTTTTTAAATAAAATATTGACACAACAACATATTAGATAAATCAGGGATAACCCGGGTTAACCTATCAAATTCCCGATCCAAATCATGAGACTATGATGCTCCATATAAAAAAAAATAAGAATTTTAATTCTCAACCAACTCAGTGTTGAAGAATGAAATTGAGAAAAATCAATTAAAAAATCGACCTGATTAACCTACCAAATTCACAATCCATGTTATGAGATCGAAATATTTTTATAAAAATAAACATAAAAAATAACATGAGTTTAGTCGGGTTGATCTGTCAAACTCGCGATCAATGTCATAAAATTATGACAATTCTATAAAAAATCAAAACAAACTATTAAACTTAATTTTTAATAAATTTATTATTAAATAATAAAATAAACAGTATTCTATAAGGTTATCTATTAAAATCACCATCCTTTTAATTCATTGTTAATAATAATAATATATTTTCGTGGAGAGAGAGAGAGAGAGATGTACATAATAAATACTATATAATTTATGAAGACGCCAAGGATACCAGGAGTTCACGGTCTCCTGGTTCTCTGAATTTAACCTTAGATTCCTCCTGAAAAAGTACAGATGAGATCAAGTTTTATACCTGGATTATACACAGTTATGTTTATGAATCTTTCAATTTTGATTTTTCATATTTGCAAGGAAATATAAGAGAAAATATATTTTTTATTTGAGGTTAATGAATATCCTCAAACTAATTTATGTGCAAAAAAACAAAAAACCTAGATTCTCTTTTTTTAATAAATAATTTTCATATTAGTCTGATAAATTTAGAGGAATAGGTTCTTCCAATTGTTGATATTAAAGTTGGGAATTGTGGTTTTGGTTGCTTTTCAAAATGCTTTTTACTTGGAAATGCATCAAAATAATATTTTTTTTATTTTTTAAAAATTATTTTTGACATCAGCACATCAAAATGATTTAAAAACACCAAAAAAATATTAATTTGAAGTAAAGAAAAAAATTAAAAAAATTTAATTTTTTCAAAAATGTTTTTGAAACACAAAAACAAACTGTACAATCCTTAAAAATAAAAAATAAAAATTCTCAAACCGACATTTTAGAGTTTATTTTATCTTTGCATACATGTGTAAAGTCTTAAACCTTTCAAGGTCACTAATACTATAAGACAGCGAAAAAGCAATTAATTCGGTGTTGAAACTTCAAATCCTGGGTTATTATTATATGAAATTATGTTTTCTCGCAGAAGTTGCACAGTTATAAATTTTGCTAATTTTTTTTACTGTATCGGTAAAAAAAATTATATTTTTTAAGTTTTTTTTTAAAAAAAAAAAAACAAGTTTTTCTTATATTTTTTTTCTTCGTACTTCATATTTTTATCATTTTACACTTAATCTATTTCTCATCATTTTTTTTTATATTTATTATCTTGTAATATGTTTTTAAGTTTTTCCTTCTTTTTATCTTTACATTTTTTTGTGAAAAACAATTACAGTAGAAATGCAAGTAATTAACTATAACTAAAAAAATCAATGTTTTACTGTAGCGGGAATTAATGTGAATTGTGAGTGGTTTCACTGTAGATTGCACCGTTCAACACTATAGCAGTAATACTGTGGACTGTGAGTGCTTTTCATTGTGGATTGCACTGTTTGGTGGGAATACGGTGAGGCTTCAGGCCCTAGGTTGTATGCACGCTCCCTAAGGCTGAAGACACTTGGCGCTTGGGCTGCCAAGCCTGGGTGTTTGGCCGGCCACGCGTACCTGGCCGCGTCCCAAGCTGCAGACACTGGGCTCTAGGGCTACCCGATGCCCTAGCATGCAGACACCTAGCGCGAGGTCTCCCCAGCCTTGAGCTCTAAGCGCAGACCTACACGCTTGGCTACGGCCCCAGGGGGAGTGGGTCTGCAGCCCCACGAGGCAGGGTTTGTAACCCCAAGCGCCTAGACTGCAGATCCCCACGTACTATTTTTATTATAATTAATAGTATTAATATTAAAAATAATATTATTTCTTTGTTAAATATTATAACTATTTTTATTATAATTAATAGTATTAATATTAAAAATAATATTATTTGTGTTATAAATATTATAAGAACTTTGGTCAGGCGAGTCTAGTATTATAAATATTATTATATTCATTAATATTATTAAATTTATAATAAATATTATTACTAAAAAAATATAAAATTGATTTGAAGGGTAAAATTAATTACTATTGTTACTATTATTATTATTATTATTATTATTATTAACTTGGGTCAGGCATCCCCTTCCAGACCCAAGAAACTTGGGCCTGAGAAGGGACGCCTCATCCAAGGAGTTTGGGTGTGGCTTGAGCGCAGACCCAAATCCCTTGGGTATTGCAGTCATGCCTGACCCAAGACTATTGGTCATTTGTCAGGATCTAATCTCTTGGGTCCTACATCAGGATCCAATGCTAATTGGATCTTGTTTCTGGATTCAATGCTCTTGAATATTGCTTCAGGATCCAATTTTTTTGGGCAGCATCATGACCCAATGCATTTGGATCCGGTGTCAAGACCCAATGTTAATGGGTCCTGCATTAGAGCCTAAGAGAATTGGATCTGGTGTCAAGATTCAAGGCTAATGGGTCCTGCGTCAGGACCCAAGAGAATTGAGTCTTAGGTTTTTAAATATAATTATTTTTATTATAACTTTAAGTATTAATATGAAAAATAGTATTATTTGTGTTATAAATATTATTATTTTTATTATAATTGAAAGTATTAATATTAAAAATAATATTATTTGTGTTATAAATATTATTATTTTTATTATAATTAATATTATTAATAAAATAATTAATAAATTTGAAAATAATAATTATCAATATTAAAAAACAACCATAAATTATTTGAAGTGTAAAATTAAAAATATTATTATTATTTAATTTTAAAAAACTATTATTACTATTGAAGAAAAACCATAATTGTTTTTGAAAGATTAAAAAAATAAAATTTAGGCAGACAAATTAAATATTATTGTTGGGTGTGACGTTATAATTAGACTCAATGCTCTTGGTTCCGTCGTTGTAGCCAGACACAACACTTTTAAGTTTTAAATTTTTATGATAATTTTTATAAATATAAAGGTCTAGTATAGACTAAAACAAAATCTATCACAATTGTTTAATAATAGATCATGACAGGAGTTTTTTTTTTGTGTGTAGATAAGGCATGGCTACAGGCCACCCACGGAGAAGAAATTGATAGTGGATGGAATTATTAATTAAGATCATAATTACTTTGGTTTAAGTCAATAGAGTTATTAATTAATATCTTCATATGTTGCTTTGATCAAGCCATTCATTCACAAGTGTTTTAAACGTGCGATGGCTTTTATTTTTAGAAGCATTTCAAAAGTATATTGTACTTAACAAAATATTAATTTGGTGTTTTTTTAGTATTAATTTCATGATTTTAGCTTTGAATCTTTAAATTTTATTTTATATATGATTTCATATTTTATTTAACAAAGCATGGTGTTTTTTAGTATTAATTTTTCAGTATTAATTTAAGGTTTGGCCCAAAACTTGGTTTTTTTTATTAAAAAGAAATATAAACTAATTTTATTTTGAATTTCTTCTTCTAAAACCAAAACTTGAGTTAACTTTAAATGAATCTTTTTGGACTATTTGAGAGTGTTGTGGCTTTTTTTTTTTTAGTGTTTTTTAAAAGTATATGCGACGTGGAAAATTATGAAATCGATAATTTTTTTAGTGTTTTAATATATTGGTATTAAAAATAAAAATAAATCATTTTAAAATAAAAAAATACTTTTAAAAAGTATGGCTGCCTAATGAGTTTTTTAACGAAAAAAATAGTAATATTTGTGTTTTAAATATTATTATTTTTATTATAATTCTAAATATTCATATAAAAAATATTATTATTTGTGCTAGAAATATTCTTGGGTTTCTAAATATTATTATTTTTATTATAATTCAAAGTATTAATATAAAAAATATTATTATTTGTATTATAAATATTCTTGGATTTCTTAATATAATTATTTGTGTTATAAATTTTTAGTTTTGATAAAACCCTAAAGTCTTTACATGCTTTCTAAAGCTTATTAGTTTCAGTCAATTGATTCACCAAGTTTCTCCAAGTTCATTTAATTTTGATTTTGATTTTTTTTGGAAGTTCAAAAGTTGACTCTGACTTTGTTGGCCAGTTTGACTGGCTTCATTTTGGTTAGGTAAACACGAACTCCCTTCCAATAGGCCGAGAAAGATCGAAGAAAGCACTATAAAGAAAAAAAGCAAAAGAATTCGTTTCATTGTTTGACTGGCTTAATAAAAAAAATTATTTTAATATATTTTAAAATAAAAAATAATTTTAAAAATAATCTCATCTATAATCTCCGATTTTAAAATTAAAAATATTATTTTAATAAATTTTTATTTAAATCACAATTTAAAAACCCAGAAAAAAGCATCCAAAAAACCCTAGAACTGGCAGGTCAATCTAGACAAAGTCTCGTAACTAAGTTATATACAAAGTACAAAATATACCTGGATTATACATGGTTTAGTTTATGGATCTTCAGGTTTTGATATTTCATATCTGCAGGGAAATGTTAGGGAAAATATAATGTATATTTTTTTATATTCAAGGTTAAAGAATATCCTCCAACTAGTTTATATGTCAATCAAAATTAAATTATTTTTTCTTTAAATATTTTAATATACAATCTTCATATTATTCTAATAAATTTAGAGGAGTAGATTATTAAAAGTGTTGATATTAAAATTTAAATTCAAAAAATAAAAAATAAATACAATTTCGTAGTTTCCAAACCAGCTTTTTAGAGTTAAAATAGGACTTGAATATCAAGGTTTATTTTATCTTGCATAGTCATATGTAAAGTCTCAAACTTTTCAATGTCACTATAAGACAGCTAAAAAACAATTCATTAGGAGTTGAAACTTCAAATCCTAGGTTATTATATAAATGAACGTGAATTTTTGAAAAGTTTTATTTTTTTTGTTTTAAATGATTTTTTTATGGTTTTAGATTGTTTTGATGTGCTGATATAAAAAAATTATAAAAAATTATTTTGATATATTTCAAAAAGTATTTTTTAGTGTTTTTTAAAAGTATATTCGATGTGAAAAACCATGAAATCGATGAATTTTTAATGTTTTTTTATAATTTTAATATACTGGTGTTAAAAATAAAAATAAATTATTTTAATATATTTTAAAAAAAGAAATAAAAACACTTTTAAAAAGTATGGAGAAGTCAAACAAGTTTTTTGCTAAAAATAAACATATTTTTTTATTCAATTATTGAATCTAAGATTTAACCAGCAAATTATCTAAAGAATTAATTTGCACCAATACAGGTCAGTATCATGCCAAAAATCATTTACTGGTTAACCCTGACTATTCCTGGATTATACATAGTTAAGCTTTCAATTTTAATTTTTCATATCTGTAAGGAAATATAAGATAAAATATATTTTTTTTTATTTGAGGTTAATGAATATCCTCAAACTAATTTATATGCAAAAAAAAAAAACTAGATTCTCTTTTAAAAAAATATTTAATAAATAATTTTCATATTAGTCTGATAAGTTTAGAGGAATGGGTTCTTCCAAGTGTTGATATTAAAGTTTAAATCCTAAAAATAAAAAAAAAATACACTTTCTTAGTTACCAAACTGATTTTTTACTGTTAATGTAGGACTTGTTTATTTTATCTTGGCATACACAAGTAAATTATCAAATCTTTTAAGGTCATTAATTACTCAGAAATGTATTAAAATAATATTTTTATTATTATATTTTTAAGATAGCAAAAAAGCAATTAATTAGGAGTTGAAACTTCAAATGGAAATGATGTTTTCACGTAGAAATTGCATAATTGTAAATTTTACGATAAATAGCAGTAGCAAAATTGTAATTTTTGATGTTTTTATTAAAAAAAAAACAATTTTTTTCTTTTTTTCTTTTTCTCTTTTTATACTTGATATTTTTATTATTTTACACTTCATCTATTTATCACTATTTTTTATATTTATTCTTTTGTAATATTGTTTTTTAGTTTTTCCTTCTTTTTTTTCTTTACATTTTTTTTTTTGTAAAAACAAATTGTTGTAGAAATGGCACAATTGAAATTTTCTTCAAATTTCTTACTATAGTAGTGGTAAATTTGTAATTTTTATTATTATATTTTTTTAAAAAACAAGTTTTTCTTAATATTTATCTCTTTATACTTCAAATTTTTATCATTTTATAATTTACCTATTTATCACAATTTGTTTTTCTTATCTTTATTTTTTTGTGATATTTTTTTAGTTTTATTTTTTTTCTTCACACTTTTTTTTAAAAACAAATTCCTTACATTTGACATATTTATCACTTTACACTTGGTTATTATAATTAAAATTATTAATATTAAAATTATTTTTATTATTATTCTTATAAATAATATTATTTTTATTATAATTAATATTATTAATATTCAAAATACTATTATTTGTATTATCAATATTATTATTTTGAGTATAATTAATATTACTAACATAATAATTAATAAATAAGAAAAAAATATTATTAATATTGAAAAGCAATAATAGATTTGATTTGAAAGGTAAAATTAAGAATTATTTTATTTTTATCTTTATTTATTGTTATCATTAGTAAATTGAAAAAAAATTATTATTTATTGTTATCATTTCAAGTGGGGTTAAATTTCCTTATTAAAGCATGTTTGGTTTTGGTTTTAAAAAATGCTTTGAAAAAAATTTGATAATTTTTTATTTTTTTCTTTACTTCAAATTAATTTTTTTCCTTTAATTCATATTAAGATGTTTTTATAATATTTTGATGTGATTATATATAAAATAGATTTTAAAAATTAAAAATATTATCTCAATATATTTTTAAAAAAATATTTTAAGATATTTCTAATTTTATTTTTTTATCTCTTGAAACTTTTTTCTTTTCTTTTATTGAATTTTTTTTCATACCGTAAAGAAAAAATAAATTAATGTGACTTTTGTTTTCATTTTATACAAAATTGGGTGATGATAATTGTTCATTTCAGATAGAGTTGAATTTTCTTATTAAAGTATGTTTGGTTTTGCGTTTAAAAAATGCTTTGAAAAAAAAATTGAATTTTTTTTATTATTTTCTTTATTTCAAATTAATATTTTTGATGTTTTGTATTTTTTAAAAAAATATATTGAGATTGGGTCTGATATTAAGTTGGGTCTAGCAGAAGCATGACCCATCAGCTTGGGTCCTATCTCTCCAAGGACCCATCAATAATTTTTTTTTTTTCATTTTTTTTCTTTTCTCTTGGGTCAGGCATTCTTTTCCAGACTCAAGAAACTTGAGGTAGGAAAAAGGTACCACACCTAAGAGAGCTTGGGTGTGGCTAGGGCGCAAACCCAAATCCATTGGGTCTGCAACCCCGCCTGACCCAATATTATTGGTCCTTCGTCAGGATTCAATCTCTTGTGTCCTGCATCAAGATCCAAGACTAATAGGTCATGCATCAAGATCTAATTCTCTTGGGCTGTAACATGATCCAAAGCTCTTAGGTTTCTAAATATAATTATTTTTATTATAAATATTATTATTTTTATTATAATTAAAAGTATTAATATAAAAAATATTATTTTTTTTGTTATAAATAATATTATTTTATTATAATTAAAAGTATTAATATTAAAAATAGTATTATTTGTGTTGTTATTATTATTATTATAATTAATAAATTTGAAGTATAAAATTAATTATTATTATTATTATTATTATTATCATTAATAAATGTTTTTAAAAAATTATTGCTATCAAAGAAAAACCATAATGTTTTTTGAAAGATTAAAAAAAATAAAAAATTTAGCAGACAAGTTAAATATTATTATTAATATTATAAATATTATTGTTGGGTTTTGTGTTGCAACCAAACTCGATGCTTTTAAGTCTGATGTTACAGCCGAACCCAATGTTTTTAGATCTTAAATTTTTATAATATTGTTTTATGTAACGCTAATTATAATTAGTATAAACTAAAACAAAATCTATTACGAGTGTTTTTTTTTTCTTTTAGATAAGGCATGGCTACAGGCCACCCACGGAGAAGAAATTGATAGTGGATGGAATTATTAATTAAGATCATAATTACTTTGGTTTAAGTCAATAGAGTTATTAATTAATATCTTCATATGTTGCTTTGATCAAGCCATTCATTAACAAGTCTTTTAAACGTGCGATGGCTTTTATTTTTAGAAGCATTTCAAAAGTATATTGTACTTAACAAAATATTAATTTGGTGTTTTTTTAGTATTAATTTCATGATTTTAGCTTTGAATCTTTAAATTTTATTTTATATATGATTTCATATTTTATTTAACAAAGCATGGTGTTTTTTTAGTATTAGGTTTGAAAGTTGTTGTTTAATAATTTTATTTATTTTTATGCTTATTTTCAGATTCATTTCTTAATTAGGTTTTAAAATTTGTTTGACTTGATTTGATTTTAAATAGGAAAGTTTATTTAGCTATTACTTAAATAGTTTAGTGTGTTGTTTTTTAAAGAAAATTAAGAATTTATTATATTACAGTTTTCTATGTGGTTTAGCTTTAATTTTAGAGTTTAAAAAACACTATTTTGCTTACTAAAAAATTACATAAATTTTTAGTTATAATAGAACCCTTCAGTCTTTACATGCTTTCTAAAGTTTATTAGTTTCAGTCAATTGATTCACCAAGTTTTTCCAAGTTCATTTAATTTTGATTTTGATTTTTTTTGGAAACTTTGTTGGGCAGTTTGACTGGCTTAATTATGTAATGTAAACACAAACTC
The DNA here is from genome assembly GCF_000002775.5 of Populus trichocarpa. Lineage (NCBI taxonomy): Eukaryota > Viridiplantae > Streptophyta > Magnoliopsida > Malpighiales > Salicaceae > Populus > Populus trichocarpa. Next base: position 24,671,715 of record NC_037286.2, on the reverse strand, counting down.
TCTTTGCAATAGGCTGAGAAAGATTTAAAAAAAAAAAGCATTATAAAGGAAAAAAAAAAGCATAAGAGTTTGTTTATTGTCTGTTTATTGCTTGCAGAGCCAGACCTAATATTTTCTAGGTTTGGTGATCTATCCAGATCCAAGAGCTTTGGATCTGGTTGTCAAGCTATATCCAATAGCATTAGGTGTGGTTGCAAAATCAAATTCAATAATCTTCTTCCACCATGCTTCATTAATTACTGTTTCTCTTTTATAATCATTTTTTTTTTTAATTCAAAGTTTTGGGGCCCTACATTACTATCAAAGGAGCATTCATATTCGTGTTGAAATGATCTGAGTCTAACTTCAAAATTAGACCCAATAGCTTTTGAAAGCGATTTGAGTCTGGCTTCCAAACCAAACTCAAAGCATTGCCCAATAACTTTTGGCATAGAAAATAAAAAAGATATCACTTTTCAGGTGCTACAGTGTCATTCACAATACAAACATTTTATGTCTACAATATGATCCACAATATAATAAATCTATGTAAATAGTACCTACATAATTTTTTTTGCATGTATTTTAAAGTAAAGTATAAATAGTCTCAGTTAATTGATTCACCAAGTTTCTCCAAGTTCATTTATGAATTGAAGAAGTTTGATTTTTCTTTTCTTTCGAAAGTTCAAAAGTCTGTGTGTTGGGCAAATTGACTGGCTTAATTTTGTTAGGCCAACACAAACTCCCTTTCAATAGGCTGAGAAAGATAGAAGAAAGCACTATAAAGAAAAAGCATAAGAACTCGTGTGTTTGTCTATGTCGCGATTCAAAGTACGGTTCTACGGAGTGTTGTGTTTATTTGTGCGGTCTAGTCTTGTTTTTTAAATATTTTTTTAATTTTAAATTATTAATTTTTTAATTTTGATATATTGATATTAAAAATAGAAAATATTATTTTAATTTATATTTTTTTAAAAATAATTTTTAAAAAAATTACAATCACAGTCAAACATGTCTTTAAAATTAAAAATATTTATTTTATAACTTTTTATTTAAATCAAGAAAACGCGGCAAAAAGCACTAGGGCCTCGGTGGAGGGGGGAAATCACGAGTTTTTGTGGATGTATATTTGCCTCGAGATAGACAACAAGAGAGAGTGGGGGAGTTGTAAATAATAATTACTGTATAATTTATGAATATTCCAAAGATATCATGATCTCTTGGTTCTCTGAATTTAAACTTGAAAAGAACAAATGAGGTCAAGTTGGAGTCAATCTTCTTAGCTTTTTTTATTTATTATTATTAACGTGGATATTCGGGTCAGTTTGCGAACACATCGACTAATTTCACGGGCCTTGAAGTTAACGACCATGTAAGTTTCCAGTGGTCCCGAGATTTATGAGACTCGAACCAGTGACCTCTAGGGAGTAAACCTAAAACCTGACCAGTTGAGCTACACCCTTCATGATCAATTTTTTTTTAAGTTCTTAGCTTTATACCATATAGTGGGTCCATCAAGTTGGAATATTAAGATGATCCTTAACTCTTTTTTTTTTAATTCCTAAACAATTATATATATATATATATATAATATATATATATATATATATATATATATATATATATATATTGTAATGTAGAGTGTTTTGTGAAATTATTTTTTGTTTGAAAGTATATATTAAAATAATTTTTTTATTCTTTATATCAACGCATTAAAAATATTAATTTGATATTTTTTTAAGTGAAATACATATTTAAAACAGACTAAAAATAAAAACTAACACTTTCAAACACTCACTTGGTTGGTCAATCTAGACAAAGTCTCGTAACTAAGTTATATACAAAGTACAAAATATACCTGGATTATACATGGTTTAGTTTATAATGTAAGGGAAAATATAATGTATATTTTTTTATATTCAAGGTTAAAGAATATCCTCCAACTAGTTATGTGTCAATCAAAACTAAATTATTTTTTCTTTAAATATTTTAATATACAATCTTCATAGTATTCTAATAAATTTAGAGGAGTAGATTCTTAAAAGTGTTGATATTAAAGTTTAAATTCAAAAAATAAAAAATAAATACAATTTCTTAGTTTCCAAACCAGCTTTTAAAAGTTCAAATAGGACTTGGATATCAAGGTTTATTTTATCTTGCATAGTCATATGTAAAGTCTCAAACTTTTCAGTGTCACTATAAGACAGCAAAAAAACAATTAATTAGGAGTTGAAACTTCAAATCCTAGGTTATTATAGATGAACGTGAATTTTTGAAAAGTTTTAATTTTTTTGGTTTTAAATGATTTTTTTATGATTTTGGATTGTTTTGATGTGCTGATATAAAAAAAAATTACAAAAAATTATTTTGATATATTTCAAAAAGTATTTTTTAGTGTTTTTTAAAAGTATATTTGATGTGAAAAACCATGAAATCGATGATTTTTAATATTTTTTTAATATTTTAATATGTTGGTATTAAAAATAAAAATAAATTATTTTAATTTATTTTAAAAAAATAAAAATACTTTTAAAAAGTATGGAGAAGCCAAACAAGTTTTTTACGAAAAATAAATATAATTTTTTATACTATTATTGAATCTAAGATTTAACCAGCAAATTATCTATAGAATTAATTGGCTAGCACCAATGAAGGTCAGTATGATGCCAAAATTAGGTTTGAAAGTTGTTGTCTTATAATTTTATTTATTTTTCTACTTATCTTTGGATTCATTTCTTAATTAGGTTTTAAAATTTATTTGACTTGATTTGATTTTAAATAGGAAAGTTTATTTAAAAAATAAATTAAGAATTTTTGACATTCATAATTAATTATATTACAGTTTTATATGTACTTTAGCTATAATTTTAGAGTTTAAAAACACTATTTTGCTTACTAAAAAAATTACATAAATTTTTAGTTGTGATAGAACCCTAAAGTCTTTACCTGCTTTCTAAAGATTAGTCAATCGATTCACCAAGTTTCTCCAAGTTCAAATATGAATTGAAGAATTTTGATTGTTTTTTCTTTTTGAAAGTTTGAAAGTTGACTTTGACTGTAGTGGCAGTTTGTCTGGCTTGATAAAAAGATAGTTTGGAAATATTTTGTAAATTGTTTTCCATAAAAATTTAATTTTTTTGTATTTTGGTTAAATTTAATTTTTTATTTTTTTAGATTTTTTTGATGTACTGATGTCACAAATAATTTTTAAAAAATTAAAAAAAAATTATTTGTTATATTTTTAAATAAAAAACACTTTAAAAAATAATTGTTACCATATTCCCAAACTCCAATAAGATAAACACAAACTCCCAAACTCCAAGTGTTGTGTTTGTTTTTATGATTCACTTTAAAAATATTATTTTAATATATTTTTAAATAAAAAACACTTTAAAAAATAACTATTACCAGATTTCCTACCAATTAAGTAAACACAAACTCCCTTTCAATGAGCTGAGAAAGATAGAAGAAAGCACTATAAAGAAAAAGCATGGTACAGTCGTGCTTTTTAAATAATTTTTTAGTTTTAAATTATTAGAATTTTGGACATCCAGAATTGATTATATTACAGTTTTCTATGTAATTTAGCTATAATTTTAGACTTTAAAAAACACTATTTTGCTTACTAAAAAATTACATAAAAATTTAGTCTGGATAGAACCTTCTTTCCATGCTCTCTAAAGCTTATTATTATTATTATTATTATTATTATTATTATTATTCTCAGTCAATTGATTCACCAAATTTCTCCAAATTCATTTGTGAATCAAAGAATTTTGATTTCTCTTTTCTTTTGAAAGTTCAAAAGTTGACTCTGACTATGTTGGGTAGTTTGACTGGCTTAATTTTGTTAGATAAACACAAACTCCCTTTCAAAATGCTGATAAAGATCGAAGAAAGCACTATAAAGAAAAAATACAAGAAATACGTGTTGATGATGTAATAATAATTAATTTTTATTTAGAAATATATTAAAAATAATCTTTTTTTAATTTTTAAAAATTATTTTTAATATTAGCACATTAAAATGATATGAAAATACTAAAAAAATATTAATTTAAAATAAAAATAATAATTTTTTTTAAATTTTTTTTAAAACATAAAAATAAATAGAGTTTTCTGTATGCGGCGATTTAAGGTACGGTTCCAGGGAGTGTTGTGTTTGTTTGTGCTGTAATAGTCATGGTTTTTTTTAATTGTTTTAATCCTCGGTAGAGGGGGGAAATCATGAGTTCATAGCCTCTTGGTTCTCTGAATTTAACCTTGAAAAGGACAAGTGAGGTGAAGTTGGAGTCAATCTTCTTTGCTTTATACCATAAAGTGGCTCCATCAAGTGGAAAGACCCACATAATCCTTAACCTTTTTTTAAAATATCCTAAACAATTTTATATATATATATATATTGCAGTGTTTTGTAAAATATTTTTTTTATTTTTTATATTAGTATATCAAAATCGTTAAAAATCACTAAAAAAATATTAATTTGATATTTTTTCGAATAAAATATATTTTTAAAAATAACTAAAAAATAAAAATTATCACACTTCTAAATAATCTGTTAATCAATGTTAGCCGTCAAACGGACAAGTCAATCCGGACATAATCTTGTAACTAAGGTATGTTCAACTATACCTGGATTATATATGGTTTGGTTTATGAATCTTCAGGTTTTGATATTTCATATATGCAAGGAAAGGAAATGTAAGGGAAAATATAATATATATATATATATATATTTTTTATATTCAAGGTTTTAAGAATATCCTGTCAATCAAAACTGAATTATTTTTTCTTTAAATATTTTAATACACAATCTTCATGTTATTCTAATAAATTTAGAGGAGTAGATTCTTAAAAGTGCTGATATTAAAGTTTAAATTCAATAAATAAAAAAATAAATGCAATTTCTCAGTTTCCAAACCGGCTTTTTAGAGTTAAAATAGGGCTTGAATATCAAATCAGTTTCCAAACCGGCTTTTTAGACTAGGTTCATAGTCTCAAACTTTTCAATGTCACTATAAGACAGCTAAAAAACAATTAATTAGGAGTTGAAACTTCAAATCCTAGGTTATTATATAGATGAAGATGAATTTTTTAAAAAATTAATTTTTTTAAATTAATTTTATTTTTATGATTTTAAATTATTTTAATGTGCTGATATAATTTTTTTTTATTATTTTGATATATTTCAAACTAAAAAATACTTTAAAAAAACAACCATTACCACAATTTCAGACACTGCAAAATCCATTACAATGGTTTAATAAAACATCATCACACCAGATAGATTGATGGTGGATCGATGGAACTATTAATTAAGATCATAATTACTTTAGTTTAAGACAAAATATAGACTTACTAATTAAGATGTTCATATGTGACTTTAGTCAATCCATCCATCCATGCATCCGTAGTGAAGTTAGGTATGTGTCGGTGAATAAAGGAAGGCTTCGTGCAGCTCTAATTTAGGTTAATGGGATTGCCACAAACTCTTTTTTTTTTTTTTTTAATTATTATTATTTCTACCACCAAGAAGGGTTCTCTTTGCTTCACAATCTCCTTTTTTTTTTATAATATATATATATATATATGAAAGGGTGCACGTTTAATTTACTTATAATTTTCCACTTGAGCCTAGAGGTGTCATTGTTATAGCCCACTACCTTTTGAAGATTTTTAAAAATCTATGTGCTTGTGATTTGACATCATCTATATCTCGAACATCACTAGAGCCGAGTGATTAGTGAATTGTGTTTATTACTATTTTATAAATATATATATAAAATAAAAATATATTTGATTTGAAGAGATACATAAAATAAATTTATTTTTGAATATTTTTAAAGTAAATTTTATATTTTCAAAACATAAAATATAAGAAAACATGTTATCTTTACCATCTTTATTTATTTTGTAATAATAACCGAACACTATATAAAGATTATTGTTAATTAACCAAACATTATGTACTAAATATTCGTTAAAAAAATGGGTACTAACAAAATTAATGTTAATTTGAATATTCATTTAAAAGTGTTTTAAGGCAAATAAAAACATCCACCGGGTTTGATATTGAATTTATTAAAGAAAAATAAAAATGCTTTATGTAATACATATAATAGTTCATTATTTTTAGACTATACTTTTATTTTGCTTTGAAGATTCATTTAATCCAAATTATTAATGATTTCCATAAATAAAAGTGTTTTACCTATATTAACGAATGCGTATAAAAATGAATTAGACTTAAAATATATTATTTCTACCACCATTTAACCATACAAGGGCCCATGTAGGCATATAACATAGACTTTTCAGAGTGCCTTTTTACAGCTTTCAGTCAATTTATATATCGGTAGCTGTTATTTTGTTATTTTTTTAAAAGTATTTTTTAATTAAAAATATATTAAAATAATATTTTTTATTTTTTTATATTAATACATTAAAATCTAAAAATACTAATTTAAAATATATAAAAAAATAAAAAATATAATTAACGAATGCGTATAAAAAATCAACGAGACTTAACTATATTCACACACACACCCCTACCACCATATAATATAGTTGCAGCTTGAAAGCAATTCCTCACTCTAATTGCTATATAAGATCACTGCCCAGATCATGTCCAGCTTGCATAACCCAAGCATGGCAGCTTCTCAAAAGCTTTATGTTGCTCTCTTCCATGTTCTCCTTCTTTCCTTGTTTCCTTTGAAAGCCAAATCATCTGCAAGAACACAAGCTGAAGCTCTCCTCCAATGGAAAAGCACCTTGTCTTTCTCACCTCCTCCTCTTAGTTCATGGTCTCGTTCCAACCTCAACAACCTCTGCAAGTGGACTGCTGTTTCCTGCAGCTCCACCTCTCGATCAGTCTCTCAAATAAACCTCCGCAGCCTAAACATAACTGGAACACTCGCCCATTTCAACTTCACCCCATTTACTGATCTCACCAGGTTTGACATCCAGAGTAACAATGTCAATGGAACGATACCATCAGCCATTGGCAGCCTCTCCAAGCTCACTCACTTGGACCTCAGTGCCAACCTCTTCGAGGGCAGCATACCTGTGGAGATATCTCAGTTGACAGAGCTTCAGTATCTTAGTCTTTACAACAACAATCTCAACGGTATCATCCCCTTTCAACTTGCCAATCTTCCCAAGGTAAGACACTTGGACCTTGGAGCAAACTACCTCGAAAACCCTGACTGGTCCAAGTTTTCCATGCCTTCTTTGGAATATCTTAGTTTTTTTCTCAATGAACTTACTGCAGAATTCCCCCATTTTATAACCAATTGCCGGAACTTGACGTTTCTGGATTTGTCACTCAATAAATTCACAGGCCAAATACCAGAATTGGTCTATACCAATCTGGGAAAGCTTGAGGCCTTGAATCTCTATAACAATTCATTCCAAGGACCATTGTCATCCAACATTTCGAAGCTTTCCAATCTCAAAAACATTAGTCTACAATATAACCTGTTGAGTGGTCAAATTCCCGAAAGCATTGGTTCGATATCTGGTCTTCAAATTGTTGAGTTGTTCAGCAATTCTTTCCAAGGAAATATTCCATCTTCTATAGGCCACCTTAAGCATCTTGAAAAGCTTGATCTCCGGATGAATGCATTGAACTCAACGATCCCTCCTGAGCTTGGTCTTTGCACTAACCTCACCTACTTGGCCTTGGCTGATAATCAGCTAAGTGGGGAATTGCCTTTGTCTTTGTCCAATCTATCTAAAATAGCAGATATGGGTTTATCTGAAAACTCTCTCTCCGGTGAGATCTCACCTACCCTTATATCCAACTGGACTGAATTGATCTCGCTTCAGGTTCAAAACAATTTGTTTTCTGGAAATATTCCTCCAGAAATTGGGAAATTGACAATGCTTCAATACCTTTTTCTGTATAATAACACATTCTCTGGTTCCATTCCCCCGGAGATAGGAAACTTGAAGGAGTTGCTAAGTCTAGACCTTTCAGGAAACCAGCTTTCAGGCCCCCTTCCTCCACCATTATGGAATCTCACAAATCTTCAAATCCTGAATCTTTTCTCAAATAACATCACCGGTAAAATTCCATCAGAAGTTGGAAATTTGACGATGCTGCAAATTCTTGATCTCAACACCAACCAGCTCCATGGGGAGTTGCCACAGACCATTTCAAATATTACTTCTTTAACTTCCATCAATCTGTTTGGCAATAACCTCTCTGGTAGCATTCCAAGTGATTTTGGGAAGTACATGCCTTCTCTAGCGTATGCTAGCTTTTCAAACAATAGTTTCTCTGGAGAATTGCCGCCTGAATTGTGTAGAGGTCTGAGTCTTCAACAATTTACTGTCAATGAAAACAGTTTTACAGGGTCACTGCCAACCTGCTTGAGGAATTGTTCGAAGCTAACACGAGTTCGGCTTGAAGAGAACCGATTCACTGGAAACATCACTAATGCATTTGGTGTCCTTCCAAATCTTGTTTTTGTTGCCCTCAGTGACAATCAATTTATTGGTGAAATCTCACCAGATTGGGGAGAATGTAAAAACCTCACCAATTTACAGATGGACGGAAACAGAATTTCTGGTGAAATCCCTGCTGAGCTTGGGAAGTTGCCCCAGCTGCAAGTTCTAAGTCTGGGCTCCAATGAACTGACTGGGAGGATTCCTGCTGAACTGGGAAATCTGAGCAAGTTATTCATGCTCAATTTGAGCAACAATCAGTTGACAGGGGAGGTACCTCAGAGTCTAACCAGCTTGAAAGGTCTTAATTCTCTCGACTTATCTGATAACAAGCTGACTGGAAACATATCAAAAGAGCTTGGGAGTTATGAGAAGCTATCAAGCTTGGATTTGAGCCACAACAACCTTGCTGGTGAAATACCTTTTGAACTGGGCAACTTAAACTCGTTGCAGTACTTGTTGGATCTTAGCAGCAACTCACTCTCAGGAGCCATACCTCAAAATTTTGCGAAGCTATCGCGGTTGGAGACTCTGAATGTCTCACATAACCATCTCTCAGGAAGAATCCCAGATTCGCTGTCTTCCATGCTTAGCCTGTCTTCTTTCGATTTCTCATACAATGAGTTGACAGGTCCTATACCAACTGGAAGCGTTTTCAAAAATGCATCCGCAAGATCTTTTGTTGGAAATTCTGGATTGTGCGGTGAAGGAGAAGGACTATCACAATGCCCAACAACAGACAGCAAGTCCTCAAAGGATAACAAAAAGGTTCTTATTGGTGTTATCGTTCCGGTTTGTGGCTTATTAGTAATAGCAACTATCTTTTCTGTTCTGCTATGTTTCCGAAAAAACAAACTGCTTGATGAAGAGACCAAAATAGTCAACAATGGTGAGAGTTCCAAGTCAGTGATATGGGAAAGAGAAAGCAAATTCACATTTGGGGATATTGTCAAGGCCACTGATGACTTCAACGAGAAGTACTGCATTGGAAGAGGAGGATTTGGTAGTGTTTACAAAGCAGTATTATCTACAGGTCAAGTAGTTGCAGTCAAGAAACTCAACATGTCAGACTCCAATGACATCCCAGCAACCAATCGCCAGAGTTTCGAGAATGAGATTAAAATGCTGACAGAAGTTAGGCACCGGAACATCATAAAGCTTTATGGGTTTTGCTCCAGGAGGGGCTGCTTGTACCTGGTTTACGAGCATGTTGAAAGAGGAAGTCTGGGAAAAGTGTTGTATGGGATAGAAGGGGAAGTGGAGCTTGGTTGGGGCAGGAGAGTGAATACAGTGCGAGGAGTTGCTCATGCAATTGCCTACTTGCACCATGACTGTTCTCCGCCCATTGTGCACCGTGACATATCACTGAACAACATTTTGCTAGAGACAGATTTTGAGCCACGTCTTGCGGATTTTGGCACAGCAAGACTCTTGAATACAGATTCCTCCAACTGGACTGCAGTTGCTGGGTCTTATGGCTACATGGCTCCAGGTAAGACAACAATCCTATGTTGTTGATTTTTGTTCTTGTCATTTGAGTATCTGCTCTAAAATTATAAAAGCTATAACATGTGTACAACAAGGAAATGAGAAACATGGCATGATGTTAAAAACTTTCATACTGGATGTTTCAAATGTTCATTTTGATTGCCTGGTGATTTCAGAACTGGCACAAACAATGCGGGTCACAGACAAATGCGATGTGTATAGCTTTGGGGTGGTTGCTTTGGAAGTCATGATGGGAAGGCACCCGGGAGACCTCTTATCTTCATTGTCATCAATGAAACCACCTTTGTCAAGCGATCCAGAGTTGTTTCTAAAGGATGTGCTAGACCCGCGGCTCGAAGCTCCCACAGGCCAAGTAGCAGAGGAAGTTGTTTTCGTAGTTACAGTGGCCTTAGCATGCACACAAACCAAGCCAGAGGCACGGCCCACCATGCATTTTGTGGCACAAGAATTAGCAGCAAGAACTCAAGCTTACCTGGCTGAGCCACTGAACTCGATAACTATCAGCAAGTTGAGAAGTTTTCAAAAATAGAACAAGATGGACCTCGTAGGATAGGCTACTTTTGATTTTGGTTTGACAGAATTCCATGGCTTTCACGAATTACAATTCAAGGAGGTGGGCTTTGCTTCCTTGTGGCTGTCTTAGTATAAAGATTATAGTACCAGAGTACGGATGCATGTTCCGTATCATGTATTACTAGTGGATGCCCGTGCTATCTTTTTATTTTTATAAAAAATACTGTAAAAATTTATAATATAAAAAATAATATATTTATAATATTAATAATATATTTTTTTCAAATTTATTAATTATTTTATTAATAATATTAATTATAATAAAAATAATAATATTTATAACACAAATAATAATATTTTTTATATGAACACTTTGAATTATAAGAGAAATAATAATATTTATAACACACATTATTATATTAAGAAAACTGAAGAATATTTATAACACAAATTATTTGGGTCCTAGCGAGGACCCAAGCGAATTAAGTCTTGAGGTAAGATCCATTATCATTGGATTCTGCGGAAGACCCATTGTCATTAGGTCCTGCACTAGACCCATTACCATTAGGTCCAGTGCAGGACCCATTACCATTAGGTCTTAGCGCAGGGTCTAAGCGAATTGGGTCCTGACAACAGCCAATTACCATTGGATCCTAACACAGGCGCATAGGCAGGGCAGCCCAAGCGCCAGGTCTCGCCACGCGGCGCACGGGTATGGGTGTGCGCTCTTGGCAAGCTAGCCCCAGCGCCACGTAGCACTCGGGTCTAACCCAGCGGAAGGGCGGGCAGCCAAAACACAAAACAAATTTGCAGAAATTGAACGCTTGGGTTGCCCTGCCTGTGCGTCTACGTTATACGATTAAGATAAAAGGTTATACGATTGCAGAAAATATTATTATACGATTACGCTAGAGATTGTAGAAAATACCAAATTGCAGAAACTGAACAGAGATTGCAGAAACTAAACAAATATCTTCTTGAATTTCTACGATTACGCCAAAACACAAAACAAATTTGCAGAAACTGAACGCAAATACCAAATTGTACAAACAGAAGGGAAGATGAAATACCAAAATAAATATAGAAATTGAACGCAAATATCAAATTGCAGAAGCTGAAGGAAAAATGAAATACCAAATTTTGTAGAAGCGAAAGACAAAATATCACTCAAAAAAATTTGTTTATAAATACGCGAAAGTTGTGTTTGAGATTAAGTCTCGTTCTATAAAACCAGCTCTGATACAAAGAATTCAATTAACACAAAATAAATACGAACACGAAAGAGAGGGAGGCTAGAATTCTCCTTTTGTTGATATGTGAAAAGTATATTATTTAACCTAAATACAAAGAGCTTATATATAGGTTAAGCTAAAAATATTATTCTACCATTAATAAATAAAACAAGATAAATGTATTATTTAACAGGAGGCTCTCTAAGATTATTAAAAGAACTCTAAAACGCGTGGGGAAAGCACTGTAGCTTTCCCCACAAAACATTTTTTTTATAGTTATTATTATATTATTACTACACTGTAGCTAGCTGTCTGGTTTTTTTTTAGCTTGGAAAGTATTTGACTTACAGAAGCGAGATCATCATATTGATGCATTAAATGCTTTGAAAATTTACATTGTCTTTTGTCTTTCTCTGCAATTGGGTCTTCCCTTATTCTCTACAGTTGAGGGGGTTGCTAGATTTTCTGACTTGCCATCAGCTTGAAAATAATTAAAGGAACATGCCAAGAGACAATGAGCTTACACAACTGATTTTCGCGTCTTGGAAGCTGTGTTCACCAATGGTTTAGGCATGGGGATAAAATATATGCATAGCTAGCCGTGGAGTTGTGCATTAAATGAATATGACATTGACATCATTATACATACATACTTGCCCTTACCTCTTCATTATTTCTTGTTATGATTTAGTTAGCACTTCTATTTTGGTTAGTATAGTCGGCAAGCCTTTTTTGTTTTTGTCTGTAATTGCTTTATTGCATGGGGTGGTGCTCTTCTGGAGTGTTTTTTAGTAATTCAATTCTCTCGACTCCTAGCTCTCTTATGATATTTTAAGGTGATTTTTGTGCAACTTTTATTCTTTGGGTTGGGTTAGCTTTTACCAGCAAGTAGCGTTTGTTGAGGGTTCAGGTGGGATGTGCTTTTTTTTTTAGTGCATGCCAATTTGTCATGCTTTCTTATTTTTCATTTGCATGTTTTTTCAGGGTAGTACTTTCTTTTTACCGTGCATTGGTTCTTAGGTTCTTCATCGTTTCTTCTTTTTTATTTCACTCATAGTTACCTGTTGGTTTGTTGTCGATTTTATGCATTAGTCTTTTTTCCATTCCCCTGTTATTTATCATTGGTTTTTCTTAGTTGCTACTGTTCTTCATTTCCTCTATCAGATCATCTTTCAGGAGAGGACTTAAACTTCAAGGTTAGAACATGCCTCTGTTTTTTGCTTTTAAGATTGTGTTGTGAGGAATTACTATATTCATGTTGTTGTCTGCATCTCAAATTCTTGTGCATGGGAGGGCTGGGAGGGCACTTTGTCGCATTTTGTTTCCATAATACTTAATATGTGGCTTTCGACTTTTAGCACATAGAAGCTATTGGCCAACTATTTGTTTAGTGCATGAGGCATTTGTTATGACAAGCAAATGTTGCAAAGATTTTATCTTGCCCAAAAAATGTTAGCCGTTCAAGTCATCCCAGTTTCTTTCAAGAAAATAGGATCCCGCAAGATATTTTTGTTTTGTTCCTATTTTATGCCTCTCCATGTAAACTTATTTTTCAATGGTGTATTTTACAAGTTTTAATCCTGCATTCATGCACTTTTCCTTATAAACTCTTAACATGCAAGCTCTGTTGTTTATATTTGATGTCTCTTATTTTTTTTTTTCCTTTTTGATGTACAGAGATAGTGTTTATGTTGTCAAAACAAAACTTAATGAGCAAAGGTTTTTTTGTTTTTTTGCCTGTAATGGATGGTCATGCAAATCGTTTAAAAATTAGTACGAAAGACCACTTAATGAGCAAAGGTTGCTTCTTCTTTTTTTGGCATAATGGGTGGCCATACAAATCATTACAAAAATTAGTATGAAAGATCTGTTGGGCTAATTCTTGATTTTTGTTGTTTCTAACCATTGATTTATTTCGTATACTAATTTCACCTCTGCGATGTTTCTTGGCGTTGGAGAAGAAAACAAAAAAAGAATTCATATCCTTTCTAGGTTTTTTCGGTCTACTATTATCTTTATATTTAGGAATTCAAGGTCCATTTATGAGAGATTATTTAATTGTCATGAAAAAAAGACACATATGATTCATGATATTGTATATTAATTTGTATATGTTTCTCAACATCACAATTAAAACTTGAGTTATATATTTATTAAGACATGTTGTTTTATTAGATATAATTAAGCATTGGTTTTTATGATGAGGTTAGGTTAATTATTCTTCGTTTAAGAACATGAGCTTACAACGAATTTGGCATGCCTGAAGATCATATAAAGGAGGGAGGTCATAATTCTCTTTTTTTAGCGGTGTTTATATATGTCAATCTACGAATTATAATTGGGTTTTATCAAAAAAAAAATCTTACCCTATTTTTTTAAAATCTTTTTAAAGATGACAAAACATAAGACACTCTCATTAAAAAATTACAAAAATTATTGTCCTTCTTCTTTGCAGATTTTGTTTTTGTTTTCTTGCCTTTCCAATATGTCCTTGCATATAGCATAACTTCTTCTTCTTGGCGCTTGCTAGGATCGTCATGTTTCTTTCACCTGAATATGCCTTTCCATTTCCATTTCCTTGCATATATACGGCATAACTTATTTGCTTTATGCCTTTCCATTTCCTTGCATGCTTAGTCATGGTTATGGTATTTCAATGTTTAACAACACGTAATGTTCTTTTTTAGCTCCTTGATCTTTTATTGTTGTATCTTCATCACATTTGTTCAACTTATTTCTTCAATTATATATCCTTTAGAGCGAGAAGGGGGTTTGTATTTCCAACTTATTGTTGTCAAAACAAAACTACTTAATGAGCAAAGGTTGTTCTTTTTTGGACGTGATGGATGACCATACATGACCCTTGGAAGATTATGCAGGCTCATCAAGTGAACATCTTTGTGGAGATATTGATGTCGGTCCTGCACCAGCACTTCCAAAGAAGCAACACCTCTCCATTTCATCACCTGAAAAGATTTGCATCTCCAATATCATTTAGTTAGTTCTCTGTAATGCTTCACCATCTCTTTGTTTAACAAACAATCATCTATATCATTCTCCTTTTCTAATTGCCTTCCTTTCTTTGTGAACTCATGTACTGAGCAATAATTACATCTTTATTTCTCATTTCTTATTTATCTTCAAGAATATTTGATGCTTATTGCTTTAAGAATAATTTATAGCTTAGGAAAAAAATTAACATTTAGTTAATCAATGCTTTCTTATCCAACATCGGAAGCTGATTGAACGTCTTCATCACGTGCTTTTTTATTACAACCTGTTGCTCATTGACGTCTACTTTTCTATCTATATGTATAAATTAAGCATAAAATATTTAGCTTAGGCACTTTTATTCTACTTGGATTTAATTGCCTTTACTTAACTTTTGCGATTCACTGCTAACTTTATAAATATCATGTCTTTTGCTGTTGTATAATATTTCTAATTATTTTATCACTGTTTATTATAATAATTAGAACCAAATTTCACTTAAAACACTCGCAGCATCACGCGGGTATCAAAACTAGTAAAAGCTATAACATGTGTGCAACAAGGAAATGGAAAACATGGCATGATGCATGTTAAAAACTTTCATACTGGATGTTTCAGATGTTCATTTTGATTGCCTGGTGTTTTCAGAACTGGCACAAACAAACAATGCGGGTCACAGACAAATGCGATGTGTATAACTTTATAAATATTATATTTTTTGTTGATTGCATTATGCATGTTAAATTTATTTTTAATATAATACATTAAATCAATCTAAAAATTATTTTAAAAAAACTAATTTAAAATTAAAAATAATTATGTTTTTACAAAAACCACTTTACAACTACGAATACGAAAACAAATGGAGCCTAATTAATTCTGTCACCATGCAGGATACTTCTGTTATTTGTAACCTCACATAGAAATGTTTTGCATGTGTGGATGTGCGGTGTGTAGCATCTAATAGATATAACTAGTTATTTCATCTGTTTTTTTTTTTTTTACCGTGATTCAAATATTTTTTTTAAAAATTAAAGATAAATTAGAATATTTTTTTTAAAAACTAAATACACACAATACTATTAAAAAATCTCTATTAAAAAAAGATTAAATAAGAAAAAAATATCACAAAAAAGAGATATTAATTGAAACATAATTTAAAAATTATTTAAGAAAAAAGACATTACAAAAATATCATTTAAAAATAACAATATTAGAAGAAAAAAAATAGCTCAGATATTGTGGTTTAACTCGTCAAACCTATGCTCTGGGTTGTGGACTCAACTAGGTTCAATAATTTTTTCTTAAATTTATATTTAACTTTTAAAAAAAACACCAAAAAAAAAAAACAAAAGAGAAAATATTTAAAGAGGTGGCCCTCGAGCCTATGGCTCAGTGCCCCTGGGCCATTGTAAAGAAAAGCCCAAGTATGTGGGTGACTCTTTAGGGGCCTAGGTCTGTGTGCCTAGACTTGGTTTTATTTTTTTTATATATATATTTGAAAAGGGTGGATGACCTCTAGGTAATGAGACTAGTTGTCTATGGAAAGACGATGACCTCTAGGTAATGGGGCTAGTTGTCAATGGAAAGACGCGTCACCTCCAAAGCATCCTATCTAAGGTAAGTTGCATTATTAATTGATTTTTTTAAGGTCATTTTCTATGTGTTGGTCTGTCTAAAGTTCAAGAAAGGTCATTCTCAGTAAGAAGATTATTTTTTTTTCAGATTAAAACCTAACCATTTTAAAACAAAAACAAAAAAAAAATTCATATCCCAAAAAAAAATCAATTTGATTTTTATGGTGTTTTTGAAATTTTGTTCAAATCCTAATGAATAATCACAAACTTGTTATGATACTAATTAATTAATTTTTGAGTTTTTCAAAGTATGATAAAGATGCAATTTTTATTATTTTTTTAAAAAACATATACATGAAAAGATTTTAGAACTTGGTTATATGCATACAAATAAAAACACATTTTTATATTTTTTTAAATAAGATTTTTTTTTTGTATTTTTCGAAATTTTTGAAGAAAAGCGGGTATATTTAATATTGGATCGGTATCTTTTAGTGTAAGTTTACAACCCAAATATTAAATGAAAATGTTGGAAAACACACGAGAGACCCACAAATAAATTTAAAATAGTCTTTGATTTTTTTCAGAAATTTTGAAAATCATTTGAGATTTGTTTGGAAAAAACATAAAAAATAAAAAAATAAACATTGCTGAGAAATTATTAGGACGTGTTTGCCAAACATGTCCTTAACTAAAAATCAGAGGCTTAAAAAAACATTTTAAGATCGTGTGGCAAAGACGTCTTAAGAACAAAAATATTGTGTTTTTTTTTTCTTTGATAAAATTAAACATGTCTAACATGGTCTTAAACTAACGTATTCAACCCAGCCAAGAAATATAAATTCAACCCAGCCACGTGAGCTAGGTTCCTAACCCAAAGTCCAAGCCTAGAAATATAGTCAAGAAATATAAATTAAAAATTAAAAATAAAAAATTAAACAAGGTTTTGTTTGCTTATATCTCATTAAGAATAATGAGAACAAAATGAAGAACCCAAAAACATAAACTTTAATTTCAACCATGTTATGTCAAATTGAAGGCATGGAGACATGTAAAAAAGGCATTATTGAAACAAGAATTTGAGACTACATCATTACAATGAATACTCAATCATCATAATGAATTGATTTTATGCACACAAAAAAACTGAAGAATAAATTCCTTGATTTCAGTATTTTTAAGTCATTAAAATCCTAAATTAATAATCAACAAGCATGCACATACATGTAAAAACCAATAAATAATCAAAAAATTTGTAAATCAATTACCTAAGATAATCTTCATCGTATGAACACTAAACCCAGGAAATGATGAAGCTTGGAAACTCAGCAGTAAGCCTAAACCTAGAATACGTGGGCTGACAAGATTTAAGACATGAATAAACGGCCCTCTGCAGAGGGGGAAGTCATGAATATGTGGATTGACATGATTTCCTAGGAGCCAGGCCGAAGCATCATCGCTCATAAATTCTTTAGTGTATGCTAGATTATTCATTAGAGTTTATTCAAATTGTTTTTTAGTACTTTTTTTTCAATTCAAATATATATATATATATATATAAACATGCATGTATTATTAATTTTTTTTTAGTAATTTTTTTAATTCTAGCTAAGGTTAACTTGATGTGATTTCATCGATTTGATCAATTAAAAAAACAACATCAATAGCCATAAAGAATATAGTTCGACTTGCAAAAATTTAAGACAACATTTTATTTTAAACAAAATATTGAAACAACAATATATTGGATAGATTGAGGACAACTATGGTTAATCTATCAAATCTACAACTCAGATCATGAGACTATGATATTCCATATAAAGAAAATCAAAGTAAATTACAAAACTTAATTCTCAATCAATCTAGTGTTGGAGAATGAAATTAAGAAAAATCAATTAAAAAATCATCCTGTTAAACTCGTAACTTAGGTCATGAGATTGAGATATCTTTATAGAAAGTAAACATAAAAAATAACTTGAGTTTAGTCCAGGTTGATCTACTAAACTCGCGATCAAGATCATAAAAATTTGATAATTTTATAAAAAACAAATCAAAACAAATAAAACTCAATTTTTAATATATTTATTATTAAATAATAAAATAAATAATATTTTATGAGGTGATGCTATTAAAATCACCATCCTTTTAATTCATTGTTAATAATAATAATAATAATAATAATATATTTGCCTGGAGAAAGAGAGAGAGAGGTGTACATAATAAATACTATAAAATTTATATTCCTAGAATTTATACCATCATCTAGGCCTTTTTTTAAAAAACAAATCCTTAATACATGGTTTTTTTCTTTGAAAAAAAAAAAACTCTGGGCTGGCGACTATACCTGCATTATGCATAGTTAAGTTTATAAATCTTTCAATTTAATTTTTTATATTTGCAAGGAATATCTTCAAACTAATTTATGTGCAAAAAAAAAACTAAATTTTTTTACTATATATTTATTTTTATTTGAGGTTAATGAATATCTTCAAACTAATTTATGTGCAAAAAAAAAAAACTAAGGCATATATTTTTTATTCTTATGTAATTTTAGACTCGCGGGGAAATACATAACAAATAAAAATTAACTATAACTAAAAAGGATAAGTGTTTTACTGTAGCGAGAATTACTATGGACTATGAGTGCTTTCACTGTGGATTGCACTGTTATGCACTATAGCGGAGGTTGCTATGAACTGTAAGTGCTTTCACTTTACACTGCACTGTTTGGTAGGGTCATGGTGAGGTTGCAGGCTAGAGGCGCCTAGCTGGAGGCACACCTCCTGAGGTTGCGGACACCTGGTGCGAGGCTACTAGGCCTGGGCATTGGGCAGGCCACCCTCCCCAAGCCACAACCACCTGGCTCTGTGGCTAGCCGAGGCCATGGCATGTAGACACCTGGCGCAGGGTTTGCCTAGCCTTGGGCACTCCAGGAAAACCCGTGAGCCTGGCTGCAGCCTTGCGACCCTAGGGTCTACAAACCCGCGAGGCTGGGTCTGTAAGCTCGAGCGCATAACCTGCAGACCCGCGTGTTGGGTTCAGACATGACCACCGAGGTCTGTTCTGACTGCCCTTGGGTTTAGAGGCCTGCGCTGCTGGATCGGCAGACCTTGTAGAGAAGAAAAATTAAAAAAAAAAACATAATAACAATTATCATTATTATTATTGCTAATGATTTTTTTCTAAAAACATTCTTTATGTAGAAACTTTGGCCATGCAAGTTTAATATTATTATTAATATGGTAAATAGTATTATTTATATTCTAAATAGTATTATCTTTATTGTAATTAAAAGTATTGATATTAAGAATAGAAAAAATTGAAAAAAAAATATAGTAACAATTATCATCATCATTATTATTGTTAATAATTTTTTTTAGAAAAAAAATTATTATTGTATAAAATTTAAGTTTAATATTATTATTAATATGATAAATATTATTATTTGTATTCTAAATATTGTGATCTTTATTGTAATTAAAATTATTAATTAATTAGCTCAGGTTGTCAACACCTGACGCTAAGGCTGACAAACTAGAGCGTTAGGGCCATCACGCGCGTTTGGCCACGACCCTAGGTAACAAACACCTAGTGCGGGGTCTGCCGAGCCTTGGGCACTGGGGGCAGATCCGCGTGCCTGGCTACAGCCCGGGAGGGGGGGCATTCCTCTACTGTGTTTTTTGGCAAAAATTACGGCTAAGGGTATTGTCTTTTTTGTGAAAAACTATTGGGGCTAGCTTGGTAGCGAGACCCAACGTTGTTGGGTCTGGCAGCCAAGTCAGGTCCAAAACACTTTCAAAAGGAGCCACCAACGTTGAGTCATGTTGCTTAGCAAGACCCAATAGTTTTAGGTCTGGCTCAAAACTCTTCAAAAAGGGGTTTGGTCTGTCTGCCTAGCCAGACTCACCGATCTTAGGTTTGGCTTACAGTGAGACCCAATATTCTAGGATCTTGCAGTGTAGCCATACCCAAGGATATTAATATTTGTATTATAAATATTTTAAATTTTATTATTATTAATATTAAAAATATTAATATTTGTATGCTAGATTATTCAGCAAAGTTTATTCAAATTGTTTTTTTAGTATTTTTTTAATTCAAATATATATATATATATATATATATATATATATATATATATATATATATATATATAAACATGCATGTATTATTAATGTTTTTTTAGTATTGTTTTTTAATTCTTGCTAACGTTAACTTGATATGATCTGATCGACTTGACCAGTTAAAAAAACAACATGAATAGCCATAAAGAATATAGTTCGACTCGTAAAAATTCAAGACAATATCTTTTTTAAAACAAAATATTGAAACAATAATATATTGGATAGATCGGGGACAACTAGGGTTAACCTATCAAATCTACAATTCAGGTCATAAGACTATGATATTCCATATAAAGAAAATCGAAGTAAATTACAAAACTCAATTCTCAATCAACCTAGTGTTGAAGAATGAAATTGAAAAAAATCAATTAAAAAATCAACCTGAATTAACATGTTAAGCATGTGATTCAGGTCATGAGATTGATATATTTTTATAGAAAATAAACATAAAAATAACTTGAGTTTAGTCCAGGTTGATCTACTAAGCTTGCGATCAAGATCATAAAAATTTGATAATTCTATAAAAAACAAATTATAACAAATAAAACTCAATTTTTTATACATTTATTATTAAATAATAAAATAAATAATATTTTATGAGTGATGCTATTAAAATCACCATCCTTTTAATTCATTGTTAATAATAATAATAATAATAATAATAATAATAATATATTCGCCCGGAGAAAGAGAGAGAGAGAGAGTGTTGTACATAATAAATACTATAAAATTTATATAACCCTTAATACATGAGTTTTTTCTTTAAAAACAAAAACTAACTCTGGGTTAGCGACTATACCTGGATTATGCATAGTTAAGTTTATAAATCTTTCAATTTAATTTTTTATATTTGCAAGGAAATATAAGAGAAAATATTTTTTTTATTTGAGATTAATGAATATCTTCAAACTAATTTATGTGCAAAAAAAAAAAACTACATTAATTGTTACTAAAAAAATACTTAATAAATAATTTTCATATTAGTCTGATAAGTTTAGAGGAATAGATTCTTCCAAGTGTTGATATTAAAGTTTAAATCCTAAAAATAAAAAGATAAAATATATTTTTAGAGTTAATTATTGACTCTAATCACTATAGGACAACTAAAAAGCAATTAACTAGGAGTTGGAACTTCAAATTTTAAATTTTATGGAAATTGTGTAATTATAAATTTTGCTATTTTTTTACTGTGATGATAGCAAAATTATAATTTTTGAGTTTTTTTTAAATAATAATTTTTTTATACTTGATATTTTTATTATTTTACACCTCGTCAATTCATCACTATTTTTTTATATTTATTCTTTTGTAATATTCTTTATTTCTTTTTCTTTACACTTTTTTTTTTGTAAAAACAAATAACATAAAAATGGCACAATTGAAATTTTAGACTAAGGCATATATTTTTTATTCTTCTGTAATTTTAGACTGGCGGGGAAATATATCAAATAACTATTAACTATAACTAAAAGGGATAAGTATTTTACTGTAGCAAGAATTACTATGGATTGTGAGTGCTTGTACAATGGATTGCACTATTCTGCACTGTAGTAGGGGTTACTATGAACTGTGAGTGCTTTCACTGTGGACTACACTGTTTGGTAGGGGCATGATGAGGTTGCAGGGTAGAGGCGCCTAGCTGGAGGCACACCCCCTGAGGCTGCGGACACCTGGTACGAGGCTGTCAGGCCTGGGCGTTGGGCAGGCCACACGCCCCAAGCCACAACCACCTGGCGTTGTGACTGGCCGAGGCCATGGCATGCAGACACCTGGCGCAGGGTTTGCCTAGCCTTGGGCGCTTCGAGAAAACCAACGCGTCTGGCTGCAACCCAAGGGCGAGTAGGTCTCCAGCCCTGCACAAACCCGCGAGGCAGGGTCTGCAACCTCGAGCGCCTAGCCTGCAGACCCACATGTTAGGTTCAAACACGGTTGCCGAGGTCTGTTCTAACTGCCCTTGGGTTTAGAGGCCTACGCTGCTGGATCGGCAGACCTTGTAGAGAAAGGAAAAAAAAAACATAATAACAATTATCATTATTATTATTATTGTTAATGATTTTTTTTAAAAAAAAAATTCTTTATGTAGAAACTTTGGCCGTGCAAGTTTAATATTATTATTAATATGGTAAATATTATTATTTGTATTCTAAATATTATTATCTTTATTGTAATTAAAAGTATTGATATTAAGAATAGAAGAAAATTGAAAAAATATATACTAACAATTATCATTATTATTATTGTTGTTAATAATATTTTCTAAAAAAATTATTGCTGTATAAACTTTGGTCACACAAGTTTAATATTATTATTAATATGATAAATATTATTATTTGTATTCTAAATATTGTGATCTTTATTGTAATTAAAAATATTAATTAATTATAATTAATTAGCTCAAGTTGTCGACACCTGGCGCAAGAGCTGACAAGCCAGAGCGTTGGGGCCACCACGCGCGCCTGGCCACGACCCCAGGCAACAAATACCTGGCGCGGGGTCTGCCAAGCCTTGGGGCACTGGGGGCAGATCCGCGTGCCTAGCTTCAGCCCGGGAGGGGGGCATTCCTTTGCTGTATTTTTTTGGCAAAAATTACAGCTAAGGGTATTGCTTCCTTTGCGAAAAACTATTAGGGCTAGCTTGGCAGCTGGACCTAACTTTGTTGGGTCTGGCAGCCAAGTCAGGTCCAAAACACTTTCAAAAGGAGTCACCAACGTTGGGTCATGTTGCTCAACATGACCCAGTAGTTTTAGGTCTGGCTCAAAACACTTCAAAAAGAGGTTGGGTCTACCTGCCTAGCCAGACTCATTGATCTTAGGTCTGGCTTACAGTGAGACCCAATATCCTGATGTCTCACAGCGCAGCCATACCCAAGGATATTAATATTTGTATTATAAATATTTAATTTTTTTATTTTTTTTATTATAATTAAAAGTATTAAAATTAAAAATATTATTTTTTTATTATAATGAAAAGTATTAATATTAAAAATAGTAATATTTGTGTTTTAAATATTATTATTTTTATTATAATTCTAAATATTCATATAAAAAATATTATTATTTGTGCTAGAAATATTCTTGGGTTTCTAAATATTATTATTTTTATTATAATTCAAAGTATTAATATAAAAAATATTATTATTTGTGTTATAAATATTCTTGGATTTCTTAATTATTTGTGTTATAAATTTTTAGTTTTGATAAAACCCTAAAGTCTTGACATGCTTTCTAAAGCTTATTAGTTTCAGTCAATTGATTCACCAAAGTTTCTCCAAGTTCATTTAATTTTGATTTTGATTTTTTTTTTGGAAGTTCAAAAGTTGACTGACTTTGTTGGGCAGTTTGACTGGCTTAATTACGTAATGTAAACACGAACTCCCTTTCAGCAGGCCGAGAAAGATCGAAGAAAGCACTGTAAAGAAAAAAAGCATAAGAATTTGTTTCATTGTTTGACTGGCTTAATTTTAAATATTTTTTAATATAAAAAATAAAAAAATATATTATTTTAATATATTTTAAAATAAAAAATAATTTTAAAAATAATCTCCGGTTTTAAAATTAAAAATATTATTTTGATAAATTTTTATTTAAATCACAATTTGAAAACCCGGAAAAAAGCATCAGGCCCCTCAGTAGAGGTGGGAAATCATGAATTTTTGTTGCCTGGAGATAGACAAGAGAGAGAGTCCGTAATAATATATGAACACTCCAAAGAAATCATGACTTCACACTCTCTTGGTTCTCTGAATTTAACCTTAGTTAGATCCACCCTGAAATGGACAAATGAGATCAAGCTGGAGCCAATCCTTTTTTTTGTACCGGGTACTCCTTTTCGCAATTGCATTTCAGAATTATTTTTTTAATTTAAATTAATATTTTTTTATTTTCAGATTATTTTCATACATACTATGTTAAAACTAAATTTTAAAAAATAAAAAAAATATTATTTTAATATATTTTAAAATAAAAAATACTTTAAAAAATTACTATTATTATAATGCGTCCTGAGTGGAAAGACAAAAATAATCCCAGGTTATTATATAGATGAAGGTCCAGAATCTTATAATGTAAGGGCTTAGTGCAGCTGCTCCAGAGATGGGTCCATGAAAAAATTAATATTTTTTTAATTAATGTCCGACCCAGTAATTTTTTTATTTAAATTCTCGGAATGGGTCCATGAAAAAAATACTGTTTTTTAACTAAAACTTGAGTTAACCTGAATGAGTTTTTGAAGAGAATATTTAATAGCTTGGTAGCTTCTGTTTTTTTATATTTTTAAACATTAAATTAATGTTTTTATGATTTTTTATGCTTTTTTAAAAAATTATTTTAATATATTTATTAAAATAAAAATCACTTTTAAGATTACTGTTGCAGAGCAATAACAAGCGCGCATTTAGACTTTTGTGCTCTTATAACCAATGCCATGGCCAACGTATCCAAACAAATAGTTGCAGCTTGAAAGCAATTCCTCACTCTAATTGCTATATAAGATCACTGCCCAGATCATGTCCAGCATGCATAACCCAAGCATGGCAGCTTCTCAAAACCTTTATGTTGCTCTCTTCCATCTTCTCCTTCTTTCCTTGTTTCCCTTGAAGGCCAAATCATCTGCAAGAACACAAGCTGAAGCTCTCCTCCAATGGAAAAGCACCTTGTCCTTTTCACCTCCTACTCTTAGTTCATGGTCACGTTCCAACCTCAACAACCTCTGCAAGTGGACTGCTGTTTCCTGCAGCTCCACCTCTCGAACAGTCTCACAAATAAACCTCCGCAGCCTAAACATAACTGGAACACTCGCCCATTTCAACTTCACCCCTTTTACTGGTCTCACCACGTTTGACATCCAGAATAACAACGTCAATGGAACGATACCATCAGCCATTGGCAGCCTCTCCAACCTCACTCACTTGGACCTCAGTGTCAACTTCTTCGAGGGCAGCATACCTGTGGAGATATCTCAGTTGACAGAGCTTCAGTATCTTAGTCTTTACAACAACAATCTCAACGGTATCATCCCCTTTCAACTTGCAAATCTTCCCAAGGTAAGACACTTGGACCTTGGAGCAAACTACCTCGAAAACCCTGACTGGTCCAACTTTTCCATGCCTTCTTTGGAATATCTTAGTTTTTTTCTCAATGAACTTACTGCAGAATTCCCCCATTTTATAACCAATTGCCGGAACTTGACGTTTCTGGATTTGTCACTCAATAAATTCACAGGCCAAATACCAGAATTGGTCTATACCAATCTGGGAAAGCTTGAGGCCTTGAATCTCTATAACAATTCATTCCAAGGACCATTGTCATCCAACATTTCGAAGCTTTCCAATCTCAAAAACATCAGTCTACAAAATAACCTGTTGAGTGGTCAAATTCCCGAAAGCATTGGTTCGATATCTGGTCTTCAAATTGTTGAGTTGTTCAGCAATTCTTTCCAAGGAAATATCCCATCTTCTATAGGCAAACTTAAGCATCTTGAAAAACTTGATCTCCGGATAAATGCCTTGAACTCAACGATCCCTCCTGAGCTTGGTCTTTGCACTAACCTCACCTACTTGGCCTTGGCTGATAATCAGCTAAGGGGGGAATTGCCTTTGTCTTTGTCCAATCTATCTAAAATAGCACAAATGGGTTTATCTGAAAACTCTCTCTCCGGTGAGATCTCACCTACCCTTATATTCAACTGGACTGAATTGACCTCGTTTCAGGTTCAAAACAATTTGTTTTCTGGGAATATTCCTCCAGAAATTGGGAAGTTGACAATGCTTCAATACCTTTTTCTGTATAATAACACATTCTCTGGTTCCATTCCCCCGGAGATAGGAAACTTGAAGGAGTTATTAAGTCTAGACCTTTCAGCAAACCAGCTTTCAGGCCCCCTTCCTCCAGCATTATGGAATCTCACAAATCTTCAAATCCTGAATCTTTTCTCAAATAACATCAACGGTAAAATTCCACCAGAAGTTGGAAATTTGACGATGCTGCAAACTCTTGATCTCAACACCAACCAGCTCCATGGGGAGTTGCCACAGACCATTTCAAATATTACTTCTTTAACTTCCATCAATCTGTTTGGCAATAACCTCTCTGGTAGCATTCCAAGTGATTTTGGGAAGTACATGCCTTCTCTGGCGAATGCTAGCTTTTCAAACAATAGTTTCTCTGGAGAATTGCCGCCTGAATTGTGTAGAGGTCTGAGTCTTAAACAATTTACTGTCAACAGCAACAGTTTTAATGGGTCGCTGCCAACCTGCTTGAGGAATTGTTCGGAGCTATCACGAGTTCGGCTTGAAAAGAACCGATTCACTGGAAACATCACTGATGCATTTGGTGTCCTTCCAAATCTTGGTTTTGTTGCCCTCAGTGACAATCAATTTATTGGTGAAATCTCACCAGATTGGGGAGAATGTAAAAACCTCACCAATTTACAGATGGACGGAAACAGAATTTCTGGTGAAATCCCTGCTGAGCTTGGGAAGTTGCCCCAGCTGCGAGTTCTAAGTCTGGGCTCCAATGACCTGGCTGGGAGGATTCCTGCTGAACTGGGAAATCTGAGCAGGTTATTCATGCTCAACTTGAGCAACAATCAGTTGACAGGGGAGGTACCTCAGAGTCTAACCAGCTTGGAAAGCCTTGAATCCCTCGACTTATCTGATAACAAGCTGGCTGGAAACATATCAAAAGAGCTTGGGAGTTATGAGAAGCTATCAAGCTTGGACTTGAGCCACAACAACCTTGCTGGTGAAATACCTTTTGAACTGGGCAACTTAAACTCGTTGCGGTACTTGTTGGATCTTAGCAGCAACTCACTCTCAGGAGCCATACCTCAAAATTTTGCAAAGCTATCGCAGTTGGAGATTCTCAATGTCTCACATAACCATCTCTCAGGAAGAATCCCAGATTCGCTGTCTTCCATGCGTAGCCTGTCTTCTTTTGATTTCTCATACAATGAGTTGACAGGTCCTATACCAACTGGAAGCATTTTCAAAAATGCACCCGCAAGATCTTTTGTTCGAAATTCAGGATTGTGCGGTGAAGGAGAAGGACTATCACAATGTCCAACAACAGACAGTAGCAAGACCTCGAAGGTTAACAAAAAGGTTCTTATTGGTGTTATCGTTCCGGTTTGTGGCTTATTAGTAATAGCAACTATCTTTGCTGTTCTGCTATGTTTCCGAAAAACCAAACTGCTTGATGAAGAGACCAAAATAGTCAACAATGGTGAGAGTTTCAAGTCAGTGATATGGGAAAGAGAAAGCAAATTCACATTTGGGGATATTGTCAAGGCCACTGATGACTTCAACGAGAAGTACTGCATTGGAAGAGGAGGATTTGGTAGTGTTTACAAAGCAGTATTGTCTACAGGTCAAGTAGTTGCAGTCAAGAAACTCAACATGTCAGACTCCAGTGACATCCCAGCAACCAATCGCCAGAGTTTCGAGAATGAGATTAAAATGCTGACAGAAGTTAGGCACCGGAACATCATAAAGCTTTATGGGTTTTGCTCCAGGAGGGGCTGCTTGTACCTGGTTTACGAGCATGTTGAAAGAGGAAGTCTGGGAAAAGTGTTGTATGGGAAAGAGGGGGAAGTGGAGCTTGGTTGGGGCAGGAGAGTGAATACAGTGCGAGGAGTAGCTCATGCAATTGCCTACTTGCACCGTGACTGTTCTCCGCCCATTGTGCACCGTGACATATCACTGAACAACATTTTGCTCGAGACAGATTTTGAGCCACGTCTTGCGGATTTTGGCACAGCAAGACTCTTGAATACAGGTTCCTCCAACTGGACTGCAGTTGCTGGGTCTTATGGCTACATGGCTCCAGGTAAGCCAGCAATCGCATATTCTTGATTTTTGTTCTTGTCATTCAAGTATATGTTCTAAAATTATAAAAGCTCTCATACTGGATGTTTCAAATGTTCATTTTGATTGCCTGATGTTTTCAGAACTGGCACAAACAATGCGGGTCACAGACAAATGCGATGTGTATAGCTTTGGGGTGGTGGCTTTGGAAGTCATGATGGGAAGGCACCCGGGAGACCTCTTATCCTCATTATCATCAATCAAACCATCATTGTCAAGCGATCCAGAGTTGTTTCTAAAGGATGTGCTAGACCCGCGGCTCGAAGCTCCCACAGGCCAAGCAGCAGAGGAAGTTGTTTTCGTAGTTACAGTGGCCTTAGCATGCACACAAACCAAGCCAGAGGCACGGCCCACCATGCATTTTGTGGCACGAGAATTATCAGCAAGAACTCAAGCTTACCTGGCTGAGCCACTGGACTCGATAACTATCAGCAAGTTGAGAAGTTTTCAAAAATAGAACAAGATGGACCTCGTAGGATAGGCTACTTTTGGTTTGACAGAATTCCATGGCTTTCACAAATTACAATTCAAGGAGGTGGGCTTTACTTCCTTGTGGCAGTCTTAGTATAAAGATTATAGTACCGAGTTTTATATTTTCTTTGATAATCCTTCTGTGTAATTAGTTACTAGAGTACGGATGCATGTTCCGTATCATGTATTGCTTTTGGTTAGGGTATAGAGAAAAATATATAAAAAAGATAAAAATATAGTTAGTTGGTGATGTAAAAACAAAAACATCAAATAATATGTCTTAGATATAGTTTTACAATGAATTTATATATTTTCAAAGCAAAAGTTACTAAAGACACTAACCAAAGGTATTAAAATGGAATTGTGATATTTTGAAAAAATTAATAGGAAAAGGCAACAAATGTCGCAACCCGAATCCCGGGTTTATAACCTGCAACGCAGAAACGATGTCGAAAGAACATCCCACCTAAATTAAGTCTCAAAACAAGCATATCAAAAGAACAAGTTATTTAAAAATACAAAGCATTTCATAATCTTTAGAAATACTATAATATTCAAAACTAATGAAATCAAATGATAATTGAAAACTTCTCATCAGAAATTAAAATGAAAATAATAATCCATAATACGCATTACACTGTTAAAATCCAAACTTAATTAAAACATGGTAATAGTGGAGCGTCTAAGATATCGAATCAAAATTAAAAGTAAAGCCTCGCAAAACAAGCAAGGCATACCGACTAAAACTGAAGAAGCAGGAACACTCAACAATGTCCACCTGCTATCAAAAACTAAGAACTTGAAATAATATTAAGAATGAAGGGTGAGTTCAACCAACTCAGTAAGGGAATAATATTTAATATACATTTTAAATATTAATAGTTTGCAAGTCTATTTATCTTGATATACATATACATATACATACTAAGCATATTATCATAAAGTAGTGGAATACATATCAGAGACCAGATGACCCCTGAAGGTGACCACTATGGGAGGATCAGTCGCCACAGACTAATGCCTCTCTCACCAGCTAGGTATATAGAATAGTATGTGCAAATAGGTCAACTACTCTCTGTTAGCATAGAGTTACTGTCAAGTCTTATATCAATGCATAATAGATATTCGCAGAATCATCAAAGAAATGTATATCATATCAAATAGAATTTATTTCAACAGAAAGCGAGTGCAAATTCAAGAATAAATGAGTACTCGAAAAATACAGCAACATGTATAAATATTCAAGAGATTAACTAGTTGTAATCATCATATAATCAACATACATATTTATTTATATTATATGTATATTAAATATTATTCCACTCGTCCGAAAAATATAAAACTAAAAGGAATATCAGATGAAAATCCTATTAAGGATCGTTAGGAGAACCTACAACAAATGTATGAATTATACTAAAAAAACCCAAAACAATACAATTTAAAGATTCCAATGCATAAAAGAAAATCAGGTTTAGTCTCCTATGTTTAAGGACTACAACGACAAATTTCCAAAACAGGGACCAAAATATAATTTTACCAAAATTAAAGGACCAAACTGTAAATACATAACCATATTGAAATTTCACCCATAAACCATCCTCAATTCTATCTAGAACGCGCCAGGGATCAAACTACAATTTTCAGGGACTAAAATGTAAATTCTTAAAATTGAAGGACCAAACTAAAAATATTCCAAATCAATTATCAAACTGAGATTCATCATCCTTAACCTCATAATAACACTGTTTAGAATCTCAAAATACATTTAGGGGTCACATTATAATTTTTTCAAAGTTTAGGGACTAAACTGTAATTTTTCATAAATCAAGGACCAAAATGAAATTTCATCATTTTCAACCTCAAGTCTATTTTGTCCAGATTTTCCAGCAAGGTTGAAATGAATTTCTTAACCCATAAAAATCAATTTAAAAACCAACTCACAAATCCTTATTTCTAACAACATGCTCAAAATCAATCACTTAACATTAAACCCCTAATAATCATAAATCAATCTTAACAATATAAACTTCAAATTCTTATAAACCAAAATCTCTTCTTTAATCCTTCCATAAACAAATCAACATGAGAGAGAACCACTTACTTGCTACTTCTACCTTCCTCGAACCCAAAACTCAAGATCAAAACTAAAATTCTTGATTTGATGAGGTGACGGTCACGACGACTACCAAAAATTAGAAAGAGAAAAGTAATTCTCTTACAACTTTTCTTTATATACCTAGGTTAATTTAGGTTGGGTATGGGTTGACTTGGGCTTGGATTTAGGCCAAAAGTTTTGGTTTTACAACAAAACCTGTAATGTTTTGAATATTAATGAGTTGGGAAAATACAATAAAGCCCTTGAAGGCTTAAAAGTTGGAATAAATGAATGAGGGGTATAGTAGTAATTGAATAAAGAGATGATAAATATAAATAGAAGGAAGAAAAAAAAAGAAAGAAGAGATCTGAATATTTTGAGAGAGAAACGGCAGGAGAGAAGGGAGAAAGAAGAGGAAGAAGAGAAAAGAGGGAAATAAGAAAGGAAATAGAAAGGAGTTGGAGGAAGTAAGTAAAATGGTAAGATTATGTATAAATATGTGTTAATTAAGCTTTAATTTTGATTTTGATAAATGTTAGGGTTATGAAATTTGTGTTTTGGGTTTGATTAATGATTTAATTTGAATGTTATAGAGTTAATTGTTGTGGGTATTTGATTATTTGGATGATTTTGAGAGATTGAATTGAAAGATGATGATTTTGAGTTATGATTTTGTTTGAATGGTGAAATTGTGTTAGGAATTTGGAGAGAACAGTAGGTTTCTGTTAAAAATTCTGGGTTGGAGGTTGAAGATGACAAAATTTCGGTTTGGTCCCTTAATTTTGGAAAATTACAGTTTAGTCCCCAAACTTTGGAAAATTTACAGATTGGTCCCTGGATCCTATTCCGAGAATCTGAACAGAATAACATATGAATTATGGACAGAATTACTGTATAGATAAGAGAATTTAACACTTTCAATTTGGTCCTCCAATTTGACAAAAATTACAATTTGACCCTAAAAATTTGATAAAATTCTAGAATGGTCCTTGGAGTATAATGAGATGATCTGGACAGAAATGAGGACTAATTATGGTCAGAAATTCAGTATAGTAATGGATTTATGACAATTTCAGTTTGGTCCTTCAATTTGATAAAAGTTGCAAATTGACCCTTAAAAATATGATAAATTACAGATTAGTCCCTAGCTGTAATATTAGCCTTTGCAGATTGGTTTGATGAATAATTGAGGGTTATTTAGTGAATTATTATCAATTTTATTATTTGTTTTATTATGGATTAGATTTCGGGAAAACCGTTAGATTTTGGGTTTTTAGAAAAATAACTAGTTTAGTCTAAAAATATATAGGGTTATGGAATATACCTTTAGATAAGTGTGTTAAATAGGTTATATGTTCTTTTGAGTCATTCTTGAATATGTCTCCTTTATATTCAGATAATCCTGATATTCTACCGGCGGGACGTCAGTAGGATTTCCTTCGATATCAGCTTTGAGTTTTGTTGCTTTCGAGTCAGGTGAGTGGATAATTTTCCATATGCATGAGAAATATTATAAATATTTGATTTGTTAATATGAATTGGATCATGCTTCTTGATAATATATATGTTGATTATTATCCTTGTTATGATAAGCAAGATCAATTGTTGAATCCGAATTATTGATATGAACCAGTATATATATTTTGAATTGACTTCTGAATTGATAGATCCTCATTTGATTGATGTCATGAATTGAGCCTTGAGATATGAATATGTCTGTTTGATTATGATTATGAACCTATGGTATGTCAGTTAGAATACCCATGCTAACAGGGTAGTGTTAGTCTTTGTGCACATCGTATCTGAACCCTAGTTGGTCGGGGGAGTCACCAACCTGTGTGGACTGATCATCCCACAGTACGGAGCCTCATGCTCATTGCATTTTGATTTTCTGACGAGTTTTACCATATGATATTTTTGTTATGGCCTATTTGAGAAACCTTTCTATAAGAATCTAGAGCCATACTTGTATATATATATTTCTCATTGCTGTATTACCTCGTGTGTGTATATTGAACGTTATCTACTCACTGAGTTGTTGAACTCATCATCTCATTATTTATCCTTTTCAGGCTTATAGCTTGATAGCAGGTCACTTTTGTTGGACCTTCAGAACCTGCTCTTTGGTTGTATTTTGTACCTTTCTTTTATGTCTAGTTAATGCTCCAAAACTCTGAACTTATATAAACTCTTGTATTAAGACAATTCAATTATATTATGAAGTTGATTTTGTTATTAATGTTGCGTTGAACTCTAATTGAGTTAGGATAAATTTGTGTGTAAGTTTTGGGTTCGCATAGGTATGGAACCTTGGAGGGGAACCTTGCCTATGTGCCGGTCATGGATCCGGGATTCGGGTCGTGACAAAACCCTTGGAAGCTTAGACAATAAGTATAAATGGATAATCACAAACTTGTTATGATACCCATTAATTGATTTTTGAGTTTTTCAAAGTATGGTAAAGATGCAATTTTTATTTTAAAAAAAAACACATGCATGAAAATATTTTAGAACTTGGTCGTACGCACACAAATAAAAATGTATTTTTATATTTTTTTTAAATAAGAAATATTTTTATTTTTTTGTATTTTTCTAAAATTTTGAAGAAAAACAAGTATATTTAATACTGAGTTAGTATCTTACAGTGTAAATTTAAATGTCAAATATTAAATAAAAAGGTTGGGAAACACACGAGAGACCCACTAATAAATTTAAAATAGTCTTTGATTTTTTTTCAGAATTTTAGAAATCATTTGAGGTATGTTTAGAAAAAGCACAAAAAATAATAAAATAAACATTGCTGAGAAATTAGTATGACCTGTTTTCCAAACACGCCCTTAACTATAAGTCAGAAGCTTAAACAATATCTTAAGATCATATTAAGCAAAAATGTCTTAAGGACAAAATATTGCTTTTTTTTTCTTTGATAAAAATTAAACATGTCAAACATGACCTTAAGCTAATGTAATCAGCCCAGCCACATGACCTGAATTTCCTAACCCAAAGTCCAAGCCCAGAAATATAGTTTGGAA
This sequence comes from Populus trichocarpa, assembly GCF_000002775.5. Classification (NCBI taxonomy): domain Eukaryota; kingdom Viridiplantae; phylum Streptophyta; class Magnoliopsida; order Malpighiales; family Salicaceae; genus Populus; species Populus trichocarpa. The sequence goes on along the minus strand of NC_037286.2, from coordinate 24,637,883 downwards.
ACATAAACAAAAAATTAAAAATCAAATAAGATTTTTTTGGCTTGAATCTCATCGAGAAAAGTGAGAATAGCATGAAAAACTAAAAAACTAACGTGGATTTTAATTTTAACCATATTACATCAAATTAAAGGCATGAGAACATATAAAAAAACATTATTCAAACAAGGATTTAAGGGTAGATCATCATAATGAATATACAATCATTATGATTAATTGATTTTATAAAAACAAATTTAAAAAATGAACTGGTTTTAATTTATTAAAATCCTAGATTAATAATAAAAAAACCATTCACATATATAAGAACCAATTAATAATAAAATAAATGTAAATCAAGTACCTAAGTTAATCTTCAGCGAATGAACACTAAACCCAGAAAAGATGAAAGCCTGGAAACTCAGCAGTAAGCCTAAACCTAGAATACATAGGTTTACAAGATTTAAAACATGAATAAATGGGCCCTCTGAAGAGGGGGAAGTCATGAATACGTGGGTTGACATGATTTCATAAGAGCCAGACTGAATAACTTCTTTAGTGTATACTAGATTGATTATTCACGGGGTTTATTCAAATTGTTTTTGAATATATATTAAAAAACATCCATGTATTATTAATGTTTTTCTAGTAATTGACGTAATCTAATCAATTTGATGAGTAAAAAAACAACATAAACAGCCATAAAAAAAATATAATTCGACTCTCAAAAATTCAAGACAATATTTTTTTAAAATAAAATATTAAAATAAAAATATATTGGATAGATTGGGGAAAATCTGGGTTAACCTATTAGATTCACAACCAGATCATGAGATTATGATACTCCATATAAAGAAGATTAAAGTAAATTATAAAGTTCAATTCTCAATCAACCTAGTGTTAAAGAATGAAATTGAGAAAAATCAATTAAAAAATCGATCTGGTTTAACTTAAGTCATGAGATTGAAATATATTTATAGAAAATAAACATAAAAAATGACTTGAGTTAGTTTGGGTTGATCTGTCAAACTCGTGATCAAGGTTATGAAACTGTGATAATTCTATAGAAAATAAATTAAAATAAATTATTAAATTTAATTTTTAACTCTTTTAATTTATTGTTGATAATAATAATAATAATAATAATAATAATATATTTGCCTGGAGAAAAATAAAAGGAGAGAGAGAGAGAGAGTTGTACATAATAAATACTACAGAATTGATGAAGACTCCAAGGATACCAAGAGTTCACAGTCTCCTTGTTCTCTGAATTTACCTTGGATTCCTCATAAAAAAAGGATTGATGAGATTCAATATGCTTTTTTTTTAAGCCCTTGACACATGGTTTAAAAAAAATCATTTACTGGTTAACCCTGACTATTCCTGGATTATACATAGTTAAGCTTTCAATTTTAATTTTTCATATCTGTAAGGAAATATAAGATAAAATATATTTTTTTTATTTGAGGTTAATGAATATCCTCAAACTAATTTATATGCAAAAAAAAAAAACTAGATTCTCTTTTAAAAAAATATTTAATAAATAATTTTCATATTAGTCTGATAAGTTTAGAGGAATGGGTTCTTCCAAGTGTTGATATTAAAGTTTAAATCCTAAAAATAAAAAAAAATACACTTTCTTAGTTACCAAACTGATTTTTTACTGTTAATGTAGGACTTGTTTATTTTATCTTGGCATACACAAGTAAATTATCAAATCTTTTAAGGTTATTAATTACTAGATATATAAAAATAATATTTTTATTATTATATTTTTAAGCTAGCAAAAAAGCAATTAATTAGGAGTTGAAAATTCAAATTCTAGGTTATTATTATAGGAAATGATGTTTTCACGTAGAAAATGCATAATTGTAAATTTTATGATAGATATCAGTAGCAAAATTGTAATTTTTGATGTTTTTATTTAAAAAAAAAAACAATTTTATTTTTTTATTCTTTTTCTCTTTTTATACTTGATATTTTTATTATTTTACACTTCATCTATTTATCACTATTTTTTATATTTATTCTTTTGTAATATTGTTTTTAGTTTTTCCTTCTTTTTTTCTTTACACTTTTTTTTGTAAAAACAAACTGTTGTAGAAATGACACAATTGAAATTTTCTTCAAATTTCTTACTATAGTAGTGATAAATTTGTAATTTTTATTATTATATTTTTTTAAAAAACAAGTTTTTCTTAATATTTATCTCTTTATACTTGAAATTTTTATCATTTTATAATTTACCTATTTATCACAATTTGTTTTTCTTATCTTTATTTTTTTAGTTTTTTTTTTCTTCACACTTTGTTTTGAAAAACAAATTCCTTACATTTGACATATTTATCACTTTACAGTTGGTTATTATAATTAAAATTATTAATATTAAAATTATTTTTATTATTATTCTTATAAATAATATTATTTTTATTATAATTAATATTCAAAATACTATTATTTGTATTATCAATATTATTATTTTGAGTACAATTAATATTACTAACATAATAATTAATAAATCAGAAAAAAATATTATTAATATTGAAAAGAAATAATAGATTTGATTTGAAACGTAAAATTAAGAATTATTTTATTTTTATCTTTATTTATTGTTATCATTAGCAAATTGAAAAAAAAATTATTATTTATTGTTATCATTTCAGGTGGGGTTAAATTTCCTTATTAAAGCATGTTTGGTTTTGGTTTTAAAAAATGCTTTGAAAAAAAATTGATAATTTTTTATTTTTTTTCTTTACTTCAAATTAATATTTTTTTCCTTTAATTCATGTTAAGATGTTTTTATAATATTTTGATGTGATTATATATAAAATAGATTTAAAAAAATTAAAAATATTATCTCAATATATTTTTTAAAAATATTTTAAGATATTTCTAATTTTATTTTTTTTACCTCTTGAAACTTTTTTTCTTTTCTTTTATTGAATTTTTTTTCATAGTGTAAAGAGAAAATAAATTAATGTGACTTTTGTTTTCATATTATACAAAATTGGGTGATGATAATTTTTTTTCATTTCAGATGGGGTTGAATTTCCTTATTAAAGTATGTTTGGTTTTGCGTTTAAAAAATGCTTTGAAAAAAAATTAAAATTTTTTTATTGTTTTATTTATTTCAAATTAATATTTTTGATGTTTTGTATTTTTTTTAACTTTTTTTAAATATATTGAGATTGGGTCTGATATTAAGTTGGGTCCAGCGGAAGCATGACCCATCAGCTTGGGTCCTATCTCTCCAAGGACCCATCAATAATTTTTTTTTCATTTTTTTTTCTTTTCTCTTGGGTCAGGCATTCTCTTCCAGACCCAAAAAACTTGGGGTAGGAAAAAGAGACCACACCTAAGGGAGCTTGGGTGTGGCTAGGGCGCAAACCCAAATCCATTGGGTCTGCAACCCCGCCTGACCCAATATTATTGGTCCTTCGTCGGGACTCAATCTCTTGGGTCCTGCATCAGGATCCAAGGCTAATAGGTCATGTGTCAAGATCTAATTCCCTTGACCTATGTCAGGATTCAAAGCTCTTAGGTTTCTAAATATAATTATTTTTATTATAATTATAATTATTTTTATTATAATTAAAAGTATTAATATCAAAAATATTATTATTTTTGTTATAAATAATATTATTTTTATTATAATTAAAAGTATTAATATTAAAAATAGTATTATTTGTGTTGTTATTATTATTATTATTATTATAATTAATAAATTGGAAGTATAAAATTAATTATTATTATTATTATTATCATTAATAAATTTTAAAAAACAATTATTGCTATCAAAGAAAAACCATAATGTTTTTTGAAAGATTAAAAAAAATAAAAAATTTGACAGACAAGTTAAAATAAAAATAAATATTATTGTTGGGTTTTGTGTTGCAACCAAACTCGATGCTCTTGAGTCCGATGTTACAGCCGAATCTAATGTTTTTAGATATTAAATTTTTATAATATTTTTTTATTAAAATGATAGATGAACCCGCAGCGTAACGTTACCTAACTACTATAGACTAAAACAAAATCTATTACGAGTGTTTTTTTCCTTTTTTAGATAAGGCATGGCTACAGGCCACCCACGGAGAAGAAATTGATAGTGGATGGAATTATTAATTAAGATCATAATTACTTTGGTTTAAGTCAATAGAGTTATTAATTAATATCTTCATATGTTGCTTTGATCAAGCCATTCATTCACAAGTGTTTTAAACGTGCGATGGCTTTTATTTTTAGAAGCATTTCAAAAGTATATTGTACTTAACAAAATATTAATTTGGTGTTTTTTTAGTATTAATTTCATGATTTTAGCTTTGAATCTTTAAATTTTATTTTATATATGATTTCATATTTTATTTAACAAAGCATGGTGTTTTTTTAGTATTAATTTAAGGTTTGGCCCAAAACTTGGTTTTTTTTTATTAAAAAGAAATATAAACTAATTTTATTTTGAATTTCTTCTTCTAAAACCAAAACTTGAGTTAACTTTAAATGAATCTTTTTGGACTATTTGAGAGTGTTGTGGCTTTTATTTTTTAGTATTTTTTAAAAATATATACAATGTGGAAAATCATGAAATCGATGATTTTTTTGGTGTTTTAATATGTTGGTATTAAAAATAAAAATAAATTATTTTAATATATTTTAAAATAAAAAACACTTTTAAAAAGTATGGAGAGGCCTAATGAGTTTTTTAACGAAAAAAATATAATTTTATCCTGTTAGCACCATTGAAAGTCAATATCAAGCCAAAATTAGGTTTGAAAGTTGTTGTTTAATAATTTTATTTATTTATATGGTTATTTTCAGATTCATTTCTTAGTTAGGTTTTAAAATTTGTTTGACTTGATTTGATTTTAAATAGGAAAGTTTATTTAGCTATTACTTAAATAGTTTAGTGTGTTGATTTGGTATTGTGATAGTTGTTGTGGTTTGAAAAAATAGGTGTTTGGTTAAAATTGTGGTTGAAATTGAGGTTGAAGAAAAAGTAGTTTAATGTGTTTGGTTAAGAATGCTTTTGAAATTGAGGTTATAAAATAATTTAAAAAATATATATATTAATATTGATGATTTTTAATTTAAATATTGTGGATTTAACTATTGCTATTATATCATGAAATAAATCATACTTTATATTAAAAAAATTTATTGTTCCATTAAACTATCTACAATTCCATTACGTACAAAATTCATTCGACAAGAACTATAAAATTAGGTAAAATATTATCAGGAATAAAATTGAGATTACAGTACGAGTAAATTTAATTCACCTTAAACTAATTTTTTTAAAAAACAAAAAAAAAATTATTGTTCACGTTCACGTTCACGTGAACAGTGTGAGTGAAATCAATTAACTGCACTGGTTTTTTTTTAATATTCATATAAAAAATATTATTATTTGTGTTAGAAATATTCTTGGGTTTCTAAATATATTATTTTTATTATAATTCAAAGTATTAATATAAAAATATTATTATTTGTGTTATAAATATTCTTAAATTTCTTAATATAGTTATTTGTGCTATAAATTTTTAGTTTTGATAGAACCCTAAGGTCAATTGATTCACCAAGTTTCTCCAAGTTCATTTAATTTTGATTTTGATTTTTTTTGAAAGTTCAAAAGTGGACTGACTTTGTGGGGCAGTTTGACTGGCTTAATTATGAGCTCAAATTAGAGTCAATCTTCTTAGCTTTATACTATAGAGTGGGTCCATTAGTGGGAAGACCAAGATAATCCTTCACTTTTTTGAAAACCCTAAACAATATTTAAAAAAAAAAAAAAAGTTCAGTATATTTTTAGTATTATAGTGCAGAGAATTTAGTAAAATTATTTTTTATTTAAAAATATATTAAAATATTTTTTATTATTATTTTTTATATCAACTTATTAAAATCTTTAAAAATTATTAAAATAATATTATAATAAAAAATAAAAAATATCACAATTCTAAACACTCACTCGGTTCAGGTTAGTCCAATAACAGATAAATATAGACAAAGTTTTATAACTGAGTTTTATACATCTATACCTAGATTATACATAGTTTAATTATGAATCTTTAGGTTTTGATGTTAAATATCTACAAGAAAGGTAAGGAAAAATATAATATTTTTTTATATTCAAGGTTAATGAATATCCTCCAAAATCAAAACTAAATTATTTTTTCTTTAAATATTTTAATCTACCATCTTCATATGATTCTAATTAATTTAGAGGAATAGATTCTTCCAAGTGTTGATATTAAAGTTGAAATTCAAAAAAAATAGTTCATAAATTAATTTAAAGTGACCATCATTATCAAAGAGAGGTCTTGGTCATCATGTGATGGAATTAACGAATGCGTATAAAAAATCAACGAGACTTAACTATATTCACACACACACCCCTACCACCATATAATATAGTTGCAGCTTGAAAGCAATTCCTCACTCTAATTGCTATATAAGATCACTGCCCAGATCATGTCCAGCTTGCATAACCCAAGCATGGCAGCTTCTCAAAAGCTTTATGTTGCTCTCTTCCATGTTCTCCTTCTTTCCTTGTTTCCTTTGAAAGCCAAATCATCTGCAAGAACACAAGCTGAAGCTCTCCTCCAATGGAAAAGCACCTTGTCTTTCTCACCTCCTCCTCTTAGTTCATGGTCTCGTTCCAACCTCAACAACCTCTGCAAGTGGACTGCTGTTTCCTGCAGCTCCACCTCTCGATCAGTCTCTCAAATAAACCTCCGCAGCCTAAACATAACTGGAACACTCGCCCATTTCAACTTCACCCCATTTACTGATCTCACCAGGTTTGACATCCAGAGTAACAATGTCAATGGAACGATACCATCAGCCATTGGCAGCCTCTCCAAGCTCACTCACTTGGACCTCAGTGCCAACCTCTTCGAGGGCAGCATACCTGTGGAGATATCTCAGTTGACAGAGCTTCAGTATCTTAGTCTTTACAACAACAATCTCAACGGTATCATCCCCTTTCAACTTGCCAATCTTCCCAAGGTAAGACACTTGGACCTAGGAGCAAACTACCTCGAAAACCCTGACTGGTCCAAGTTTTCCATGCCTTCTTTGGAATATCTTAGTTTTTTTCTCAATGAACTTACTGCAGAATTCCCCCATTTTATAACCAATTGCCGGAACTTGACGTTTCTGGATTTGTCACTCAATAAATTCACAGGCCAAATACCAGAATTGGTCTATACCAATCTGGGAAAGCTTGAGGCCTTGAATCTCTATAATAATTCATTCCTAGGACCATTGTCATCCAACATTTCGAAGCTTTCCAATCTCAAAAACATCAGTCTACAAAATAACCTGTTGAGTGGTCAAATTCCCGAAAGCATTGGTTCGATATCTGGTCTTCAAATTGTTGAGTTGTTCGGCAATTCTTTCCAAGGAAATATTCCACCTTCTATAGGCCAACTTAAGCATCTTGAAAAGCTTGATCTCCGGATGAATGCCTTGAACTCAACGATCCCTCCTGAGCTTGGTCTTTGCACTAACCTCACCTACTTGACCTTGGCTGATAATCAACTAAGTGGGGAATTGCCTTTGTCTTTGTCCAATCTAGCTAAAATAGCAGATATGGGTTTATCTGAAAACTCTCTCTCCGGTGAGATCTCACCTACCCTTATATCCAACTGGACTGAATTGATCTCGCTTCAGGTTCAAAACAATTTGTTTTCTGGAAATATTCCTCCAGAAATTGGGAAATTGACAATGCTTCAATACCTTTTTCTGTATAATAACACATTCTCTGGTTCCATTCCCCCGGAGATAGGAAACTTGAAGGAGTTATTAAGTCTAGACCTTTCAGGAAACCAGCTTTCAGGCCCCCTTCCTCCAGCATTATGGAATCTCACAAATCTTCAAATCCTGAATCTTTTCTCAAATAACATCAACGGTAAAATTCCACCAGAAGTTGGAAATTTGACGATGCTGCAAATTCTTGATCTCAACACCAACCAGCTCCATGGGGAGTTGCCACAGACCATTTCAAATATTACTTCTTTAACTTCCATCAATCTGTTTGGCAATAACCTCTCTGGTAGCATTCCAAGTAATTTTGGGAAGTACATGCTTTCTCTGGCGTATGCTAGCTTTTCAAACAATAGTTTCTCTGGAGAATTGCCGCCTGAATTGTGTAGAGGTCGGAGTCTTCAACAATTTACTGTCAACAGCAACAGTTTTACTGGGTCACTGCCAACCTGCTTTAGGAATTGTTCGGAGCTATCACGAGTTCGGCTTGAAAAGAACCGATTCACTGGAAACATCACTGATGCATTTGGTGTCCTTCCAAATCTTGTTTTTGTTGCCCTCAGTGACAATCAATTTATTGGTGAAATCTCACCAGATTGGGGAGAATGTAAAAACCTCACCAATTTACAGATGGACGGAAACAGAATTTCTGGTGAAATCCCTGCTGAGCTTGGGAAGTTGCCCCAGCTGCGAGTTCTAAGTCTGGGCTCCAATGACCTGGCTGGGAGGATTCCTGCTGAACTGGGAAATCTGAGCAGGTTATTCATGCTCAACTTGAGCAACAATCAGTTGACAGGGGAGGTACCTCAGAGTCTAACCAGCTTGGAAGGCCTTGAATATCTCGACTTATCTGATAACAAGCTGACTGGAAACATATCAAAAGAGCTTGGGAGTTATGAGAAGCTATCAAGCTTGGACTTGAGCCACAACAACCTTGCTGGTGAAATACCTTTTGAACTGGGTAACTTAAACTCGTTGCGGTACTTGTTGGATCTTAGCAGCAACTCACTCTCAGGAGCCATACCTCAAAATTTTGCAAAGCTATCGCAGTTGGAGATTTTCAATGTCTCACATAACCATCTCTCAGGAAGAATCCCAGATTCGCTGTCTTCCATGCTTAGCCTGTCTTCTTTCGATTTCTCATACAATGAGTTGACAGGTCCTTTACCATCTGGAAGCGTTTTCAAAAATGCATCCCCAAGATCTTTTGTTGGAAATTCAGGATTGTGCGGTGAAGGAGAAGGACTATCACAATGCCCAACAACAGACAGTAGCAAGTCCTCGAAGGATAACAAAAAGGTTCTTATTGGTGTTATCGTTCCTTTTTGTGGCTTATTAGTAATAGCAACTATCTTTGCTGTTCTGCTATGTTTCCGAAAAACCAAACTGCTTGATGAAGAGACCAAAATAGTCAACAATGGTGAGAGTTTCAAGTCAGTGATATGGGAAAGAGAAAGCAAATTCACATTTGGGGATATTGTCAAGGCCACTGATGACTTCAACGAGAAGTACTGCATTGGAAGAGGAGGATTTGGTAGTGTTTACAAAGCAGTATTGTCTACAGGTCAAGTAGTTGCAGTCAAGAAACTCAACATGTCAGACTCCAGTGACATCCCAGCAACCAATCGCCAGAGTTTCGAGAATGAGATTAAAATGCTGACAGAAGTTAGGCACCGGAACATCATAAAGCTTTATGGGTTTTGCTCCAGGAGGGGCTGCTTGTACCTGGTTTACGAGCATGTTGAAAGAGGAAGTCTGGGAAAAGTGTTGTATGGGATAGAAGGGGAAGTGGAGCTTGGTTGGGGCAGGAGAGTGAATACAGTGCGAGGAGTAGCTCATGCAATTGCCTACTTGCACCATGACTGTTCTCCGCCCATTGTGCACCGTGACATATCATTGAACAACATTTTTCTAGAGACAGATTTTGAGCCACGTCTTGCGGATTTTGGCACAGCAAGACTCTTGAATACAGATTCCTCCAGCTGGACTGCAGTTGCTGGGTCTTATGGCTACATGGCTCCAGGTAAGACAACAATCCTATGTTCTTGATTTTTGTTCTTGTCATTTGAGTATTGCTCTAAAATTATAAAAGCTATAACATGTGTACAACAAGGAAATGGGAAATATGGCATGATGCATGTTAAAAACTTTCATACTGGATGTTTCTGATGTTCATTTTGATTGCCTGGTGTTTTCAGAACTGGCACAAACAATGCGGGTAACAGACAAATGTGATGTGTATAGCTTTGGGGTGGTGGCTTTGGAAGTCATGATGGGAAGGCACCCGGGAGACCTCTTATCCTCATTATCATCAATAAAACCATCATTGTTAAGCGATCCAGAGTTGTTTCTAAAGGATGTGCTAGACCCGCGGCTCGAAGCTCCCACAGGCCAAGCAGCAGAGGAAGTTGTTTTCGTAGTTACAGTGGCCTTAGCATGCACACAAACCAAGCCAGAGGCACGGCCCACCATGCATTTTGTGGCACAAGAATTATCAGCAAGAACTCAAGCTTACCTGGCTGAGCCACTGAACTCGATAACTATCAGCAAGTTGAGAAGTTTTCAAAAATAGAACACGATGGACCTCGTAGGATAGGCTACTTTTGGTTTGACAGAATTCCATGGCTTTCACAAATTACAATTCAAGGAGGTGGGCTTTACTTCCTTGTGGCTGTCTTAGTATAAAGATTATAGTACTGAGTTTTATATTTTCTTTGATAATCCTTCTGTGTAATTAGTTACCAGAGTACGGATGCATGTTCCGTATCATGTATTGCTTTTGGTTAGTGTCTAGAGACAAATACAAAAGAGACAGAAACATGTCTGGTTGGTGACGCAGAGACGAAAACATCAAATAAATCTGTCTCTGAGACAGTTTTACAGTGAATTTAATCTAATGTTTTTGTCAAAGATGATGGACACTTCCAATTTTGAAACAATCTACCATGTTTGGTTGACTTTGATCCAGAGGGATAGATTCCTTGCCTTGACCTGGAAAATATATATATATATAGTCTGTGGATTGTAAATTTGTAATTGTAAGGATTCCTCCCTCAAGAGTGAATGTTTGGAACAGCATAATTTTTTAGTAATTCTTAATTAATAAAATTCTTAAAGTTTGCGTGCATATGCTTGCTTGCTAACAGAAAAATCTCACTGATAATCCATACAATGACCACTCCACTCCCCCATTAAAAAGGAAAAACAACTGTGCAAAAGTGGGATAACCTGTGAAAGACTCAAAACACAGAACAGAACAGGAGCTGACCGCAAAATTCAAAAGGCATTGACTAGCTAGCACTCCACCCCACATTGTTTGAGAATTGGGCCAGTTTGCTTGGGCAAGAAGGGATCAATTCTAACCCAAATCAATGAGAAAATAGATGCAAGAAGTATAGACCAGAGGACAACAATTGTAGGAGTCCTGTTTTGCCTTCCCATCAGACCTTTGAGGAAGGGATAGAGATGGACAATGACCCAGAAAGCGAAAAATAGCTTCCCAAATAAAGGACCCCATGATCCATATCCGTTGTTTATTGCATCGGATACTCCTGCTACAACTCCAACCATATTCAAGATGATTAGAGTGGTTGGTGGGATGAGGAGGGTGGTCCATTTGAAGAGGTACAGCTCTCCAAACTCGGCATCGTCTGCTGATTTTGATGTAACAGTGAAGTTAGTGTCTACTCCTCCAAGGACCTTGAGGAGGCCTTGGAAGACAGCAAAAAGATGAGCTGAGACACCGCCGATAACCCAAAATTGCTCATTACGCCACAAGTCCTGGATGCTGACTCCACTCCATCGAAGTTCTAACACAGATGTTGCTATGATTGAGATGAAAAGGGCTAGGAACCATATGCTAGCAAGGTTGTTCAGCTGCAAAGAAAAAAAATAAATTTGGTTAAAATTAATACTATTGGAAGAGACAAAAAAGAATAGCTGTGGATGGAGGAATGACATTGTTTTCAATGTGTTAATCTCTGCAATACAATTCAGTATCACTTACAGTAGGGATGATAAATTTTCCTGTCAGAAGGCAGACTGCTGGAATAGTACAGTAGGCAAGTAAGGGAATGGAGGTGAAAGGGTAAACGATGGTGTTGATGTAAGCAAGCCTCTCCAGCAACTTCAACTTTCCTCCATAGCCATACCATAGAGGACAGTGATGACTAAGGAAAATCTCAATAGAGCCTAGTGCCCATCGCAGAACTTGGTGCAACCTATCTGATAGATTAATGGGAGCAGATCCCTTAAAAGCTGGTCTCTGGGGAGAACAGTAGACAGACCTCCACCCTCTACAATGCATCTTGAAGCCTGTCAGGATATCTTCTGTAACAGAACCATAAATCCATCCAACCTGCGATTAAGAAAATTCTTCATTCAGTAATCTTTCAACTCACCCAGTTATGATGATGATATGAACATTGACTTTGCTTAAACATTAATGCTTCAGCTTTTGAGCAGATAAGTAAAAGGAACGTAACTTTGGCCATTTATAAACAAAAACAACAGGAAATTTGTCAAAATGCTGATGTTCTTCAGACTCCATAAATATACGATTTTTCAATAAATGAAAATTGAAGCCAATGTTGCAAGTCTTGAAAGATTCGTTAAAAACAAAGGGCCTTTCGAAATGCTACTCAGTACTCACCTCTTTACCCCATTCGGTTTTTTCTTCATACCCGCAACTTATAACATGAATGGCTTCCTTAATGTGTGATTGAGAGTTAGTTCCTTCAGGCAGGCCACCATTTTCCATGAGGGTAGAGGCAATAAATACCGGTGATTGCCCAAACCGTTTCTCGAAACTTTTTTGTGACATGAGTGATGATTTCTCCAACTCTTCGTAGCCTTCAAGCCCTTCTTCAATCTCTTCAAGATCAAAGACTGGTGCAGATGCTTTCCTTGTGTACTTCTTCCCCATCATTTTCTTTTTCATGGGGTATAGTCCTCCAAGAAGACTTCTTTGCCCTTTCTTCTTAGACTTTTTCCTTGAACCACCACAGCAACAGCAACACCATGAAGGCCAGCAATCGCATGTCATCTTGGGTCTCTTCTCAGACACTGGAGGATCATAGCCATACAAGGACTGCCTGTTGAAGACACATCCAGTACCAACATATACTGGCCCTTGAACCCCATCTAGACCTTTCATGTTTATCTGTCACAGAAAATTAAATGAATGCATCACTCACAAATTCGTTAGATTGAAAAATCAGAAATTGCTGCTATGTTATTTTCTTAACATCAGAGAATATAAGAGTTTTTTAATCCAGCACAACTTACATCAAAGAACACAACATTGCGATTAGCATATCTATCATGGCGATCAATACCATCAAACCTCTGCGGAAACTGGACATAGCAGAGCTTCTTCCCAAGTTGGGGATCCATCAAAAAGCACATGGCTTCTCTTACAGCCTTGCTGTTATTGATGTAATGGTCACAATCCAAATTCAACATAAAAGGTGCATTGGTGAGCACTGCTGAGACTCGAATCTAGAAATGGCATACAATGATGAATTCCATTAGTTATTTGAATTCTCTAGGATCAGAAAACTTGAGATTTAGTAAAGTTTTACTCACCAGAGCATTCATGGCACCTGCTTTCTTGTGGTGGTTATATCCAGGTCGTTTCTCACGGGAAACATACACAAGCCTCGGAAGCTCCTTGCCTTCCACGTCGAGCGCACCCTCACTTCCTAGATATACCTGCAAAGCAAAGCAGCTTTCAGTTGCACTGTAATATGATATCAATTCTGAGGCTAAAAATAATGAGACATATACGGATGATGTTGTTAAACCTGAATCATTCCAGGATGATCACGTGTGATGTTTCCAGGCCATGGGGTACCATCCTGCATCACCCATCCTTCTTCTGGTTTCTTTTGGGCCTTTGACACCAATGCGTTGATCCTTACTTTGAATTCTTCATATTCTCTCTACAATATACCACACGATCAATCCCTTAAAACAACATCTAATGATCATAGAACTTCCACTAAATGTTTCATGCAGTAGAGTTAAGGAAAGGATTATATCTGTTGGAAGAGTGAAAAGCAACACTAGTTATAGAAATATGCAAAGGAGACTATTTGGAAGTTGGTTCTGCTTACTTTCATAGCTCTGCGCTCCTTCACAAAGTTGGGATGCACTTTGTCTTTCAAGTAGTCAATCTTCTGAGTGAAGTAGAACTCAGGAGCCCTTGGCTCAATGTTATGCTTCTTGCAAAATGGAACCCATCTTCTAGCAAACTCAGCAGTTTCTGCTAGGGAGTCGAAAAGGAGCATGGATGCACCATCATCTGATACATAACAACTGACCTTGTCGACAGGATAATCAACGGATAGGATTGAAAGGACTGTATTTGCAGTTATGATTGGTGGTTCCTTGAGAGGATCCACAGTACTCACAAACACATCAACTGGGCCCAGACGATTAGGCTCACCCTCACGCTCAAACCTCATGGATAGGCGATCAAGATAAGTTTCACGTTCAATGGGGTTCCATTTTGGGAACTGGTCAAGGATCCAGGAGAGGCCAAACCATACCTCACATATTACAGAGATAAGCCACAATGCATAAGCATCGTATGCTGGAGTTAAGATCCGAAAACGGAAAAAGAAGCAAAGAATGATAAGTCGAAGGACAATGACAATTCGATACGGGTTGATTCTGCTTGAGGGAATTGGGATTTTTCTCCATAGTGGTTGCCTGGCTTCAGCCATGCTGTAAAAGTATGTTGTTAGTATCGATAGCAGAACCATCTTAATGCAAAGAAGAAGATGAGGATGCAAAAAACACTCACAGGTACTCATCTTCTTCTCCTTGATCATTTCCTCCATCATCTTTGCTCACCAAACCTCTCTTTTCTTGCCTAACTTTCCATTTCTCCACCCTCTCTTGCCATTCTGCATTGCTATAACCCTCTTTCTCGCCTTCAAGATCCTTACCAGCAACTGATCAATCCATACGAACATGAATATGAATGAACAAATAAAAAGCTTCTTCCAAAGAGATCCTAATGTGAAATCATATCATCAAAATTCGCATACCACTTCCTGCTGACGAAAAGGCCGGACGAATGGGTTGCATTTCCTGTTCATTGTAGTGCTCAATTTCCTGCAAAACTCACCCCCACAAGCTTAAAGATCTTCCTACTCTATTAACAGATGGTTATTCTTTGAATTCAGTAAGATATCAACGATAAATTAAACAATAATTAGAGTCTAAATTAGTTTAATTAATTTATGATTAGGAAGCAAATCACTCAACAGGTTTTGAACATTAGATGGGGACAATAATTCTTGTGGACAGGTTTACTGATAACTCCATTCACTGAACAGACATCAATCAGCTAGAAATTCTAATTTATGCCAACAAATTAAGGAGGTTGGTTTCTGTTGAATTGATTTACCGTGTGACTAAAAACATTTTTCTGATTGGATTCGTCATGATCATGATGCTTAATCTGAAATTCGTCTTCAAAATCATCAAAATTGGCATCCTCATCGTCATTATCTCCAGGAACTCTAGGACAACCTGCACAACACTAACCATAGTTAAGAACTAGAT
The DNA here is from genome assembly GCF_000002775.5 of Populus trichocarpa. Lineage (NCBI taxonomy): Eukaryota > Viridiplantae > Streptophyta > Magnoliopsida > Malpighiales > Salicaceae > Populus > Populus trichocarpa. Next base: position 24,622,565 of record NC_037286.2, on the reverse strand, counting down.
TGACATGACATGTTTACTTATAACAAACGAAAATGCACCTTTGACAAACCTTTGTGACGCTTATATCGAGTGTTGCACTGAGGACAGGACTGGTTGCCTTCACTCCTCTCATACTCATAACAAGGCCTACAAACAGGAAAGCCACACACATGACAAGCAACAAACACCTCTCCATCTTCCTTAACTCCAATCTCATCCCCACAAACTCTACATTTTTTCAACGTTGCAGACTGGCGAGTTGGAGGCCTCAGCTGCCATGCACGTACGTTACAAGTATAAAAACAATACTCATTAATTACAAGATTATGATAAAGAACTAACAGGTAAAACTAAGAAGATGATACGCACCTCATCTTTGGCATGCAAGGTCTGTGAACTGCCCGTGACAAGGCCAGCCATGGACAACAGCAAGAAAAAAACTGATGAAGAGAAAGTGAAAGAAGGATGGTGAGAGGAGAGGAAGGAGAGGTGAGAGGGTATTAAAGAGGAGGTGGTTGGAAGCTGATATCAACTGTGGCTTTGAGTGTGTGTAATGCTGCGAGAGATGTAATGCACCAAACTGTGAGTTGAGAAGTCGTGGGTTTGAGTCTAAGAGACGTCAAGTAGAGGGTAGGAGAAGGATAGAGAGAGTTTGCTTGTTCTGTCTTAGCTCGCTTAGACTCAAAGGTGTTTCAGATACCAAACTACTTAATTTCAAAAAAAAAAAAAAAAGCATGCACATGCACATGCATGTAGTGGTAGTTTCTATTTGTTTTTCCAGTAAAAACTGTGATTTACAAAATTTTGATTTTTTTACGTTTAAAATTAAATTTTTATTGCTTTGATTTGTTGATATGAAAATAAATTTTTTAAAAAATATATTATTTTCATGCATTTTCAAGTAAAAAATAATCATTACTTAAATGTCAAATACTACATTGATTCAAAATAAATTTTAAATTAAATAAGGTTAGAATTGATTTAGATAAATCAACTTATCACCTGCAAAATTCATTTAAAATTTAATTTGATTTTAAAAAAAATTAAAATTATATTATTTTAATATTTTTAAAAATAAAAATAAAAATTAATTTAATTTAATCGATTTCACTCGAGTTAATCAAAATATATTTTTTTAATTAAGTTATAGAGAGATCATTTTCTTTTACAATAATTGCATTTGTTTGGTCAAGTGAAGTGTCTTGTTTTACCAACCCCACCTGGCCGGAGTCATAAGTGAATGGATCAATTTATAGATCGGCAGGTTAACTTAAATTTATTTATTTATTTTGGATAAAAAAAATTAAAAAAAATATTTATTGAATAAATCTCACCAGATCCTCACAGATCTGTGAGATCAACTCCCTAATTAATTAAAAAAAAAATCATGACCTAGGCCAGGCTCGGTTTTACAACCAAGTTTATTTCTTACGCCCTGATTTTGAAGGCTTAAACATCATGCACCTTCCTGCTGTCACACTCCACAGTCTACACCCACCTATGGATGCTAACTTTCAAAGAAAGGTCTCGACAAAGAAATTGTAGAAAACAAGATAAATTTAGGAATATTCACATCATAAAAATACAGCCTGCCATCGATATACCAATAAATTCTTTGTTTTTTCCTCCTCTTGTTTTGATTTACTGTAAACTGCTAATCTCTAACAAAACCTGCAAATACCCTAAAGATCGAATGATCTATGATACCTCCATTCCACTTTCGTAAAATTTGTCACAATCCATCGATCCAATGAAGCCCACTTGGGCACAGCCCTCCTTGAGGACAGCAAGGAACTCTGTGCATCAGAAATTCAAGGCCAATTTGTCATTCTTACAGCTGATATCACCATCAAGAAGCGCTTCAATCAGCTCTGATACTAAGTCTCTGATAAGGTTCTGCTTTCGTCAGCGCATGCACAAGAAGCTTGTGCATTTCAATACTTCATAAAAATGGAGTGTTACTTGGCGAAAAAGGGATCACTTTTCAAGCAACTTCAGCTTTTTGATTGGCCATTCTTCTGACACTACTCTTCCCATATGCCTACAACAGAATGCTTCAAACCCAAATGATGAAGATATCATATTGCATGTTTAAAATGGTTTGTTTGATCGGTCTCCTATATGGCTATGTCTGACAACAAGGTTCAAGCTTTGCCTCGTAATCCAATATTTTTAAAGCAACACTGCATTCTTCTGTCAACTGATAGTTACCTATTCGAATTTGCATAACCACGGGTTTTCAGCATATTGAGTGGTTGACCTATACGGCACAACTCAATTGCGTGAAAGGTCATCTCCTGTGCTTAATCCACATGGTTACTCATCAAGACCAGAACAGCTTTCCTTGGTGCAATGTCAACATTCCACAAATCTATCTAAACAGTGGCAGGGGTTGTGTGTACTGAAAGCTGGCCAAAACCGACACTTCTCATGTCCAAGCTTGAGCTAGAAGATCGTTTATAGCTAAACAATAGGAGACACCAATTCAACACAGAAAGAGGAGTCCATTCTCTGCCATTAATAAAATGGTTTACACAATAATTATACACCCTCTAGCCTCATCACAAAAAGGAGTACAAGACAGGAGGACAAAGATTTCGATAAAAAATCTCCCATCTACCTTGTTTATGGACTAATTAGAGTGTGCATGAGGCACATAAACAGAAGCAGGAGAACCTCAAAGTTCTCAAGATCTATTTATAAGTCTGTCCTACTCAGGATTAAACTCCTCCATGAATCACTATCAACCTGTTATTTCAATGCTGTTGGCCTAGGCATCTGTTCTTGGACGTTTTGCAGGCTGCAAACTTGAATCAGTATTGTATGGCTCAGAATTTTCAGGAGTTTCAGTTGGCGATACCTTGTGCTTTCTATTCAGATCCTGTGATCCTCCTTCTAGTGCAGGGTTGGCATAAATTGTGTCAGTTGGTGTCTTGCCACAGTCTACCTGGGCGGTTTCCAAATCATTTTTGGCAGGGGAGTCCTGGATTGCATCTGAGGACAGAGTAGAGGGATTTTCCAAAGCAGATGAAGCTGCCTTCAACTTGTCAACGTCAATACCTGATTTGCATTGTTTCTCAAACATCATTTGAAGGTGCCTCCCCTGTTCTTCTATTCGTAACTGTAAATTTCGTTGGATCTGCCAGAAAGATTATAGAATTATAAATGATGAACTGTAAATCATACACACAACCTGAATCATGTCTTCATGTGCGCATGACATGATTTATACAGTAACAATCATATCTACTGATGTGCAGACTGCATACAGCACTACAATAAACCGAACCAGTTACCATGCCACACATTATGCAGTCCATGGTCCTAAACCACTATGCAATGGGTACATTCTATATTAGACAAGTTCACAGCATAGCATCTGTAGGTTGTATAAGTGAGCGATAACGTAAAGCCAAATCGTAAAACATTTCTAACCAAGGAAAAATCATTTTTTTAGCTCTCAGTATTATATACTTTGCTGCATTATAGAAAAAGTGAGTGCTTTATAAACAAATTAATTCTTTAAGGAAACAATGCATATGTATAAATCTTAAATGCAGGTAACAACAAAAGAGAACTTCATGGAGCTTCTTTGCATCATTGAAGTCTTGATACCAAGGAGAATGTATGGATAATTGTAAACATTTTCATGGTCTAGGCAATTGAAAAGTTGCAGACATTTATTACTTCTATGACGTAAATGCATAATGCAACTTCTATGCAGCAAAGTTAACATGCAGCAAAGATCCTGCACTTGACCAGAAACTTCTAGTGGAATATCTCTCTCACTCGATCAACATGGAATGAATCCCTCCATTTTCAGATCCTTGCTCCTTTTTTTACAAGTAGTGCCTTCATGAAGATGATTTGGTTTTTCAAACAGAATATAGAAGAAAATCAAGACAACCGATTTTCATCATAAAGCAAAAGAACCCTTGTTAAAAGCTGCCAAATCAGGTCACGGAACCTAATTTTTTGAGGTTCCAGAGTCAAAGCCACTAATCAAATCCAAACATAGATCCATTTTCATGGAAAATGTATACCTCAAGCTGTTCATGCAGTCGTTTCTGAACTTCCATCTGTAATCGTAGAGCTTCAGTGATTTCAATGCCTCTGTTGTCCAACATAAAATAGAAAGAGTTTAGCAGGATAATTCAAAATGAAATAGAACACAGATTGAATAATTTAAATATGCAGCTCTTTTCCCAAAATATAAATCATTCAAGAGACATTTCTAGGTTATAATCATACCATGGTGCCAGCCAATTTTCAATCTGAGACGCCATATGTAGATTGAAAGGGCATTAAACAAGTTTTTAACCTAACCAAGTTTCTTCTGGAACTACCTGAATCTCCCAGGAAGTCAACTAACGTACTGAATACCTTCCAAGTTAATTTTGTTGCTAGGTCTTTTCATCAATAAATGACAACCCGTGGTCATTATCAGTAGAGTGATTACAGAAAATGAGACTGTAAACAAAAATTCAACAGATATAGTTTAAAATCCAATCCTTGTATGGTAGGGGAACCACACTCCTCAATCAACCTACTTTAAAGGGAGGTAAAGCAGCAAAGGGAAAAACAAGAGAATTATAGTTGTAGCATAATCCATAAGCAAGTTTTGTTATCATGCGGAAAGTTATTCTCCTTACTTTCCACATGCATAAATCTTTAAGAAGAAACTGGGAAGCAGGCTAGTAATATAAAATTCACAACTTTAGCATTCCTGCCAAATTCTATTACTGAGGGACAAAGAATGCGTCTTGCAGAGTGAAGCCTAACAAAAAGATCACATTCATCTGTTTCTACTCAAGTCAACAAGTCAAGAGTTATTTTTTTCCAGACTTGTTGGAAATTCTGGAAATCAGCAGGTCAAGGTTTCTATTTTAAATTTTAGGTTCTCTAAATGATTGAATGATGTTGAAATTCTTTTGTAATTACATGAATAGTTCTGTTCTTATTTACAAGTCTAGATCCTCATTTAAGTAATGATAACAAGAACTCTGTGTATAGCCCTGTAATCTTTCAATGAGAAGGCATTATTAATTTCAGAAAACAATGATGATTTTTGATGTATGAATTCAAACCTTTGAAAGCGTGATGCTTTCTTCTCTCTAGATTTAATTCTATAAACTTACAGGTAAGATGCTATTCGTCTCTCTCTCTCTCTCTCTCTCATTAAATTTTAATAAAGGAAGAGGACAAAATGGAGGATAAGACACCCTCCTATCTCTTTGCTTGTCTGCTAAAGTGATGTCTCTACATGTATCAGTTGTAGAACACCAAAGCGAAGCTAGAAAAACTATTTTATCCAAAAGCAACAGGAATAGTAGATGCATATCCTGAAATATCCTAAACTCTGCTCGTTCCAAAAGTACAGAAGTAAAGCAAGAATAGCACATTGCCACAATACCTTGCCACCTTGAAAGCTGGTAGTCTCTTATTTCTCAATTATGTGTGTAGACTTTTACAATTAGCCTAATTTTGAAACCATAGAATTTCTTCTCTTTCTTGTCCTTTGTCAAGTTCACAGTTGCTCAAAGCCAAAGAATAAATACCAGCTGATGATGCAGTAACAAGAGAATCAAAATTAATAAATGGTGTAGACTTACGTTTTCAAGTCAAGAGATGATATTTCATCAATAGATGTCAATCTTTTCTCAGAGGATCCTGCAAGCAAAATAGAACAGCTCGTTAAAAAATATATAAATAGGAAATTCCTCATACATGTTTTGATCCATGCAGTAAAATAAAGCAAAGAAATCTCGAGCAGCTACAAAAAAACTGAGGGAGAAAAAAGATGGTCACAGGAAATTTAGGTCATAGTACAACGACAGTTAGGAGTGATCGGAAAATGGTATTAAAATAGGCAGATAGAAAATTGGTGAAGTTAATTTAGAGAGCTTACATTAAGACAACTCAACTGAAGCCTTGAAAAAAAGTATACTTGAGCCGCAAAAAATAGCAGAAAAATGTCTTTTTCATAGATAGGGCAATTGACTTAAATCACAGAAAGGATTGAATAAACAACATAGCATGCAGATCATAATCATGCTTTTGTGGAAAGACTAGATTGAGGTTGATTCAAATGAAAAGGAGATATTGAACAGGGGTATGTGTCATAAATTAATACATTGTCACAAGTTTGCACAGTGCAGCTTAAGACTCAAGTTCATGAGTGAAGATAAGCAATTCAACGAGTTAAAATGCAATCTCCATCCTCTCATTCAGGTTAAAATTCTAAGGTGGAAGAGCAACACAAAATTCAGGGATATGTTAAAGTCTTGGAGTCACTGATTAGTTATTACATACCCTCTGATGACTCTGGTCTGTATCTGGCTGTTCGGTATTTCTGAAATTCAACAAAGAATATTCTCCAATTAAAAACAAAAATAAGAATCCGAAACCATGCCACACAAGAAATGATGCTGACGCATAAAACCAGCCTCGCTTTTAAAGAAACAAAGGTGCATACCTGCAAGTGGCTTTTTACATGATAAATAGTCAAGCTGTCAACTTTCATCAGCTTCAGCACGCCTTTTGGAGTAGCTCCTGCACGTAAGAAAAAGGAAATCAATTGAAGAAGAAGCCTGGGAATTTTTGGCTAGCAATCAGTTAAGGCAAAGATAGTTCCACACTTTCACTACCACCAAGGTTGTTGACAGCCTCCACAAAAGCTTCATGAAGTTCTGGTGTCCAACGCATGCGTGGCTTCGTTGGTGCACTGTTTGCTGAGGAAGTGGGGGTGAGAACTGGGCGAATTTCTGCAGATAGGGATGGAAGCTGCAGGTGACCTTGGGAGTGTTGAACTGGAGTGTTTGAAGATGGTTTGGAGACCTGGTATGCCATCTGAAGCAACGAGATGAGAACAGGAGAAAGCATAAAGGAATATTTCACCATACTTTTGCAAGGGTATCTTATTTGTTGTGTGTTGTGAGAAGATACCAACCTTTGGTTCCATGTCCACAATGCTGGTGTCAGCCAGAAGCTCATTCCAATTAGTTGTCAAAGCATCATCATCAGTAATTAGCTGGTCTGCCCATTCCTGCCAATCATTTCGTTTACCAAATTCTTCTGATGCCATGACACCAGCACAACTATTGCTTTCTATCTGATTATTTTGAACAGTAGTGTTAGTGGGAAAGTCAAGAAAACCCGGCGGTGATTCTGGACACCATGAAGCACTGTTTTCATTTACATAATGACTAGTTGTTGTTGATTGAAGTAATGCTGATGGAGAAGATTGTGACATCAGCAAAGCTCCTGCATTTGCTGATGACTGGGAAATAAATGGAGTATTTCTTGAATGTTTCTCCCGGGGTGTGACAGAAGAGTACTGAAGGTCTGTTGAGAAGCTCGCAGAAGAAGAAAATAAGTGTCCAACTACTCCATTGTTAGAGGGCAAATGACTTGCATGCACAAGAGGCCTGGTCATAAGCTCCCTTTCCATGGAAACCTGTTGACAGCCTGGTAACTTGGAGTATGTCTCTTCTAGAGGTGTTGGAACCACTGGTAAAGATGAAGACAGTGTTCCAGACACCCCAAGGTTACCAAGCTGCTTTGCACCTGCTCTCTGAATGCTAAAAGCTGGGCGTCCCTCCATTGCTATGCTTCAATCAGCACAAAAATAGGGTGTCGGTTATTCAATCAATTCACAGCAGTTTCCCATTTTGACAACCAAGTGAATACCTTCTGAAAGCACCCTTCTTATTGGTTCACAATAGTGGGACACTGGAAAGGTCATCAATTAAAACATCTGTCAACAGGAATGAATACATAAATACACGATGTCACCAATAGGGAATATAGAGATACTCATAGCAATGATCACCATCCTTTCTAAACCTCATAAGTTCACCTATAAACACCGCAATTTTTTGGTTTTTCTCAGAAGAAAGTTCTAGCCACCCATATCATTTCCAAAACTCCCTATTTCTAAATCCTTTATCCCACTTGTAATGACCAGCTCCTCAAGGCATCAGTCCATCTCCAAACTCAACACTACATTCAGTTACAGGCATGAAATGTTTCTACCAGAGCAGAGTTGAAATGCTCATACTAGGAAAATAGTCAAAAGCATGAAAGCTACAGTGAAACATAATGACTTAAATGTTAATAGCAGGCAGCAAGAACATGTGAGGTTGGTTTTCAGCAAATTCCACAGTCCCTAGACAGTTATCCAAAAATTGAAACAAACAAAAAGAAAAGGCAAGCCTTGCAATAAGAGGACTAATAATAATGATTCAAATTCTCATTCCCAATTCTCATAAAAACTTCGTATTGGATAATAGACGCAGGACAGCCATTGTCTAGCATAATACTAAATTCTTGTAATTGCAACAAAGAGTCAATAGGTTGTCATGTTGAAATTATTGACAGGCTCAATTGTTCAAGGCGTGAGAGCATTTAGTTCATGCAAAACTGTTGAAGGGTAGAGCGAGTATGATTATAACAAACCATCAGAAGCAAATTCTCCCCTTGTTGGCCATTACAAATATTCATAGCAAGTACAAGGATTCTTTAAGTCTAAGGCTCTGCCTATCAGTGCGCCATCCCCATCCCCGACCAGTGGGTACTCCTTCCAATTGGTATGGAGATAGGAACATTAACTAAGATGAAGAGTTGTTTAGCAAACCATAATTATAATATTGCGAACCCGTTTGCAGAATGTGTTTTTTCTTCAATACCAATTGGTTCCACGAAATTCATATTTTCAGTGTTCAAATAAATTCTCCTCAGCATCTCAAGGCATACCAACTGCATCAAAAAATCTTCCTGACCACTAACACAAAACCCTAAACAAGCTAGATGCTACATATCATTACTCTCAATCATTAACTATCATGAGCGATGCATTGCGCATGGATCCTGACACCCTCGTCACCGGGACGTCTAAAAACCATATGCTTGTCCTTGGTCAGTTAACTCTAGCTAACTTCATTCCATTGATAAATTATTTATTCAACATCCAAGTTCCAACCTTTCAAAGTCCATGTCCTTAGCTTCAATTCAATTGTATCTGGGACCCCCTACTAAACTAATTTCTTCTCCCCATTTCACAGAGAACTCATGAATTCAGAAATATTAAGCTCAAAAAACCAAAAAAAAAATCCAAGCGAAAAATTTAAAAAAAAAAAAAGGACATGCACCCTACGATGCAAACCAATTATCATTCAAGACCAACTAAACCAAGTCCGATCACCGACGACGCAATTCAAGAAAAGCACCAAAAATTCAATCAATCAAGTAATTATTACAATCAAAACAAAAAAATTAGCTTCAGATTCCATCAAAACAAAACAAAATTACCAAAACGGGGGAACATATAAATTTCTCACCTACGACTTCACATAACCTCGCAGTATTGAAGGCCCTAAATGGCTAGAAATCAATTCTTTAGGCACAGAAACAATTCTCTAAAGGTGTTATGGAAAATTCGGTCACCGGCGTGTCACCCCGAAGAAGTGAACGGTGACAGAGAGTGCGCTTTGCTCTCTTTAGCCCCTCTCTCTTTTTTGGCTCTGTTAATAAGGAACAGTGAATTCCTCCAAGCCTTAAATATAGCGCGTGTGGAATAAACTCCAGAGAGATGGTGGGGTAACAGTGCGTATCGTGTGGGTGTGTGGGACCAGGTTTGCTATTGGTGAGTAGTGTAATATCTGATGGGGTGCACGTGGGGATTGTGATTAGCATATTACGGCCCTGTTTTGTACAATTGCGATTTTGAAAATTTTTATTTTAAATTAATTTTTTTTATTTTTAAAATGTTTTATGCGCTAAAATTAAAAATAAATAAAATATTATTTTAATTTAATTTTAAATAACAAATAATTTAAAAAAAAAACAATTTCTACCACACTTTTAAGACTCTATTAAATAATTTTGGAAATTTATGTTTTATAATTAAAACAGATATTTATATTAAAATCTATAATTTAAATTTCCTTGGAAAAAAATATTTTATTAAACAAACTACTCATTTTTTATTCTATGTATTTTCTATTAATAACATGTTTTTTGAATTAAAAATAAAGGCAATTCAAATAAATTTTCATGAAAACTTTAATAAAAAAAAGTAATCTAAACTATTATTTCTTATTAATGCATTTTTCTATTGTTTTCATTAAAATATGTTTATTTTATCAGAATCATTGTTTTTTAAATAAAAGAAATATCATAGTATAAAAGGCAAGTTTTAATTAAAAAAACATTAAAAATCATGTCTCTAAATTTTGTATGTAATTGAAGAAAAAAATGAATAATTAATATGAAGAAATTATGTAAAATAATTAATAATAATTAATTTTGTATTATTGAATAGTCATTATTAGAGACAATTCATTTGTTTAGTTACTTTCATGAAAAGCCATTAATATTATTATCAGGTTTTGTGTTGCTGGATTATTTACTTTTACCACCAAGCTACACGTAATGGAGACAATTCATTTGTTTAGTTACTTTCATGAAAAGCACTTGCTTTAATTGAGGAGAAACTATTCATTGTTGAAAGGTATATGAAAAAATTAGTTCAAGATTAGATTATAATATTAAAATAATTAGGGATCAAAATAAAAAGAATTTAAAAGTTTAAAGATTAAAATGAAAAAAATTAGTGTTTGAAAAGGTATTTCAAACTTTGTCGGAACATATAGATTTAAGTGTTGATCATATCTTGTTTAAGATATTGTTTGTTTTTATTGTTGCGGTTGCAAAGTGTTTTTATAAAAATTTAAGTATTTAATTTATTTTAAGTTTGACTAAGATTTTATTGATTATTGTAACAGCTGTTGTTTTTTAAAGTATTTTTTATTTAAAAATATATTAAAATAATATTTTTTTATTTTTTAAAATTAATTTTTAACATCAACATATCAAAATAATATAAAAATATTAATTTTAAATAAAATAAATAAATAAAGATTTTCAAAAATATTTTTAAAACGCAAATAAAATCAAAATTCTGAACTACATTGGGTAAAAGCCTAGACGTTAAGTTGGATTCTAAAATTAGTTTATTCATATTCTTTCGTTTAAAAGTCAAGAAATTCATTGATCTTTCTGGAGAAATAACTGAAAATATCAGCTACGATCACTCGACGCTATAAACACAGGTTATTTTTTAAACAGCATTTTCTTTCACTCTATTCGGACGAAATGCCAACCAAGTTCTTCAAGATTTTCTCGAAACAGAGTCTCATGCATCGCAATCAAAATAACTCTTGATGGCTTTATCTATCAGTGGAGGTAAGACATGACAACAACTAGACCTGCCCATTGTAGTGTTCGAAGCATCAAAACCTGCTTCCTTATTCTGAAGCATATTTCCTTTACTGAGATATTTGAGATATCTGATCGAAGCTGAGATTTTTTTTAACAAAAAGAAATCATAGATTAACATGGTTTTTTTCATCAGATAAACAATGACAATGCCTGGTTGAACATATGGAATAATAATGTCGGTAGTGGAAGCTTTAGGAAAGGTAGTACATGGAATTTGGCAACTTGAATGTTCTTTTGGCACCAGGGAGTCCCTCCACACTGCTCCACTGATCTCCTATGATTCCCCATATGCGGTATCCTTCTTTTGTCAATGCTCTCCTTGCCTCGGATTTGTATTGCTGCACTTTCATGAAGTCGTCTTCAAGACCCCTGTATTTATACAGTAAAACCAAGGAAAAGAAATGGTAAATTGCTTGTTTACTCTGGTGCC